>NC_134837.1:125834285-126550105 GCF_004210375.1 Tachypleus tridentatus
GCGCTCGTAATCTGAGGGTCGCGGGTTCGCATCCGAATCGCGCTAAACATGCTCGCCCTCCCAGCCGTGGGGGCGTTATGATGTTACGGTCAATCCCACTTTTCGTTGGTAAAAGAGTAGCCCAAGAGTTGGCGGTGGGTGGTGATGACTAGCTGCCTTCCCTCTAGTCTTACACTGCAAAATTAGGGACGGCTAGTGAAGATAGCCCTCGAGCAGCTTTGTGCGAAAATTCAAAACAAACAAACAAACCCTTTTTTCAGTCTCCGATATACTACGTAGCCTAATTACACTTTGAAAATCTATGACGAAAACTATGAAGAAAGAAACACGGTGGAACAAAGAAGTTTCTCTCTCTCTCTTTTTCTTTTAAGTGAAACATTGTTTTGTGGGTAAACTTTAAATCTTCTTTCCAACTATAAGCATCCCCCCAAAAAACAAATGTTGGGAATTCATGACACAAATTAAATCAGAATAAAACAAAACACAGCTTTACTTATGATAAACTCTATTTAAATTAAACAAAACATAAATATTTACTATATCTTCACTCGAAATTATTTTCTTTAAAAATTTACTTTCCTACCTTTAGCAGTTGCAAAATCATCAGTTATTAAACCATTGTCATCAAGGGTGTTTGTAATTTCAAATTCAATGGCAAAGTAGTCAATAAGATTAAGCGCTTATTTTAAAGGTAATTTTTAGAACATAAATGAATTATTGTACAAATCAATGTTTTACATTTAATTGCAGAAACATTCAGATTTTTATTTTACTTTATTGCAATGACAGATACAGTAAAAACCCAGTTACCCCGTCGAGTATGTTTACCTTAATGTAGCCATCATAATTTTAGGATGTCCCAGAACAATGGATTTGCTATTTCTTGGGCCCTAATTTTCATTAACTTAAAAGAAATAGATATGGCGAAAAAAGCAAGTTGCTAAGTGAGATGGAAAATATCAAATACTCGAAAATATAAAAATAATTATACATGCTTAAGAACAAGATAACTTAAGAACGAGATAACAAAAGAACGTGAGTAAAAACGGGAACATAAGTATCATGCTATATTAAACAGAGCAAGTTTTATTGTTTAATTCGTACGATAAGTTCATACGGTAATATTCCTTCCAGTGCATATAGTTTGTGCATAAATTATTGAATAATAGGCTTAGCGCTCGGACTGTGGAAGTATATATTTGCACTACTAGCCCAAATGTTGCCGCTCTAGGCCTAACGTTATCCATAATACAAATAAGTCTGGAAACCTAAGTATTATAAGCAATATTCGAACTAATCTTTGGAAGAATATTGTGATTACTTTGGTCGTTGTTAAGCCCAAATCTACACAATCTGTGCTGTACGAGCCATGACTATCGAATTTTTTTTTTTTTTTTTTTTTCAGTTATAAGCCTTCAGTTCCTTCACGAAGCCACGGAAAGGATTAAGTTTCGTAATCACCTACTTTAGGTTTTAATGATAAATAATATACCTATTTGTATCAAACTCCATGCACTGGAGTGAATTTCCTATTTTGGAATTTAGTAATGATATAAGAGACAGATAAATATATATAAAGTAATATGTATTTTAATATTTCCTTTCACTTACATTGATTTTTAGGTAAAATATTTAATTATTAATATATGGTGAAAGTACTCAACTTCACTTGGATCATTAGTTTGATAGTGTGTATGTATTCTGAACCCATTTTAACACAAAAGTACAACCTATATACTTTTATTGCTAAATAACATGACGTAAAGTCCATTGTTGTAATGCATTGTTATCAAAACACACTGGTTTTTCTATATATTAGAAGTTATTGGATTAGAAACCACTTTTTCTTTGCAGTTATTCTATAATTTGCCTCATTAAAAAGATGCGCATGCACGCACTTGGATAAGATAAGGAATAATACCCAGCCGCACACCCTCAGAGTCCATTTAGTATATGTGCTAAAATTTTGGGTTTCTAGATTCTTTTCTGTTGGAGTTGTGGCCATAATATATACACAGATCCCCACATACACCCCCTTTTATTATTACAGATTATCTTACATTTTTAAAAACATACCCGTAATGCAATAACCTTTATTTGCTAAGCGTATTCTTTACAACTTTACCTCTGGGTTTTAGGATTATACAGGAGTTAAAATGAATGGAATATGAGCCATGAATAAGCGTGAATATAATATAACCATAAATATGATATACACTTCACCATTATAAAAGGCCTAACTGTATTTCTTTGAATTACTGACCCAATCTGTGCTAATGAGCCTTGAAGAGGCGAAACTACAATTCACAGCACATAATGCAATAGGCCTTTAAACCACCGATTCTTTTTCAGTTTTACCCTAAATGGTAATCTTTAACACATACACACATATACGTCAGGTGTATTATTTTCCTTCACTGTATTTTATGATTAACGTATATTCTAGACTTCTTCCTTGTCTCTAGAATCCAACCTGGATGAAGATGATTACGAAGATCCTGAAAGATCCAAGATGACAAAAGATGGAGGATCACAGGCAGTTGGGAGATTTAGAGCTCACTATTATGACCACAACTTGAGGCCTACCCCTAACACTTATTCCCCTACCCCTTCTACTTATCCAGCACCCACAGAATCCACCTATGGAACGCACAGCGCTCCTACATCCAGTTGTAGTGGGATCTATGGATCTCGGTTTGGCGGTGGTTTTAGAGCTGTACCAACCCGTATGGAATACGATCCTGGAAGCACTAAATTCTAGTATATATATATATATTCAATCACTTCTTTTCCATACTTTATAGTATTACTACAAGGTCAAGTCAAGTGATCTGTCAATTTTTTAAATGCTCCAAGAACCCATGTATCTGAGCAATATGTTTTAGCTACGTTTGCATTTTTTTTCAACTACAAATGGTCTATACATCCATATCCTAACTTCAATAACAGATGGTCTATAGACCCATATTGTAACTTCAACAGCAGAGGGTCTATATATCCACATTCTAACTTCAATAACAGATGGTCTATTTACAGGTATAGGGGTATGAAACAATAAAATGTATGTGTGTTTGGAATGGGACGTGAGGTTGTTGGGTGAAAGTGTTAATAAAACTAAATACAGATATTTAGTACAGTTCCAAATATAAGTCAGGCTATAATCTGATTAAAGGAACAGGATTTTTGGCCTATGACTAGAAGACCACTTAGAGAAGAAAGAGTAAAAGACGTTTTTCAAATCACGGAAAAATGAAATGTGGCATTCAGTAAGTAATGCGGTTGAGTCAAACAAAACATTGTCTTATCTGTCGAACAGCAAGTAGCATATAATGAAACTGCAATTCAACGAAGTCAAATCCATGAGCTGCTAATCGCCAAACTAACATCGAGTACATCTTTCATAAACTGAGTAGCTTTTCAAACATTATTTCAAGCAACACTTTTTGTTAAAAAAAAAAAAAAGCACTGTACGACGTTTCAGCCGCAATCGAGCTTCGTTTAGCGTCGACATTTGTAAGTGACATTTTTCGTTACCTTCAAGTACGTATGATTAGAATGCGCTACTGAGATATTTCTTTGGCTGCAAGGAAAAACTGGTATGAGACTCCTGTTTCTCAAATAGTGGGGAAAAAAGTAACCCGGAACATACTGTACTAGATTCACCCGATCTTGCAGTATACTCATCAATCAATTATGGATGAGCATTTTGACACGTGGGCATTGTGATCCTTTAATAATCAAACAACTTGACTAGTTTCAGGATAACAGATGGAACGTACAGTTGAAGTAGGACAGACTATTATGTGTACATGTTAAGTACAATTCTTTAATGTCCACTAGCTTACTGAGAACTTTACTGGGTTGCAACAGGTAGTTGAAGTCCATTAAAGATCTCAAACCAATCCTTCGTAAAGTTCCACTTAAACTATTACTAACTTATAGCTTTTAGATTCATCTGTAATTGGAAATATAGAAATATTTAAAGATTCTATAGCAATAGTCACAACTGATCCTTGTGTTATAGGGGTCGTCAGGACTTGAGGTCGAAATGTCCTCGTCTCCAGTTACATATATTAATGTTCTTATATAATCTACATGTAGCTAGTAATCGTTAATATGAAGGTTTCATTGATCTCCAATTAACGACAAGAAAAACGAGTGTTGTGAATCTAGATTATTGTTGTTTTGTACCTGTAACTGTGACTGAACCTCAAAATATAAAAGGCCTTAGGATTTGATTCTTACTTGAAAACAATACTTCATGGCCGAGTTGTAAGAAAAAACAACAGTAAAGAGCGAGCTGTTTACAAAGAACATCAGTAGTGTTTGTGAGGTTAAAATAAATATGAGAATTACAAACTTTTAGTTTGCTGAGACGCTTTGATAAACCTTGTAGGTATAACCAAATGTAATACCACTAGGGAAAAAACTATATAAAAAAGTGTCCGATAATTACACATTCTTATAGGTTTGTTTGTTTGTTTTGAATTTCGCGCAAAGCTACATGAGGGCTATCTGCGCTAGCTGTCCTTAATTTAGCACTGTATGACTAGAGAGAAGGCAGCTAGTCATCACCACCCACCGACAACTCTTGGGCTACTCTTTTACCAACGAACAGCAGGATTGACGTCACATTATAACGCCCCCACGGCTGAAAGGGGCGAGCATGTATGGTGTGACGGCGATTTGGACCTGCGACCCTCAGATTACGAGTTGAGTGTCTTAACCACTTGGCCATGTTGGGCTCATTCTGATAGGAAACTATTGAATGTGTCCTCACGTCTTAAGAAATTTAGCGTTATTAGAAGCGAAAAAAAAAAAAAGCTATTATGTCGAAAGATCTTTAAGGTTGTGTTGTGCACAACTAAACATTTCTGGTCCAAGATATGTGGTGTTGTAAATAAGTCCTATTAGCAAGGCTGACAAGAGGATGTGTTTTAATATAATCCCTTACAGTAATAAGCGGTTTAAGCTTTAATACCCGTTACATACAGGTAGCTTTAACAACTGAAAAACAGGTGTCACTGTATAACTTAACTATTTAATCACTCTTGTAGACTTAACTTGTATGATCTTTTGTTTATTATATTAACCAGATGAGACCATCGACACTTAGATTGGTTATTTTTTATTAACTACTTAGACGGTGGGTTAAAAGCTAGCTTTCCAGGCCTTTTTATTGGTAAAATGACCACTCGTAGTGTCAAAGTTTCCTGACCTCTAAGTCCGTCTTGTAGACCGAAAATAATTATTTAATTAACTTCAGTTTGCTGGATGATCGTTCCTCATTTACGAAGGTGACTCGAATTATGCAGTAACTGCAAATAATTAGTCACACAGCAGTTCAAGGTGTTTAAAATTTAAATGTTTACTAAACACTGGCAAGAATTATTTTAATTTTTGATTTCCCAAGGGCTCCCTTGGAGCCCGTGGACTAAGGAGATGTTTTCCTGGTCACTCGGTGGGCGGGTACGTAACTACTGCATATTTAAAAACAAACAAACTTTATATACAATCTGTTTGTGTCTAAGAATAATTTTTGTTTACATTGCATCAACAAAACTGTATATATTATTCGAAATCTAATCTTGCACTCGCTTCGTCGATTTGAAACAAACATCTTAAATCACATTTTCTCTGTAGCAAAATAAAGTTCGAATACATTAAGAAAAATCTCTTAACGACTAAGTGATCAACGAACTAACGCGTTAGCACTAACTAGAACAAAATCAAAATTATTTGAGAAATTAGAATTTGAACAAAACAGTAACGTGGTCACAAACAGATGTAACTAATTCTCCTCCTTACCCAAGTTAGGTCGTTTCTGAAGCTTGCTAAACGTGGGCTATCTAGTGCATAATCGTCTACTGATTTAGCAGGAAGGCAACTGCTAGACAGTACCCACCGCCAACTCTCGGTATACCCTAATCTAATAGTGCGATTTGATCTTTCCTTACACCCTGGCCCGTTGGTTAGGAATCACTCGACTTGTAATCTGAGAATCGCGGGTTCACATCCGTCACATCAAACAAGCTCGCCCCTTTTAGCCGTGGTGAGGGTATAATGTTACGATCAATCCCACTCTTTGTTAATAAGAGTAGCCCAAAAGTTGGCGGTGGTGGTGATGACTAGCTGTCTTCCCTCTAGTCTTATACTGCCAAATTAGGGACGACTAGCGCAGACAGCCGTCATGTAGCTTTGCGAGAAATTTAAACCAAACCTTACAGTGGCACAGCGGTACATCTACAGACTTACAACGCTATAAACCAGGTTTCGATACCCGTATTGGGCAAATAGCCCATTTTTTTAGCTTGGTGCTTAACCTCTAAAAAAGAAAATACCCTTACATTGCAACCCTCGGCTCAAAACTGCGGAAACTTTTTTTCCATTCTCTTGCGGTAACCCGGTATCACAATCCGGGCAGGCTTAACCAACCACTTACCTCGTGTGCACAAAATTAAATAGGACTCCTCATAACAGTTTATTCTACAAACCTTAATATCTTTCGTTGCTCTTAAACACAATGAAAACCTCAAGCATTTACTATTTACCGACAGATGAATAACGTTTATTTATAGTAAAAACTAACTTAACAAGAGAGTAAAACAAGAACTTATTATTACATGAAGCATTTATTAAACGTTTTGGAGCTTGTTTGTTTTGAATTTCGCGCAAAGCTACTCAAGGGCCATCTGCGCTAGCAGTCCCTAATTTAGCAGTATAAGACTAGAGGGAAGGCAGTTAGTCATCACCACCCACAGCCAACTCTTTTACCAACGAATAGTGGGATTGATCGCATACTATAACGCCCCTACAGGCTGAAAAGGCGAGCGTGTTTGGTGTGACGGGGATTCGAACCTGCGACTCTTGGATCACGAGTCTAGAGCCTTCGAAATCCATTATTCAGAGATATAGATGCACAGAAAATAAACTTAAAACAGAAGTATATCTTGTAACAGATAGGAACTAAACTGTTTAAATATGAAAACTCTAACATGAGAAAGTGAAACGTATGCAAAAGAAATGAATTAGTCAAAATATATTTAAGTCAAATTACAACTGTGTTTTGTATCCCTAGATTACTGTAGGTGGAATTTTGAAATGTTTTCTATTATTACTTTCGTGTCTTTCTTTACTGTTTGTCTGTTTCGTTTTGTTCGATAGTACTAGATGGCCAGAAAATAAAAGCAAGGTAAACCAGTGTTAAAAATAAACAATTTTTCGAATTATTCAATATGTTTTATGTGAAACTAACTTAGTATATTTTTCAGTCAGGATACATAAGTATGCAGATCTACGCATTAGAAGGGAGTAGAAACCCGGGCGTTGAAAAGTCCATAAACTTATCAATGACCCATCGGGAGGGAGTGGGAAACCAAATGGCTATTTGTGCTCTTATCCACCGTGTCTATCGGAACTTGATTTTAAACGTTAAAGCCGACATGTATGCCGCCGACCCACTGGGACTGTGTTGCTTAATGTATTTATTATTTAAAACATATCCGTATGTTTAAAATCTAAGGCATCACTACTATATATTAATAACTAGTTATATATATTTCTGTACAGTATATTTGTAAATAACTTAGTAAAACTGAATAATTTTTCTCAAGTTAATTAACGATGTTTCCAGTTTTACGGAAGGGGGTTGGATTAGTTTTTTATTCGTTTTGAAGTAAAAAGATACATAATGGGCTATTTATGCTCTGCCCACAGCGGGTATTTATTTTTTCATTTCTTTTATAACATCTTGACATCATTTGTATGAAAACCAAACTTTGGTTAGATAAAACATTTTCCATCAGCTATTCCTGGACTTTTAGCAAAAGTTGAAATCAAAACCACTGAAATGTGAGAAAGAGAAATAATATACATTAAGATACACCAATACCAATAAGTATCAGTGTCAAACGTTCGACTTCAGACCTTTTTCATGTTGGGTATTTTGTTGAGAATTTTTAAAAGTGCAATAAATCTTTAATTCATGGCATTTGTTTCCGATTGTCTAATTTTTTAGTGTTCTTTTGTGCAAAACTACACAATGGGCTAACTGCACACTGTCGACCACGGGGAATCGAACTCTGGGTTTTTAGCATTCCTAATGCATCGTTACTCTAAGGTGTTCAGTGAATAAGAAGTATATGTGAAAACTGAACAATTAGCTATCCGTGTTGCGATCACCATAGGGATAGAATTCAAAATTTCAAGCTTATTGTCTAACCACAGGGGAGCAACTGGTCAAAAGCATGCGGGATTATTAATGGCACGTGAAAATGTGGAAACGTCATCGAAAAAAAACTATATATAAATATTCATACTGAACAAAAAGACAAGGATAAAAGACGTTAATATGTAGAAAATTGAGAGCCATACCTTGAGCCTCCGAGAAAGAATTCAGAAATATGGACGCTTGCTGTTAAGGACAAAGTTAAACAAAACTGACACTAAGAGATTGTGGTTTGGTTTGAATTTTGCACAGATCTACACAAGGGCTATCTGTGCTACCAGTTTCTAATTTAGCAGTAAAAGGCAGCTATACGTCATCATTATCCAATGTCAACTCTTGAGCTTCTCTTTTAACAACGAATAGTGGGATTGACCGAACATAATAACGTTCTGTGGCTTGACGGGCGTGTTTCTTTGGCGAAATTGGGATTCAAATCAACGACCCGCATACTACGAGTCACGTGCTCTAATCACATTACTAGGGGAATACATAAACTTCATGTCTGTTGTTTAATACAAAGCTTCACAATGGGCTACTTGTACTCTGCCCACTGCGTGAATCGTAACCAGGTTTTTAGAGTTATAAGCCTTAACACTTATCCGCTGAACCTCCAGGTCTAGCAATTTCTAAAGAAGGTCAGTAATTCAATAAGTATACATAACAGAGACCTGAGGGGAAAAACATCAGGATTGTTTAATCGGAGGTCAGCACACGAGTTTCAGCAATTCACCAAACCCGAAAATAAATACACAAGACCGCAAGCCTAATAAGATTTTGGAATAGCAAAACCGGAGTTTCCAACATTACATCTGCAGCTGCGTCTTGTAGATTTTTTTTTTTTCTCTCACCTACAAACTTTTAGCTCGTAGCTCCGTCATCGCTCAACTAATTTGAAATCTAATTACAGTTTTTGGACTCGGGAGGTCAAACCCTATCGATTAATGTATTTGACTACGCCTGAAGTCCCATGTCATAATTTACTTTAATTCTGCCTAAAATAATTTCAATTTGAGGGGAGGCTGGTAGAGGTCCTAAGGAGTAATGAAACCGAAACGGTTATACGCGCTCCCCACACTTGGTATTATTGATGTATAAACATATAACTTAAAAAAAGAAAGAATCTCCTGCTTAAATGAATTTCAAGTTCCACGGCCATAATGAATTTTCCTCTTGTTGCTTTTACTTACAGCATTTAAAAAAACAGCAACAGTTGCATATATTTGCAGGTTTACAATGTTTGAAGGCCAAATAAGGTTAACACTGTGTGGCGTAGCCATGCATTTCTAGTTTCGAAATGATACACTAAAGGGAAGGCAGCTAGTAAACACAACTTACTCTCATCTTTATAATACAACTCACGTTAACAAGTTACAACTAGAAATGGGGACAGTACAAAATGTGAATTATGGACCCGCAAGTCCATAGTCCAGCTCTGAAAAGAAGGCTTAGCTCAGTAAGTATACGAGACGGACGACGTTATTATTACAAGCAAGAAGCTTGGAAATGAATGATATATATCAACTAACTGGGGTGCCCGGTAAGAAACCAAACACTATACTATTCAAAGAACAGTTTCCCCTAAACCACATATACAGCGATGGGCAGTTATCAGACCAATTCTATGGTAATCGAGCCAGTTAACTCTAGATCATGGATGTTCGCTCCCTCACACACACACAATCATCGTTATAGTAAATTTATACACAAACGTTACTTTAAATTTATCCGGAAAAATGTCGCCACCTAGCCACCAATAAGGTTACTAATTTACAGCGCAGTTTGTGATAGTAATTGTTACTGAAAAAAATAGTCAAGCAAGTCAAACGGAAGACAAACAACTTACATTGTGGGCAGTCAGGAAATATTTTACCCAAGATATGTACAGATATGTAATGATCAATATATTAAATTAACGTTTCGTTGTATCGCACAGACGAATACAACTTACTGATACCCTAGCAACCACTTCTAATTTACAAACAACGTAAAAATTCAAAAATTAAATGTTTGGTGTAAAAACTATTTTATAAAGATTGTGTTGATGAAGTGACGAAGACGAAAAGGAATTTTAACCCAGAATTTTATTCAGAGAAAACGTCCGCAATATGTTTACACAACTCGACGAGGAACATTTTGTCTTACCGAGACACGTATTAAAAAATTAAACACAACCATCTTGGGTCCGTTGTCTTTAACAATCCTTCAACGTGATAACTATACGTCACCGCAGGCACTCCACAAACTGGCGTGGACACAATATACAGCGTTTATTTGGGCAGAATTTTAGAATAATTTAACAGTGAGGAAACTGAATAAAATAAACATTTCTTAGGACGAATCAACAGCAACGATCATTCCAATACGAACAGTATCACTACTACACTAGCTTTAAAAGTAAACAGGACTACTTTTTTGGTGTCGTCTGTACATCTAAAACAGACTTAACTCTCGTGACGCGGAGAAATATTAAAACATTCAATAATTGTCAACTTAACCTAATCCTCGAACAACACGATCGAAAACCACTGTGCATATAGTTACACAAAACATATATATATTTATATGTATACAAAAATATCAACCCTCCAAGTTCGAGTGGAGTAGCAGGAATGACATTAACGGTTTAAGGCCTTTAAATATTAGGGATGGAATTTTAATTAAAGCATTTGTTCCTTAAAAATGCAGAATAAGATTAGCAGTACAGAAAATATTACTATTAGGGTAGAATTAGTTATCTTTACGGTCGCTTAAGCACTTAGCAAGGCAAAGAGATATCTCTAGTTTTAGGAAACAAAGTAGCACTTAACACCAGCTTACCCTACATCTAAACAAATGTTATTCAGTACAATAACGCTATTCAGTTCAGAGCTATAATGACGTAATGACAAGAGTGCAGTTTTTTTTCTTCCCTGGCTATTTTAAAGACGTGACGCATCGGATAACTCTGTATTTGTTACGTTCGCTGTACCACATCAGATAAAAAATATCAAATATCATTCTCTGCAATACGTATACACGAGTGGTTGAGAAAAAAATTCTGGACACTTAGCTGATGTGAGAAATCTATACAACGTTAGAGTAAATGCTTGAAATAAAAATATAACAATACAAAAACATTTTTCTTGATTTGTACAATAACAAATTTCTTCGACATGATCAATTTCACATTCCGCCCATTGTCACACATTCAAAGGTAGCACGTTAATTCAGATAATTTACATGGAGGGCCACCTATCGGCTTCCAATGGAAAAACTAAATTATTTTCCAAAGGTTAGTTTCGTATAATTATTAATCATGTCAAAGCATCCAAACTCTTCTCCTTTAAGAAAGTACAGGTGCCGTGAGAAAACACCGATTTCTAAAAATTAGGGTTAAAATTCTCTTGCAACACTGCAAGGAATTCTCTTAGAATTTCTCCAAAACATATTAGTAGCTGGAACATTGAATAAAACATCTCTGAATTTTCACGTACATGTTTAAGTAGCAAGTACATTTCTAACGCGATTCATTTACCCAGATAATAGACGAAACTGGGAGAGGGGTGGGGCGAGAATCAGTAACGTAACAATTTAAATACAACTGTATTAAAAATATATATATTAAAAAAAAGATATATTTTTTAATTCAATGATTCAGTCACACCAAACAGATCAAATACTTTACAAAAAGAAACGTTGGATAAAATCTTAAAAAATACAGACGTTAAAATTGTTTAACAGTTGTGAAAACAGAGCTTTTCAGAAATGTCACCTTTTCTCAACCTTTGTCAGGTAAAGGTTGGATAAGTGTATAAAGAATGCAATTCATTCTATTTATTACACGCTATCTTTTAAACGTTTTTTTAATAATTTTCTCTTGCACCAGCCCGATTGTTGTTTTTCCATTCTATGTAGCCCTGCTTTAAACAACATGAAACAACTCTCTACCTGAATGATTTTTAAATATTATGGTCACTTATTAATCACATATTTTTTAAAATTACCTTGTTAATATAACAAGTACGTGACACATCGCATCAGATCGATAATCAGACATCAGGTTACAATTAGCTTATATGATTTCTGTTCATAATTTTTTTTAGCATTTCTAAAACAGTTTACGTAGCAGAAAAATAATTTACGATTTCTTTTTTGTCGTATATAAACACTGGCCTCTTACAACGAATGTCTCTCTGAATGAGACTGAAACAGTAACAACAACAAGTTTTCAACAGTTTTTTAGCATCACAAAACAAATGTTACTAACGTTCTAATACTATGAGAAATGAAAATGACTCAAGTGCTAACTTCAAACAAAGTGCAGAAAGCAGAGAAATAATACGTAATTTCATTGAAAACAAAACAAACTAGCTGCAGGTTTAAACTCAGTACAAATATGGTAATTATATCTGTTAACAGAGGTAGAATTGTACAGTCATATATAGTGCCTTTTTTTTTACTGCTGTAAAACACACAGACACAAACATTATATATCTTAACAGCTGCTAGTTTTTACTTTTGGGTGTTATTAACTGATGTTTTTAACGACAACGAATGTTGCTTAATAAATAATAATCTAGCAAATTAACTCAAATTTTCATATAGCTAAGATTAGCTATATATTTTTACAATAGAAAAACGTTAATAATTACTTACTGCTACAAAAGAAACTCAGGTTCTTGAGATTCTTAATAAAAAAAATTTAAATATCTTAACTGAATATTTTTTAAAACAATGCCATTAAAAATTTGTCTTATCCTTTGTTTCGTTTGACATCACTGACTTCTCACTTTATTAACTGTGTTCTTTATTTAAATTTTTATACCACATAAAAAAATCAAGATTTGACAAGAGAAAATTTTGACCATTGAGTTAAAAAAACAACCAAAACATTTGCACGTTAAAAGCCGACAATACTTTTTCTTATTACAACTTTACATTAATATTCTCAGTGTATCTTAATTAAGTTTAGAGCAATATAAAACTGGAATATTTAATCAATTGGGCCAAAATAGTATATACGTACCGCTGTCATAAGCAAAGTGCTAGCCAAAATTAAATCCTGACACACGCACAGATCCTTAAACAGTATCACTTTGAATAAATCATCTTTAAACTAAGACAAACGAGTGACTACTTATTACGACACTAAAACAAAAACAAAATGTTTGTACTAAAAGCAGGAACTAACCTAAATGTATATAAAGTTCTTTCCTTAAAAATATCAAACAGAGCCCCATATTTATTATACAATGCAAAGTGTCTGGAGTACTTTCCTTTGTGTGCGTCCTTCAGTGTGTGCAAAAGTGTTACCAGAAAAACATGTCACAAAGGATTCCTAGTTCAAGTCTTCCATCTTTCTCTCGCTGGTCAGAAATATACAAACAACTATACAATAATATACATACACATAAACATGCACATATGAACAAGAAATAAACAAACATCCCAAACTCTGCCATGTAGAGCTTTATACAGTAGGCTCTAAATGCTGTAATTGCTCTAAGCATCAACACCACCAAAATGTTTCTTCACGTTCAAGAGTTTAAGGGTTAAAATCTCCATGTCATCATGACTTCCAGCTCACCGTTTTGGTAAAAGTCTTTAGCACGGTTCAGGTGCATGTTGTAAAAGTTGTTGAAGTAAGCTCTTCTTCTGGTCAGGTTTTGGAGTTTCATTCTAACAAAAGTGAGAAAAGTAAACGTGATTCGGAAAAATATGTTCCAGTTCTGTTAGTTTCTGACTTTTTTTTTTTTTTTAAATACCTCATTACTTTCAACAAACACAGCATTAATAAACTTTAAATGAATAATTAAAAACTAAAGGCTACATTAACAATACATAAAAGGTTAACTGCACTTTACCAATGCAAGATTCCTACATCACAATGAAACAAGAATTTATATACTAATGTTTAGTTTACAATAAATTAACAATCATTAAACAATGCAATGCAACCAAGGATATAAATAGTTTTTGTTTTTTAAGAAGTCTTTATAACAGAAGACTGAAATAAAATAGAGTCAAAAGATAACAGAAGGACCTTCAATGTTTTTCATGAAAGTGAATATGTTTACATAGAGAAGTGTTTAAGGCAACAACAAAACCATTTCCTAACCTAATCCTGAGAAAAGTCATATGCAAAGTGAAAGGCTGCTGTTTAGAAAAACAAAACTCTGAGCCAAAAAAGGTACTGCAATGAAGCTAGGCATATCTCTTGGTACAGTTAACAAAACAAGAAACAAAAGTCTGTTAACCCTAACACAAAATCAGTGGTTGTTTTCAGGAAAAATATGACTGACAAAACTAAAACTACAGAAGTCTTATCTGATGATGTATTTGAAATGTTTCCTGATGCAGCTTCAAAGGCCTTATTGGCTTTGCTTGAATATAATCTTTAAAAGCCAACCTCTATGAACAGTATAGGGTTTCTGGAAAAACTGCTGAGATCAACTAATCAACCAGTTTGGCTGAACTTCAATTATAACAACCCTACACTTCACTTCACCACCCTTTGCAGAAGTTTGTAACAAAAAGAGTCAATTAGTTCTTCACTGTTATTTCAACTTTATGATGAACTTTTACTAAACATGACACCAAACAAGGAACTTGGTTCTTCTAAAAGTGCAAGTAACCATAGTAGATAAAAGTAGTTATGCCACCTAAATTTAATTATCAATAAATAATGAAATAATTCCTTCAAAATGCCATAGCATTAGTCTTACCCTAGTGTTGTGACTGGAAATCTGTGGTGTAGAACCTGGGTTACCAGAAACACCCAAAAGTGGAGGTGGAAAGAGTCCTGGAGACACTGGAGAACTGTCCCCTGCTGCAGTAATAAAATAAAAAAGTCAAATCAAAAGAAACTTATTTCCTTTTGTGTAGTATTCTTAAAACTGAAGTTCATAAATGTACTTCCTCTTCTTTTGGAGTTAGTTGATAACATAACGTTTTAAAATAACATGGGACCTATTGGTCCATCACTTCTGTTCCATCCTCTCCATTAAATTAAAACAGTTAAACAAAAAACTTAAACCCAGCATTTATCATTTACATTCTTATCAAGCTTTTTCATAAACTCACTTAAATTTACTGTCTCTAGAACAAACGGCCAACCACCCTGTTAGAAAAATAAACTGCTTTAGCTGAAGATGATTCCTACTCTGCCAAAATTTATATCTGTCTCTCCTAGTCCTACAACTGTCACTGTTAAATATGAAAAAAAGTGATAAATAAACATTACCAATTCCTTTTACAATCTTAAACACTTCAGATCCCCACTAACTTTTTTTTTTTCAAGAGGAAACAATTTCAAGGATCTTAATCTCTCTTCATATGATGACCCTTATATCTTAGGTAACTCTCATCTGAACCCTCTCCAACAATCTGATGGCTTTCCTAAGTGAGGTAAGGAGCCCAAGACTTAACAAAATAATCCAAATGTGGCCTAACTAGTGGCCTAAATAATGAAACTATAACCTCTTCAGATTTGTATCCAATATCTCTGTGGATACAACCTAAAATCCTATTTGCCCTACCACTACCAATAGCACACTGCTTGGATGGCTTTAGACTGATCAACCACAACACTGTAAAAGTTATTCCCACCTAAATTATATTTATAATTCAAATTATGATAACCCGCATACATTTATTATAATTAAACCTCATCTGCCATTTATTTTCCCAATTCACTAAATGATTTAAAACCTTTTGTAAATCAGCAGCATCTTCTTAACAGTTAGAAACACCAAATACCTTGATATCATCTGTAAGTATAAGTAATTTATTGACCATACCTTCAGCCGTGTTATTGATGTAAATAAAAAAGAACAAAGATCCTAATACTGAGCCCTGAGGTACCTCACTTGTGACATTAATCCAGTTTGGCTGAACTTAAATTATAACCCTCTGCTTTCTTCCCTCAACCCTCTCTTCTTATCAGTTAGTTAATCTCCCCACCTATTTATATAATTTTTTTACATGTTGCACCTTATCAAGTGCTTTGTAAAAATCCAGACCACTATATCTATGTTTAGATCAAATACCAATATCAAATATCTATTGCCAAGAGTTAAAGCTACTTAACAAACATACATCCTCATTGTATGAGCCATACGTTCTTAAGAGCTGTCTATGAACCTAGATATATAAAATAAATTAAAAAGAAAAAGTGGTTCACATAGTACCATTCTGTTTTTGTGCTTAAGGATAAATTTCTTTATTCCAGACCAAAGGTGTTCACAGTCATATTATAAGTCTTAACAAAAATTTCCCTACCATACTTTACAAGATACAATCATCCAGAATTCAGTCCTCTTGTTTTGTTCTTAGCCCTGACAACATTCTGCATTTAGTTAGAACTCATAATAACTTTCAATATATTTAAAAGTTATGTTCTTTTACACATACTTTATAAGTTATAAACAACATAAATTTGTAAATTCTTTCAAAACTAGTAGTACACTTGGATTTAATGCAATCTATCAATCCTTTAAAAACAAGTTTACCCATGCGGATGTTGGTACCATCTGACAACTACATAATCACATTCTTTTACTGAACCTCTTACAGTTTTTAGGCCTGTCTTTGACCAAGTTATGTAAAAGCTAGGACCATATTTTCAGTTTGTTATTTTCCTAGTCATTTGTTTCAAAACATTTTAAAGGCAGGACTCAGATTTTTCATTTGTTCTAAATAAACTAATACTTTGGTTTTGCACCATCTTTTTTTTTTTTTTTCATCCAGTAAGTTACAAAAACAAACATATACCTGTTCCAATATCCAAGGATAGTACAAGTGTATCCAGGTCTATTTGGTTAAAGGTCTGATGACTTGTTGTGGATCCCACTCTATCAGGATTACTTCCTCCACTTAGGACATAATGTTGAAACTGTTGATTCTATAACATTATATTTTCATCAATATATTAATAACAAAGCAATTTATGAAACATGAATTACAATATCTGACTGAAAATTTTAACACACATTCACAAATGGTAGGTTATGTCCCTCAAACTTACTCAATTTAAGTCAGATCATTTAATGGTACTCTGATATAAATATCTCCCTGTTTCTCTTTAACACACAGTAAATCCTGCTATCTATTGTGTTACATATATTGTACACATCTTAGAAAACATTATATACAGTTCATTCTTCCATACTGACTAAAAAGTACAGAAAATGTTGAGAAAAATTATGTTCCTGGTATAAACAAATTTATTATTTTTCTGTTATTGTTTTTAGTGTAAGTGGATTAGAGTGGTCCTTGTTTTGTTTTTAGTGTAAATGCATTAGCGTGGTCCTTGTTCTCAAAGTTTTGGTTTATAATACTTTCATCCCTCTTATTTTGTTTCAGTATATACACAAGTAATTCACATCAAATTATCCATATTGAATAACATCCACAGATTGCTCAAGGTATTTCAAGTTTTATCTTGTAGCTCACATTGTCTACATATTTTGGAATTACTCAAAGTATTCCATGTTATAGAGAAGGTTCAAGAACATTTTATACATATAAACAATTCATACTGTCACTTCTAACTTTGGAATATCATGTGTAAAATAACAGTAGTTTCTAAAATTTTAGTGAAGGTACATACAGGCTCGGTCAATTTGACTGACCACGTAACCTTTTTGTGCTTGTATAGTCTTTACACATTTTATATTTCTGACTTTCAATATAGTGTGTACATCTCCACAAAGTTTGGCAATCTTTCAGTAAATACTGAAGCTTTTCACATATTAAAAAATAACATTTTTTATTGAAGTATTTTAAAAAAGAGACTTGTCCTTGAACATAAAGTATTTGTTTTGAATAATGTGTGAAAAGTGATTTCCATGTTAAGATTAGAAACACTTTTCTTTATCTCAAAAACCCCAACTTTCACTTGTGTAATCTCTAAAGTCTAAACCCTTCTAAATTCATGTCAAATATTTGTTTTCAGTAAAACTTTATTTTTAACTGTTATTTTTTCAACCTAATTCTATACAAAGTTGGTCAATTTGACTGACCTACTAACCCACCACCACCAAAAAAATAAAAACACGTCTAAGTTACCTTCCATTTCTTTCTAGAATGACTTAAGATTGAACACGAAACAACACTCGTTTATCCTAAGTACCTTTAAGCTTGTAACGGTATATATCTGTTTAGAATTGAATGCATTTTACTGCCCTATAAACCACATCTAACTAAATATTTGTCCCTTTATAAGTTGTAAATCACTTATGGAATGTGCAGCTCACATTATGCAACCAAATTACATTACTGACGAGCCTGAGATGATTGTATGCATGCCTAAAAATATTTTTATCATATTAATTACTATTGTTTATTTTACCTAATCTAACCTTAATTAACCTAAAATGATCCCTATTTTTACATTTTAGTTATTTTTATAACTATACATAAAGAATAAACATAAAAACCAAAAAATAGTTAATCATGTGTTCTTTTACTTGCTGTTGATTTTCACTGACAGTTAATTCTACTTCTTGTTTTATACTAATGGTAGTGAAGAATTAAATTTTTACTTAATTAAATAATGCACAAAAGAATATAGACTACCAACATGTAAAACAGTAATTAGACTAACAACATGCAACAAAAAGCTTTACAAGTTAATCGAAGCTAGCCATTACAAATACCATGGGAACCAAAGCTGTTGTTACATTGAAGCTAGCCATTACAATTACCATGGGAACCAAAGTTGTATTACAAGTGAAACTTGCCCTCATTTATTCAGTAAATAACTTCATACAGCATGCCATTCGCAAATGAAAACCTTGACTTTCTATTGGTTATAAGTAATATATAATTAAACTTAAGACAGAACTATTAACAAACTTAAAAGACAAGATATTACAAGTGGGTGTGAGAGGAGAGGTCTGATTTTCTGTTTGATAGTTCTGTAATCACACCAAACTAAAGGCTATAAAAGTTATGGTTTGTCTGAGCAAGTACAAGTTTATAATGAGTAATTTACATTTAATATTGTTTCTTGGAGAAGGGGGGTTGATAAAGATGTGTCATGCAAGTGACACTAAGAGAAATTTAGGATGTTTTAGAATATTGCCTTAAAAAATTAAGAACTTAATATTTTACATTATTAAAACAGGAAATTATTAGCTTAGCTAAGATTCTATGCTATAGTAATTGGTACAATATAAACAAAAGTAGTCTAGTAATATTCAGAAGGTAAGATATCTAAACCAAAACCTTGTGCAATGGGCGGTAAAACATACCTGTGGTGGGATGGTTCAGCACATTCTTCTGTTTCATTTTAGCTAATCCTATATTGGAGTAGTATCATTATAAATGGATACTGAGCAAGAAGTAAGACTAGACTTTGGCTGCTTGGTTCAGAAAAGCTGAACTAATAGAAAGCAAAATGTCTTAAAATTGATGTGCATCTTTTTACCATCAAAAGATATCAAAGACTACCACCAGAAAGCTCCAGTTTTTTGAATAACTAAATAAAAATTCAAAAAAGAAAAAGTAAAATACAGCAAGCTAATAAAGTGCAGTTTGTTAACAATGTGAATGATATCATTCATAGGAATGCCCTAACCTTTAACATGAACTTAGATGATAAAGATCTTCTGAAATCAAACATTGTGAGTGCACTGGCCACGTAGATAACGTCCCCTCTTTCATGAAATCAAGAGCTCAAAAAAAACAAAAAAAAACTGATGCAAGTATAGACATGAAATGACACAGAAAACAAGGACAGCACATCTTAATGAAACTGTCAGTTGTTGGAAACCATCCCACACTAGTGATTACAAAACTGTTGGATACGGTACCAATGACAGCGATGAGGATGGAGAAGCAATTGGAGAATTATAATCTTCTGAACCTAAAGCAAGAAGAAATATTATTACTCCTGACAGTTATGGAGAGAACCAAGTTGAGTGAGGGAAAGTCAATATATGTCCTTACTACTACATCTCAAGGTTCTTGTCATAATGTGCAGGAGCTGGCCATCAATTGTTCCTTGATTTGGAGATCTCAACATATCTTCTGTCAATAACTATTCAAAACTTTAACTTCCAGCATGTCTCACTAGTAATCTTCTAGGATAACAACCTTCTTAATGATCTCACAGGAAAAGAACAAATGGATAGTCTGTTAATAATCCTGTCTGGAGCAAAAGTAAACCAACTCCACGTGTTCTATGGTTGGTTTCTAGAATTGGAGAGGCTCAAGCTTCTGCTGTGGCAAATTTTCTGGACAAGAGAGGGTTCAATGACCATGTAAGGAAATTTTCTTTAACACAAGAGCAAGCAACATTAGCTATAGAAATGGAGCATATGTACTGTTAGATGAACAAAGACTAAACAAGAATCTACTGTACTTGACATGCCAGCATCACACCTTGCAAATTATTCTAGCATGTATTTTCAAAGACTGTAAGGGGCTTTTCTCTGGTTCAGATATGAAACTGTGGCTGACCATTGTGAAGTAGTAGAAGCCATAGGAGTTGAAATATAGTGTCCCAGTTTACTACAAAAAATACAGGCCAGCCAAACCAGAGATGATAACCAAGACTTTCTTGCATTGGCATTTCTCCTCATCAAGCATGATTTATAGCATCTGGAGAATTGCATCATCAACAATGGATGGCTAAGAGATTGTACACTCTCTGGCTCTGAAAAAATGACTCCATGAGATCTCCATCTTTAATGTTCTAGTTTATATTAAGGTATGGTTCATTGCTCCTAATGCTACTTCCACTACATTCAATAATCTTGTATTCCTGCAATATCTTGTTAAGTATATGCAAGTGAATTCTACTATTTCTAAAATTAGCTAGACATTTTTGGTAATTTCAATAAGAAACTTATTGGTGTGACATTCTTTGATTCAGTTGTATCCAAAGAGACAAACAAACAATAGTAAAAGGACTAAATGAGAAGAAAGATATGGAACAACCTTCAAAGTGCAATCAGCCGAATATCACGTCAACTGAAGCTCTCATCACAAAGAACAAAACATCTGGATTACAACCCTAAGTTATGGGAATTTAAAGATAGTTACAGGTAAGCACTAGAATTACATTGCTGAAAAGGGTGTATTCCTTACTGAGAAGCATACTGTAATAATAACAAAGAAATAAGACATCTTCACATTGTGCAAGATCACAGCAGATGCTTTCTCATCAAAAAAAGGTTTGTTTTGAATTTTGCACAAGGCTACATGAGGGCTATCCGCACTAGCCATCCATAATTTAGCAGCGTAAGACTAAAGGGAAGACAGTTAGTCATTACAACCCACCTCCAACTCTTGGACTACTCTTTTACTAATGAATAGCGGAATTAACTGTCACATTATAATGCCCCCATGGCTGAAAGGGCAAGCATGTTTGGAAGGAAACAATAATGTTTTTTCAATAAGATTTTATACAATTAATTTGAATATACAAGTTTCAAACTGAATCCCTCTGTCAACACACTGCTTAATGCCAAAAGCCTTTATAACAGTAGCTGAAAAATCCCTTTTTTCAGAAACATACTCCAAATTTTATAAAATTCCAAACTTTAAAATCTTTTAATATTACTTTTAATATAATAATTATAGTCGCAAGTTAATTCCAAGAACTTGTACAAACATAAAAGCTACAATAAAATAAATCCAATACGTTAAGAACTTTTGAAAAGCATGCTTTCACTAAGAGGTAATAGCTTCAAATACACATATAGTGGGTCAAGATTAAAAACCAGTTTTGTGTTATTTTCATCCTCATTTATAAATGAGATTAAGAAAAAGCTTCCCATAAATTATTCCTTTGTTTTCTTCATTAAAGTGCTTTAGGTTTATATTTCTACATAAGACGTGTAAAACACTAAATAATTATAAATCTCTTTAGGATATCAGTACAGAGTTCCTAGTTTGAAAAATAATTCTGTGATCATGGTAATCCACAAAATTCATTTCTTAATCTTACTAAAAAACTTTTTTTAATACCAGAAATGTATTGTGCGCATATTCACAAAAAAATAGCCACTTAAATATCCAACATTTAGAAATGGATGAAAACAGCAAACACATTCCTGTAATGAGTATGCTTTGAGGTATCATTACACAAGTTAATAAACTTTTAATTTAAGTAGTAACAGTAACACAAGCCTTCCAATAATTACCATTTCCCATTCACTGGTCAGAGACAGTATTAAAAGCTAGTTGACTGACCAGCAGAAATATAAGCTGTTTCTGTTAACAAGCAAAATAATTCTCATGCTGCTTGAATGCTACCTGACAAGCCTCCAAATGTTTAGAACTATCCTCAAGTTCCTGGCTAGTGACCAATCTGTTAGCCCGATAAACTATTTATTTAGTTTTACGTTTGACCAGAAATATTATTTATATACTGAATGATTCTTTTCCACACACAACTTTTTCCCTCTGTAAATCAGGTTAGTACGAGTTAAAAGTGAATAGGTTTCAGGAAATAAACTGTCTTGTTTTGTGTGGTGACCAGTAAAGTAATTCATAATTAGCCACTGTGACAGGCAATAGTTTTATAACAGAATTTCTGAATAGTTTTGTCAAAACAAGTTTTCTGTATGTCAAACCACACCAGTATTAATAATCTGTTAGTAATAATTGCATTTCTTGACATTTAAAAAAGGATTCCAAACAAAAGCTGTTACTAATTTGCAGCTGGATACTATGTGCTACCATTACATTGCATAATAAAATGTTAAAAGGTAACTTAAAAAAAATCTAAATATGATATCAGTATCTAACTTGTGTACTCTGCCAATACACTGAGATAATTCAAGTTTAGTTTGTAATTTGTTTACTTACTAAAACTACAAAGTTTGTACAAACCTTTTAATAGCTCAGTTTTTTTAAATGTCGGATATTTTATTTGTTTTGAATTTTGTGCAAAGCTACACGAGGGCTAGCTGTCCCTAATTTAGCAGCGTAAGACTAGAGGGAAGGCAGCCAGTCATCACCACCCACTGCCAACTGTTGGGCTACTCTTTTACCAACAAAAAGTTGGATTGATTGTCACATTATAACAATCCCATAGCTGAAAGGTCATGTATGTTTGGTGTAACGAGGATTCAAATGTGTGACCCTCAGATTACAAGTTGAGCACCCTGACCATCTGGTCACATTGGGCCTATGTCATATACTATGACCAGTATACGTGGCCATTAATAACCAATAGCAAGAAATTGTGGTACCGAGTTTAAAACAAAAGAGTGTGCAAAAGTTACCATGCAGTTAATATCATACCATCAATAGAAAGGAAAATTTTATAAAGACAGTTTATTATCATTTCCTTTCAGGCACATTGTGCTACTGTGTCAAGAAACAGTTTAATTTCTGACTTTTAATATACAACTTACTTATTCTTTGTTTCAGGGTAAGACATTAGAAGTTAAATTAAATAAAACAACTGTACATTCAATTTTGCCCCATCCTATACAATAAAGAAAACTATATACCTGTGTCTGTTGGGTTTTGGCTCCTACCATAGCTCGTAACTCTTGTCTGACATACTCCGATGTCACTCCTCCTGGATCATTTCCTGTTACTGGCCCTCTATTAAATAATTGGATAAAATAGTTTTATCAAGATAATTTAACTACAGATATCAATTTAGCAAAAGGAAAAAACAAACTATTAATATAATGTAATTTTGTTCACTACAAATGTAATAAATTAGAAGACTATAGGGAAGGCAGCTAGTCATCACCACCTACCGCCAACTCTTGAGCTACTCTTTTATCAACGAATAGTGGGATTGACTGTCATATTATAATGCCTCCATGGCTACTCTTTTACCAACAAATACCAGCTGAAATGATGAGCATGTTTGGTGAAATGGGGATTCGAACCCACAACTCTCAGATTACGAGTCAAATGCCTTAGCCTACATGGCCATGCCAGGCCAAAACACTGTAAACCTTTTTCTAAAATTATTACAGAATGATGTGAAATAAAGTACTAGCAGAATTTAAGTGCTAGTAGTTGTCAATCACAGTATTAATATCTCATTGAAAAATTTTAAGAAAAAGGGAACATTTTTTAAAGAAGGATGTTTTTTTTCTGTGGGAAGTAATACATGAATAAAGCATTCAGATTGTGCTTTTTAATCACTTGCAAATCATTGCATCAAAATGACTGAGGGTTGCCACAAACTTGTTGAAGGATAGGAACTGGGATTTTGAGGAATATATACTTGCAAGTAGTTTCATGCGAATCAACACCTGAATGCTAATTTGGCAAAGGCAATCACTATTAGTAATTACTAGCTAAAGAAGAGAAAGTGGTAATATATCATAATTAGAATACAAATGTCCAAACAGGTAAACTACACTTCTAGTATCTTGGAGTCGCAACTAAAAACAAATCTTTAAGACACAGTAAAATTATCACTAATGACTAATTTTTTTATTATTATTATTATTATTATTTTTTTTTTATAAGTTAACAATCCAAAATGTTGTTAAAGAAACTGTATAATAATTTGATTCAAATAATTTACACCAAAATGCATACCTTTCAACTAAGCCTGATCCATATATCTGCAGACTCTGCTGGTCAAAAGAGAAGTGGGAATTGTCTGTTGACGTATAGTTGTTTCCTCGAGTAGACTGGGTGGTATAACTAGGAGATATTTGTGGTTGAGGTGAAATAACTTGCTCACCACCAACAAATCCCCCCTGTGGGGTCCTTGGTGAATTCACGTGACCTGAACAGGAAAAGCTTGTTAAAATTAACATCTCTTGGAAATTACTCAAAATTCCCGATAAACTAAGCTGTGACCTACAATAAAATTGAAAGTGAAATATTACTACCAGAGTACAAAACACAGGAGTTGTTGGTTGTTTATTCTCTCAGAAACAAAAACAAGTTATTCAATAACCAAACTTTCATATACACAAAAGTTTAACCAATAAGAAGTAAAGTCTAAACTGACATGCACATCTGCATGATTAAGCCTGACCTTATTTAAATTGACATTAATAAATTAAACAATGCTTTAAAATAACACTACACAAGAACTCTCCATTATTAAAACCACGTTCAAAGTGAATTACATACACAATTTTATTTGAAATTACAGGATGAAACCAAACATCGCAACTAATATTTTAGCATCAACTACCACGCTCTCTTTAACCCTTATGATTTTATAGTTTTCTATGCATGTACATTAGTTCTATATTTACATGGAATCAGAAGTTGAACTGATTGAAAATACTTGGGGAGAAGATACAGCAGAGGTTTATGTTTTTACACTTTTTAATGCAATTACAGCCATTATCTGGAACCTACTGTTTGGAGAACTGTGTTTTTAACAGATAACATACAACAACTAAGTTAATCATGAAGTAACACTCTGGCTCATGAGATGTAATAAACAGAACTGAGAATCAAGATATCATATTCTAGTATTCTCTACTCTAAATCTAACAGGCAGATTTTCATTGCCCCAGACGACTGCTACTACCCCTTTTGCATATAACACAGACTTGTTTGCCTGAATGCTAATAGTTTTGGGTATTGGAGCTAAGTCAAATTTTATTTTACCAATTTCATTTTTTTCTTCAATTGACAATAATCTGTCCTGAGACAGAACTCTGCTGAATTATACCAAAAACAGGTCATCCTCTCACTTCAACCAAATCTGTCCTGAGACAGAACTCTGCTGAATTATACCAAACACAGGTCATCCTCTCATTTCAACCAAATCTGTCCTGAGACAGAACTCTGCTGAATTATACCAAACACAGGTCATCCTCTCATTTCAACCAAATCTGTCCTGAGACAGAACTCTGCTGAATTATACCAAAAACAGGTCATCCTCTCACTTCAACCAAATCTGTCCTGAGACAGAACTCTGCTGAATTATACCAAACACAGGTCATCCTCTCACTTCAACCAAATCTGTCCTGAGACAGAACTCTGCTGAATTATACCAAAAACAGGTCATCCTCTCACTTCAACCAAATCTGTCCTGAGACAGAACTCTGCTGAATTATACCAAAACAGGTCATCCTCTCACTTCAACCAAATCTGTCCTGAGACAGAACTCTGCTGAATTATACCAAAACAGGTCATCCTCTCACTTCAACCAAACAGGTCATCCTCTCACTTCAACCAAATCTGTCCTGAGACAGAACTCTGCTGAATTATACCAAAAACAGGTCATCCTCTCACTTCAACCAAATCTGTCCTGAGACAGAACTCTGCTGAATTATACCAAAAACAGGTCATCCTCTCACTTCAACCAAATCTGTCCTGAGACAGAACTCTGCTGAATTATACCAAAAACAGGTCATCCTCTCACTTCAACCAAATCTGTCCTGAGACAGAACTCTGCTGAATTATACCAACAGGTCATCAGGTCTCTCACTTCAACCAAATCTGTCCTGAGACAGAACTCTGCTGAATTATACCAAACACAGGTCATCCTCTCACTTCAACCAAATCTGTCCTGAGACAGAACTCTGCTGAATCCTCTCACTTATACCAAACCAAAAACAGGTCATCCTCTCACTTCAACCAAATCTGTCCTGAGACAGAACTCTGCTGAATTATACCAAACACAGGTCATCCTCTCACTTCAACCAAGCACTTTGACAAATGTCTATTCACTAATTATAACAAATAAAACAATTAGTAATCTCTTTGTTCTATTCAGTCCTGAACATAGGTTCTCTAACTTGTATTATTCATGAATAAACAAGTACCTGCAATTTACTAACTGAACCCCACCCTTGCAAACCAAACTAATTAAGAAAATGACTCATAATTAGCATAAGATGCTCACATTGATACCAATAACCACTTATCAGTTGGTAAAGCCTAACTGATCAACATGAACATGATTTTATAACTAATTGCTACTAACATTTTTTTTCTTTGCATATCAAAATAGTTCTTCCTTGTCCTGTTTTACCTTTTACTCTAAAAACCACAGATGTGTTTTTGTTTTTCAAATTAATTTCTTATATAGCATTAGTAACATACTATTAATATTTCCTCTTCAATGCAGTAAATAATTACAAAGAATATATTTCAAGAGAACTCACCAGGTAAAGAAACTGTCCTTTGTAGCCTTTGTTGTTTTTTCTGTGCTTGTGAAGCCTGTTGATAAAGATGACCAGGTGAATGTGGCCTGAACTGACCATCTGTCTGGCTCGGAAGGGGAGAGTTTCCCTGATTGGCAACAGAGTTTGGACTTGGCATGGAACGAACTTGTAATTGTCGTTGAGCTTGTGAAACAAACCTACTTTGATTCATAAGTGAGTTCTGTGAAACGATAAATAAATGGAAATTAAACTATGGACCCATTACATTTGAAAAAAACAAACAAAAAATTCTATATCATAAAGGCCATTTCAACCACACACACACATCTAGAGTTGCTTATTATGTACCAGTTTTGTTAAATATTAACCAAAGAAAACAATCTTCAAGAAACTAGTTTTGGAATATACCCAAACAAAATAAGATGGTTAAGACAAATTGAACAGAAGATATCATCCCATTTCAAGATCTACAGACCTATTACAGCTTCTGCTCAAGAAATATAACATTTTTCATGCTTTGCTATTCTTTAAAATTTTGAAATTCATTTAGGACAACCACAAACTTTATTTAATCAGAATAATGTTTTATAACAACTGATTTAATCAAATGTTCACATGGAATTTACCACTCACAAACTAAAATACACACACTGGATTACTATTAATTTTACAACCTTGTTTTTTGTAAATGAAGAAATGTACCATTTAAAAACAACAACAACTAAAAGTAAAGATACAGATATTATACCTGTGACAACTGATCATTCAGAATGGGGTTTTGTTGTTGTACAGAATCTGTAGTTGTGGTACTTGGAGCAGCTCTTTGGTTCCACTGAGATTGTGGTGACAGCACTTGAAGGAGAGGGGACAGAGGTCCTACTCCTGTAACTGGTACTGGAGAAGAAGGATAAGAGGGTATTCTTTGCTGGTTATAGCTGTTGCTTACAGGTGGGCTTGGACTGGGGAAGGACTGCTGTGAAAGTGATGAGTATGGACACTGCTGACCAGGGTGCTGACTTGGAGACACTTGTGACTGACTGGTCTGACCTAATAATGTGACATTGTACCTGGGCGACAGCTGTGGTTCAGGGACCCCACTGAAATGCTGGAAATTAAATAAATATTGTAAGCAATGAACATAACCTGTATACCATCAACATGCAGAATCTGACACATGCACACACAAAGTGAAACCAAAAGTCCCAATTTGTATTGTTACTGTGATAGGGAATCAATAGTTCCAACCTGTATTATTATTGTGAAATAAGTGTGCAACATAGAAAATCTGCTAACATAGGTATTTAGGCATATTAAGATCCATTTGTTACTTGACATGAAGTCATGTTATAAAGGTAAAATTAAGATTAATCATGTCCTACATCTGAAACCATCACTCTGAGGTAAAACATGACTCAAACTATATCTAAATACCCTACATTGGCAGATTCCTGATATTTCAAACCTACTTTTGGCTCACCCTGTATATCACACATGTGTAATGCTTAGTAGTCATAATTCCATAAGACCCATCTTCCACCAAGACAAACAAAGTACGACTTAGCTTATCAAATATGTATTGTGTCAAGTTACCTACTGATCATAAAATATTTGTTAATTATACTAAAAACAATGTTGTGAGAAGTTCACCAGTTGTTTTAAACAATTTCTGTCTCCATTGCTAAGCTTCCAATGAGGGAGAGGTCATTTGTAGTGAAGTAATTCTGAACTCAGTAAAACTACCAAAATCTAAAAGTTTGTTAGTAGTTATGTCTTACAAAGTATGACTTATAATAAAGATTGTTGCAACATAAATGTCACTTGAGTAAGTTCTCAAATTAAAAATCTTGGTCACATTTTTTTTTATCCCATGTTCACAAGCTGAGGATCAAAGTGAACACTATCATCTTTGACAAAGTGTATTCAATATGATTTATGTATTTGATTTCAGAGTTATCAACTATTCATTTTACCTTATGTTTCTGATTTAGTGACAGTTTGTAATGGAGGAAAGTAGGCAGCAGATAAGATACACATGGCTACCATAAAATTTGTAAATACAATTTCAAAAGTTCATGAGTAATGCAAGTAGAATAAGAAAGCTGCACGATGGACAAAGTTATTTTTATCTTTCACACGAACACTACCTTGCACTTAAAACTGTCAAAGTCTAGGTTGGACTGACATCATAAATTCACAGATATATCTCAAGTATATGTACTTTTGTAGCATATATCTGTTTTTGTTACACCTTGTAAGTTTGAACTCGTAGTCAATATTCCTTCTCCAAGATAAGAAACTGTGTTTATAATCCAAAGGCAATGTAATTTATAAATGTGCAAATAAGAATCATTATTAAGAGCCAAAGCATATTGTAAAACATTTACGAATCATAAAATTCCGAGTTATACCTGTATATTACAGCCATATTCATACAAGTATGCTTTTTTTTTTTTTTAATTATTTACAACCTCCTATTGGTTAGAACTGAATTCAGTCAATATTTTTGAACTTCTAAATCAGTGTTATTCTACAACTAACTATAGAAAGTAACTTTTATGACAATCATCAGAACATTTTAATACCTGAAGTGTAACATTAGGAGCAACAGTGTTGTTAAACAAATCTGTCATACTTTCAGTGAAAACTGGAGTTGATGCTGGGGTAAGGGGTTCAGTTATGGGCTGTCGAGACTGTACAACCTGCTGTTGTCCTTGTAGACGTTTCTGATGATGAAGCATCTTCTGTCGACGTTCTAAGAGTTTGTAGTAAACCTGTTTTGTACAGAAACACGAGACAGAGAAATTTGTTCTTAAAATGTACGCTCGTTGACTGAATAACTAGTATGTAAGCATTTACTTTCACGTAGCATGATAAAACTACTGTTTTTAATGAATAACATAGATTATTTATCTATCATTTAAAATGCCAGGAAGAATACATTATTTACTTGTCTTCAAGGACAAACCTCTATTCAGCTATGAATACAATATACAAAAGGATGGACAGTTGCTTATTACTAAAATGGAAACTAGAGTGAATTCCATATCAACAAATGTAACTAGTAAAAACAAAAAGTAAATAATTAATTCTTTATTCAAATACTTATTTTTTTGTCTATCATTATAATATTCAGATTTAATCTAAAATACCTCTGGTGATATGTTAGAAGTTATCCCTCCTCCAGAATTAGGGTGCTGGGTACCTCCAAGTCTCTGGAAATTTCTTAAGGCAACACTGTGCTGAAGACCAACATCTCCAGGACTTTGAAGTTGCACCCTATGTCCAGGTTGGGCTCCATTTGGTGAAAGTGACACAGATACTGATGGGTAGCTGTTTGTGGAAGAAAATCTGACAACAGGAGTACGAAGAGCAACAGGTGTTTGGGGGTGCAAGGAAGACTTTAGAGAAAGAGAGGTGTTTGTGCTACTGCTGCTACTAGTCGAGATCTCGTAACTCATCAACTGTTGCCGAATGGCATTAATGGCAAGTTTTTCGTGCACATCTTGGACTGTGTTCACTGTTTGATTATTAGGAGGCAATCCTCCAGAGGCAGAGGACCCTGGCGGTTGTTCAAACACTTCATCCAGGATTTTTCTTATCATGCTATCATCTATTGGTGTTGATTCCATCTCCTGTTGCATACTCCAAACCTAAGCAAAGTTCAACTTTCATTCTTACAATAAAGTCTAAGATTAATAAATCAGTTTACAGAATATTATGTTTTCAAAGTCAAGTAAGTGCTTACTTTAATTGTAGATAATTTATTGCATGTTTCACGTTAATAGTCATCCAATTATTAAATATTTAAACAAGACTTTTATAGGTGACACACAAACACACATATAGGAAATTAAACTGATTTTTCTTACAAAAATACTGCTGTTTATTATTAACAGTTGTTTTTTGCCAAATAAGGTACATTCTTGAGATACACATTTCACAAAAAGAATTACACAGACTAAAACCTAGTTTATAATGCCATAACACTGCTTGTTGAAATATAATTTTCAATAAAACTTTACACAAGATACATCAATTTTACACACACCAAAATGCATGCAGTTTGTTTTTCAATAACCTGAACTATAATAAAGAGAAATAAATTCTTTTCATTTATTAAAATGGAAAACTGTTGTACTGTTAGCAATACTATTATAAACTGATTTATGATTACACACATTTTTTCAAATTTTTTGTTATGGGACTAAAATTGGCTTATCATTCACAGGACAGTAATTAATTCACAATTCTGAGGAACTGTACTAAATGTAGACGGTTTTTTTCTCAACACTGTATTACCAACAGAAAGAATGACCAGAAATCACGACTTGAAGTAATTGTGATTTTACATTTAAAACACAATTACTTGTACAATACACTGCATGATGCAAATTAACTTTAGAACAGCCAATATCAGACATAACCCAAGAACACACACACACATGTACCTCATCCAGTATCTGTGATAACATGGGATCTGATGTTTGGCTTTGAGTCGTCAACCCAACTACAGAATCAAAGGATCCTACATCTCCCAGCATGTCTGAAAGGGTGATGGTTTTTGCAGGCTGTTGAACCTGGTGGTTTGATAGTTGAAAGTGACTGTATGTGTTCTGTCCTAACTGGCTAGAGCTGGTTACGGTTGCAGATGCAGCTGTCAATCGAGAACCATCAGAGCTGTTCAGTATGGAACTGAGAAAACCCTGGTTGTGGTGATGAGGTGGAATTCCACGTTGAGGAGGTTGAGTAATCTGTCCAGAAGGGAGATTCAAGGTGGTCGCAGACTGGTGACCAAGAGTAACACGTCCCCGAGAATCTGCAGTGACTACATCTTGATGGAGCAGGGAGTGACTTGTGGAGGTGACATGAACAGTATTCTGATGTGTTGAGCTGCTAGAACAAGAACACGTAACGACCACACATGGTGTCTGAATTAGCTTCTTCTCGAGATTTTTAGGCAGTCGGTCTTGTGGGAGCTGAGACATGATGGAATTTGCAATGGTGGTAGGGACAGATGGCTCTGTTTTAGGTGTCTGAGCCAGCATGGAAGCCAACATAGGATTCTGACCAGCCAGTCGTGGCTAAAGATATAAAAAGCTAAATAAATCAAAAGGATATAAAGAGTTTCAACTTAAATTTTAAAACTAAAACTGTTCTTAGATGGAGGTTCAGTAAAATTTCAATACCTTTTTTAAAGTTTTTCCATAAGAAATTCACTCTAAAAACTGTAGCAAGAAATGCAAGTACAAGACCACAAAAAACAACTATTACAACTTTCACATCTTTACTTCTGGTTTCAGTTTTGTTAAAAAGACATGCATCTAAAGTTACAGAATTTCCTGTTTTGTGTAATAATGAAACCAAATTTCAAATAACCAGTGAAAAAACAAACAATAACAACACCACCACCAAGAGCAAACATTCAAGATCAGGATATAAATACCAACTATAAACTAGAGAGACACTCAGCAGACCTCTGCTACACAGCATTGATAATACTTGACCCTCAAAATGTACAAAAATGTGCCTGAACGTTACTGGTAAGAAATGGACAAGGACGGAACCATTTTTCACAGAACAACGAGGAATAACATTATACACGTCCACCAAGTTTCATCAAAATTTAATCATTTTTAACTCACTTACAAAGCACAAATACTGTGAAAAATCAGCTTCCATGTTAACAGATAAGGATTTTTCATTTTCGTGGCCTTAACTTTTGACCCTTCAAAAACTAATTACTTCTAAGCTGGGGCACAGTCCAAATGTATATCAACTATCATCCAAATCCATTCACCAATTTTTGAAAAATTTTGCTGATAAATGCACAAATATACAAACAAAGGGTTAAAAACAAATTACAAAATACAGTTTAATACTACATTACAATATTGAACTAATGTTTGTGCAAATGAAATTTTCTTTCGCTGACAGACTTATTCCAATGGTTACTATCAATATGCCGACAAAACAAGAAAGCATTTATAACTATTAACCCCATGAAATCATTAAAAGATTAAATCCCTAAAATGTTTGATACCTTAAAAGTTTCAAACAAACTTCAGTAAATGCATACTATAATTTTTTTTCTTTTTAAACTGGTAAATGGCATTTCAGTGTGTGACAAAACTCTTCTGTGGTAAGGTTCGTGCGAATCTTTGAGAATTTGTTAAAAGTGAATGCCCTTAGTACATTTTAGTTAACAAATAATAAATGCATACAAAACGTAGATTGAAAGTAATAAGAAAGCACTAAATCCTCAGAACAACCCCAAACTCTGAATAATGATTTTGTCTGTCTACCCTTAACCCAACTGTCTATGAAACATATAAAAAGAACTGCATAAATGTATGGCACACTTTCAATTAAACATATAAACAGAAGATTCTGATTTTTTTGAAAAATGATACAAAGGTTTAGCAAATTAATGTTTCAAAAAGTAAAGAAAGTGCACAACTAAAAAAAAATATATCGGAATTCAGAGAAATACAAGGAAAACAAGTATGATTCCAGTAATACTAGGATAAGTAGTAGGCATGTAATAAGGAAAACAAGTATGATTCCAGTAATACTAGAATAAGTAGTAGGCATGTAATAAGGAAAACAAGTATGATTCCAGTAATACTAGGATAAGTAGTAGGCATGCAATAAGGAAAACAAGTATGATTCCAGTAATACTAGGATAAGTAGTAGGCATGCAATAAGGAAAACAAGTATGATTCCAGTAATACTAGGATAAGTAGTAGGCATGCAATAAGGAAAACAAGTATGATTCCAGTAATACTAGGATAAGTAGTAGGCATGTAATCGAGCCTCAGTCACACAATATAAACACGCCAGTTTTGATAAACTCACGTGTTGAACAGCTGGTCGTTTTGATGGTGGATTAGAACCAGATTCGTCATCGTCATCAGATTTCCTCTTAAATATGGAGCCAAAAACATTACTGAGTGAGGTGGGAAATGAAGAATTTGATGTGGAACTGGAACTGAGAACTGCATTCTTAAATAGCTGGTCTGTAGAACTGGATTGCACATTATTTACACTAACAGAGTTCTCATTCTAAGGAGAGAAAAAACAAAACATTTCTATCTACTATACTTCACACAGGGGTGAAACCTGTTAATTAAATTAGATTTTTTATAAATTATTTTCATTAGTTTCCAACTAATTCTTAAAATATTTAACCAGTATTGCACACAGGAATCAGCACCAAACATCATAAAATACAAAAGGTAATGTTTTTGTATGCAAGTGCTACACATTTGGGCCCTTGCCTTAGTACATATTTACTATCAACAAAATTCTTAAATGCTTCAGTCTCAATTTTGTAAAACTTAGTCTAAACCCAGTTGACAGCAATACCAAATTTATGATTCTAATATAATATATATACCATATTTTGGTACATTCTAGGCAAGTGTTTTGATATATCACTTAAATCCTCAGGCAATTTTGGGCCTTGTGACACTTTATACCTACATCAATATGCCTTCTATTCTGGTACTGTATATAAGAACCTTACCCAAACAACGTAACCATATTTTTTCAATACTTACACCATCCCAGTTGCTAACACTAAATCTTACAAGAGAGGAATGGTAGGAGAATGTTAACAGAGTTAAATGTTATTGGAAATACACTTTTAACCTAGAAAGATGTTAATTTACCATCTGCTGACACTTACGGCTTGAATCCCATATTGAGAAAGTGAAGGGGCTGGTAAGGACAATATCTATACAGAAAGCTTCTGTACACAACAGAAGTATACCAAGACAAATAGCACATGAGTGGGGAAACTGCACTACATTCAGCACAGATATGCTCTTCACCTAGAACTTAGTTCCTGTATCAAAGGTGGACCAATATAAGAGTAATCAAGATAAAACAACCCCAACCAGACAGCCAAGGTTCCACAATTTAGGGATGGAATTAAGGAAAAACTAAGTTATCACCCCCATGGATGTTTTAACTCCTAATCTCAGTGTTGTGGGTTTAAATACCTGTCACAAACATGCTCGCCCTTTCAGCTGTTGGGGCATTATAATGCGAGGGTCAATCCCACTATTCATTGGTAAAAAAGGTTGCCCTAGAGTTGGTGGTAGGTGGCAATGACTAGCTGCCTTCCTTCTAGTCTTACACTTATAAATTAGGGACAGATAGCCCTTATGTAGCTTTGAGCAAAATTCAAAAACAAACAAATACAAAATACTTTATTTAATAAAATAATGTACCAAAGATCGTAGACTAATAACATGCAAAAAACAGTATTTCCCCTAACTCTCAACATTTTTTCAGATTTTCTACTTATGCTACAAGAGTTGTTACAAATTCCCAAGTTAGCTGTTGTTATTCTTGTGGAGTTTTTAAAAAAGAAATATTAACAAATCCTAAAAAAGAGGAAGTGACAGGTTGGTGTGGCAGGAGGGGTATGATTTTCTATTTGATAGCTCTGTAGCTAAAGAAAATTGAAGGCTATAAAACTTATGGTTTGTCTGAGCAATGAGTAAGTAATTTATATTTAATTTTGTACTTTTTGAAAGAGTAGTGGGTATAATCTGGATGATGACATGCTAATGTCACGTGTCACACTGGGAGAAAATTAGTATTTTTTTTTAAATACTGCCTTGTAAAATTAAAAACTTAACACTTGTATACCATTAAAATATAAATTGAAATTATTAGCTAAGACTGCTATACTAATTGGTATAACATAAATGTAGTTTAATAAAATATTGAACATAAGATATTTTGTGTCATATGCAGTAAAGGGTATTTAGGTCAAGAGGGTTAATATACAAAAAGATTTCAAAAACCTCAGATGTGGAATATGAAATTAATTTTAGCTCACTCCCGATATAATCATTAGTGTTTGTAAATTTTCTGATTTTTTTTTTTTTTTGTTCTGAGCATAATATGACACTTAGCATTCTGGAATATTCGTAACAATGTTGGAAAAAAAATTGTTCTTGTAACCTTATTAAAAATGTAGTTTTGTTTTCTTCAATTTTTAGCTATTCTCAACGTCTGCAATCACAGCATAATGTAATTGGTTGTACTTATCAACCGATCTTAAAATACACTAACCAAAAACTTGAGAATAAAACTGTACATGTTCTTTTATTTTAACTACAGAAGTCTGTATTATTACATCAGTTTTTTTCTTTTATGATAGGAAACACGCAGGTGAAATTTTACACTGATTAAACAAACAAGCTTTTACTTCAATAAGTATGTGTGAAGGATATAAAAATACAAAATTTTAGATATGTCTTTTCAAAATGTTACCTTTTCATGAGATTCTGCTTTAAGAAGCTGTTGAATTAGCATGGCTTGAGACCCTCGGCTACTACGATCATTCTCTACTTCACTGTTTAAGAGCTATAGATGAAAAGATAAAAGATTGTATTTTCATTTGGATAAAATAATGAAATTAAACACCTACAATGATTTAAATATATGAAATCAAATCTAATTTTGCTTACCATCAAATTCATAAATTTAAAATAGTAGTCTATTTTTATCATGATCCATACAGATACTTTTTAAAACCACTTGCAACTAACTCTGACTGTTAAAATACTGTAATATACAAGTTATGAATTTATCATAAAGTCTATTGTCAGTGGAGTCATTTTGTCCTGTCTATTAACAGACAAAACTTTAATATGTGAAATGAGTTTTAATATATTTGTATATATGAAGAACACACAGTTGTCTTTTTTCCCCCATATTTCCAAAGGTTGCTCAGTTGGTAAATCAGTCTAAATACAGTACCAGTTTATGATTACAGTAATTATGAAATCAAAATTCAACATTTTTTTTAAATTAACTAATTATATGTTTCATATAGAGATAACTTATTACTAAGATCACTTTCTGCAAAGATCAGTGCATCTACTTAACATCAAGAGTTCATATAATCAAGACACTAATTCCACATGCTTTTCAAAACCAACTGATAGATGTTTCAAAATCTTTGTCACATTAATTTCATTACTTAGTAGTTAATACTAGAGACACCTGGAACAATATACGTAATGTACCATCTCTTTTAGTAATCTAATTCATATACATAAACACAGGAATATTATAGTATATTACATTAAAATGGCTATGCTACAGATGAGCTGAAATATGTATTGTCATTTACAGTTTTGCTACAGTTCAAAAACTTTACCAAACCTGAAAAAAATAAAAAAATAAAAGATGGTAACAATTAAAACTACAATTTAAAAACTAAATCCACAAATCTTTTAATACATGCTTGAATCCCAAGTAACAAATAATTATTCTACTGAATAAATTCTAAAGAAAAAAAATAAATTATTCATTTTTTCTTCTATCTTTCCATGTAAGAATGTATAAATGTTCACCAGATATAGCTCTGCATCAATAAGATGAGGCAACAACCAGTGGAATTACAGGTTTGGCTGGCAAGACATCACAAATATTTTTATAATTATATTTCTTCCCATTTGTTTATAGAATAATTTATCCAACTGAGAAGATTTCAACTGCAGAACAGTTAACTTCAAGCAAAATATAATGTCACAAGCTTTTGTAAAGTATTATAGGTACGTACCTAATCTTCAAAACAAAGATGTGTAACAGGCAACAAAAAGTATGGATCATAAGTTTAAAAAACTGTGAGAACTAATATTTAAAAATATATAATTAATGGTCCTCTAACTTGCATTTGGTATTTTCACAAATTCATGTTAGTTTTCATCACAAATGTCATAATGTTAAAGTTATTGGTTTATAAACTCTTCACATCTGATATAACACACAAGATACAATCACTCAAACAACACCCAAAATTATATGATAAAATACCTATGACAATCATTTGAGCAAAGACCCCAAATTATTAAAAATGACAGGACAATAATTTCATAGCTAACTGAAATTTTGTAAAACCAACCTTTATCAACAAAGTGGCAGAAAAGTGTAGTCAAGGCAGTCAAACATTGTTAAGTTCCTTTTTGAGCCAATCAAAATCAAGATCATTCATGAAATAAGTTTGTGGCATATTTGTAGATTACATAATAAATATTGGTAAAAATCAGTCAGATTAGTAATTTCTAATGTATTGAAAAGCCAGGGTTTCAGTAACACAATATTCTAATAATAAAATGTTATGTTACAATACTAAGAGACAAAAGCATAACCTAATATTGTTCTTAGTCTATGCATTGAAAGTTTAAAATGAAATATATAAATAATAAAACTGGACACAGAAATCAAACTATTCTATCTCGATAAACACACTTCAGCTCTTTTGACCTCTCCTATTTTAAGAAACCAAGCATAACGTGACATGACACTCACTGGTTTTTACGAAGGTTAAATATGCTCTATGACAATCACTTAAGCAACACCCTGCCTTATGGTGTTCGAATTTGTTTTAAGTGGATTTTTAATTGTACATTTCAAACTTCCTAAGAGTTTCTAGAAAAACTTACTTCCATTCACTTGAAATAAGATAATATTTACAAAATATATTCAATAAATTAACTTAATTTGTTGAGAAGGGCAGCAGCTGTACAAGTCAATCAATAACCTATAGGCAGCAACTACATTGTCACGTAACATAATCTATCAATCAAAATCACAACTGAATCAACTAATGTAGCAAAAATAACCAAATAATCAAAATTAAATGTTCCAACAGCTGTTTTCTATTATTCCAACAATCAGTTAGTAAAAATTATAACAAATAATCATCTGATCAGAATTAGGGTTACCAATTATAACTATTTTTAATTATTTCAACTACCCAAGTAATTAAAATATTGTCGTCACATTTGTTGGTTCATTTCCATTTGACATCAACTTGATCATGCTCTCAAAACAAAGAATTAGATAAAAGTTTAGATTCATGAGCATTACTGTAGTGTTCAGAATGCAATTTCTAGAGAAAAAAGTTAATTACTCTATTATAAAATGATAAATACAAAATTTATTTTAAACTTACGTTGTATTGTAAATGTAATTTCCAAAAATAATCAAATTTCACAAATAAACTACAAACTGAAAAACTTCAGCATTGTAACTGCATGAAGAAAACATTAATTTAACAAGCACTTTATAAAATATCTGACAACATCTAAGGATTTAAAATCTAACTATAAACCAATGTTTTATAAAAGACAACTCACCTTTCTAAGCATGTTGTTGTTGTTTATATTCTTTTTAGAAAGCTCTTGACTTGTCTCACTTTTGGAATTGTCCATGTTTGTAAAAGGCATTCCAGTTTTACTACCACCACTAGAAAATCGTGATTTATTTGGACGTTCTTGCACAGAATCTTCGTTTTGGTTCAGGAGTTCTCGTAATATAACATTTTTTGATGCACTACTGGACCCATTATCACCTGTTGTTACAGATATTCCTTTCAATACCAAACCATTTTCAGACCCTGAAGAATGATTATTTTGGGAATTTCTCCCATCACTGAATAATTTGGTAAAAGGAGAATTAGCCCTAACCAAAGAGTCTGTTTGCTCAGAACCCTGAGTTAGTAAGTTTCTGAGTTTTGGGTTGGTTTTAATTGAAGTCTGGTGCTCAGAAAAGTTTGTCGACGACATATTACAATTATTAGACTTGGCATCTGATATAACACAAATTTCATTTTCCATTTTCCTTGGTCCTACAGACAAAGGAGTTGAAGGTGGACCCTGAAGATGACTGTATGAGTATGTGCTAAGCGTGATTGCTTGGCCAACCCCAGGTGATGTCATCTGTACAATTGGAGATTGTGTCACTGATGACATTTCAGTTGTGAAGGCACTGTTAGACACATGGACATGTTGGACTTTACCCAATGCCATCCTAACATTACTTCCACCACTGACACTAGAAGAAGGGTTGGGGATGTCGTTATCAATGTTCACCCGTTCCTTGTTGTTCCCTGTAGGTACTTCCCAGTCAGATGAAGAGAATACATCAAGACTAAGATCATACAAGCTAAATTCACGAGGGGCTAAATTCAGTGAGGTATGGCTAGAGTAGAGGGAATCGGAAGAAGGGTCACTAACTGCAGTAGCTGTGGTGGTACTGGAAGTATGAACACCAGTGCTCACACCGTTAGATGAAGTAGATCCTTCACTAACTGAAGAATTAGTTTTTCGTTGATTAACATCTGGTATATCAGCATCTCTGATGAAGAAATAAAAGTTCAATGAGATAAATATTACCCTCCTAAACTATTGTATATACGATATCTTAGAAAACATGGTGTGCAAAATATTGAGAAAATTTAACATAAATCAGTGTGTATATGAAACATTCCATACTGCTGACTCATTACAAGAAATAAAATGAAAATGCCAGTCTTTCAAAGGAATTCAAATTTTCTAGACTTTTATGTTATTAACAATGCCTGAATTATAACCCAAGTTTCTAGGACTTTTAATAACTTCGCAAGACTATGCGTTTGGTTTAGACGTTCTGTCTTACTGTTTTTAATACCTATTAATTACACTTTTAACTAATGATAACAGACACCTATATGATACCATGTCAGGTCTATATTATATCACACATTAGAAACATCAACAAAACTGCAAAACCAGAGTTACCTTTTCTTTGTTCTTGCTACTCATTTAAGCTAATCTTACTACTCACAAGACTACAAAAATTTATTTTTATTGAACTGAGTAATAACAGATACATTTCAAGTTTCAATACATCATTTTAAACATCTATACATTTGAATGACTGAGTAACTATTCTTGCAATGGCAGACTAAAGAAGTAAAGGTTTTCTTTTTCTTTCTATAATGACTTCATATTGTAATACAAAACCACATTCATTTATCCTAATTAGCTCTAAGTTCATAACAGTATACATCTATTTATAATTACATATTGTTTTAATACCCTTTGAACTATGTATAACTACTTGTAAATCACTCTGAGAATGTGCAGCTCACATTATGCTATTGGGTTACATTACTAGTACAAGCATCTCACATACTTGCCTTGTGAAACATTGTTATTATGATCTAATTTTAACTAACCTAAAAATTTTCTACTTTTACATTTTATTTGCTTTAAAATTATACATAAAGAATAAACATGAAATATAGAAAATAAAATATTTATTTAATACTTTTTTCTTGTTTTCGGTTGTCAAAGAGTTACCCCCTTTTATTTCTACTCAATTAATACTTTTGGTTTACCTAAATAATGCTCTAAACAATACAGACCAATAACATGCAAAAAGTAGACAAATTACCTTACCCCTCAAAAAATTTTCTAGCTTTCTATTGTAACTGTGACAACAGTTGTTACAAGTTCATCTAAGCTAGCTGTTAACTCTCTCATGGGAACATTGTTCTTACTCTGAACGTAACTGACACTTAACTGGTCAGAACATAACTTTATGCAACACACCATCTGACAGACAAAAACCTCAAGTTTCTACTGGTTATAGGCAATATACAATGAAATGCAAGAGTGAACTATTAATGAATAATAAAAGAGAGGATGTGACACGTGGGGTCTTATTTTATATTCGATAGATCTGTAGCAAATGAAGTCAAAAACTATAACAAATGTGGTTTATCTAAGCAATGATGATTTTATAGCAAGTAACATACATTTCATTTCATATTTTTTCAAGGAGTACTAGATAAAATAGGGATGATGACATGCTAAGAGAAAATATGTCGTGTGTCATTCTTGATAAAATTCAGGAGTTTTTAAAAATGCCTTGTAAAAGTAAAAAACTTATAACTTGTATACTATTAAAATATAACTTATTAGCTAAGATTTCATGCTATTCTAATCTTAATAACATACAAAAAGTAGTCTAATACAATTTTGAATATGACACCAAACCTTGTGTCATGCATAGTAATGAATACCCATGGTGATAGAGTTAAATTTAAAATTTTGTTGGGCAGTTTCTTGTGTTAGTCAGGGAAAATCTTATCTTAATAACCTTTTCACATTCTTTAAAAAGTTTAATGCTTATACAGATGAGGATAAAAGTGTGGATTTGGCCACTATGGATTTCTGAAATCACCTGATCAGGCCCTGCATACAAGGCTGGTTAAAAATCTTTGTTGGAAGTAAGGGTGATAAGTTGGCTCACTGAAGAAAGCAATGGCTAATTGAAACAAACAGACAGCTATTATAAATGGAGTTCTGTCAAACTGGATTAAGGTCACAAGTGAGGTACCTCTTTGTTTAGTACTATAACATTTGCTCTGATTTATTTTTGGCAAATTCTTATAAAAGTACACCTTTATAGCCCCTGAAAATATAAACAATGGATATACCAAGTTTGCCAATACAGTGAGAAAAAGAGCCAAAATATATTACATTAAAATACTGTATTCTACCATAAATCTTAGAACTACATTTCACAATAGCACATGTCAAACCTACATTATAATGTAGCATTTCACCTGATAATTGAGTGCGTTGACATAATGAACTCCTGTTCACTTGTCACAGAATTGAATGGAACTCTTTTACTTTTGGTTTGGACATAAATGTAGTTTTCGTTAGGAACCCGTAATCGGTAGATGCTACTGGTGCTGCTCCCTACCTGGAGGGCTGATAAATGAATACATTAAATCCAGTTCCACATTAGAAGAATTAATTATTTGTCTTGTCTATAAGAACTGGACCAATAATCTAAAGATAAGCTTACCATGGAGTAAAACACTTAACTATTATCAATAAAGGTTGTTATGAAAACAAGCTTACAAGATAAAGTAATAAAGCAAAATAAGTGTAAACAGCTAAACGCATAAAGTTAACAAACACATCCACATCTTAAACAATCCTAGGCTTAAAGTATAGCAAACAATAATAAAAATTCACTTTCTTCAAAAAAAAAGGTATATTGTTTGATATAGTTGTTTTTAATACTACTGTTTCATAACTGCAATTAGTTGTTGCTTTAGGCTTAAAGGTGTTTTTAAAATAAAGGTAATTACCAGTTAGGCCTAACTTATACATTAATATTTTATTACTTTTCTCATATTAATTATTTTAGTGGTCTCTGAATAATTACAGCTTGCTTATAAACAAGATTTACCCATAACCAACTGAGATCATAAGAATGTCAGAACATGTAAATAATTCTTTCATCTCGGTCTTTCAGATCCTGAATGTATGTCAAGAAAACACCACTAGAGACAAAAGTTACATTAACAACATCAACTTACTTTCTTTAAGGTGCTGGATCAACTTGTGAAGGTCTTTAGGATGGCACAGTTTGTGAATAATCCTTTCATCCAGGTCCTTCAGATACTGGCTGTATGTCAATAAAACACCACTAAAGAAAGACATAATATTAGTAACATCGTGTTCATGTGTAGAAACAATAGCTGTTAAACAATATTAGCAAATTAAAAATTTGCTAATATGTTCTTCTTACAACTCAGATAACAATCATTGGTTATATCAATCTAAACATTGAAAGAAAAACAGCAACAAAAAAATTTACACTAAATCTGTATTTCATTAAACTTAAGTCTGTTTGGCAACAAGTAACTATTAGTAAACTCAAAATCCTCAGAACAATTAAGTACTTTTACTACCTTCTCATTGAAAGAAAAACTTTATACTGGGAATGGGAAACCTGACAATTAGATACATACAAACAGTTTCTAGTTTAAGCAGTTACACAATAGGCTATCTGTACTCTGCCCACCACAGTTATCAAAACGTTGTTTTTGGTGTTGTAGGTTTATAGACATGCTGCCATTAACAGAGGGGAGGGAGTCAAAGAGAGAGTGCCTAAAATGGAAGTATAAATATCCTACTAATTGCTAAATAAATTTAGGTTCTTTCTTTTTTTTTTAGATAAGTAGAATGTTTCTAAATTACTAAAAGAAACACCTAGTTTATATATGAAAAATGTTAACCCCAAAACATCCAAAGTTTACCTTGTATCAATGTCCAATATCTTGCCTGTTAGATCTAATTTAGTTGTAAACTGTTCTACACCACAAGAATTTTGAGTACGTTCGTTCAGAGGAATTCGACGAGCCACACAAAACAACAGGTTTTGAGCATCTGTTTAAAAGAGAGAAACAACATAAATTATACACCATAACAATGTTTATTTCTTTCAAAACCTTTAGCAAATACATCATAGTAATCCAGTTTCATGTATTTTAAAAATGACCTAACCTGAACTCTCTGTTTCTGGACTATCTGAATGTTCTGAAGGGTGAGGTAAAAGAACCGTGGACAACTGCATGCTCTCATATTGTGATATTCGGGTCTGTTTTTCTTCCATACTCTCTTCTGGATCCTCAGAAGGTTTTACAAGGAAACGACAATTGAATGTGCGACTTTTATTTGTGCCTGAACCAGGCTCTGAAGTCCAGCCAAAACCATTACCTTTTAAAAATCAGGCAATAATATAAGTTTCAACTTAAAAAAAATTCACAATTCAGATTTCTAATAAAACATTAACATTCCAAATAAGTGATGTGCCTTATACTATATAACTTTCAATCAATTTCTGAAACAAGAAAGGGGGGAGGGTAGTAGTAGTCTTCCTAACTACATCTTCTTCTAGTTGAGTTCATTATACTAAAATAATTGTGAATACGCCTATCGGCAAATTATCTAACAAAGATGTGTTTTGATAATGGATTTAGAACTTGGTTGGTTTGTTGATTTGGTGTTTTATGGCACAAAGCAGCTAGGCTATCTGCACCAAACATCCAGCAAAAAGTTAAAATTTAGTAAAATCCATAAATGGAAAATAAGGTAAAATGAAAAAAAGTTTAAAAAACAACAACATTAAAACCAATATTTACATCTAGTCTACAGCCGTAAGAGAAAAACTACAGTAATACAAGTTTTAAAAGACTTTCTGTACCACAATTGCAATTATCATAACTTGCCAGGAAGACTAACAGGTACGTTCAAAAACCACCATTAGTCACTTAAGTTGGCCTTTCCAGTCCTGGTTCCAAGTTATTTGACGTTATGGCCATTTTCAAATTTCAGATCGAACTAGATGTGCTTTGATTCTTAACAGGGAATCACATTAAAAAGAAGTCTAATGTATAAATTTAAAAACTTTAACATTAAAAAGATTAATGGCCTTTAAAAACATTCCCACGGTAGACCGTTTCACCACCACCAATAACACTGTCTAACGTTATGAATAAACCTTGGGTCAGAACACTTTTTAAATGGTGCCATCGTTGAGAGTCGTAACAATGGCAAGACAGTAAAATGTGGCTTATTGTGACCTCAGTGTTACACACACAACACACTGGTGCATCAGACCCAGATAAAAGAAAACAATGAGTGAAAAAACTGTGACCAATGCATAGTCTAGTTAGAACTTCCTATTTCCAATCCTTATGAAAGCAAGATGGCCAAAGTCCAATACATGGCTTTATTTGGTAAAGCTTGTTTTCACATTGCTCACTCCAAGTCGACTATCAGTTAGCACGTAGTCAAGCCTTGAATACAGGACCATAATCCACGTATGGGACAGGCACAGCAGTGATAGTGCCAGAGCAGATAGACTTAGCTGCAATGTCAGTGAGCTCATTCCTGCTAATATCAATTTGGCCCCATATCCAGAAAAAGTTGACAGAAGTAGATGCCAAAAAGAAATGGGCCAGTCAGTTATGAATACCGTTGAGAACAGGATGTGAACTAACATGAAGCAATTCCAGCGCCAGTAGAGAAATAAGCGACTCAGTATGAATAGTGCAGTTTGAGTACTGCTTAGCTTCTATGTGATCCAGGGCAAGGGAAATGGCATACAGTTCAGCAGTGAACACAGAAGTTATAGAGGGGATTTTGCACGCAACCACCGAACCTCAACAAACTATGGCAGAGCCCACAGAGTCACCTGATTTTGAATCATCTGTATAAATAGAAATTGAAGGATGGTTCAAAAGATGTTCAGCAAACAGCACACAGTATTTCCAATTGAGAGTGTCTGCTTTTCTCAGATGACTTAAAGATAGGTCACATTTTAGGGCTGTAAGAAGCCATGGTGGGATGGGCCATACGAAGTCGATACAGTAATGTTATCCAAGGACAAACCCAATTCATCCAACTGTGCCTGGATACGAAATCCAAAAAGTGCAATGGCAGATTGTCTGTCCTGAAGAAGTATGGCCCACCGAAGAAGGAAAACACAACCCCAGATGGGATGCTTTGGTAAGGAATGAAGTTTAAAAGCATATAGTAAAGACAGTTGCAAATAGCAGAGGTGCAGAGGAAGTTCATGAGAATCTGTGTATGAGCTATAAACTGGGGAAGTTCTTGATGATGAATGGGGTTCGGCATCTTTAAGGCTGAGGATCTGGCACAGCCATAGACCAGTGATCCATAGGCAAGTTTCAATCGAATAAGAGCACAGTATACCCTTTAGCATAGAACATCAATCCACTCCTCAAGTGGTAGAAGAGAGGACATGGAGGATGTTCAGTGCTCTTGTACATTTGACCTGTAATTGCTTGATGTGTGGTATAAAGGTCAGCTTATGGTCAAAGATAAGCCTCAAGAACTTTGTCTCAGGGACCACAGGCAGCAAAACTTCACCAATACAGAGTTCAGGATCATGGTGAATACCTCGTTGCAGCAAAAGTGCATGCAAACAGTTTTAGAGTGAGAGAAGTTAGAGCTGTTTGCTGTGATCCACTTCAGTAAATGATTGAGGGCAGTCTGTAGCTACTGCTCAACATACCTCATGTTCGACGACTGACATGAGATGTGAAAGTCGTCAACATCAAGCCCATTTGCAAGAGTAAGAGGGAGTTGTTCAGTGACAGCATTAATCTTTATATTGAAAAGTGTGACACTCAAAACACAGCCCTGAGGGACTCCAAATTCCTGTAGAAAAAAAGTGGGAAAGTGTCAAACCAACACAAACTTGGAATCTCCTGTCCATTAAAAATTTTTTAATAAAAATGGATAAATGGCCATGTAACCCATGTATATGAAAGTCTCACAAAATGTCATACCTCCATGTTGTATCATAAGCCTTCTCAATGTCAAAGAATATTTATACAAGACGTGTCATTTGAGAAAGGCTTCTCTGATTGGCATTTCAAGTCGAATGAGGTGGTCCACAGTGGAGAGCTGTTGTTGGAATCCACAGGTGAGTGAGAGGAGGTTGTTTGATTCAAGAAACCAAACAAGACGAGCATTAACCATCCTCTCTAAGATCTTACAGAGACAGCTTGTCAAAGTAACTGGACAGTAGTTTGAAGGAATCTTCTGATCCTTCCCATGCTTAGAGAAAGGTAGGATAATAGCCTGGTGCCAGGCATCAGGAGAAACATTCTCCTGCCAGACCTGGTTAAAAACAATAAAAAAAATAGCAAGAGAAGTAGGAGATAAATGGTGCAGCATTTCATAGTGTACATCATCAGATCCAACTTATGTACTGCCAGACTGAAGAAGGACCAGTTTGAGTTCTACCAGTGTAAAGAAATGATTATAGTCAAAGAGACAATCAGGTCAAAAGGAAAAGAGGTGACCGCTCTGCCCAAGTCTTGATGGCTAGGAAGGTGGAGGAAGAAGCAGAAGTGCAAGATACCCAGCAAAAGCTGTCACCTAGAGTATCAACTATGCTCCCAGTATCAGCCACTTCCTGACCACCACAGAACAAAATTGAGAGAGGGACAGAATTATATTGCCCACTGACCTTTCAAATCTGATCCCATGTGATTTTGGAACTGGTGGCAGAGGATATGCTGGTTGTGAACTTATCCAAGATTCCTTCTGGCTTTGACGTCTTACCAACCAAGCATGTGCACGGGCCTGCTGCAAAGCAAAGCAGTGCAAGAGTATGGGACACTTACAAAAAGTATCCCAGGTCCATTTTTGAGCCTTCTGTGCCATGTGGCAGACAGGATTCCACCATGGATGAGGATATCATGGAAAATGAGTCACATTTTTATAAATACATTGAGCAGCTGCTTGTATAATATAGTCAGTTACTGCTGCCACACAGTTGTCTGCCAATGGCTTACATACAATGGCAAAATCAAGTTCTGCAAGAGCAGTGAAAGAGGGCCAGTTTGCTTGACCAGCTTCCACCAGGGCATGCAGGTTGGGTGGCATCAGCCACAGCTTCTCTCTCTCTCTCAATATTGTAGGAAAATGATCACTGTCTTGTGGATTATTGTTAACCTTCCATGAAAAATGGGGGACCAAAATAAGAGATCAATAGCAGTAAAGGACTGACTAGGTGTATGAAAATAAGTATAAGAATCAATACTGAAAAGAAATAGGTTTTGATCAGAGAGCATACACTCTAAGAAGCGACCCTTCCTATCAATATCAGCACTTCCCCAGAGGGGATGATGTTCATTAATGTCCCTCAGGATTAAAAAGGGAGATGGCAACTGTTCAATGACACCATCAAGGCCTAATTGATCATAGGTCTCTCCAGGCAACAGGTAGAGAGAACAAACAGTGATGGTGTGATTCAAGGAAACATAGATGGCTACAGATTCCAAGGGTGTGTAGAGTGGTAAAGATGGGCACATGCTGATCAACCAACAGTGCCACCCCTCCATGCACTCGTCCATCACATAGCTGTCACTTCTATACAAAGAAAACCACTGAAAGGTGACTGTATCGGAAGGTTTCAGAAATGTTTCCTGTAAGGAAAGACACAGAGGATGGTAGGAAGCAATCAATGTTTTGATGTCATCCAGATTAGAACAGAATTCTTGACAGTTCCATTCTATTAAAGTGGCCATTTTTATTCATGTGTAGGCAAATTGGGTGGCAAACCCTTCTGTTTACAACCATATCTTTTTTTTCTTTACTGTCTTTATTTGAGGGAGGTGTATCGACCTCCATGGATCCTGCCATGGGTCAATTGGGCAGGTCTTTGCTGTTGGAAGAGGATTTTAGTGACTGAGAACATGAACAAATGATCGTTTTGCATCTTGGGGTGGGAGAAGAAGATGTATCTGAGGAATTGCCTGTACCCAGAACCAAAGGAAGTGGATCTTCGGTGTTGAAGTTGATTCATCAAATTTTTTAACCATGAAGGTCAGAAGACTTTTCATTTGGTTTGAGAACAATTCTTTTGGAGGCAAAGAGAGATCAGTCTGCACTCCCACTGTAGTAGTGGAATGAAGTGCAGCAGTATACGTCTGAGATGAAGTGGTGGACAGCATTTTTCGAGCCTCAGGATAAGTAATGTTATGAATCATTTTCAAAAGCTGCACCTTTTTCTTCCAACCATATAGGGCAAGAACGAAAGTAGGAAGGGCGAGAGCCATTGAAATTGATACAATGAGGGTCAATTTCACACTCATAAGCATTGTGGTCCTTGCCATCGCAACGAGCACACATCAAAGAACCACAACATGATATCTTTGAGTGGCCTAACTACTGACACTAGAAACATTTGAAAGGGTTTAGAATGTACGGCTGTACCCTGCAATTAAGATAACCTGCCTTGATGGTGGCAGGTGGATGTAGTGATGTAAACGTCAGAATGAGGACATTGGTCAGCTTCATAATTCCATCTTTGTGAGTGGAGATAAGCCTCACTGGAGAAACTCCTTGGGTGGAGAAACCAGTGAGAATCTCTGACTCGAGGATGTTCTACAAAAACATCTCAACAATAACTCCCTATGATGAATTAAAAGTTGCATGAGGTGTAACCTCAATATATATATCCCCAATCACCTTTGGATGCAAGAGGAATTCACTGTGTTGAGATGTGAATGTTTCCACCAACATATCACCAGATTAAAGCTTCTTTACTAACCCTGGAGAGCCAGCAAATCCCTCTAGTTCCTTCTGAATAAGAAAGGGAGACGTTTGCCTTAAAGGTTTGTCTAAAAGAGAATGTAGTATAAGAAAATGAGGTACATGTGTCACAGAAGTTGAAGATTGCTGCTCAGAATCTTGAAGACGTGGACATTTACCTATGGACTGTTTTTTCATTATTTTATTTAAGTTTCTATTTAGAGGATTCATAATAAAAAAGAAACATTTCAGTGATCACTGACCCCACCATCCACCATGGAGTCCTATGAGGGGATGCACTACAATGCCAAACAAGACACTGCAGCAATGCCAGGGTTTTCGTGAGCACTATACCCAAACACCAGCATCAGATACAATGTCCACAACACCTGTTTAAAACACCCAACAGTAGTACTTGGTTGATCCTAGCCCAAGTGGACCAGCCAAATGACCTAAGGGAGCAACCACCAGGCTGCCTGTCTACAGGAATTCAAGGCCAAAGTGGTGTGTTAGGGTTAGACCCCTCAAACACCAGGATCCTTTCCTCCCCTTCACAGGTTACCACGCACAACAAACACTTGGGTGAATGTTTAGATCCCAGAGGTCTCACCATGTACACAAATCCACACCAAGGGGGGATTTAAAACTACAAAATGGGGAACATACAATGTGCTTAATGATAATAAACAAAAGAACATGAATCAATCTGGGGTACCACGATCTATAGAAACCTGCAGTACGTTGCACCAAAGCCACAGTAAGCAAAGTGTGACATCCAAAAACAGATGACAATCCACACACACAAACAACAGTGGCAAAATCCATCCATGTGCTCTAAGCAGCAGTATGCAACATATTCAAGAAGGATTTCCATCCAAAAGTAAGACCAAAAAGTATGGATTCACCAAAATTTTACTAAAGAATGAAATTGGTATTTGTATGATTCCTTACAGAAACAAAGTGGTCAAGATGCTAGGTGAGGTATCTATAAACTCCTGAATGGCCAGACAGTTGAAATGAAAATTGGAAAACTTTAGTTCTCCTACACTATATGGAGTGTGGAAAGCATACAAGAATCACTGGTATGCTTTGACACAACAACTGCATGACAACACCTTCTGCAATGTAAACTCTGCTACAGGGCTACTGTAATGATTCATGGATGTTAGATAAAACATAACTGGATGTGGCAACATAACTTTAGTGAAAAGGTGAGGCCCCTAAATCATTTAAAATAATTTACTCAACTTGTTTTGTTGTTAAAGATGTAATTTTCCTGAAAAACATGTGATAACAGGTCTTAATGAAGAGGATAAAAAGACAAATTTATGAAAACCAAAACTAATTATGCAAAAGCAAGAATACATTGGGTTTTTTTTAATACTACAAACTCTTTGTGAAGAAAAGACAAACTTAATTATGTAGACCTATGACAGTTTTTTGTCTTGAAATTCTTGCATGTTGTTCAGCAATTCCCATACAGTGAATCCAAAAATATCCATTTTTCTTCATCATGTACAGTTTTTTTGTTTTTCTTTTTTCTTTTCTTTTCTCTGGACCAATCACGACTTGAGAGTCTCATGAGTAGTTCTAGAACCCATGAGAAACACACCACTAAATTACAAATGATTAACAGGCCACATGATGCATTACTTCTGGATACTATTTTTCTGTGAACTTCAACATTATTGTTTTCTTTTTAACATTATTTATTCATTGCTGTGACAATGGAAAGTTGTATAAATGACTCAAACATATTCTGTTATATTTGTGGTAAATCTGCTGTAAAGAAACAAAGGCAAAACATCATATATTTTGTCACAAGAGCATATCAAGCATTTCTTTAAAAAACAAACTTAGAGACTGAGAAAAATCATGAGCTGCTCACAAAATTTGCACCACTTGTGTCAAAGAGTTGAGACAAAGGACTACAGGTAAGAAAAAAGTCTTTACCTTTTGGAATTAATATAGTCTGGTGAGCATAGAAACCATGGAGATGACTGCTATTTTTGCTCATTTAACCTTTTGCAAAGGTTCATGGGTCAAAAGCCATGTCACTGCATTTGTTGAACTAATATTTTATGAATTTATTTCAATATGTTTGAATGCAATTGTAGATTATGGTTCAAACTTTAATATTATATATAAGTTAATTTCTTAATTTAAAAGTAAATATTGAAATAACACATCTAATTATAAATTTTAATAAGTCATGTGGTATGTAGAATGCTTGTGATGTCAAAATACTAATTCTATAATTTAGTACAAATTAGGAACTTAAATTACTTATATTGATAAGCTAAAAAATAAAATAAGAGCCTTATATCCTTTTTATTCTGCTAAGGTATGGTTTACATACTGAAACAAATATAGTGGCCCCATTCAACTTTTTCAATTTTTTTGAAATGGTCCCTTATATATTCTTACTTCAATATATGATAAGTGAATAACCAATAAATAGTTTAGAATGTCCCCAGAGTGGTTTTCTCTGCCATTTTAATCTTTAAAAAATTTCTACAGTATCAGTGTAGTTGTTTATGATATTTGGTTATTCAACTGTATGTATAAAACCTAAAAAGAATGTTCAATACACTGTCTGTGCAAAATTTTAAAAACTTAGCAACCTATGTTCAGCAGCAACCGAGTTCAAAGGTTGAACTTGTGTAGCAAGAAGAGATAATTGTTTGCTTTACTTCTTGATCTATTGTTCTATACTCTAAGAAAAGTTTAATAATTTATTTCTAAATAGTAATAATCTATATATATATATATATATATATATGTATATATTAACTGAAATGTGACTGTATATTTCAAAATACTAGTTCACTGAAACAGAGCCAAGACAGGAAAAACTGAAGGTCAGTTTTATATTACTGGATACATGACTTGAGTGCAGGTGTACTGCATCAAAACAAGTTATTTAATGTTAGGTAGCCATGACTGGAATGGTCAATATAATATAGAAGTTTTTTTAATCATAACATGTAATGAAATAGACATTTTCAGAAACAAATCTTTAGTAAAAGCATTTCGTTAAAAGATCTGCACAAATAAAAAGTTTACCAAATTTTGTGAAGATACACATGCTGTATCAAAAGTTATAATGCAAATACTTAATGTGTACAAATCTGTAGACAAACTTGTGTATATTATACCAAACCTGTTATAAAATGGTTAACTTGGAAGGAAACACTTCAAATGTTCTATGTTGTTAAGTCAACAATCTGGTTATACATAGTTTCCATGTTTTTGTGTGAATAGGACAGCAGAACACAAGCATGGATAAAGAAGCAATGGTCACACAGAATCAGCCTGAAACTAGGATAGAGAAAACATTTAACGTGAAAGTACTGTTGACACAAAGAAAATCCTATTACCTCCACATAAAATTGGGATTGTTGAAGCCTTTGTAAAAGTCTTAGACAAAGATGGTGACTATTTCAAGTATCCATGTAAGCAGTTCCCAGCTCTACAACAATCAAAACTGAAAGAACGAAATTTTGTTGAGATGCAGATTATAAAATTAACTTCAAAAGAACAGTTCAGAAATATGAGGAAAGTTGAAAATGAAGTGTGGATTATTTTTAAAGATGTCAGAGACAAAGGTTTTGGAAACAACAAGAACTCAACCTATGAAATATATTGTCAATAACATGTTTGATAGATTCAAATATTTGGGTTGCAATACATTCACACACTGACATTTCTCTAAAAATATTGGTGCCTTCAGCAAAGAACAAGGAGAAAAGGTTTCATCAGGGCATCAAAGAAATGGAGTAGGTATTAGAGAAGATGGAATACCAGCATGATTGATCACTCTTGGTCACTTGAATAAGACATTTGGTTTGTCTTGAATTTCACACAAAGCTATGCAATTGCAATCTAAACCAGCCATTCCTAATTTAGCAGTGTAAGACTAGAGGGAAAGCAAATAGTCATTACCACCCACTGCCAACTTTTGGGCTTCTCTTTTACCAACGAGCAGTAGGATTGACCGTCACATTGTAACACCCCATGGCTAAAATGGTGAGCATGTTTGGTGTGACAGAGATTCAAACCTGCGACCCTTAGATTATGAGTCAAGTGCCTTAACCACCTGGCCATGCTGAGCCTAAATAAGATGTTCCAGGTGCAATACATAAAAGAAAGACCACAACATGTAGTTTTGAGACTTAGATGTAGATTGTACAAAAACATATCAGTCATTTTCATTTGACATCAATGTTCTTCCCTTTTTTTCCAGTTTTTTTTTGTATTTTTGATAACAAACATAAGAATAAAAAATATTTATTGTGGTAAATGAAGTGATAATTTGATCTAAGAAAGATACTTTTTTTTCCTCAATCTGTAAAAAATCCTAATATGATAAAAAAAAATTAACATTTTTGAAACACCCTTAGCTGAATAAAGGAAAATGTGTTATTAAAATCAAAACAACTTCTATGAAGTTTAAATTTGTAGACAGGTATTATCTATTGTAATTAATTTTCTTTCTCATTGGTAAAATACGTTTCTTATTTGTACATTACTATTAATCAAACTAGAACTTGTGACCTTTAGAATAGGAATAGTGAAAGCTTCTGGTTAATCTTACTTAACAAACCACAATAGGATATATGAATTATTTAAAAAAATACTTAAATAGGATTGTTAACTACAAATATGAAAAATATTACAAGTTTTACCTATTGACATTGGTAAGAGGTTACTGCTGAACCTAGCATGATCTCCTACATGGATTATATTGTAAATGCTCTTCCCAGCAAGGTCATCCTACGGGTTAAAACCAATAATATCACAATGAAACAAATACAAAAACTAGATATAAATTACAGTATCTATATTTAAAAACAACAAATCTTTGCATATTCAATAACACGCTTTGTAAGAAACTGTTTTATAGACTGTCAGAGAAACAAAAGTACCCCCCCCCCCCCAAAGAGTGATATAAAACAAATTAAGTGTTATATTTTGTTTTTAAAGTTTTATTATTTCAGAAAATAAAATGTTGAACATTAAACAAAACAACTTATTTGGTTATTGCAGCTTGTCCAGATGTTATACCTTTGTATATTTAAGAAAATAGCTGATATTTTCGGATACAACTTCTATCTTTCCATCAGTGTTGACAACAAGAAGAAAACCATCCAGGGCCTGGAATGATAAAATACAAATCATTGTAAGTTATAAAAGAAGACCAAGTTAGAATATTTTACTTGTTAAAGCAAACGAACATTCCCAGTATTGCATTTGTAAAAAAAGGTTTCAGCTCTGCAAATCATACATGAATAATGTACTATATGCTATAAGCCTGAAAATTTCCCATTTAGAAACCCTAAATTAAATTGAAATCACTAAAGATCAGAAACACATTTTTGAAATTAAGACCTTCTAGGATGGGAGTTACTAATTGAAAAATCATTTTAATAATAAAGAAGTTATTCAACAAGGCTGCCCGTAGCTAGATGAACATTATTCTAAGCACATGCCAATGTCATATTACTAATAATAATAAATCAGCAAAACAAAATGAAACCCCAAACTAGACTAAAACTACAAGCAATAATTATTAACTCTAGTAATTATTATCACTAACCAGATAATTATCATTTACTGCTCAAAAATATTTCAAGCAGTTTTAATGATTTTATTTTTAAATGAACATTAAATCGAATCAGTTTTGTAACCTGAACCTCACTGGTTGTAATCATTCATTAACATGTTAATTTGTTGCAATTATGAAATACTGCAACTCTGTGGTGGAAAAATATTTAGTAAAAAATTAGAAACTATATTATATATGCATAAAATCTGAACAATCTATTGCACTAACAACTAAATTAGGAGGTTCTGCATAATTAGGTTTTAAGACATGTTTGGTGAGAGCAGTAACTAATACCATAACTATTTATATTGTTTGACAAGAAATTTATATAATTTTCCACTGAGTATTGTTTGTTTGTTTTTTTATTTCGCGCAAAGCTACTCGAGGGCTATCTGAGCTGGCTCTCCCTAACTTAGCAGTGTAAGACTAGATGGAAGGCAACTAGTCATCACCAACTCTTTTACAAACCAGTAGTGGGATTGACCCTAACATTATAATGCCCCATGGCTGAAATGGCACACGTTTGGTGTGATGGGGATTTGAACCTGCAACCCTCAGATTACGAGTCAAACACCTTAACCCACCTGGCCATAACGGCCTACCACCGAGTGAAACCAATGTTATGTCATCTTAGTATCGATTAATATTATATATATGTATTTAATAAATTTTCCATGATAGAACTGAAAAGTTTACTTTGACTATACAGTTAACTAAATTTAAATTTAATTAGACAGAAAACAGATAGCCTATTGTATAGTTTTGTCCTTAACTACTATTAAATAAAAATATTTTTAAAAAATCTTTCACACTTTTAAACCCTCAGTTAAAAACAAATTAAAACAAAAACTCCAAAACCTGAAAATCTACCAACTTTCATTATCATGGTTTCCATAAAACAGAACTACTCACTTCTAGTAATAGAGGACCTAGAACTTCACTATTCAGTATGCTAGAGTTACTTGAAGATACCTCACTCCACTGTAGCTCATCACCTCCACCTGCAGCTGGAAAAATAATGGAATGTTTACTTGTTCATTCACCTCAGCATCCAAGTTTCTTTACACTAAAGAAGCTATGCTAATTCAACACATCACTCTATAAGAGCTGGTTTGTGATCACCTAGCAATGAACAAAAATCTTTCAAATACATATTACCTTTTTCAGTTTGTATTTTTCCTCATAAATGAATACAATGAATAGAAATATACTTTCTGATGCTTGGCATATGTGTGTTCATAAGTACTTGATATAATGATACACCCAAGTCAACAGGCAGCAATATCATCAGATTGTCAATTTCCAGTAATATCTAGTTTGTTTGTTTTTTTAATCTACCCAAAAGCCTGAATACTTTTAAAGGGTTGATTCTATTTATTATGCATCAAGATATATTATAAAATTTTTTTCCAGATTACCTAAATCCAGAATTTCTATATTATATATGATTAAAATATTTATTGTATAGCTTACTGCTTTAAGGGTTTTGTTTTAGTCTAGTGTACCTTGTTGTTGTTGTTGGATTCGATGGATCTGACTGACGGTTTCCTGAATTATTGTACACTTTTCTGGTGTAACAGACAAGGAACTCATGTCAGCTAGACTAGCAGAGATGATTTCTGCTAGTTCTTTAAAACATGTGGCTTCTCGTTGTGGGTGACCTCTGTCATTAAGGCACTTGTTCCTTTCAATTAAGAGAAAGTGACTTTTAATTCTCATTCCAACAAATAATAAAAAATGGATTTTCACTATTGCAGTTGAAGTCTTCATAAATAAATAGCCATTCTAATCAACAAACTTGTATAAAACTAATTTCACAAACTGAAATAGTTTGCAAAAGATAAATTAAAAATGTAACAAAAATCTTGCTGCTTCATGTGCATTTACCTTTATAGCATTTTTTAAAAATATAAACACCAATCAACATGTATTTGAATGACCATGTTTTGAAATTCCATATACCTATATAGTAATTAGTTAGGGCAAAACTTATAAACTACTGATTTTTTTATTAAAGACTTCAAACATGTTATTTAATAATAAACTTGAGAATATAATATCGCCATGTGTTTATTACAATTTCATATTTATAACGACAAGATGGTAGCAAACCGAGTTGAACAAATGAGTTACAGCATGTTATGAAACTGATTTCTGAAACACAACAAAGGTTGTAGCATTTAATGGTAACTAACAAGAGCCTGCTTGACTAATTTATAGTTAGAATTGATGAAATAAAAACACTTGGCCAAATAAAATCAAACAAAAAACAACAATAAATACCAATAATCTTTGAAAACAGAAATCATCAAACAAGATACAGACGAAAACAGTACATCAATATTACTTATCCTAATGCCTGAATGAGAAACTCATGCACATCAACTACCAATAGTAATTGGTCAATTAAATTCTATTCAACATTTATGAAAAAACCAAAACTGTAAATTTACTGAAAACAAAACCAAATAACAGTTCCATTATATCAACTAATTATTTCCCAATCCATGGATCAAAAAGAAACTAATTTTTTCTTTACTACAGCAACCTACATACATGAATCAAAATTAAAAAAATTAAACCAGTAATTTATATAGCTAAGTTAATATATTATTCTTATCTACAATAATTAGAAAGCATTGTTTTATTAGCTGGATATTCTTGTTGAATTTCCGTCGAAACTACACGAGGGCTATCTGTGCTAGCCTTCCCTAATTTAGCAATGTAGGGCTAGTGGAAAGGCAGCTAGTCATCACCACCACCCACCACCAACTCTTGGGCTATTCTTTTACCAACGAACAGTGGGATTGACCGTCACATTATAACACCCTCACAACTAAAAGGGCAAGAATGTATGAGCAATGGGGATTTGAACCAATGACAAGATTACGAGTCAAATGTCTTAACCCACCTGGCCATGCTGGGCCCTTGTTGATAGAACATTTCAGTTGTGATATAAATATCTTATATGGTTTAGCCAAGTTAGGATGTTTAGGTTATTCTTATGTCCATGTACTAAAGTTAACCTTGCAAAATAATTCTCATAATGATGTACACATTTTTTTTAAAAAAACATAACATAAAAAAAATACCTATACAGCCAATTTATGTTTTTCAGACATTTGGCTAAAAGCCATAATGTAACTGAGTGCATTTTGAATAGATCCATGTAGATAAAATAGTGTAAATCTTTAAGTTTGATTTGATACAAGTTTATTAATTAAATGTACAAATCTCTTAATTTGTTATATAGATCAGACATCACATGCATCTACTTTATTAAGAGAATAATCAAAGATCCACTACACAGTACTACTGTTAGATACAGGAAACTAAACACTTGGCTAAGTCATTTGGCCAAGTAACTGAATTTTCAGCTGTTAATAATAATTTGCTTATTTACACAAGTGTTTAGTTTAACAACACACAATGGAAAATTTGGGATACAAGTGTATGTAAATGTAAAATGTGGAAGAAAGGTTACAATCTGAACAAATACCATAATAACAATGCTTTTACATGGAATCACATTATTACTTCAAGTAAATGGCTGGCTCTTCTAGTGTTTGAAACTTATTATTATTTTTCTCCAGCAACAGTCAATAAACAGGACATGCATGGGCCCGTTATACACAGAGCACACACTAATCTCTGAAACAGACCTAGATGACTTTATCAGTAGTATGAAGAGCATTCAGTGATAACTTGTGTGTTCAGTGAGGATTATTACACCTGGATGATTAGTGGTATTTGATAATTGATTTATAGAAGGTCCCCTATGAATAACTTAGCACAATGTTCTTTGAACCATGATACATACAAGACACACACAAAGAAAAATGAAAAGCTGATGGCCAGTGCTGCCAGCTAGTTATCTTCTAGCTAGCAGTTCAAAATTAATGACAGTAAGACAGCATTACTAACTTATATGGATATGAAAACTTGGGGAATCCAACTTTGAGATCCTTTAATTTATGTAAATTTTTAAATGTGTATTCCACAAAATAAAAATGTATCAGTCACTTCAATTGAATATTCCAAAACTATAATATAATTTCTCCAGTTTTCTGAGTAAACCATGAACAGGATAAAAAATATTCCTTCATTCTTTAGAGCAGCAAAACACATTCATGGCAAATTAAACAATTCTGATATACATGGTGGAAAAGCTAAACAATTAATTGTTGTCTACTCTTTCTAACTGTTATAAACATATTCATCAGTGATATAACATTGACAAAACCTCAAAAGTCAGATAGGGGAAGAAAGACCTTATCTGGTAGGTTTGAAAAATTGATATCTTAAATTAAGGAAGCCAAAAGTACAAATTTTAAGATTCCTGCTTGTAATTATGGCCAATTTGAATACCTAATTCAATGAAAACTACAAAAGCCTTTTATTAACAGTAGAAAATTCTGAAAGAAACAAATCAGAACACAAGTGACATCACAACACAGAAAAATAAATACTGAGTTTTTGGTGGTTTTTTTAAGATTTTGTTGAAGTTATGAAGTTAAAACTGATCATATACCAACATGAATTATAAACTACAAGTTAATGTAAAGTTCACTGACATCACTGATAATAAAAGTTCTTTAATTAAATTGATACAAGCTAAATATTTTGACCTGGATATAAAAGGTTAAAAGTTACTGATTGGGAGTTTCTGAACTTAACAGAAAAACCAAAACAATTATAAATTATCAATCAAAACTGACTTTTTCAAATAAAAATAATCAATTTATAAATAAGATGAAAGACTACAGCTGTTGGTCAGATTTACCATCATTATCATCAGTTCTCTGATGCCAGATTATTGGGACATACTAAACATCAACAAATGGTTTCTTTACTTTCACAGGACACAATCACATAACACTGGTATTTTCAACATCATTCTTAGGCAAAAACTTTTCTGGAAGTCATACAAAAGATGCAACAGGGTAAAAGGTTTGAAGATCTGACAAGTATATGAAAAATAGCAAAGAAAAATATTCAACTCACAAGATACAGTGGAACAAATATTGTGAAAAGTTCTCATGATGCTAGATGAACAAGTGAATTATATTTTCTCCAAACATTAATTTGTCATCATGAATGCTCTAGAATCTCCCAGTTAAGAGATATATGAGGCAAAGAAACAGCAGGTGCCATCCTAAATATTTGACTGTGCTCCATCCATCCCCTCAAGAGTTACAACTCAGAATATCATGTGACTGACTTCAGGTGCCAAAAAACTGAAAACCTGAAAAAACCTCATGAAATGAAGTGCCAATCAATCTGTGATTAGTTCTGTTACCTTAGTAGCCAATCAGATTAAACAATAAAAATATCTATGATGTTATAAAAACATACAAGTTCAAGAAGTCTTGACAGAAATGAAACATAAACCTGACAACCCAAACACTTTCAAAATGTGGACCTTTTTTCTTCAGGAGCAAACTGAAGAAAGGTCCACCTTTCAAAATCACTTGGGTTGTAGGGTTTCTATTTCATTTCTATCAATAAAAACATCTGAAAGCTACTCATAGTTAACATACTAAATCAAAAATGGAAATTCACAAAAGCTTTCTTAAGTAGACTAGATGATGAAAACATCAGTATTGACATTTCTTTACCTGAAAATATATTTCCGATAGACATTCATCTCTACACAAGGAAAGTTATTTTCCACTTGAAGTGGTGTATATTTGCCTAAGCAACCTGTATGCCACCAGCCTTGCAAGACTCTCACTTATATTTATGGAAAGGTGCACAACTAGGTGAAATTGTATTGTGCAGAAAATCCCTCCATTAAGAACAGTATGACACACCTCATTGCAAAAATCTTACCTCTGTACTCATGCAAGATTTATAATTCTTTGATCAGACAATAAAGTGCACCATGAAACTAAGGAGAATGGGTGGGAATGTCTAAGAAATCGAGTGCCTATCGGAAATGAATTTTCGGTAAAGAAAAATGTTAACTTTTGAAACAAGTTATCACCTCCATACAAAGAAAGCTAAAATCTCATGTTGACATGGTGAAGGATCAGATGCAAAGATTACCTAAATGAGCTTCCATCTGTGAGCATCTAAATGAAACCCATGGCAGGAGTTCCTTAAGGGCAAACCAATGGGAGACCAAATCTTGTCTCATCCAAGGTATACTCTTCATCCCTGTATAAAAAGAGAAGAGGATGTGTGGAATACTTGCACACAAACAATCCAACATACGACATGTATGGTGAAGTTGGGGCACATTCAGACCATACACTGTGTACACAACTCCTCTACCATCAGACTTGTTGTGTCTAAACTAGCTGTGAGAGAAGGACAACACTTGTGTGAATGATGCATCATAATAGTATTTGGATTAATTTTTATCTACTCCACGATCAAAATTTTAGGATTGGTGCAACTACAGTAGTAGGAATTATGAGAGAAAGACTCACACAAATAGGTCAGGTACAGTTAAATGTATCCACATTTCACCTAGAGATTGTGATGTATTAAAATTATGTGGAATAAACTGCAGTACATTCTAGAAACACCCTAACCCTATTTTTCACCACAGAAAGATCCCTTGTTCTCATTCCAGCAGTTAAGTCCCAGCCAGTGAAGATTCTTCATGGCCTGCTACCCTAAAGTAACTTGCTTTTAGGAAGTAGATCTCTATGCAATTCACTTGTAAGAGTATTTTCTATACTGTAAAAGAAAAAATTTGTTTCTAATATTTATTCAGACCTACGGAAGGGTTAGCTGCAATAGCCACACTTGATCAAACCGATAATAAAGAGGGAAAACATCTAGTCAATATCTCATATAACTAACTCTTTAAGTTACTCTAATTGAAAAATGGAATTTGAACGTGAGTTCAAAATCACAAAGGTAACCATGTACCATCAGATTCAGGACACACCTGGCTCAGAAGAAAGTAGTAGAACATTAACTCTTGCACATGTTACCTTAAGTTATCTACTGAAATTCAAATCTTAACCTGGATGACAACTAATCATCTAGGTCATCATTCTTTTCTGCACATTACCCACTCTTAACACACAATATTATTAACTGTTCTGTTTGTGTGCAACTTTAAAGGCCTAGTTTAACTCCACCCAACATATGTATCAACTAATTAATCACGACTTTCCTTCAGTCCACAAAGTTTCAGATTTATGTTATACACATTACTGTTTAACATATTAGATAAATGTTCTTGTTCAGATTTCAAGAACCAACAATGTACGTCACGAGTAGGTCATCTTGAACTTTTATCATGGAAGAAAGAATAAAAAAAACAAAAACCCTGGTCAATATTTAATTAGTTTGTTTTTTTTCTTACGAATACAAATATCTTCTTTGTGTTATAATGTTATTACTAATGTCATTGTTCATATTTTATAATTTCTTCACATTTAAGTGGTAGGTTTTCTTCTTTAGCAAAAACTGGATTAATAGTCTGTTATACTTACACAACAATCATCTGTGTGTTGAAGATAATACTGTCACTGGTGAAATAACTACTAATTTTAACTTTCTGTAAGTAAGGAATCTGTCTTTATCAAGACAAATTCTAGTAAATTTTGTTAATCTCCTTCAATGTGTTCTTCATACAGATGTGAAATTATTCTAAATCAGATGTTTACAGGTGATAAAAATATACAGCCTTTTCACTGTGCAAAGGTTACATGATACAATGACTATCTTATAGAAGCTCATACCAGCTTGACCATGTGTCAGCACCTACCCTTGAGATGAGATAAGTGCTTATGTAGAACTAGTCATTGTTTTTGAACAGAAACAACTACAGGTATACAGCTACTGTTCTGGCTCTGCCAAATACTGAAAGATCATGTTTAGTTACTGTGTCAATTACTCAATAAAAGGGTTGCTTAATTACTTACACCCACATTCTGAATCTTGAATCTCTATTATATCAAATGATCAACAGTCAAATCCCTTAAAATATGTCCTGTTGTAGATCTTCTCTGGCTTATGCCTAATAGATTCCATTCCATATATATGACTCACAAGATATTTCCAGCAAATATTTATTTACACATCAAGTAAGTCTCATTGTCTATTCATAATTTTAGTTTTAAGATCTGTTCTAATCAATAACAAACAAAGAAAAACAGATTAAATGTTATTTCAAAATATGAAACAATTTAAAGTTGACCAGTTTCATTTGTTCTCATTAAGGATGAAAGATAATTAGTTTCAAGCCACTTATTTCAATCATTGAAGTTTATATCTTATTAACCTAATGTCACTAGTAAACAACAAAAAGTTGTATATGACAAAATGTAAGAATGGGAAAGGTTAAAAGAAACAAATTATACTCAAACATCCAAATGAGTGGATTCTACTCATCTGAAGTACAAACTTCTAATCAAATGCATTAGTTAACAAAACAGCCAAAGATTAATAAAGAAAGCAGAAACAAAAGCCTGTGATAAATCTGCAGCATTCAGTCAACATAAGCCAAGAAGAACTTTTATAAAAATAAACAACCAGGTGATCTGGTATACACATTTATAATGTACATTAAATAAGATATCAATATGAGCATAACATTCTTTTTTACATTATATCATATAAATGCATATACAACAATATCCATTTAACAGAATATACATTACACATCTTAATAATAACACATCAGGATATTACTTCATTATTAACTAACTTTAATATATAAAAATATGCAATCAGCAAATACTTTAGAAAAAATGGATGACAGTCAAATATATTTTGCAATATGGTTCACTTTATACAATTTTACAAACAAAACATTTATTTAATGTTGTACTTGAAGAAAACATTAATACTTTTTCAAATCTTTAAAAGGGATTAACTAATGAAATCACAAGTTTCAAGAGGTATAAAATTGAAATAATTTAGATACATTAGAAGCAGCTATATACAATGTATATAATTCATTATAAATAACACACTTTAGAAAACCATGAAACAACAGTAACCACACCTATAATGACTGATTAACAAAATTGTTTTTCAAGACAATTCTTTTTACTCATTCTTGTTTGTACACAGATTATGACAATTTAGAATATTAATTTTTTCACTACTTTTCTGAAAGAAGTTGCATTTACACTAACCCTTTGTAATTTTTTGAAACCTTTTACTATGTTACAATGCTACTTGAAAAATGTCCACATTCTTTCCGAAACTGTTCTCTTGCTCTTTATAACTGAATCAGCTTTCCCATATAATTCCAACTAATTAACACTATTTTAACTTGTAATCTGATAACAGTAATTAATAAAACAAAATCATAAAAATCCTAGAAGAGACTTTAACATGTTGGCTCCCAAGCCTATTTTTCCAATACTTTCCAAAGTCTAAAAAATAAATGTCCTAATGTCCCACTCTCATGTGTATATGTAGCCATTGTGTCCCAGCCAGTAAGTTGCCCTTTACAAAGAAAATAAATCACAACTCAGTGAGTCATGTGGGTCTTGCTGGAAGACTATCACAACCACCAGTGGGTCGTGTGGAAGCCAACACGTTAAACTATTATGCTAGATACTACAAATTATTGTGTTAAAGAAAAAGTCACAATTATTTTGCTGCAATGTTTTATTTATATAATAATACTCTACCAAAGAAATCTTCAAGTAAAAGGAATTAGATAATTACCTCCATATGAAAAAAATGCTGTCCAAACTAGGTTATGCTAAACTACACCAACAATTAGCATATCCAAGCAATATGGTTTGCATGTCAAAACAGGTGTTGGGATAAAAATGTGGGTAGTGGACTTCTCATGACATTTCTAGGTTTGTAGTTACGACAATTTTTCATTAGTTTCATAAAAATATCTTCAAGAGAGAAGCTTCAGTAAGCATAAATGGTGCTTTTTATTAACATTCAAACAGTTTTGTTGTCTTAACTCTTCTATCACAAGAATCACCTTATTAACCCTCTTCTGAACCCATTCTAACCATTCAAAATGATTTTAAATGAGGAAGTCAAAACTGTACCCAGAATTCTAAGTAAGACCTAACCAGAGATAATTAACGCTTTTGATTTGTAATCAAATTGTCTACAAATACATCTCAAAATTTTATTTCTTTATAGCTAGTTGGGTTTGGTTTTGAATTTCGCACAAAGCTACACGAGAACTATCTGCTCTAGCCGTCCATAATTTGGCAGTGTAAAACTAGAGGAAAGGCAACTAGTCATCATCACCCACCACCAACTCTTGGGCTACTCTTCTACTAATGAATAGTGGGATTGACCGTCACATTATAACTCCTCCACAGCTGAAAGGTGAAGCATGTTTGGTGTGACAAGGATTTGAACCCACGACCCTCGCATTATAAGTTGAGTGTCTTAACCACCTGGCCACTATAACTAGTAACAAAGTTCTGACTTTATGGTTTGAGTGACTTATTCCATCACTATGAGAAGATCCTTTACTCCAGTTACACTACTGAGTGAGTTCCCATCTACATTAAAAGTGGAATCCAATTTATAAAAACCACCCAAAAGCATTACCTTGCATTAACGATAATTAAAGGTAATCTGACAAAAACTATCACAACTTTCCACTAGATTCTAGTCATTCTGCAGAACCTTGACATCTCTATACAGCTAAGAATACCCAAGCGTCCAACGTTATCAGCCAAGTGTACTTACTTGTAACTTTGTCAATACAATTAATGTAAAGACTAAAAAAACAAAAATTCAAGCACCAACTTATGAAGCAATTTACTGAAAACAAGGGTCCAATCTGACTGGATTCCATTACTAGAAACCTTCCATTTGCTCTCAGCCAGCCGCTTTACAATCAAATCAATTAGTTTTCCTTTTACACTTACGAATGTAATTTTCTTAGCTAATCTCTTGTGTTGTGGTACCTTATAAAACTAATTCAAAGTGCTTCACAAAGTACATTTCATTCAACTCTAGAATTTTTCATATTAGAGAAGTAAGACTAGCTTGTATATAATATCCAGTGCAACTCTCACCATTCCCTTTAGACTTAGGAGTAACACTAGCAAGTTTCCAAACCTGAATCATCTGTCCATTGTCTACTGACCTACCAAAAAAGGAAAGAGAGACTTATCTAATACTTGATCATTTTAAGCTCCCTCCCCTTTATATAATACCTGGTTTATATCCAGGATTAATCATATGTTGTAGTTGTTACCTACACACACATCACATGTATAATTATTTAAGCATTGACTAAAATAATAGTACTCCACTTTGTTCTACATATTTCTTCTTTCTCAATGCATTCAAATATATGAAGAAACAAAAATTAAACACATCAGATAAGCATAAGAGAAGAAACCCAATAACCCACGCTCTTCTGTAAAAAAAACTTTTCATCAGGGTTACAGTGACATCATGTGCAAGCAATGAAACAAGTGACAAAAAAAAATTTGTGAAGTGAGCTTTTCTTCATCAGTGGTATGGTAACATCATGTGCAAGAAATGAAACCCAATAATCCACACATTTTTGGAAAGTTGACTTTTCTTCATCAGGGGTATGTGGTAACACCCAAAAGAGCTCAATCATTAGGCACTCACATAGAAGCTGTTTGTTTCTGTCACAAGATTTTCAAATGTCCCGTGTGAGTTTAACACTATATACGAGCATTTCGTATGGTAAAAGGTTGCACCTGTGAAGCTATTCTCACTGGACACTGAACTTCTTGAATAAAACAGATGCCCAAATACTGTTTAAACTTTACTTCCTTCAATCTGATCCTATGTTTACACCTCCTTGTGATGAACATTAAACTCAATTGTACAGTTCTTTGTCAATGTTTAAGATAACATTCTTGTTAAAAAAGCCACAAACAAAAAAACTGCACTACTTACAGACACACCTGTGGTATATTTTCTGCATTTTTACTCTTCTCATTGACAACATCAGACACTAGGCTCATGTTGGGCAAACATGAGAGAAACACATTACAGCAACTGATCCTAAAAGAAAAAACAGAGCAGAAAACACTTGATACTTCTCTTTATGTGTATACAAATACCATTACTTATGAAGCCTTACTATTAAACTAGAATATATGTTTCAACTTCATAAGTGAAAAATGAAATACTTAAATTGCTGTAGTTATATTTAAAACACTATGAAAGGAGGCCACAGACCTTAATGAAGTTGCACGTCTTTCATCTTGAGTAAAGACCAAAACAACAGCCCATACTAGTTATATATCACAACTGGGGGCTGAAGGATTAAGAAAAAAGCTACTAGAATTATACCTAGGACAGAAAAGTGATCATGTAAGGACAGGTTAAGAGTTTTTGCTTTTGTTTTCTCTTGAAAAATATGAAGTGTTTGTTATGGGAGATTTGACTGAGGTTTAATTTTTAGGGGTAATGACAGTGATGATACACTTATTTCATATGTAATGGTGGGAACGTTAAGGCTAGGGGACATAAAAATAGAAGTTCTTGCAAAATAGGGATCATCTTCTGTTTTACTTTCCTGTCAAGGTAGTTGGCTTTTTGAACAGTTTGCCTTAAGATGTTGGTGGATTCCATACGTTTAATGGGGTTTAGAAAAAAACTTCATAAATAATCATTAGCTCTGACTTGTGTTTTTCTGTTGTTTTTTTTAAGTTTAATATAGACCAACAGGTTTCTTGTTGTCCTTAAATTTTCTGTTTATGTTGGTTTGTAGTATCCCCTTTTGATACTATTTTCCCATTTTCCCATTATTTGGAATGTCCAAAATTAAAACCAAGCATTCTAATGAAAGACTTAAGTTGTAACCCTAACTCTAACTCTGTAAAAATAATTCCTGTCAAGGTTTTTCCACTACTCAAGTCAAAAGTTAAACACTTTTTATCAGTAATTCTATATTTAGTCGAGAATTTACATACTCAAACCACTCAGATAAGAAACTATTTCACCATGTCATCAATTATTTAGAAGCATATTACAAATTCCTTACAACTTTGCCAGACTATGTGGTCTCTACAAAATGCTGACTTTCATAATATAGAGGTTATTCCTCACTGGCCTCTTACAGATCTGTTTAGATAGAAATATGGGGAGCTAAATCTCCATTCTCATGAAGATATCATTTAATCTCCCATAACAAGTATTTCTTCAGTATGTTTTACTTGTTATTATCCAGTTTTGTTTTACCATTAAAAGAGAAAATATGACTTTTATTGATATATTCATGCTATGAAATTAAATTAAGAAAATTACTATAAAATGAATGTACAAATGAGGTTCACAAAAAAAAAGACTATCAATTATTCATGTATAGTATTAAAACCATTTCAATCAGCATTTTCTACATATCTAATATTCAATTTGCATTTTACCGTTGACATTTAACACTTGATGTTTACATTTAAATGGTCTAAATTAAGATTTTAATAGTCCCTCTTAATCTTACCTTGACCTCTTTCACGATGAAAAAAGGCTAAAAACATTGTTAAATTTTTTACTTTTTACTTTTAGAAACCAAAAACTAAATATTTTGTTACAATAATTTTTCTTATTTTTCATTTAAAAAATAGTCTATACCTAAATTGCATATTAACAACGTTAGTAACACGAACTTTTAAAATTAACGTTAGTTAACGTTAATACATCTTTAACTCTTATGGAAAGTTAAAATAGTGTATAGTAGTGATGTTTATTGCTACAAATTGCCAATTAGGCCTAATGTTTTGCAAAGTGACTCGTATTTCATTTTCAGTTGAAAACGTCAGACGAACTCGAGCTGACACTGAGATTACAATAACTCGAGAAATGAGGAACAGAAATCTATAAACAGGTTACATGTGTTTCGACAGATGCCAATTCTAATCAAAATGACAAGAGGGAAGTCTTAATAAGATAGCTGAACCCTAAATTAAATCAAAAGTTACCGTCGCACTAGTTGATTATCGCTGACAATGACAATGATTCTTCGCCGTATATTTAAGTTTGGTCGTAAACTGAATCACCTGAGCAGTAAGTTTATACGTATTGTAATAATAAATTATTAGTATATGATAGCAGTCTATGATTTGGTTTACTCTAGAATTTATACATGTTTATATCAGTATTCGCAACTTCTCAAATGTGAAAATGACTGAATAACAAGTATTATTAAACTCACCTAAAAATTGAATGCACTTTATACTATAATAACAACTTAAAACTCAACACCGTGAAACCTGCTAACTAGCCTACTCTACAAACAAGTTCTCAACCTTCAAAATGGAGGTGTCCCATACACACCAGGAACGACTACTCCATCAATAAAGCACGTTGAACTCGGCCATTTCCGGGCAGTCTTCGCTGATTCCCTGTGTATCTTATTGTTTGGAAAGTAATTTCCAATGTTTTTAAGGCGAAATATTAAGTATTTGAGTATCAAACTAAATAATTACAAAAACAAAATGAAGAAAACATTACATTACACATAATTATGTGTAAGTTTATATAATACAGATTTTAATGGCATGTTCTCACTGCAAACAAATACATTTTCAACTGCAACTTTTACGACTGAAATTATTTGAACGTTATTCCGATTAAAATCCCATTGACATTAATTTAAAAAACAACACTTTAATTTAACGTCTGCGTTTTTAATTATAACAACTCGAACACACATATATAAAAGTGGCAAAGAAACTCGTTATATGCAGATACATACATAAATTTATTACTAAAAGCTTTTTACAATAATTTACATCTATTAGTTCAACCGCACGAAGCGTTGTTGTAGTTAATTCTGGGCAATTATTAAAAAGAACCCTGCAAATTTTGGATATAGAGTTCTTACAAACGAAATAAGGAAAGTATCTTATTCAATATCACCCCAATATTTTTTACAATTTCTATGTATATATGTGCACAGCTAAACATGAGACTTATTTCAAGACCTTCAAGGGTACACTCATGAAAAGACTTGGTTTGATTTCGCGCAAAGCTACACGAGGGCAATCAGCGCCAGCCATCCCTAATTTTGCAGCGTAAGATTAGAGGGAGGGCAACTAGTCATCACCACCCATGGCCAAATGTAAAGCTACTCTTTTACCAACGAATAGTGGGACTGACCGTCAGATTATAACGCCCTCACGGCTGAAATGGCGAGCATATTTGGTGCGACGGGAATTCGAACCCGCGACCCTCAGATTACGAGTCGAGTGCCTTAACATCCTCAACACGCTGGGCCTCATGAAAAGACAATATCTAACATGTTTGGACAAAATGCTTCCGGAAGCTTAGCTCTAGCGGATAAACCGATGTTTATCTGTTTTCTCTTTGAATTTCGCGCAAAGGTACTAGAAGGCTATCTGCGCTAGCCGTCCCTAATTTAGCAGCGTAAGACTAGAGGAAAGGCAGCTAGTAATCACCACTCACCGCCAACTCTTGGGCTACTCTTTCACCGACGAATAGTGGGAGTGATTGTCGCATTATAACGCCCCCACGGCTGAAAGGGCGAGCATATTTGGTGCTTTGCGCCAAATTCATACCAAACCAAACACTTTAAACGATGATTTACCATGAAAATCTCAAATCTAAGAACCAAAAACTTTGTTTGAACATTTGGTTATTAATGGGTTCATTCAAGATGAATGCATATGAACAACAATAAACAATTTGGTTCTTCAACTTTAAGGCTGTCCTTCAACATCCACCCTTGGGAAAATAGAAATTTAAAACCATTCGTTATTTTTCAGGAAATGATCGATTAAACTATTTCTAAATTGCCAGCTTCCACTGTTGCCAGCGGCAGCTCGTTTCCTAAACCAATTACTTTGGTAGAAAAAGAAATTCCTAAATGGAGCCAAGCTTGTCTTTTCCTTATCTTTAACTTATGTCTTGTTCCGTTGTGGTTGACATATTTTTACATATTTTTCGCTTTCTCTCATAATAAACTCGTCAAATTTGGAATAACACCACAAAGGAATCAAACATGTTTATCTTATCGATCCCCCTACATAATCTTATAAATTTTAATAAGAAAACTTTTACTCCTCTTATCATGCTAACACAATTAGAATTCGCATTTCAATGTTTATTTTTAAAGCAATTCTAATCTTATATTTCTCTATCATTACAATGTCCGAAATTGAGATCTAACCAATAACTATTTCTTTTTGAATTTCGCGCATAGCTACACGAGGGCTCTATACTCTATCCGTCCCTAATTTAGCTGTATGAGACTGGAGGAAAGGCAGCCAGTCATCAGCACTCACCCCCAACTCTTAGGCTACTATTTTGCCAATGAATAGTAGGATTGACCGTCACATCATAACGCCCCCACGGCTAAAAGGGAGAGCATGTTTGGTGCGACGGGGATTTGAACCCGCGACTGTCAGATTATGGCCAATAACTAACATTCATATCTCTTTCATTGTACTGGTTTTCGAATTTTGTGTTGAAAACGAAATACTATTTCTATTAATACTTAACACACACAAACCCATATTGCGCAACGCCATTAACTATATAGACCTTCGATAATTTCATTGTCTTGAAACCTTTACGTGTTATAAAAAAGTCCCTTGTATTTCTTACAGTAGCGAACTATTTTTCATTGGAATCGGCCCGGCATGGCCAGGTGGTTAAGGCACTGGACTCGTAATCTGAGGGTTGCGGGTTCGAATACCCGTTGCACCACACATGCTCGTTCTTTCAGCCGTGGGAGCGTTATAATTTGATGGTCATTTCCATTATTCGATGGTAAAAGAGTAACCTAATAGTTGGCGGTGGGTGGTGATAACTAGCTGCCTTCCTTCTAGTCTTACACTGCTAAATTAGGGATGGCTAGTGCAGACAGCTCTCGTGTAGCTTTGCGCGAAATTCAAAAACAAGACAAACAAATCGTTGCACTCGGGTCATATTTTGTTATGCTTAAAATGTTGACAATCACTGGTCATAGATTTCTCTAGACCAATCGCGACGCGAGTTTCTTATCGATCGTTAAAGAACCCAAACATAACAATAAAAGTAATAATTTAAACTAAGTAAGTTTTTCGCCCCTATTTGCAAAATAGAATAACATATTATTTTCGAAATCAGAACAGAGATAAATTATGGAAAATCCATTATAAATATCAAATTATTTTTTATGAACCTTAAATTCATAAACCGGTGATAGTAATTTTTATTCTTGATTTGTTTGTTTGTTTTGAATTTCGCGCAAAGCTCCACGAGGGCTATCTGGGCTAGCCGTCCCTACTTTTGCAGCGTAAGACTAGAGGGAGGGCAACTAGTCATCACCACCCATCGCCAAATGTAAAGCTACTCTTTTACCAACGAATAGTGGGACTGACCGTAAGATTATAACGCCCCCATGGATGAAAGGGCGAGCATGTTTGGTGCGACGGGAATGCGAACCCGCGACCCTCAGATTACGAGTCGCACGCCTTAACACGCTTGGCCGTGCCGGGCATTATTCTTGATGCAATGGGATGCGGATTATAATTCTTTCCCCAAATATAAACCGACACACTAACCACTAGACTAGGCCAGACGTAAACGATACCTTCCTTTAGGCTTAGTGAAAAACATTTTACAGATAACGACAGATAAAAAAAAATCACATTTATTTATTAACTCTTCTTTTACGGTAATAAAAATTTAAAAAACCATCAAAATCACTGCGACCTCTCACTGCATAACGTAGGTTTTATTATCTTCATTTTCTGTAGTTCTTGACCCAATTTCACAAAATTTGTATGTAGTTTTAAACAGTCCAAGAGTATAAATTATTCTTCCGAAGTATCACTTGTTATAAGCCTCACTGACATTCAGTACTTGACCTTATTCTTTCTCTCTCACACACACACGAACAAACATTCAATATTTGCTTCAAGAAAGAAAGAAAAATCGTTGTTGTGCGCGTGTGTCATACATTAAATTTATGTGTATCCTCTCTCGATAAATATCAGGAATTATAACGCTAGAAATCGAATTTCGGAACCGTGGAAAATAGCCAAAAACGAACGACAGTTCTGTGAGAAAATTACAAATGACAAGTGTTTTGGGAACGAAATTTTCTTATGAATCATGCCATGTAATTTTCGCGCCTATCGATGTTCCATGTCACTGATGTGAGATATGAATTACACCAAGCGTCTCCACATGTTGTTGTTCATGTATGATATTGCAAATATGAAAGTCTAAGCTACGTGTTGTTTCCTTTTCACTCTGTTATTACAAACATCTTAAACACTGTCTCAGTATCGCGGTTGTTCATAAGGTTGAAGATTATTATACAAAATTATGTTGAACAAAATGTTCAATGAATTTTTGAATATAAAACCTTCTCTTGTGGATTATATTCAATTAGATTTAAGATTACGTCTTGCACGCGCTGCTTCAAACTGAGATAGCCACGATAACTGTTTCTACAAATATCAATACTCTATTGCACGCGAGACGAACGTTTTCCGTTCTGTTTTGGCAATGCTCTGTGGAACGGAGGGTTTATTAATCCGTTACGCTGTCCTTATCTGTACGTAGCAAAGGAAAACGTTCTAGTATAAACACTGACGCCTCTTTGTTCACCCGTGCGACAATTGTCTTCATTCTAGAATTTAATCTGCTAAAAACAGGACTTCAGTTTATGGACTTCATAACACGATATTTATTATTTGTAACGATATCATCGGAAGGAAATAACCAATACCCCTATAGTTTGTTTGTTTGGAAATTCGCGCAAAGCTATCTGCAATAGCTGTCCCTAATTAAGTGGTGTAAGACTAGAGGGTTTAGTTTGTTTTGAACTTCGCGCAGTCCCCCAGTGGCTCAGCGGTATGTCTACGGACTTACAACGCTAAAAACCGGATTTCGATACCTGTGGTGGGCAGAGCACAGATAGCCCATTATGTAGCTTCGTGATTAATTCAAAACAACAACTTCGCGCAAAGCTACACGACGGCTATCTGCGATAGCCATCCCTAATTTAGCAGTGTAAGACTAGAGAGAAGGCAGCTAGTCTTCATCACCCACCGCCAACTCTTGAGGTACTCTTTTACCAATGATTAGTGGGATTGACAGCAACATATAACGCCCTCACAGCTGAAAGGGCGGGCATGTTTGGTGTAATGGGGATTCGAACCCGCGGCCCTCGGATTACGAATCGAATACCTTAATCACGTGGTCATGCTGGGCCTAATGCTATGCTAATCACTTCAATATAGAGGGCAGGGCACAGAATATTCTTCAAGAAATTAACTCGAAACGTATTAGCAAAAACGCGAAGAAATGATCGAGTCAGTGAAATATTTCATTAAATGCGTTCGCCTATTATAAGGGAAAAAATAAAGTAGAAAGGGTCTGACATGGTCTGTTGATATGAATTCTCAGGTCGCGGGTTCGAATCTTATCACCAAGTATGATCGTCCTTTAGCCGTGATGGCGTTAAAATGTTACAGTTAATCCTACTTTTCGTTGGAAAAGAGTATCATAATGGTTGGTAGCGGGTGGGCATTGACTTCCAGTCTATCACTTCTAAATTAAAGACAGATAACGTGCATCGTCCTCGAGAAGTTTCGCACGAAAGTTAACACAAATATACACATAATATAATATAAAATGTGTATGCTAAATTGCGATCAGAAGAGGAACGAAACCTAAGCCTTGCACCTATAGACACTCAGAAATATTTAAAATATATTCACAAAAATTCTACAGAGGACCTGTTAGCGACGTCTCCTCTTCCCGAACATGTGCAATGGCAGTGGATTTCCCTGATCCAAAAAGTTGCCCATTGTTGGATTTAAAAACCAGCACACTGATGTGTTCAGTGCGTCTATAGTGCTAAGTTTCTAATTTAGCAATAATAGACTAAAGGGAAGACAGACAGTCAACATTACACATACCGCCAATCTTTGGCTACTCTTTTATCAACGAATAGTAGGGCTGACTGTCACATTATAACGACTCAAAAGCTGAAAGGACAGCATTTTTGGCGACGGGGATTCAGACCCGAGACCCATAATTTGCGAGTTAAGTTCCCCAACCAACAGAACTTCTGTGGTAAGGCAGTCACGTCCAAAGCACTCCACTTCTCCCTGCAGCGTAATCTTTCCATAATTCAGTTTCCCCGCACCTATTTCAACAGTCTAATCGTATGGAAATTTATAGACAACTTGAATGGCATGTCTGTGAAACAACAAGACTAACCGTCACAAACCGTAAGCAGCTAGAAAACTAATCAGGCAATGTAAACTACGACAGGGGACCTGATCTTAGTAAACCTATACTCTGACTCGCTTCTGAGCTGAGCCGGTATTTTTGTATGGTACGAAGGATCCAAAACCACGGTCTAATAATAAGAATAGTTCACTTTGACTTTGTATTCGATCTTCTGATCCAATGATAATCACGAATCCCTTCGAAAATATTTCGTGACATGCTGCGTACCACTCTTGAATTTATTTTTCTACCCACTGATCGGTAGAAAAATGGCAAGAGACTTGCTACAGTTGATACACACACACATTCTATCGAGTGTCACCACCTGTATTACCATTTTTCTCTGAAACATGTGGACAGCGCTTGCCTTTGATCTTTGTATGTTTATACAATCTCACCTACTACAAGACACTGCAATTTGCTTACTATGGCTGGATGGGACTTGTTGTGGGTCTCTTCCTGGATGGTTCTGGTACCTCAATTTGACCCACATTTTTTTTTATTCTTCTAATTTTATGGACTACAATGTCTTGGAAATTCTAAAATTCCGATTTAAATAGATATTTATAATCTTAATGTATGAATAATTAATGTCAGAAAGAGCTCTTATATAACTTTACCAAAAGCGACCAATTTTCAATGGCTTCATACTACTTACAAAACGCCAATTCTGATACGGCCCTTTTATAATTTTACATCAGTTGTGAATGCCTTTCAGAAGGGCAATGACCCAAAGCACGAGATCAAAGCAACAATGGTATGGCTTTGAAGGAAGAAAGTGGATGTCCTGGAGTGGTCCATTCAATGTTCTGACTTGAATCCAATAGAAAATTTATGGTGAGATTTAAAGATTGCAGTCTATCAACGATCCCCAAGGAATGTGTCAGAACTGAAGTAATTTTACCTGTCAAAATGGGCAAGCATTACACATCATACATTTATGCAAAGCTGACAGAGACCTATCAAAAACAGATTTACAGCAGTAGCTGTTGCCAAAGGTGCTTCCACCAAGTACTGACTTAAAGGGCCGAATACTTTATATATTTTCTTTGCCAGTTTTGCTGACATTCAACCTTCTTCGCATATAACAGTGCTAAATTTGACCATTAAAGTTTTCAACAAAAACAAGTTCATAAAGAAAGTTGTTTACTTTATCTAAATTTCATCAGAATGTAATATTATTGTCAGAGGGGTGTAAAGACTTTTGAAAGCTACTGTATATTGCAAAATATTAACTTCAACTTTCACTCATGGGTTCTTAGAATTACTGATGCAAGACATGCTATGTTAGAACTCCCAATCGTTCTTACAATATACAGTAATACTAAACAACAGGTTTATTAGTAACTTCAAAGACAGATCGCACAGAAAGTTCAAATTATCAAATGATTTATTCCATAATCAATTAGAGTGGACGACGCTGTACTTTGGCCCGGCATAGCCAAGTAGTTAGGGCGTTTGACTCGTAATCTGAGGGGTGTGGGTTCGAATCTCCATCCCATCGCCGTAGGGGCGTTATAAGGTAACGATCAATCCCACTCTTCGTTGGCAAAAGAGTATCCCAAAATTTGGCAATGGGTGGTGATGACTAGCTGCCTTCCTTCTAGTCTTTCACTGCTAAATTAGGAACGGCTTGCACAGATAGCCCTCGTGTACCTTTGCGCGAAATCCAAAAACAAAACGAAAACCAAAGGCTGTATTTTATCAGTCCTTGTATACGTGTGACTGACTAACTGTTTGCAGCAACACATATTATTTGTTCAAGCTTACAAATATGCACACGGCATATCCAGAAGTCTCTGGCTCAACTAGAGTTGAAAACACTGAGGCTGCTGTTGTTGTTTTTTAACTCCTGATATTGGCACAGTGCACTTACCGGATTTTAATATAAACTATGAATGGTGGTGGACACGATGAAACCAGTCCTGTGTTACGAACCGTGGTCCACTGTTATATTGCCTCGAATGGCGTAAAGCCAGGTCATGATTTTCTTGATCATACACATCATCAAAAAGCCGGGACCAGTTTTGGAAGTGATTTATATGACAGATAGGAGGATATGATCCGCCAGACCGTGACTTCGGGACCTTGTGGTCTTCTTTTGAGCCAATGTTTCCATGGTGGTACGCGCGAAAAGTGTCTGTGTGTGTGTGATAATTTATAGTTGTTTTAAGCGTACACCTCCTAACAACGTGCTGGCTACGTGGTACGTTGTTGATAACTAGTACTGTCAGCCCAAGCCCAGGACAATGCAGAAGGCTCGAAAATTATTTGCGATTTATGATATATTTCCGTTTTAAGAGAAAAGCGAAACAAATTGTTGGTTTATTTTCTGTCAAGAAAAAAGTCTTTTATTTAGCATTGAAAGTTCGAAATTTATAACAGACAATAAAAAATATACAACTGCTTTTTGGTCTTTTTCTACAGTCATGTGACTTTTAGGAACTATGTATCACATAGGTGCACGTTCTCTTGACATTGTCTACTGACAGGTGTAAAGTTTAAAGCTTTAAGGTCAATGTTTTATCTCTGCTCATTTTTAAAAGTCAAGCATGGTTTGGCAGTTAAGGCCCTCGACTCGCACTATGAGGACCTGAAGTTCAAGTCCCGCTGCCAAATGTGTTCACTCTTTCAGTCGTAGTGAAGTTACAATGTAACAGTTAATCCAACTATTCGTTAATAAAGAGTAGCTCACGGGTTGACAGTGGGTGTTTTCGACTAACTGCTTCAACTCTAAATCTACCACTTCATAATTATGAACGGTTAGCGCAGACACCCCTCAAAAAACAAACAAACAAACCCCTACGAAATAATTGCCTTTATTTTCCAAAGTGAACGTTGCCAGTTTTGTATGATTTGACCAATATTATAAAAAAAAACTCGTACTGCAGGGTCAAGATCTTGGATTAGCATGAAAAGTCGCAATGGTTAAGATACGTCACTTGGGAAGCAATAAATTTGAAACTGATTATTAATTAATAAATTATTTGCTTCCACCATTACAGACTGGGGGTGTTTCTAGCTACACATACAGTTATCAATCTCGACGTCCTTCTCCCAAGTCATGAGAGTCAAACAAATATGGTTCCCTATTCACGGCTGCCTACACCACCTTTCTTATATCTAATTCATATTCTTATGTTATCGCATCAAATGAGTTCGAGCCCAGTACGGTGGTTAAGGCACTCAGCTCAGAATCCAAGGGCGGCGGGTTCGAGTCCCCGTCACATCAAACATGTCCGCCCTTTCAGCCGTGGGGGCGTTATAATATGACGGCCAATCCCATTATTCGTTGGTAAAAGAGTAGCCCATGAGTTGGCGGTGGGTGGTGATGACTAGCTGCCTTCCCTCTAGTTTTAAACTGCTAAATTAGGAATGGCTAGCACAGACAATTCTAAACAAATAAACGAGTTTTCTGCCTTCTCGTTCTTCGTTCGATTTTATCCATCAAAAACATTTCCAGCCTTCTTCCATTAAATTTAATTATACACTCAGGTTAGAGAATACGGATACAACATCTTTTCTCAAACGTGCTTGCCTTTTAACGAAACCTATAATACATATTTGGATTACAAAAACTTGGTATAAGAAATGCTATGCCAGAATAAATTTTTCAGTTCATAGAGACTATAGGTGGCATCACCTTCACTAAATAGAATTTTGTTTGTTTTATGCATTTCGAGCAGAGCTGCATGAGGGCTATCTGTGCTAGCCGTCGTTAATTTAGCAGTGTAAGACTAAAGAAAAGGCAGCTAGTTATTACCACCCACCACCAACTCTTGGGCTACTCTTTTACCAACGGATAATGGAATTGACCGTAATATTATAACGACCCCACAGCTGAAAGAGCGAGAATGCTTGGTGTGAGGATTATTCGAACCCGCGACCCTCAGATTGCGAGTCGAATGCCTGTAACATCTGGCCATGCTGGACCTAGGATTTTGTCTGTCCAGAATTTTCGGAAAACTGCGTAATATTTATATATTGTCGATCCTAATTTTGAATAGCTAGACTAAGAGAAAGGCAGGTGCTCCGAAACATCCGCCGCCAGTCTAGTAGCAAAAACCTGAAACTGTGAAGTGTTTTCTTTTTAAGGTAACGTGACACTAATCATAAATATTTTGAATCACAGTATGGAAACACTTACACTTAGCCACACTTACTAAGGAAAGCAAGAAGATATATTAACTACATACCTTAAATGATGATAATCCTATATTTTATCATCACTAGTGGAATGTATCGGGAGTCTAAGTCCTATTTATTATATATTTTATCATCACTGATGGAATATATTGGAAGTCTAAGTCCTATTTATTATATATTTTATCATCACTGATTGAATGTATTGGAAGTCTAAGTCCTATTTATTCCTTTTAATACTCGAAGTATTTAAAAGTTGCAGATGTTTAAAAGCAAAACTGTCAAAAAGTCTTATTAATAAGATGTTTTCAGATATACAAGTACATACTTTAAAATCCGAAAAAAATGACAAATCTAGACTCTTTTTATAGTGGTTAATTGAATAATTATTCTTACTGCTCACCACCTGTTGCAATTAATATAAATCTGGTATTGATTTACTTGATTATTTATTCTTATATATATTTATTTTAGAGTACGTTTTAGAATATGTAATGAAAAATTTGTTTTATAACTTTGAAGGCAGTTCTTTCCTTCATGCCCACTATTGGCAAGGCGGTATGTCTGCGGACTCCCACTGCTTAATTCAAAATAAACAAAAATATATTGTTCCTTCATTTTCGGTCGACCGTAAAAAGTAACAGACAACGCGTAACATAATTTTCATCGAAATAGGCTTAAAAAGGAAAATAGCAATGAAACACTACATTACCGGATCTAAATGAAACTGGACAAGGTACAGTGAGATAACTACGTGCACTCATGGTATATTGAATCAAATGTAACGAGACACCTCTCAATTATCACTGCAGCAAGGGTAGGTCTACCCGTTATATGGTTCAAAGGTAAGTACTTTACCAAAGTACAAATTCTAAAATAGTAGGTCTTATTCTCCAACAAAACCCATTTATTTATACATTATCAGTAATAGCTGACCAAAACCACAGTTATTTAGTGGCACAAATATGAAGGCTGGTGTGTACGTTAGATCGCTGAAAGGGTTTCCTGCTAGGGTACGGTTCTTAATGACCCAGTTAAGGAAATTTGAGTCTCGACAGATGAAGCACGCTTGTTACTCTAGTTCTAACACGGTTCTAACCTAGACATTACCCGTGACCGATTTCTGCATGTAACAACAAACACACTAGGTTTATGAACGTGTTGTTTCCAACCGATCGTTTTTAGTTCTCTGTACGAGTTTTAACAGACCGTTACCGTGTTATAATTGCAATTAAATTATCTGCTCGTTTTTTTAATATATTTAATTCAATAAATTAAGACGCAATCTTAAACCTCACTTGTCACAAAGTTTCTTTTACGACACCATCTTAAAACTTACTTATCATCGGATATAAAGAGCATAACACTTACGGTTACAAAATTTAAGACACCATCTTAAAACTTACTTATCATCGGATATAAAGAGCATAACACTTACGGTTACAAAATTTAAGACACCATCTTAAAACTTACTTATCATCGGATATAAAGGCACAAGCATCTGGACCACTACTATATTAATCATACGTATTATAGCCGGCTAATGAGCACTGGTATTGTGTAAAAGGCCTCATCGGCACCGAATACAGCAAGTGCAGCGTGTTTGACACCATAAAAGAACTTAACTTTCCATAATTTATTCACGGCTTTTATGATTTATTTTCCGATAATTCTTAAAGAAAAAAGGAAGCAAAAAGCAAACGGGAATGTACGTGTACATCTGGTAAAACATTTCCGGCTCTGGCACACAGCAAGTTGTATTACAGGTAGACAAGCATGTTTTTTGTGTGTGTTTTTTTTCCAACACGTATAAAATGTTTTCATTAAACATGGGTTATGACAATGAAAAAAAGATTTATGAAAAATATTTTTCTCGGCTGACTTTCTTCAAAAGGTTTGTTTGTTTGTTTTGGAATTTCGCGCAAAACTACACGAGGGCTATCTGCGCTAGCCTTCCCTAATTTAACAATATAAGGTTAGAGAGAAGACAGCTAGTCATCACCACCCACCGCCAACTGTTGGGCTACTCTTTTACCAACGAATAGTGGGATTGACTGTTACATTATAACGCCTCCAGGGCTGAAAGGACGAGCATGTTGGGTGCGACAGGGATTCGAACCCGCGACTCTCAGATTGCGAGGCGAACGCCTTAACCCACCTGGCCATGCCGGGCCCTTCAAAAGGAACTGAATGTGTTCTACAAAGTATATATATATGTATATATATTTCTTCCCGAAAATTACAACATTAGTGCATTTGTATGAAATGAATACATGAAGGTTGTGTATCTGTTATCATGGTATGCTGTCTGAAAAATAATGTTACACGATTTACACGTGTGTGTTTTCTAATATTAAGGTAACATCAGGCAACCTCCTGGGTATACCGATAAGGATTGAACCTTCTGATTCATTTTAGCATTATTGATCCAAAGACTTACCACTGTCCCACTGGGAAGAGAACATATTTATATGCATTTGCAATAGTTATACTTCGTTACTTATCGTCCGATAATTTCTTATCACATATAAGGTAATTGAATGATTAATCTGAAAACGAAAGAAATAGAACAGGTGAGGTATTTGGGCAAACAAACTAGAAAAAAAAAAACATAAGGTATTTGGGTAAACGAACTAGAAAAAAAAGAAACATAAGGTATTTGGGCAAACGAGCTAGAAAAAAGAAGCATATGGTATTTGGGCAAATGAAATAAATAAAAAAACGTAAGGTATTTGGACCTTGTTGTTGTTGTTTTTGTAGCTATAAAATTCGCCACTAGGGTGTTGGTAATTAGCTTGGATGTCATATCTCGCTTCCAATCAATCACGAGCCATCTATTGGGTTTTTATAGATGTTTATTGAGGTTTAATTAACGTACTTGTTGTAACGTACAGGGACAATATAATAGTTGAAGAACAACCAGAAGAAGGTCTGAAGTCCAGCCTGTTTTGTAAACAAATTACACTACAATTAAGTAAATGGACGCCACTTTCCATAACAAAGGTGTAATTACCAAACTTCTGAAGCAAGTAAACAAGCGATCCGAAATAGGCACACTACAGTCGAACCAGTAAGAGTGACCAATAAACAGATTTAGAGCCTGTTTAAGAATTTATCGAGAAGATCTGAGAGAGGTCCCTCCTATTAACTGCTTTTCCCTTTCCGTATGCGATGGTTATCAACAACGGGAATTATGGGGAACGTGAACAGGGCACAAGAATTCCGATTCACCATTACTAACCCTTTTCACAAGTTTTGAGTGAACCTTATCTTAGTGTTATTTACTCTTTGATTTTCCTGATATAATAGTGGAAAATGTCCACTGCTCTTAAACCTTTCTTTTGTTATTATCATTCTCTAGGTATAAAAAAACAACAATTAATAATCAGAACAAACTCAATACAGAGGTCACATTTGTTTGTTTTTGAATTTCGCACAAAGCTACTCGAGGGCTATCTGTGCTAGCCGTCCCTAATTTAGCAGAGTAAGACTAGAGAGAAGGCAGCTAGTCATCACCACCCACCGCCAACTCTTGAGCTACTCTTTTACCAACGAATAGTGGGATTGATCGTAACATTATAACGTCCCCACGGTTGAAAGGGCGAGCATGTTTGGCGCGACGGGGATGCGAACCCGCGACCCTCAGATTACGAGTCGCACGCCTTAAGATGCTTGGCCATGCCGGGCCTAGAGGTCACATTAATAGATATCATGAAATGGAAAACTGCTAGACCAATTGTCAACAAATCAGCCGTGTACCCTTAGCTCCCTCGTCCCAATGGGAAGTAACATACAGAGTCGAAGTTCGGATCTGATACTCCCTCTGTCTTGGTTTGTTTGTTTTTGAATTTCGCGCAACGCTACTCGAGGCCCATCTGCACTAGCCGTCCCTAATTTAGCAGTGTAAGACTAGAGGAAAAGCAGCTAATCATCACCACCCACCGCCAACTATTGGGCTGCTCCTTTATTAACGAATAGTGAGAGTGGCCGTACTTTATAACGACCTAACGGGTAAAAGGGCGAGCATGTTTGGTGTGACGAGGATTCGAACCTACAACCCTTAGATTACGAGTCAAACACCCTAACCACCTGGCCATGTCGGGCCACTGTGTGTCTTGACGAAACAGCATTTTCCGTTACTTATTATATCTAACCAAATATAATTTATAAAACTAGATTCTCAGTAACGTGTAGATAATATATGTTTTACTTTAATAAATGAATAAATATTACATATTTATAAACGGTAAAATATATTTAGTGTCTGGAATATTACACTTACAGCTATATTACGGTAGAAATAAAACAATAATAATGGACTTAATAGTGCTATATTAGGGGTTACTCAACTTAAATCAGCTCAATGCTCCTTCCCTCCCAAAAAAAAAACATTCCGACTACTCTCCACACCCAATGAATCTTTAGATACTTAATACCTTAGAACTACTTCGTGTATTGACTACATATTCCCCCCCCCTCTCATACCGTCCAAAACTTTCCTGTGGTCCCTAGTTTAGGAATTCCCAAACAAGAGCCCTCGAAAACATAACAAAGGAAGCACCAGTAATAACGAAACTTCACACACCATTATTAAAGGAGAACAGCTATGAACCAAACCACAGTATTCTTGGTACCCTTCGGTACAGCAAAACATAATTACTTGGCTCGCGGCTATGTGATGCTGCTTTTGGTATGTTCAAAAAAAAGGAACAACGCCCAGATAAACCAAGAAAGGTAATTGTTAATGAAGGTATATAACACGAATGATTTGCCAATAAATAAATACTGTTTGTAGGATTTCTCGGTGCGTAATAATAATAATAAAAATGAAGCAATGAACTTGGTTCCTCTGAAAAACTAAAGTGATTGACTGTATGTAAATCACTACAGGACAATTTTTGTGCATTGTAGACTGATACACATCAACCAAAGTCACGCGAGCTCTTAAACAGAATTTTATTGTTGTTACTTCTGCTTTGGAATAGAAATAATTTATGATACACAAATGCTTTCTTTCATCCTTAATAACTGTTTAAAATGTGTTACTTTTCGCCCTTAAGTCATCGTCTATTTTATTTTGGCTATGCCTTATATAGGCTTAACTCCGAAAGTTAACACACGTTAAATAATTTTTATAGATTAAAAGAAAGCATTTGTATGTCATAAATTATGTTTTTCACAGAGTAATAATATTACTAAACACCCTAATAATGTAATTTATTTTAAATGCAATTTATTTAGCACTGAAAATAATTTTACTAAGTATTAAAATGCACATTTCTATTGCAATACTCACTAGCGCACTTCTCTTACAAAAACTTACACAATTATATATTACGTGATAACACATTATCGGGTAATTGATAATTCAAGAATCATCGCCTGATATAATGAACACTTTTAAAGGCATTTCTAAAATAGAAGAATTAAATCTTACCCTAATTTCAGATTTGGTTATAGTTTTAAAAACTTTTAACATATAAAACACTTTTTTAAATTCTTTTTCTCAACAAATCGCCAGGAAAGTTTCGGATCAATGTCAATTAAAAACAACGTGAACACTTGTCGTCTTGTTTGGTTGACGTGCATGTAGTTTATCAGAGCACGACATTTTCGTTTGAATGTGTTCTAAATATTGAACCTACATACACACACGACAGTCCAGAAACTTGATCAATAATTTACATTTAGGTTTTCAATTACGTAGGCCGCGACCTCTCTTAAGTTTTTATCTTCCTAATATTTCTATACAGTTGCAATAAATGTTGACAAATCGTCTAGGGAACGTCTCAAAGTGTGAGGCTTATACTCCTGTCCACCAACAGATGGCGCTTTATGCCAATAAGCCTTTGCAAAACTGTGCAACAAGTGCACTTCTAAGTCAAACAGTGGATTTTAATCCAAGACTCATACACTTATTTACTGTTGCTGCTGACGTCAATATCTATGTAATGGATATGTATTTTCACATGATAGCAGTATGTAATATATCCAGGATGGGACAAATATCCAATTCGATCGGATATTAATTTTGTGATGAATCTGATAATTGCGCAGCATTTCCATCAACAGATTATGTCACAATATTAAAGACATATTATACTATCACGTGTCATAACATATTGGGTTGAGGAATAATTCGTGAGCGTTTTTTCAAGTTAAAAAAATATATTCATAAATGAAAAGCTTTCACAAAATATTTCATGTCATTTGGTAGATAATTTTTTGCTCTAATAGATGGTGTGTTTGATTTTCATATGTCTTTAATTTTTGCTTTCATTTTCAGCTCATTAAATGGAATGTCAAGTGGACAAAATCGAGCATTTTCGACACCATCTGCTTTTCGCATTTAATTTCTTGCAATTTCGTTTAAAACAATGCATACTATATACCTAGGTATTACATGAAATAAAGTATCATAATAAATGTTTTGGGTGTAATGTGTTCATGCATTGAAGTATTGTATAGTCTTGCATGTAATGCTTGAATGAAATTATTTAAAAACGCTCACGAATTATTCCTCAACCTAATATAACAGTAATAGGGTTATCTAGCTCTCTGATGCTCCTACTGGCTTATAATTATATTATCATTTTCCCCGTATTAAAGAGTGTAAGTCCTGGTAATACAGAAAGTTGTTTAGATGGTTTAAATAAATATCATGTCCACCATTTGTTTTGTGTAATATGTGCTATAGGTAGTCATAGTAGTTGCAACGATAGCAACGGCGAGCAAAATAATAAAGATAATAATAAAAAACAGTTTAAGGTCGGAATCTGGATTTTAAAACGCTGTTTCAGTTCGTTACGTGCCGCATTCCCTTAAAGAGCCTAACGTGTTTGTTCACTCATGGAGACTAAATGACCAAATTACTAATTTAATACTATACCATAATGAAGTGGTAGTTTACACATATTTTCAATATGTATGCAGCATCTACTGTCGAATTGGATATAAGGAGTCTGACATCCGAAACCTGACCACAACTATGACGTGCCATGTTAGAGCTGATTCTCCCACGTTTTCATATTCTCAAAAGAAAAATGCTAAGAAAAAAAATTTGGACACGTTTTCAATATTCTAACAAATGGTATTTGAAAAGAAAATGCGATCTTAAATAGGCACGGATGTGTGTGTGTGTGTGTTTACATAAAGCAAAGCCACATCGGGCTATCTGCTGAGTCCACCGAGGGTATATATATTAATTAATACCAGGTAAAGTGAATGCTGTATTTCATTTCTCAACACATCTTCACGTATTTTTGCTCGACTTTTATATGTCTGTCTGTATTAAAGCGAAACAAAAAGAGCTTTACCATATTGGATTGTGGATTTCTGGTCGAATTAACTTAGAGCAGCCCTCCAGTGGCACAGCAGTATATCTGCTAACTATGCAAAAATCCACGTTTCGAAACCCGTCGTGGGAAAAACACGGACAACCCATTGTGTAGCTTTGTCCTAAACTTCAAATACATCAAAGTCAAATCAAACACTATGCATACATATTTTCATTTAGGTTTTAATAAGTGATAAATATCACCTACTAGTAGGTGCTCTGCTTTATCGACGTAATATGATGAGATTTTACATTTATACCATAAAATGTTTATTTGTGAACTGAGAACGACACAAATGACTCGAATGTTAACCTTGTTACTAAACTATCGAGACCTAAACATTATCCTAAACTGTTTCTCGCGGTGTCTGGTTTGAAGAAGGCGATATAGAAGACTCATAATTGTTTGTTTGTTTAGAAATTCGCGCACAGCTGCACGAGGGCAATCTGCACTAGCCGTCCCTAATTTAGCGGTGAAAGACGAGAGAGAAGGCAGCTAATCATCACCACCCATCACCAACTATTGAGCTGCTCTTTTACCAACGAACAGTGGGATTGTGCGTAACATGTAACGCCCCTACGGCTAAAAAGACGAGTATGTTTGGTGTGACGAGGATTCGAACCCGCAACCATCAGATAATGAGTCGAGTGCCTTAACTGCCTTGCCTAGCCATACCGGGCCTCAAATTTCATGCTATAAACTCGCCTCAAGTTTAGCGTCGTGTATTAAACCCATTTCACTGTATTTTTTCGCTTCTTATTAATAGGTTGTTTCTAAACTGAAATGAATGTAGACTAGCACGTGACACTTTCAACAGGACGGCAAACAACAAAACAAGAAATACAACTGGGACGAAGGGGAAAAGAAGGAAGAAACAGAAAGCAGTGGCGATAACTTTAACTTTACTATTGGTATGTAAAAAAACAAAACAGAAAAAGAGGCTTAACAAAGGAGAATTTCGGATGTTGTGTGTGGAATTATTAAAAATGAGAGACTGCTGACTCAAACTGACGCGTTTTTTTCTTCATACGTTTAATAACCTGGTTTTTATACATTAATTACACGTGATGTGTTATTCCACTATACGGCCATCTGGAACAGCTGGAACCGGAATGTAATGTTATTCAAGGTAATGTTGGAGGTCTCATTCCATCTTTGAAAAAAACACATCTTCTTGTAAACTAATGACTTATAAGCTGTATGATTTGCATCTGAAGAGCTCAAGAATTATTGATTGTGTTAACTTATTATTCTTTAGCTTTTCAGGCTCAACAGTGACAAGTTTTGAATACGAAAATATTAAACGCCACCAAGTAGGGAAAACACGTCAACTTCTTATCACTTAAATTTAACAAAAAAACAAAAATTATATCAAGCGATAATATAAAGTATCCGTCCTATTACCTGGGATGGGGTAGCTATAAACAACCGGAGAAATTAGGGATACGTTTACTTCTTTATGACATAATTATTATTTTGGGAGGGAAAAAAAAGCATAATTAACATAAAAAAATGAAATGTAAATTTTTTTTTTTTTCAGCATACAGTTTAACGCATTTAAACTGACTTGAGGTAAGAGAACAAAAACAAAAAACATTCTTTACAAAGCGGGCGGGGATTTGGCATTTCCAGGTGGTTAGGGTTCTCGAAACCTCGTCCCACCAAGCATGCTCGTCCTTTTAGCCGTGGGGACGTTAGTAGTTCCAATCAATCCCACTACTCGTTGGTGAAAGAGTAGCCCAAGAGTTGGCAGTAAGTGATGATGGCTAGCTGCCTTTACTCTAGTTTTACACTGCTAAGTAAGGGACGGCTAGCGCAGACAGCCCTCTTGTAGTTTTCCGCGAAATTCAGAACAAACTACCGTTTTATATAAATGTTGAATTTTGCTTAAAAAGCGATTTATTTTTTTCCTTTGCTCTCAAAACAGTATTTATAGCAATCAATAAAAAATTACAGGATAAGCCTCTTATTGGTTTATAAAACTTAAACGCATGAAATTATTTAAAACATCGAAATAAATATTGGAAGATTTGTTTGTTTCTCTTTGAAACTCACGCAAAGCTACAGAAGGGCTATCTGCGCTAGCCGTCCCTAAGTTAGCAGTGTAGGACTAGAGGGAAAGCAGCTAGTTATCGCCACACACCGCCAATTCTTGGACTATTCTTTTACAAACGAATACTGGGATTGATCGTAACTTTATAACGCTCCCATGGCTGAAAGGGTAAGCATGTTTGGTGTGACGGGAATTCGAACCCACGACCCTCGGATTACGAGTCGAGTGCCTTAACCACCTGGCCATACCGGGTTTAATATTGGAAGAAGTCCTTGTCTACACCTATATTTAAAACATTAAGTCTCGTGCTCTAACTAGATGAAATATTTAAGTGAATAAGTTTATATAATTGAAATCGTACATGTGACTATATAAATTTAACCATGGTGAGTACTTTAATGTTTTTTTTCTCGGGGATTATACCAACCGCAACCTTTCTTCTTTTGATCAGCCATTAACTTACTGTATTATACTTTAACTTTCCATAAAGATACTACGATTCTTCTGGGTCAGTTAAAGTAGAGTTGGGGAAGATAGAGATAAGCGTGCTCCTTCCAAGTAACCAATAACAAGGCTGCATTATTCAGGGCTAGGACATTTCAGATTTCGGGGCCTGGGCCTGCATATCACTTGGGTTATACTTTAATAAGTGTATTGTAGAATAAAGATAAATAAAAAAACTGAAGTATACTTGCATCAATATTTACTCTCGACAACGAGCCTGTTCGTGAACTATAAAGAAACAAACTGAACAGAATCCACCCATACACAGATGAACGTTTTCCGACTGTTTAATTTATATTTAATAACATTGACGTCGCTCAGCGGTATGTCTGCGGACTTACAACGTTAAAAACCGGGTTTCGATACCCGTGGTTGGCAGAGCACAGGTAGTCCATTGTGTAGCTTTGTGCTTAATTCAAAAAACAACACTGACGTCTGCAGAAAATTTTCAGGAGGAGGCACAATTTTCAGGAAGGAGGAGAGAAAAGTAGTGCGAAATTATAAATTGTAGAAAAAATCATATTATATGCTGAATGAACAAAGGAATAATTATGTTTCTCATTTTTAAGGGGGACAGAGCCTCCTCGGGCCTTCACATTCACTGCTGCATTTTGCTTTAAGATTTTCGATCGCTAACAGTACAACTAGGCGCACAAGTTTCGTGAAAAGAATACGTTTGAACGAGTTCTATAACTCCTGACACGCCATAAAACAAACAGAAATCATTGGCACGTTTTCACCTTCAGACAACGGCCAATAGAATTTATCCTAACACTCGAGTATTTACGTCCACTCATACGAAAACCAATAGGATTTATCCTTTTGTAAAAATATCAACATCTGCCGATTAGCTGGCCAATTGAATTTATTCAATCACAAGAGTGTTAACATAATTTATTTTATTTCTGACGCTACACTCATGGAAAAAGAAATTGACACATTTTTGTATTGGAAGTTATATTTTGTATGTATAACAAAACTACTAAAACTATCTCCCACCATCCATAAATTTCAACCACTGACTTATGGGAAAACAGCAAGACAACAGCAGCTTACCACAAATTAGCCATACTTGGAGATTCGTTGTCACTCGTATAACGCACGCACAACTTACTGTAAGCATGGCTCGCTAGCTCCAAAACCTAGAGCCTGTTAGTATATAAGTTTTAGGTCTCATTATATAAATACAAGTATTTTTAAACCAGATGTACGCGTTTAAAAACGAAATGTGAAAGGAGTGTAGTTAATATTTAGTTATCACTCAGCCTAACAACAATAAAGCACATAGTTCTAGTAATACGTAAAAACACGTTTCTTATTTTTGTTCCTATTTATACAACTGAATACAATTATTCGAGGTAAAATTTCCTCTACTGTAATTTTTCTTCCAGACAAAAACATGTACAAAGAACGTCAATCTACAGTAACACTATTTTTTCTATTCTTCTTAAAGTATCCACAATAACCCAAGGTCATACGGACAAACATCTGGATTTTATATATTAAAATAAAAATCTGGTAACGGTATACATAAAAACACCATATGCTAATTGGGTCGATCGCTATCGAAGTGATACAAAAAAAAACAGAAGTAAATAGCACCTGTCTTTCTTTCCAGTAGACAGCACGTGCATTTGTCACGTGAGGTACGTGATAAGATATATTACATAATTTTGTTTCAAATCCAGTTCTTATGCAAAAACTAGGCCTGTCGTCCATCAATTTTCGATGATGCATGTATAATAGTTAACGCTACGCTGCTCCTTATTTTACATACGACCTTGTGTGTGTGTGTGTATGTGCATGCAAAAATAATGTGTATTTTTGTGTATGTGCATTTGTTTTTGAAGTTCGCGCAAAGTTACACGAGGGGTACCTGCGCTAGCTTTCCCCTAATTTAGCAGTGTTATACTAGAGGGACGGCAGCCAGTAATCACCACCTACCGCCAACTCTTGGGTTACTCTTTTACCAACGAATAGTTGAATTTATCATAATATTATAACGCTCCCACGGCTGAAAAGGCGAGCATGTTTGGTATCAGTGATGGGGATTTGAACCCTTGGATTACGAGTCGAGTGTCTTAACCACTTGGCCATGCCAGACCAAGTGGACATGTAAGAAAAATGAATCCTGTAAACATAATAAACCAACAAGAAACACGTGTGTTAAGTACTTTGATAATACCGTTTTAAAAGTGGTAAAAAGAAATATCGAGGAAATTTGATGAGTAATTATAAATACAGAATCTACCTTTACAAAGGTGTTTCTCTTAAAGTAGGTGTTACAAGAGAATTAATTAGGCTTACATTAGTAAGTTATCAACTACGTAGGCCATAAAGGATTAGAAGTACTTGGGGGGGTGGGTTGTTCTACTGTTGTTTATTGAGCGACCTATGAACTATGGGACAGTTGACCCTACTGTTAGAAATTTATCATAGTTAATTCTCTCAAGTCTTTAGTTAGAAATATGTTTCATATGGAGCTCTCAAGAACAAGAGCTTTCACTTTGTAAATCCGACTTGCTCAACACAAATAGTGTTTATTCTTTACAACTGTTTATATAGCGTCAAGTTAACTTAAAAATTCAGTTTAGTAGTAATATATTTTCTTCCGAACCTTGTGTTAAGGCAGTTAATATTTTTTACATAAAAGTGACAAGTATACCTGAGGACACCACACAAGTATGTAGGAGGAACCACCAGTAATGTGACTTTGCTCAGACAAGTAAAAGTTAAGACATTCTGGATTCAAATGTGGAGATCACCTCAGAATGTTTCAATGGTTTATTTTCCATATAAACAATCCTTAGCATTTAGTTGGTTGGCTATTTTAAAACAAAGCCCCATAGGACTATCTGCTGTGTCCACTGCGGGAAATCTAACCCAGGATTTTAGAGATACCATAAACTTACTGCTTTCCCAACGGAATTTCATAATAATTTAACAGATGCACCTGAGCTGCGACCATAAGAAGAAATAGGACTATTTATTAAACAATGCTATTGCGTCATAAAATGGGACAAAAGCTTGGAAATTGACTTTGATTTAAGTAAACTTTAAGTATCCTAGAGCAGAGAGAAACCGCTAAGATGTTTAAAACTACTTTAAGATCCCGATGCCCGAGACTTTTATTCACTAGATGGTGAACAAAAATATCCAAGTACTTTAAAGGGAAGAGAAAATTAACATTTTGCTTATTCGTCTACGCAAATGTTTCATATGGTTGTTGTGTAAAAAAACTTATGGGCTGGGCCAAGCGAGGAAACAACTCTTGTTAGCCCTCACTAGTCCAACCACCGATGCTATAGAAAGCCTTGCTGATGACCAGATGGGAAGTTGGAATTGCATTATTACTAAACGTCTACATCAGAAGAAGCTAAAAAATAGTAAGCAGAAACCAACTTGCACAAAACATTTATCTGAGTATGTCTATGGTTTATAGTGAAACTATCCTTGTGTACAAGGCCATAAAAAATCTTTCGAGTCAACCAACCCTAACAAAAACATCTTGAAGTGAGAAATTCTCACTGTTACAGAAATCTTAATTTAAAAATTGGGATCAAACCAGAAAAGGCTAAAAGAACGAGGATCCAACACTTCAGAGAGCGAAGAAAAAGAAAGTTTGATAATCCAACACTTCAAAGAATAGAAAAAGCCTGAGGATCGAACACGTCTGAGGATCCTATGTTTTATACAACAAAGAAAAACGTTTCAGGCAATGATAATATAGAGTTCCACTACCCAAGACACTAAAAGTGCTCACGGACTGTTCACACTCAGAACGCAAAATGCAAGAAGTTATTCCAATCACGCATCCTGCAACAGAAAAGAAATAAAAGCTGACGAATCAGTTAAGTTAAACTTACTAGCCCAAGTTTAATAATGTGGCTAAAAATGTATGCAAACTCTGCAAAATTTGTGCGGACTTAATGGAATAATAATCTTCCTCATATAGTAATGACATGGAAGACTAGCATTGTGCTAACTTCCAAACCTATTCATGTTCAACTGGGAAATTACGTTCTTTATAAAGTTAACGAACTTAACTCGTATTGCAAAGATTCTTGGGCAATTACAGAAATATGTGGCGCTTACAAGAAGCCATTGTCAATTCATCAGTACGAACGCCTCTTGGAACTCATCCCACTAATTATGCCTCATGCTCTGACAGCTTAATTCATTGAACTATAAACTTCAGTGTTTACATAAGATATGGATGGAAGTACACAAAAAACGTGACCATCTATCGAACCAACACAACTCAAGGAAGTATCTTATAAACTGATTGGAAATAAGCATATATATATATATATCAGAGACGTGAAATTCTGAAAGGTGATGAGTTCTCTTTCTTTTAATAAAGAGTCAGATGAGGAAGAGCCAATGTACGAGTATCTCGTTTATTTGAAATAAGGGCCACCACTTCCCACATACTTTGGTTTGAAAGGAACAATAAAATGCTATAACAGACATTCCAGAACATGCAAATAAATTAGTGCAGCAATTGTATTAAAAGGCAAAGTAGGATAGAACAGCAGAACAGGAGATTCAAATCAGCTGACAGTCTACACAGTAGACCAGGAGACTCAAATCAGCTGTCAGTCTACACAATAGGGCAGAAGACTCAAAATGTCAGTCTACACAGTAAGAGAGGAGACTCAAATCAGCTGTCAGTCTACACAATAGGACAGAAGACTCAAATAAACTGTCAGTCTACACAGTAGGACAAGAGACTCAAGTAAATTGTAGGTATACACAGTAGGACAGGAGGCTCAAATCAGCTATCAGTCTACACAATTGGAGAGAAGACTCAAATCAAGTGTCAGTCTATACAGAGCACATCACAGCAGCTGACATGACTCTACAACCCATGCTTTCTAAGCTGCAAAATGGAATTCCGCAATAAAAATATGTTGAGAATGTTACACGACACCCACTTCATTACATCCCTTTATGTAATGGCATACTTAAAGGTTATCTGTGACGTCACGTTAGATCCCCTGATGTTGTTTTAAGGGGAGGGGTTTGTTTGTTTTGTAATTTCGCGTAAAGCTACACGAGGGCTATCTGCGCTAGCCGTCCCTAATTTTGCAGTGTAAGACTAGAAGGAAGACAGCAAGTCATCACCACCCACTGTCAACTCTTGGGCTACTCTTTTACCAACGAATAGTAGGATTGACCGTAACATTATAACGCACCCACGGCTGAAAGGGCGAGCATGTTTGGTGCGACGGGGATTTGAACCCGCGATCCTCAGATTACGAGTCGAATGCCTTAACCCACCTGGCCGTGCTGGGTTTTGTGGGGGAAACAGGAATGTGTATTTACAAAGCAGTATTGTTGATGTAGGACACGGGTCCTTCATTATTTTCCAAACTAAGTAACTTTAGACTGGGCGTTTGGCTTTGTTAAGCACAAGCACGCGCAAGTAGTTATTTTTGTTGTGCCCATCGCAGGTATCGAAACCCAATCTTTAGCGGCATAACTCCAGACTTATCACCAAGCCCCTGGGACCGCCACTTTATTAGATAATGGTCATAAAGTCAAAGACCAGGCCCGGTTTTTTTTAAAGGGGAGATTACATTATTCCCCAAATACACTTTTGTGTACTCTTGAGTAATACAATGACTAACTGTGGTAAGATCCGATGAAAGAGCGAACCAGGAGTCAGGACAAGGAACCACTGATGTACAAGATAACATATTATATTGCACATAATGAACATATGAATAAGTGATACATACTGAAAATTAAGACACTGGAAGATAACGAATAAACAGAGTATGTTGATGCATATGATCAAAAAATGCTCTTTGTGCCCACCAACTGTGGATTTGCTGTCAGAATAGTTTCCCGGTGTTTACTGGTTAATTCTTAACTGGAATGGTAAAAGAAAACTCTGCAATGAAAATGAAGTGAGGAATTTTAGTCTTAGCGGGAGATATTTGTGCAGTAATTCCGTTCTCTGGTTTTATGTTTTTTTTATGGGGGGGAGTCTTTGAACTTTTCTAATTACACTAGACCTAATACGAGAACAGTGGGGGGGGGAAATATAAGTAAGACACTGCTCATCTCCTTAACTTTACGGTTCTTGTTAATTACTTATTCTCCCCCGAGTGCTATAAAAGTAGGGCCGGCGATAAAATTAGCGCCAACACACTCTTTGCTGTAAGTTGAAGACGATTACTTCTTACGAACATCAAGTTCTGAGTAAAGTACGGTGGGGTTGAGGCAGTTAAAACAGAAGTTTTATTGCCAGCTTAGGCAAAGGGATGTTGAAATTTTAGGTAGCTGGTGTGTGTGTGTTGTTACTGTTTGCATATGAAAGACATCTGTTCCCATCAATCAGACCAATTGGATGTTTTCTTCGTTACTATGACGACAAACGCTCGGTTTTTATTACTGTTTGCTATAATTTTGACAATGTAGTACAGTTGTTTGAAGTAAGAGAACGACTGGTTTATAAGTACAGACTATAAACTAGCTCACTCTGGGCTAAAACCTGAACTTCGAGCCTATCTCAGACAGGAATGACTCATGACTCTCTCTCTCTTCTTTTTCAGAGGAAGCGAAGAAGAGAGTTTTATTTAAAAAGTTAATTGCCTGGACAAACTCCCGACTGTGAACGTAAAGCTTAGTTTTTATATCTATTACTGTGTTAACAGTACATGTATGTCGTGGATCACGTGTGGTTTAGTTCAGTTAGAATATAGTGGATTTAGGTTAATGTGCTAAGTTTACTTTAGTATATCAATGGTGTCACAATTTAGGATGGAAATTTGTTAATTTAAACTGTATGTCATGGTTTCAAGGTTTTATCTTTAAGAGTCGCGACTCGTTTGAGAATGTGCAGGCTTTTAAAGTTTTATGTCATTTCATGATGATGAGCCACTTGAAATAAAAATGTATTCTGAAGACGTGTGGTATGGGTGTTAAAACTTTAATTAAAATAAAGTACAGAACAACGTTTTGACCTTTTTAGGTCATCTTCAGCTTAACAAAGAAGCTGACCTAAGAAGGTCGAAAGGTTCTTCTGTACTTTATTTTAATTAAAGTTTTAACACCCATATCAGCTGTCTTGAGAATACATATAATGTCATTTGTAGTACACCTAAACTATTTGAAATACGTGTTGAGATGCGTTAAACAGTTGATAATGGTACATTAAGGTGTTGTTAAATATGCAACTACAAGTGTATTATAGTAACGTATTTTTGGTGGTCGTCGTCGTACCCTTAATGGAAATCAATATACTGAGCTATCTAAACTTTGTCCCACAGTGGGGAATCGAACCGCTAATTCCATGCCGGGCCTTCCCCAAAAGTTAGCGGTCGACGGTAATGACTACCTGCCTTCCCTCCAGTTTTACATTGCTAAATTATGGACGGCTAGCGCAGATAGCCCTCGTGTAGCTTTGCGCGAATTTCAAAAACAAACAAACCACTGTCCCATCTGGACATGCTACAAGAATATCCTTAGCATTTTATGTTGATGTCTATATGCCACATTCTCTTAAAGTACCTCAAATACTCTAATGTGTCAACAACCCCTGAAAACGTGTCTAATTATCATATATTTTTTCTACAGGATGGGGGGCACAGCAGAAACGGTAAGTTACCGACTAGTAAATTCGTACTTGTTTGTTTTTAGTTTAGTACAACGCTTTGTGTACCAGACAATATCACATAGGAAAAAGCCTGAAAAAAAAAAAGATAAATATTTGCAGCAGATGCAAATACAGTAAAATGAATAACTATTTATTTTATTTTTTTACAGTTAACGGCGCACAAGTTTGATCTGTTCGGAGAAACGCATATGAAACTTTCAGCGTTAGCTAATAATAACATATATAGTCAACCCCGTTGTAACACGACCGTTTTGTATTGTAAGGAAACTTATAACCCTCTACATTATGTACAATGATAGATTAAATTATTATTTAATACACGCGTTATTTAAACCAAATCTGTACAGCGAACAATCGATGACTTCTCGACGTTTCTACCTACCATCACCCATAACTGTTAAAAAGATGAACACCTTTACTTATTATTTTATTCTATTTAATGGCTCTTGTCGCTCACGTGAAAATTAGTTCTCACCCACTGCAGTACGTTTACCTGGTGGCGGTTCAAGGAAAGTTATCGTTTTATATATACATATGAACTTTAAATATCCTTCCTCGTACTTTGATTTGGTTCTTGTAACTTGCTTGCTCACGATTACGAGAAAGTTCCCGTCGTTGTTCAGGAAACCTCAAATGTGCACGTGACGATAATGAAAGGAAGCAAGTTGGTAAACAAGACATTTTTCCTCTGAAGAAGCCAAACAACAACAACGAAAAAAAAATTACGGTGACGTTTACTTACTACAAATATAAATAAAAAAACAACGTTATTATCAATCTGCTAGTGACTCTGCACACAATTTGTGCGAGTGTATGCGCGAGCACTCAAAAATGTTTAAGAAGAACACCAACCAAACGAATCTGGCAAAATCGTAAAATATCGCGTTGCTATGACAACTGGACGACACTAACTCGGGACGCAAGTCACGACAGGAAGTCTAAATCTCCCAAGCGCATTTTATGGTGTTAACGAAATGTGGAAAGTGAGCCAATCACAGATGCTCACACATCTAGCAAATTAACCCCTAGAATTAGGAGGTCACTTTGTAAAACCATCGGCTTTTGTTAAGAAGGGAATTTTCCTGAACTGTTATAATATACGCACAAGTTAGACGGAGATTCATAACCGTGTCACTTACCAGCCCCTAGTAACATACAAAGTCACACACACACATAGAGGAATAAATAAATAATGTATACAATTAACTTCGTTTTAGAGCAAAGCGACAGCACAGAATCGAATCCCGTATTTTAACGTTATAAGTCTATAATTTAAGGGCTAATTCATTATAAACTTAGCTGATGAACATTATACTTGTTACAAAAACGTTTAATTTTTTCAGAAATATCTAATATTTCCTTGTGGTAAAACAAATACTGCTGAGGAAGGGCAATACAGTGCGCCCTCTATATTCATGGATACACCAACAAAAATTATATCATGATTTATTCACTTCTTGAAAACTTCACTATCACTTGATGGTTAAGCATTAAGTTTAAAGGCTTATAACGGTAAAATTCGCAGTTCGATATTCAAAGGTTGGCACAACGCAGACAGCCCACAGCGTATTATTGCACTCCAAAAATGTAACAGCGTAGCCGTCTGTCTGTTTTGGAATTTCGCACAAAGCTACTCGAGGACTATCTGTGCTAGCCGTCCCTAATTTAGCAGTGTAAGACTAGAGGGAAGGCAGCTAGTCATCACCACCCACCGCCAACTCTTGGGCTACTCTTTTACCAACGAATAGTGGGATTGACCAAAACATTATACACCCCCACGGCTGGGAGGGCGAGCATGTTTAGCGCGACGCGGGCGCGCACCCGCGACCCTCGGATTACGAGTCGCACGCCTTACGCGTTTGGCCATGCCAGGCCGTGTAACAGCGTAGCACCAAACGTCTCGACGTATCACTGAAACAAAATTAAAAGTTCTTACCTTTTGTAATAAAAATAATATTCTAGTTTTTCAAGTGTTTAGACGTTAAAAAACAGTTAAAGATCGTTTTGAACAATTCTTACACCAGCCTATGTTGTTCATTATTAACGAAAGTAGGCTTTCCTATAATAACAACAACAGTGAATGTAATGTGTTTTCTTAATAAAAATGACCCTCTAGGGTTCGAATCCCCGTCGCACCAAGCATGCTCGACCTTTCAGCCACCGTCACATTATAATGTGACGGTCAATCCCACTATTCGTTGGTAAAAGAGTAGCCCAAGAGTTGGCGGTGGGTGGTGATGACTAGCTGCCTTCCCTCTAGTCTTACACAGCTAAATTAGTGACGACTAGCGCAGATAGCCCTAGTGTAGCTTTGCGCGAAATTAAAAAAACAACAACAAAACACTAGCGGTCTACGCAGCAACTAACGATTTTATATAAATCATAAAGGAAATTTCGAGAATTTTACTCTATACTCGTCGGTCTTTTTTTCCTTCGTGCGACATACTTTTAACAACAGTAAATTATCGTACTATATTTCTGTCTTGGTAAGAATCACATTTTTATTAGAATTCTGCGTCACATTATTATTATTGTATATATATATATATATTACTCTATAGCACACCCAGGCTTCTTAGCAAGTGTTCCCTCTAATGGGTAGCTGTAAGTTTAGGATGGACTTGAAACACTAAAATATTGAGTTCAAATACCAGCAATGGACAGCTATCTACGCTCTGGAACAACTTAGTGTTGTGTGTTAACGAAAAAAAAACACGTTAAATTTCTAATTTCTTAAGCTTTAATTAAGTTTACCAATCAATTAACCTTGGAAGTTCTCTACTTACAATTATAATGTTTTACGTCTAGATTAAAAAATCCTTCGCAAATGTAATAACAACAGACACAGCAATAATAATACTTAGAACTTAACCTATATTCTCGTCCATATTAACGAGGTTCTTTCGCTAATAATAATATCAGTAAACTTGAACTAAGTACTAATGTACAGCAATAAGTTTCAAACCAACTGTAAGGTTTACTCTACGTAACATTTAGATATATCTAAATGGTTAGAAGGTAGTTTTAAAAAGTATACAAATGTAAGTTTTTCAGCACTGTAATTTGTAAACGGTTTGAGCTCTTATATTATGACAGATCTGTATCTACACTCTTCTAGGACACTCACCGTGTAGAAGTTGGTAAACCCGTTAACTGTACAACGAAGTTGATTTCGTAGAAGTAGGGTTTTTACGTGAAGATTGGATAACCTCAAATAAACAAATACCCCTTTTTTTAAATCCGCATAAGTTACTTGTATAAACCTTTTTTTTCTTTCCCAATAAACATAACCACAACGTTTAAATAAACCCGCTCTTCCTAACACCACCGACTCCTTCTGAGACTCGCACTCGAATTACGATCGGTTGGCAGCAAACGTTTAACCGAAAGAACCAAGTCCACGTCTAATTCACCAATCGTTGCGGAGCAGCAGTTGTGTATCACGCGCGTACTTACCGTTGTATGGAACTTGCGTCAACGAAACGTTACTTTCGAGAAATATTCAATAAACGAACATAAACGTCTGTTTAGTTAAGTATACAAAATTTTAAGTTTTAATTTATAAAGACAGAGAGAGGAACGGAAAAATGTCAAGTGTACGGTGACAACAATAATAATAAAGTTACGTTAACTTTACAATTAAGGTTAATCTTCGTTTTGTTGCGTATCCAAACACGGTTTTCAGTAAGTCCTCTAACTACCGCTAAACCAAAGGGTTTTCCTCACGTCTTTCTTATTAAGACATCCCCCAGGAGCTAAGGGGTATCTTTATATCACAATATGCTGAATGTTAAAAGTTCAATCCGGAAGCTCACAAAGATGGGAAGGAGGGGCCATATCATTTCGAGACTTGTTTGTTTGTTTGAAGTTGGGCACAAAGCCACATGATGGGCTATCTATGCTCTGCCAACCACGGGTATCGAAATCCAGTTTCTAGCGTTGTTAAATCCACAGACATGCTGCTGTGTCACTGAGAGACCTTTGTGAGATAACTTAGAGAATATTTACGTTTGTTAATTTTTAAGTGAAATACTGCATTATGAAGTGTTCATATTATCTACTAATAAGGTCTACCAGTTGAAAGTAAACTCAGTATATATATATCATGTTTTATACATACTTGTATTAATTTGATTAAATAGAAATGAATATTCACAGATTTTTCACAACATTAAAATTCACCGTTTTCTCTATCTTGTCTTAATTACATTACCTTTGAAAACTGGCAAGTCTTACGATAGGACTACATAATAATAAGAGAGGCTGTATGAATTATAAAATAACAGAATAAAACAAAACAGAAAACTAGTTACACAGTAGACAGTTCTATTATTAATGTTTCTTTGTTGACATATGACTATAAGAAACAGTATCATTTACATAGTTAGATATTTCAATACATATTACATACGTTGCTGTTATCATATTTAAAACAGTTTTTATTTATAACCCTGAGCAAAGCTAGTTTTCACAGTCATGTGTTTTTACTTCTACACTTCTAACATGAACAGTTATTTCGTGTAAGGACATACAACAATTCTACATCTAACAGTACACTCGAGAACTGTACGAAAGTCACAAGGTACAGTTGTTCCGTTAATATTAAAAACTAATATATTATTATACATCGTAACATCGCGTTTGTGAGGTCATCTGTGAACGAAAAGTTTAACTTCCAGCATGTCATCTGTATTAATTATCACACCAGAAAGAAACTCGTAGAGCCGCCTTTTGTGAAACAGGCATATTTCTGTGTCTTGGTTCTTCTGGATAGATTTTTATGTTATTTATATACTAGGCACGATTATGTTATTTATATACTAGGCACGACATTGTGTACGTCCCTGTTTCCCTCCAATAATTGTTAGCTAAACTTACTTATTTGAACAATGAGTTAGTTTTAAATTTATTTAACGCGTCCCTCAGGAGCCAAAGGGTGTTTTTACCCAACAATTTATTGAATATTAAAAGTAAGTTCAATCCGAAAATTCCCAAAGATGATGATTTTGGATGTATCTTTTCGAGACTATTCGAATCACGTTTTCGTTTTTAAATAATAATTTTTTACCTGCAATACAGCATCCTCAAGCCACCATACTAGCTAGTACTAAGGTCTACACACTGGGAGAAAATTCTTTATATATATCAATAAAGCCACATTCTCAGCATCATTAATCAAGCAACTGTCAACCATTTATCCTTCTGCTATAACCTTATATGTTTAGCTTTTACCTGCGACTCGGTAGGGAAGATCGAAGTATCACGATAGTCAGCAGTAGGACAAGCAGACAGGAACACTATGAGAGTAGCTGCAGACACAACATTGTACTCGGCTTGCTGCACAATATCTACCAAAGTGGTTCGAAATGATTCCTGAATACCTCTACGTATCATTTGAAAAAGTCCATGTTTCTTATACTTGTCCATTAAGCTCGTGATGCACTGACGAACTTCAGTTACCATTTCAAATCACTTTTCACAACTCCAACGCAAAGAGAGGGCGGACAACACATTATTTTTAGCCAATAAAAATGTCCAAAAATTTAATTTAAAATGAAGAAAAACCATATTGGTAGTTTTTAAACAAAAATACCCGCCAGTGACTCATAGAGAGCCTCTTAAAAATAGCTTTTAACACAGTACAATATTATTAATATTTTATTTGCATAAAAGTGATACACTCTTCAAAGCTTGTTTGTTTGTTTGTTGAAGTTCGCGTAAAGCTGCTAGAGGGTTATCTCAGTATCTGCGCTAGACGTTTCTAATTTAGATTGTTTCTTTGTTGTTGTTTTTTTAATTTCGCGCAAAGTTACACGAAAGCTATCTGCGCTAGCTGTTCCTAATTTAGCAGTGTAAGACTAGAAGGAAAACAGCTAGTCATCACCACCCACCGCCAACTCTTGGTCTACTCTTTTATCAACGAATAGTGGGCTGAAAGGGCATGTTTTGTGTGACGGGGATTCAAACCCGCGACCCTCAGATTACGAGTCGAGTGCCTTAACTATCTGTCCATGCCGGGTCCTTTAATTTAGAAGTTATACACTGGAAGCAAGGAAGGTGGTCAACACCAGACACCGCGAACTACTGGGTTACTTCTCTACAAACAAAGTTGCCATTAAAAACCTTAAAATTAAAACGCTCCCATAGCTGGAAGGAGCGTTATACACAAACAATTTTGAACTTCAATATTCACCAGAAACTTTTCGAAAAACAAAATTATCACCAAACAATAATGACAAGACGTTTACAGGGTCATTGCTAAATATACTAAACCGAGTTCAAGCGTTTTTCAAAATGATAACATTGTAACTGGTGCTACTAAAAACTACGTGTATTTTATTTATCACCCCCCCCCCGAAAAAATCACGTCTTGATAAATATATTTTAAATAACGGAAATATCAATAATATTTTTTAAAGTATTAGAGGAGGATTTAAAGAGCTTAATTAAGTTGCTTGATTTCTCAACACGAAAACCACATGGGGTTATCTGCTGTGTCCAGTGCGGGGAATCGAACTCCGTATTTTAGCGTTGTACGTTCGTAGACTTGCTGCTCTCATATAGAAGGATACAAGATTTGTAACAAACACTTTCTGAGAGTTATAGTAATCGATCAATAAATCTAACATCATAGACCCATCGAAGTCCTAAGCCTAAATTTAACGGTTTTACTAGATGAACTCGATTTACTTTTTATTGACAGACAGACTCGTAGTTTAGTCTAAAGTTTAACACTATGCTGAAAATTTACAACAGAAACCTGATATTAAAACAAATTAATGTAGTACGAAACTGAAAGAAATATTTTTAACATTATGTTTCCATGTATAGATTCAATTATTGTTTTTAGAATTGAAAAGTAGATGAACGGGTTGAATGAAAAAATAGAGGTGTTTCGTACACTTCATAATGCCCTCAGTGACTCAGCGGTAAATCTGTAACCTTACAACGCCAAATCTGGATTTCGATACCCTTGGTGGGCACAGCAAAATTGCCCATTGTGGAACTTTGTGCGTAACTACAAATAAGGCCTGGCATGGTTAGGTACTAAAGGCACTCGACTCGTAATCTGAGGGTTGCTGGTTCAAAACCCCGTCGCACCAAACATGCTCGCCCTTTCAGCCATGGCGGCGTTATAATGTGCAGTCAATCCCACTAATCGTTGATAGAAGAGTAGCCTAAGAGTTGGCGGTGGGTGGTGATGACTAGCTGCTTTCCCTCTAGTCTTGCACTGCAAAATTAGGGACGGCTAGCGCAGATAGCCCTCGTGTAGCTTTGCGTGAAATTCAAAACAAACCAAAATCACAAATAAACATTTCATAGCCAACTTCGTAAGGAATACGAGATAACCAACCTTTCAGTGCATTTTACTTCTCTCATTACTCATTTTTTATCTCATGTTATTGTATATAGTTCACGTTTCCATACGTAATACAGACATGTTACGCCTCGTCTTCAAGACATCTAAATCTGTAATGTTTATAATATCATAGATTATTATTTAGCAAAAAAGTAAGTCACGGTGTTTTGCTTCAAAGTAACAAATCATGGTGACAGCTGATTTGTATGTTTTAATACACAGGTCACTTAGTTAACATCAAATAATACACAGATCACTTAGTTAACATCAAATAATACACAGGTCACTTAGCTAACATCAAATAATACACAGATCACTTAGTTAACATCAAATAATACACAGATCACTTAGTTAACATCAAATAATACATAGGTCACTTAGTTAATATCAAATAATACACAGGTCACTTAGTTAACATCAAATAATACACAGGTCACTTAGTTAACATCAAATAATACACAGGCCACGTAGTTAACATCAGATAAAAAAATAAAGCAATTTATGTATAATACATTAAGAGCTTTAGTTTCTAGGTGTTTTGATACTGACGTAATGACCTACTGTTTCCTATTCCAGCACCATCGTGTAAATTAGCTTGATTAATATTTGTGCTGATCCTCTCCCCCTTACGATACAATGTACAAATACTCTCCTCACGTCAATCAAATTAACGCTTTTACAGAAAATGGTAAAATTAAAAGCAAAAGGAGTGCAAGTTGCAATCGCTGCTATTTCTTACCTATACCGGTACGCATGCACAATGATGACGTCACATTGGACGTTTTGTAAACGTGCAAATATTTTTACTCAATCTGAAACACCACCAATAAAATAGTAGAACTTCTACCCAGACCTAATTTATAAGCTTTCAGAATAGGTTGCTTTATAGCGAGATGTCTGATGTTTTCAACACGAAGAACTCCTTCTGTGACACAGACTAAATGGCCAGGTCACAGACCCCCAAGATTCTAAGGCATGGCCATCCTTAATTTAGAAATTACCAGAGAGATGGCAACCAAAAAATACCAATTGTGTCTGTGTCTGTGCGACCACACTTAATTTTAAAATGAATTGATTGTCACACTTTTAACGCTTCCATAGCTGAAACTGCGTAGCGTGTTTGATGGAATATCGCACATTACATTTGTATCCTTCCGACCCGCAGCCCAATATTCTAACCACTACTTTATGATGAAACATGGGCTACCATATATTTAATTTGTAAGTTGTAATTATTTGCAGATTAAACGCACCTAACCCTAAAAAAAAACAAAAAAAAACACTTTAGTTGAGCCAGTTAAGAACAACAGTTAACTATAAAATGGATAAACCTGTTATAAAAATATGTCAAAATGTTTTATATTACAACGATAAAACTTCTTTCTGGGTTCGATACCACACGGTGGACAAAGTGCAAATAGTCCATTGTGTAGCTTTGTAGAACAATATATTTTTTCTAAAGACAAACAATACATAGAAGCTAAGAGTCAGTCATACATTTATCTGTCCATTTAAATCAGTTATTAGCTCGTGCAACCAATGATCCACAGAAAAATCTCGTACCTGATAAGATAAACTTCAAGAGAATCCTAAGAACCCAGAAATGAAAATATAGTAGAATATGTTACGTAAACCAAACCATATTTGCCATATCCATTACCGACAAGGCCTTTCGCTTACTACCTGCGTTCATGAGGCACCTAATCCGGTTGATTTTTTATTTGCAGTACCTGTATATATATCTAAGAGGCGTTACACATAGTCCAGCAAGTGGCACTAACCTTGTTTTCAAACAAGTACCCACTTCGTGATGACGAGAAACCCACTTATTAGTAAGTGTTAACACCCATACCAGTCGTCCTGAAATATATCAGTACTCACCTTGTTGTTCCGCGGATTTTACAGCAACAGAGAATCTTTTAACATGTCTACACACGTAACTTTTTTTCCCAATGAATGTACTCTAAGCACAAAAGCTTGACTCCGGCCTTAGCATGAAAACTTAATGTTTAAATGATATAATCATAATATAAGGAAAGACTAAACAACTGTTTTTATAGAGCGTTAGGTCAATGTCATGAGAGAAAAGAAAACTTAAGTTGTTCTGATACGTTCTAGCATTTAAAAAAAAGTACTGTGATATTTGAAAAACAAAGTATAAAAAGAACCGCAAGACTCCGACATCGCGCGATACTGTTTACTAAAAATTTAAAAATGACGGAAACTAAAATAAATCATTGCGGTTATCTTCATGTAGAAATTGTTTATCAAATATAGTTGCCAACAAATAGTTGTGCCACCTAGCGATAATTACAGTTACTAATGAAGCATGGTATTATAATCGGTCAGTCACTCGCAAGAGCGACCTTGGATCGAAAACCTGCACTTTGCTATCAAAAACCTGGCCCAAATATGTGCATTTTTCTTACAAATACCTAGCTCAAAGCCACGAGCTTTTCTAACAAAAACCTGGTTCAAAACCACGCGCTTTTCTATCACAAACATGCTTAATGCAGAGTACATTTCTTACAAAAAACGTGCGCTTTTCTATCAAACTGTGCGATCGACAAAGGTTCACGTCAATTTCCCGTTGATTTAGCTTTAATATTTGTAGTAATAAATCATACTGAAGAAAACAATAAAACACGAAAAATAAAAGACTGATAAATACACACACAGAGGCAACCTTATCAAGCAGCTGGTTCCTTCAATTCTAGTTCTCAGAATCAACTCGTGGAAGTCTCCTACCCAGAAGGCTACACGTACCACCTGTTGTAGTTAATAATAATCTCCCACCCAAAAACATCATTCCTAGGAGTTGTGAGAAGCCTCGAGTGAGACAGAACTAATGTAGAACTAATTTTTCTTTTTCTTTCTTTAAGCTTTGGGCTCAACTTTCCGCTACCTGCTTCTTATTTGGGGCGTGGTTTACAAATCTCACGTTCGTTTATTTACCTATTTTATTGTCATGCACACACCACTTAGAATGGTAGAGTAAATTAAAAACACAGTGGTCCAATCAGCTGTTTCTGTCACGTAGAAAGTTACCAATACAAAGAGCACCTGTACAAGTTCAACTGGTCGTAAACATTGTAAAAGTACCAGTACAACCCATAATTTACCAACAAGGATCTCCTCTCCAAATTGCCGCATTTGCAAAATTTTTGGGATTGACATACAATTCTAAGCCAACCTAGATTATACGTACCAAAGGCATGTCAGCAAAGCAAATGTCAAAAATGTACACTGTATATATGCAAGTCCTGCTTGGTTTGATAAGTCGCCCACTCAAATAACAAGAAAGATATACATAACAAAGTCCTATCAAATTACGCCCCCTGAAATGCTCAGGCGATTAGGGTTCTCGATTAACAGAAAGATGGAAAATTGGCGTAATGTGACGAGTGTTTAACATTTACGTAGATATTATAGAACCTAATATAGATAAGGTGTTTCTGAAATATAAAAATAACTATACAGCGTTGGAATAGACTGTTGCTCGAATTGTGTACTAATATGAAATAAAACTTGTGCGAACTCGACTACGGATAGGTGATACCATTGAAGAATAGACACACATTCGATTAATAATCGATACTTTAGTATCTAAACTGTTACATTTATTAGTGTGTGATCTGAGTGATTACTTGAGTACATGTGCTACGTGACTGTGTGCGCAAGAAAGTCCCTTAGCAATGACACTGGTTGTTGTCGTCGCGGTCAAGCACGCTTAACTGCATTACAACGTGTGAACAGTTTAATAAACTATGAGAGAATGTAAAAAATAATTGCCCCGAAAGGGGATGAAACCCGCTTGGAAGGGTCACATGTTTTAACGTCGCATAATACACAATAGCGTGTCTGTCAGTCAGTCATTAAATACGAAAATGACGTCACATAGGGGACGTTTAACGTAGCACTTTGTACTGTCATAATTTCAGTAAAACATGCATATGTCATGAATCACGAGAAGAATAATGCACTATGTAGACAACAACACAGCACGACATATGAACTTCAAAAGTAAAGCCTACAGTGGCACAGCGGTCTGAGGACTTCTAACGATCGAAACCGGGTTTCGATAACCGTGGTGGGCAGAGCATAGATAGTCCACTGTGCGGTTTTGTGCTTAACTTCAAACAAGAAAACTTCTTAACTTATTTTTATTTCTTGCTTGAAGTTAAGCAAGAAATAAAAATATCTGTTACTCTTGATATTGAAGTTTACCTCTGGTACATAATAATATCTCGACTGCACTAACTCTGCCATACCCAGTGTCGACAAGGCCTTTCGCACAATATCAGAACTCATCAGGCTGGCTGATATACGACGGTCACGTAATAGTCTAGGCACTATATATGTGTGTATATATATACACACACGAGCCATCAGTAACTTTGAATAGCAACTGTTAATGTATGAGCCATATTAAGCAAATTAATTGCAATTATCAACGAATTTTGTTGATCAGACTGTTACGTGAGAATTAATAATACAACGTTATTTTATTTTGGCACTGATTATTACTATTTATGTATTCGGTTATTATCGTGATTTTTATTTGAATTAACTTTTACATGACGAAGAAGCAGAAGAAAATATATAAAATTATAAGTAAATAAAGAATGGCGCAAGTAAGTCGTTTCGCGTTTATGTTCATGTTCATATTTACTTTGACATCTGCTTTTCGGGATCTGGTCTGGCTGGTTTCTCCAGTGCTACCTTTGTCTCGCTCATCAATATTATGATCAACCTCACTCCTTCACCCAAAAAAAAGAGTCAAAATAAAAGAAAAACAATAAACTCCTGCTAATTTAAATAATCTTTCACGAAAGGGGACGAAGAGGAACTACAACGTTCCTGATCAACCCAGTTGGAGAGAGAATTTTTCAGATTTCTCTCTCTCTAAACTAAACCCCTACCACGTTAGTTTGCGTTTCCGAGGGTCGTGGGTTCGAATCCCGGTCGCACCAAACATGCTTGCCCTTCCAGTCGTGGGGGCGTTATAATGTGATGGTCCATCCCACTATTCATTGGTAAAAGAGTAGCCCAAGAATTGGCGGTGGGTGGTGATGACTAGCTGCCTTCCCTCTAATCTTACACTGCTAAATTAGGAACGGCTAGCGCAGGTAGCCCTCGAGTAGCTTTGCGCGAAATTCAAACCAAACAAACCAAACAACACTTCCAATTCGGGCAGAGTAAAATGACAAGTAAACATATATACCATACTATAATGGAACTCGTGCTTATACGATCCTGGAAAACCTTTTTTATTACGCGATATGCAGCCATCAACTTTGCGAAAGTTTTATGCTTTTTGCATGTAGATTTGCAATAGGTGTCACGGTTTTCATGTTTCGCCTCCATTTTCGTCACGGAGAAATTTATTTTTCGTCAATCTCAGGGTACAGATGTTACGTCATTAATATGTCACATGCGGATCTAATGCACTGGTGCTACAGCTAGTATATATTAAACGAAATATTTTTCTTAGCATGTAATAATAATTTCAGTAAAAGACAGATCGCTTGATCAAGTTGAGGCTTTAAATTATTGATCAACAGACTTTCACGTATGCCTAATAACTGTTGAAAGATTATTAAAAACTGTATAATATATCACCACAACGTCACATTCACGCGCTACTAAGCCATCTGGTGACATACATGTGCGTTCGTAGGAGATTTTCAGGGGCCGGGGAAGCAAAGTAGTGTGAAATTGTGAAGCGGAAAGAAAACTCATATGCATACGGTGAATAAATAAAAAATGTGCTCTCAGTTTCAGGTAGACCTAATTTTACAATCGTCTGCATGGCATTCATATCCAGAATATATATTAGAGGTTATCAAAGTTGACATTATCTTTACACCAGAATAAATACTGTAATATACATTCAGGTATAAATGTAACCGGTAAATACGTTCCTGGATAAGCTTTACGGGAATAGCCCCGTATGTGGTCGTATTACAGACAATATTTGTTTTGGAACATTATAAACTAGTTATTAAGATACACGAGCATTTGGGTAGGGTTCATATACTTGTTTGTTTTTTGAACTGCACGCAAGGGCTATCTGCGCTAGCTGTCCCTAATTTAGCAGTGTAAGACTAGAGGGAAAGCAGCTCTTTAGCTGCTCCTTTACAAACAAATAGTGAGATTGACCGTCACATTATAGCGCTCCCACGGCTGAAAGAGCGGGCATGCTTGGTGTGACGGGGATTCGAGCTCGCAACCCTCAGATTACGATTCGAGCGCCCTAACCCCCTGGCCATGCCTGGCATCTGGGAAGGGATGGACAGAAGTAAAATTTTATTTTCTATGATATTTTCAGAGAAGCCAACATTCTTTAAATGTTTGATATTAATACGCACCAGGGGGAGGAAATGGAGGAAAACCGGCATATTTTTCTTCCTCCTGCAAACACTTTTTTTCAACAGACCGCCATCCATTTCTCAATGGATTGACTCGAAACTTAGTAATATTATAACTTGATCCAGCATGCTCAGACTATTTAGCCTTATTTCGATCAACTTCCATTTGGCAAAAAATTCTTTTCTACAGGCAATACACATTGACATACAAAAGCGTTGGTCTTGCCTAATTACAGAGGTCCGAATGCCAGAAAAAAAGCATAATTTTATAGGTGTTTGACCAGCACTATGTCGTATTTCGGCCAAATTACATGGCATTTGGCACAACGGTAATTTTTTTAAGTTGGTTTTTGCTCACACTTATAGAGAATTTTTTTGATTTTTTGTTCGCTCCATTTTTCAGCGAGGAAAGCACAATTTGGAGTTCTAACACAACACAATAACCATTTCGTAATTATACGTACCTATGTTCGAAACAACAGGTCTAACGGGACACATTAGCCATTTCATGACAATACGTACCTATGTTCGAAACAAGAGATCTAACAGGACACAACAAACATTTCCTGATTATAATTATACGTACCCATGTTCGAAACAACAGATCTAACAGGACATAATAGCAATTTCCTGACTATACGTACCTATGTTCGAAACAACAGGTTTAACAGGACAAACTAGCCATTTCATGATTATATTAAAGTATTCATCCTGTGTTCATAAATGATCTTTTTCAAATTTTAAAAGCGACCTCTGCAATTTAATTTCACTAGTTTCTATAAGTTCTATTTGTTTGGTTTGGTTTGTTTTGAATTTCGCGCAAAGCTACACGAGGGCTATCCGCGCTAGCCGTCCCTAACTTAGCAGTGTAAGACTACAGGGAAGGCAGTTAAACATCACTATCCATCACCAACTCTTGAGATACTCTTTTACCAACGAATAGTGGGATTAACCATTACATTATAACGCCCCCACAGCTGAAAGGGAGAGCATGTCTGGTGTGACGGGGATTGGAATCCGCGAACCTCGGATTACGAGTCGAGTGCTTTAACCATCTGGCTATCCTGGGCCACACTAATTAAGAGGTTTGCTGTTGAGAGATATGCTGATTATTTGTGTTCTGTCCAGCATGAGTATTGAAACCCAGATTTTAGCGTTATAAGCCTACAGCCCAACGCGTGTTGGAGGACTAATTGAGTAGACTGTATTCTGTAGCTTATTTTAAATAAAAGGTTTACATGTACCTGTATAGTGGATTCAGAGTGTAAAAGAATATTGAGATTTTTTTTCAGTGTAAAAATTATAATTACACATCTTTATAGAGAGTTTTGCTAGAAGGCGCATTGGAGGACATGATTTCTAAGGATTTTGCTCGCTAGCATTGTTGAGTTTCAACGAATTTAAAAATGTTGTCACAGCTTTCTAGCTAAGATTGAAATACCTTAACAGATACGAAGGTCATTACATCTAGAACATCTGCTGAAGAGTATCCTCTCAATATTGGCTTTTTTAGCTCTGTTAATTGTCAAAGTAGTTATATCACTGCAAACTGCTGTTTTCTGTACAGTTGTTTGGTTTGTTTGTTTTTGAATTTCGCACAAAGCTACTCGAGGGCTATCTGTGCTAGCCGTCCCTAATTTAGCAGAGTAAGACTAGAGGAAAGGCAGCTAGTCATCACCACCCACCGCCCACTCTTGGGCTACTCTTTTACCAACGAATGGTTGGAGTGACCGTCACATTATAACGCCCCCACGGCTGAAAGGGCGAGCATGTTTGGCGCAACCGGGATGCGAACCCGCGACTCTCAGATTACGAGTCGCACGCCTTAACACGCTTGGCCATGCCGGGCCGTACAGTTGTTTGGACTGGAAAAGTGGCTCCCGAGACGAGAGTATCTCATCTGAACAGAAAACGATGGTAGAAGAGATATAAGAGAAAACCACACTTAACTGGATGGAAGAACATAGGACAGCGGTAAGTCTACGGATTTACAACGCTAAAATCAGAGGTTCGATAACCTTCAGCAGACGCAAATTGGCCTAAAATGGCTTTACTATAAAAAACACAGAAGATATGTCAACATTTTAAATCTCTCAGTTTAAGAGTCTTTGCCACCATCTTCAATCATATTTCTTCTCCATAGTAGTAACTTTTTTCTGAAGGCTGAAACCTTCTCTGCGAATTTCAGAATGTGCGTGTTGCTTCCCTGCAGATACATATTCATCGCATTCAGTTTTTCGAAGAGATCGCACATGTGTGCTAATTTTGACAAACAATCAGTATCCAAGAGCGTTTTAGCACATTCGTGTTCTTCTTCTTCGAGATAATAGTAGAGTTCCTGTCGTAATTCGAACACACAGGACAGTACATTTCCATGAGAGGGTCATCACGAGCTACAGTAGTACAACAAAGACGTGTGCTCAGATCCCATATCATCATACAGTGTTTTTAAAAAACCTCGCCTTCTGTGGCCGAGTTTTTATAAAGTTCACCACTTTCAACACGCTTTCCAGGACTAGGTTCAATGAAGGACTCAGGTGCTTTGACGCAAGGGCTTCCCTGCGGATTACGCAGTGGGTCCACAGTGCATCAAGAGCTTTGCTTCTTATAAGTGCCTGCAATTTTCCATAGTAGCCGGACATCGGTACAGACACCAACGCACTTAGTCAAGACCAAGTTGTTTTCACATTTAAAGTCTCAATGATCTCAAAAAGGTCTTGATCCTTTCTACTTGTAATGATAGTTTTACAAAATAGAAGGTCTTCCACAATTTTGCCACCATCCACAAACCGTGTGCAGCAAATCAAATGAGCATCCTTGTTACTATCCGTCGCCTCATCTAGCTGTAATCCGAATTCCTTCCCTTTCATTTTTTTTCAATTAGCTGATCCTTGAGGTCTTCGGCTATGTGGTGGATTCTTCGACTGATAGTATTGTTGGATAAAGGCACCGTTGAAAGCAATATTCCCGCACATTCACCAACCATAATGTTCACCATATCCACAGCATAAAATCAGTTCTTCTGCGACGGTGCGAGGCTTTTTTTACATTTCGCGACTTTATATGTCATCTTGTAGGATATTAGTAAAGCATTGCTCGGTACTGATGTTTGCTTCAAAAATGTACCTTTTTGTTCTTTCAATTCTTTTAACTTTCTGATAATATAATCATATGGATGTACTAACCACGTCTCTAAGTGGTGTTTTAGTTTACTTGGAAGCATGCACTCCGAAGCCAAAACTTTTAGATGTAATACACACTGCAGACTCTTCATGATTGACATCTATTGAAATAAAATTAAAATCTAGAAAACTATCGTCATATTTTCGTTTCTTCACGACTTTGCCACTGGTCTATGGTTAGCCATCCTTTTCTTCAATCCAACATTTCTTATTAATGTTAAATTTATTTTCCATTTTTATGCAGAAGGACTAAAAATCAATAAAATAATTTACTGAACTTCGCTAGACACTTGATCACAACACCCTTCAGTTATTCCGATCGCTGATGGACCAGGAGAGTCGACAGGTATTTATATACAAATTTTAAGAAACGAGGAAGTTCGAGAAGTTACTGGCATAGCCGAAAGTACAAGTAAATAAAAACATATCTCAAAGATTCGAAAACGTCATCGAAAAGAATGTAGCGCGATCTAGTGTTAAAACTTTAAACTACCTCGAGCTAGTAGTTCGTGCGGTATCCGACAGATGTAGATATCGCTGTGTTTACCTCGAAAATTTGAAATATCCCGCGGTGCACTATTTGGGAACCACAGGATTAGTGGTAAGCCAGTTAACAACACCTGCTACCGACTCTTGCACTACTATTTAACAACAGTAACAACAACAACAAAAACAAAAAAACACTGGGATCGCAATAGCAATGGGGACAAATGTTGTTCCAACGCATGCTAATGTCACGATTGGATTTGTCGAACTACAGTTGGTTACTCATTAGCTGTACGCGAAATTCAAAAACAAACAAACTTCTGCTGCACAATAATTCACATTATCGCCATTTCTACATTTATCATCATTAAATGTTCTAATTCCACATCCTATGCACTACTACTACCTTAAAGAGAAGTGGCACTGAAGTGAATGGATACTATGACAGAGTATCATGGACTACGATGTCGGTCATAAAATATTACGAAAGATAATAAATATGCGTTTCGACAATGTCACACACCCCTATGCTAATTTTAATTGCTTTGCAAGTGCACTTAAAGCCCAGTTTGGATAGAATAGCTGTTATTTATTTATTTTTTACGAAACAGGGCATCAAAAAATATGCATAATTAGTAATTATATTGGTTTGGGATATTAATTCTGGGACAATCAAATTTTGTCTAGACTAAAAATAAAAGAACTATTAATGTATTAACATATTCCCTTGACTTTAAATTACAGCAAATAAATTACATAAAACTGAAAGATTACGAAAACTTTTAAAATGAAATTATGAAACAACTAAGCGAAATGGTTATACTTCACGGGGTGTGTTTACCAAGCTAACATCAGTGAAATGTTAAACTTTATTTGAAAATATTTGCGTAAAGCTACTGGATGGCGATCTGCGCATAGCTCTTCCTAATTCTGGACTAAGATATTAGAAGAAAGGCAGCTACTCCAATCTCAATTTATTCTTGTCTCGTCGAATACTGAAATTTGACTGTTACACTTATGCCACACCCACAGCCTCAACGTGCGATCAATGAACTTTAGGATTTACAGACTTAGGTCAGCAACAAGACTACAAAGAAGTCGTACTGCGAATAAATAAACGTCATATAAACGTTTCATCATGTTCGTAAAAATTAAGATATCTAATCTGTATAAAAAACTTACATCCTGCAAGAGTTAGCAAAACTTTACATGTTACACTTGTAACAGCAAGAAGATTTCTTCATACCTTTAGCTGATTATTACAGTTGTAAATGTAACAGTGCAGAAACGAAGAACCATGACAACTCACAAAACTTTTAATATCTCCAAGGGTCTAACTCACAACCAACCAAAAGTCTAAATTTTAAATCGGAACTACTTAAGCCTATTCTTGACGAATCCGAAACTTGTCGGACCTGGCATGGCCTGATGGTTAATGCGCTCCATTCTCAGTCTGCGAGTTACGGATTCGAATCCAATCACTGAATATGCCATTTCTACTGTGTGTGTGCGTTATAATGTGATGGCTAATCCTACTTTTCATTTTTCATTGGTAGCCTAACATTTAGAAGTGGGTAGCGTTGACTAGCTGCCTTCCCTTTAGTCTATCACTTCTAAATTAGAAACGGCTACCAAAGGTAGCTATCGTCTTGCTCTGCGAAAAATTATAGCAAACACAAACAGGCAGACAAACAGAAATTCCTTAAGCCTATTAGTTTATAAGTATACTTTTGATAACGTGTAAATTTCAACATACATAACTAAGTCCTTGTTTTTTCAACTTCTACTACCGTTTCAAATGATTTTCTCACATGAGCCATAAAAAAGGGAGTAAGCTGATTTGAAGGAAATGATCGCGTACACGTTAATTTGCTCTATATGAATTTTATTATTATTATTGGTAACATCGTAACTGTAATAACACGTAAGTAGACTGAGTGAGAGCTACTCAGTTTCACTGCTTGACCCCTTTCTCCACTGACCCACTTAACTCCCCTAGCGCGCTTTCCTAACCCACTTTACACTGCCCTCCAACGTGCATCCTCATACGCGTTTAGAGACTCGCATGTTCTCTGGTGGTGGTACTACTAAATATTGGTTAACGTTTCGCACACACGACATAAGAACATCAAATCCCTTCAATCCACCATTTTTAAAATATATTTTATCACTACTATCATTATCGGAAAACAGATAACACGTTCTAAATGTTGCTGAAACATTTATGAAAAAAATTATTATAGATTACCTAAAGTGTCGCGGCACTTGAAGTTATTTTAGGCAGAATTAGAGTTAATTCATCTGTGGGATCTTTTCTTCCCCTTTTATTAGCTATATTTTTGTGCGTCAGCAAAATGAACGTGGCGCCAGCGTGTACCCGATTCGATTTTATTTCTCATCAATATCGTGTATGTGTGTTTATTATAGCAAAGCCACATCCGGCTATCTGCTGTGTACACCGAGGGGAATACAGCCCTTGATTTCAGTGTTGTGAATCTGAAGACTTACCGTTATCTTAGCGGGGAACTCATCAGTATCTCTCTCAGTCTGCCATTAAATTGAAATTCGTTTAGATTGGATTAGAATAAATTAATCTATAAAACTTTGGGTGTGGTCAAATACATCAAACAAAAAGTTTAGACCTCCTGAGTCCAAAACTGTAATCAGATTTCAAATCGTTCAAGAGATGACGGTTTGTTTTTTAATTTCGCGCAAAGCTAAACGAAGGCTATCTGTGCTAGTTATCCTTAATTTAGCTCTGTAAGACTAGAGGAAAGGCATCTAGTCATCACCACCCACCGCCAACTCTTGGGCTACTATTTTACCAACGAATAGTGGGATTGGCCGTAACATTATAACGCCCTCACGGTTGAAAGGGCGAGCATGTTTGGTGCGACAAAGAGATGACAGAGTTATGAGCTAAAAGTTTGTAGTTGAAAAACTAAGAGCCATTCTATTATCCATTTTGCCGCGGCTAAAAAGGACATATTTACAAGCTAAATTTCTAAAGTATAAAAGAGAGAAAGAAACCTGATTACACAATTACAGATCAACACATACAACAGAGAATCAAGGATAATAAACTTATACCAGTTTATATTGGTTCTTAAGTGCGAGTTCAATTTTTATATTTGGCTGTTTACAGAAATTTAAAGAAAGCAAAACAAACGAAATTAGAACCAACGAAAGCGTTAGACCTAAAGTAATATTATAGTATCACTATATGTCACATATATACAAAAACAAACACAGTATTGGAAAAAATATTAATAGTGAATTAAATTGGTACAAACTTCAAATATTAATGCACCCTTTACTGTATGAAAATACTGCACCAGAGTACAGACGTGTTGAAAGTCTGCACTGTAATTAAATATCATCCAATCAGACAGTGCCACATCAGCATGATGCCCATATAAGCACCCATACTATTCCCAGCAGTAGTGTGGTAAAGATGCTCACTACAACTAGATCAGAAATACCATAAGAAAAATGTGCAGAAATCAAAGGTCTGGCTCCTGACAAACTGTAGGAAATTTCACGTTTTAGTTCTATCACTATGGAAATAATAGTGTTAATAATATAGGCGGTAGAGGGAAAAAGCCTCAATATTTTCAAAAGTGATGTTAAGTAACTCATGGTATGCTTTTTATACAATCCGGTAAAGATCTTGCCAATGACCTAGATGTAACGTAGACGCATTAGTAGGAAGCGGCTTCACACTTGGTAGATGTTTAGCTGTTAAACAAATACTGCTGGGGGAAGAGAAAACAAGGTGGTTAAGGAACTCGACTCGTAATCCGAGGGTCGCGGGTTCGAATCCCGGTCACACCAAACATGCTTGCCCTTTCAGCCGTGGGGGCGTCATAATGTGACGGTCAATCCCACTATTCGTTGGTAAAAGAGTAGCCCAACGGTTGGCGGTGGGTGGTAATGACTAGCTGCCTTCCCTCTAGTCTTACACTGATAAATTAGGGACGGCTAGCGCAGACAGCCCTCATGTAGATTTGCGCGAAATTAATAAAAACACCAAACCATTGATATTTATAACAATTGTTTTGGGTTTGTTTGTATTTTCCGTTACTAGGTGTTTTCGGCCCTTACCAGAAGTTTTGTAGGAAAACTGACTTATGAATTGTTGATTTTAGTGGAACACTTAGGTATGGAGCAAGATCCCTCAGTGGATAAGCGGATAATTTACAGAAATGGGTTAAAATCCCGGGTTCAATTACCCACAATGTTTAGGATGTAGACCACTAACTGTGTGGCTTTGCGCTTAACCTACATGTAACAAGTGACGATTATAAAAACAAAACGACACCAGATGTTAGATGCATAATGCATAATATGCCACCTGGTGCTACAAGGTATGATTCACCAACGTGGTGCTGAATGAAACTATTAATAACGAAAATTTAAATTTTTTAAACCAAAACCGATCCTTGTCTTTTATCACAGAAACCTCTTTACATTTTCATAAAAAACATCGGTTAAAACCCAGGGTCCTTTAAATACATAAACATTTGCACAGCCATAAGATATTTCGAGCACACGGAGCATTTGAATATATATAACAATTCATAATTCCAATCTTATTACTAAATTTATATTCTATATTCATTTTGAAATTGTTTAAATAAAATTATTGACGACTGATCGTTTTCATGAAAACTAAACTAGCACAGCACAGATAGTCCACTGTGAAGCTTTGCGCTCAACTAAAGCCAGCATCTAAATTAAAACCATGAACATACTTGTACACTACAGTAGTGTTAAGGTCATTTGGATCTATGCTGTTTACCTACCCATGCCTTTTGCAGGCACGGCATGGCCAAGTGGATAAGGCACTCGACTCATAATCTGAGGTTCGCGGGTTCGAATCCCTGTCACATCAGACATGCTCGCCCTTTCAGTCGTGGGAACCTTATAATGTTACGTTCAATCCCACTATTCGTTGGTAAAAGAGTAACCCAAGAGTTGGCGGTAGGTGGTGATGATTAGCTGCCTGTAGTTTAGCTCTACACAGCTAAACTATGGACGGCTAGCGCAGATAGCCCTCGTGTAGGTTTGCGCGAAATTAAAAAAAAAGAGCTTTTGCTGGAACGAAATTTGTTCAATTCTAGAAGTGAAAAAGAAAAAAAAAACACTTTACCTTTCAAGTGCGTTTTGGCAAACAAGTTCTCATAAATGCATACCATAATTAATACATATTGATAAAGCAAGAATTCACGAAGCCTAAGGAATTTCACTGCGATAACTGGAAGTTCAATAAACCTTCTAATCAACAAATACTACACAGTTATCACAAATATGACTTTATTATCAAGTTCTACAGGGCGCTGTATGGCTTTGCTCGTTTCATTTCCAGGCCAGCGAACTTTATTACTAGATTTTATTTGCTTTTTTTTCAATTTCGGCAAAGTTACACGAGGTCTATCTGCGCTAGCCGTCCCTAATTTAGCAGCTAGCCATCACCACCCACCGTCAACTCTTGGGTTACCCTTTTACCAACGAATAGTGAGATAGACTATTACACAATAACAATCCTTGGCTGAAAAGACGAACATGATGAACGTTTAGTATAATGGAGATTTGAACTCGCAACCCTTAGATTACAAGTCGAGAGCCCTAACCACTTGGCAGTGCTGGGCTTTAGTAATGGAAATATATGTGTATATCTAATGTTATTTAGCTTTGCACCGAGACTGACTCTCACACACAAAAAAAACAAACAGCTTTACGTATATACTTTTAGGCTCGGCATGGCTAGGTGAATTAAGGCGTGCAACTCGTAATCTGAGGGTCGCGGGTTCGAATCCCCCGTCGCACCAAATATGTTTGCCCTTTCAGCTGTGAGGACGTTATAATGTGACGGTCAATCCCACTATTTGTTGGTAAAAGAGTAGCCCAAGAGTTGGCAGTGGGTGGTGATGACTAGCTGCCTTCCCTCTAGTCTTACACTGCAAAATTAGGGACGGCTAGCGCAGGTAGCCCTCGAGTAGCTTTGCGCGAAATTCAAAACAAACAAAATATAATTTTAAAGTTAATTTATTAACTTATGACTTTTCAAGTTTCTTTTACTATTTCACTTTATTTTCACCCCACTGGCACAACGATATGTCTACAGATTGCTAACGCTAAAAACCAGGTTTCGATACCCGTGCAGAGCAGAGATAGCTTTTTGTGTAGCTTTGTGCTTCGCTATAAAAACAAACACCCTTTATTCTCAACTAATAAAAGATAACCACATAGAATATATAAGGCGCCTTCAAGGCACAAATAGTACCACGAATAATACTTTTATAATATCGAAGCATACGTCCGCCTCTAAAATTAGTTAGAGATAGAGACAAAAACAGTAAAACAAAATAAATCCAATACATTTGTCGTAACGAATGAACTTTCAGTCAGGATTTATGTAAAACACTCTTTTAACTTTCGATTTTTTCTTTTATGAGATTAACAATCTGGGGCGCAGCTAGGCATACACTGAAAATTCAAGATCCGAATTTTCGTTGAAATAAATTTTACCCTGGCTGTTTTAGCCGAGTAAAACTTAGCGATGAAACTTTAACTTCTACATTTAAATTTTTATTGAGCTCGTACGAAAGACAAAATTTCATCAGAATGAGCTATTTCAGGCTTAATTTCAAAACTACTCCCCCCCCCCCCACTAACGGCGTGAGTGATTAAAAAAGGTGATCCCTCCACGGGCCTTAGGCTCGCTCCTCTCTGGGGCAAATAAGTCGGGTATGGAGTACGGATAAAGGATAGAAACGAATTAAGAAGCAAAGCCACAACCATGTTTATTACTATACACATAAATCCCAATATACAATATTACCAATCTAGAAATACACTGTGCAGCTATACGTATGCTAGACTTTTCACTGAGGGCAAGTTATTGAAACACGTTAAATAATTAAATAAAAACACAACAAAAACAAATAAATTAACATATATGAAATACTTTTTTGAAATGTAGTTTTCGTTCTGATAATTATTAATATGGACAATGAGTCCAAACGTTTCTAATAACAGTTGTGGTAGTGGCGTAGTGATTTAACGTGCTGGGCTGTGTACAGTAGGATCTGGGTTTCAGGCTGTGATCCATCTTCACATACTCTATCAGTGGAATACAATAGATTCCGTTGTTCGATTCGAAGAGGCAGAATGTGCCCTTCGTTTGGTCAGTAGCTCAAATTTAGGGACGGTTATATTTCAACCATTTCAATCGTTCAAACCACTGTTGCAATAAACTTCCTCAGGTGCAAAATTCCAGTTTTAGTCCAATTTTGACTTACGAGTTCACTTCGTTAAAGTATGAAGAGAACAACAGTTAATGAAAACTTCACCCATAAGAAACTGCACAGAATATAAAAGTGTGTTAGAAAAATAATGAGTCGTTTGTTTAATGTTCCCCAGGGGGTCAACGATAACTTTATGAACTTACGAAGCAAAAATTTGGGGTTCAATTCCCCATGGTGCAGGGAATTCAAACAACCTATTGTATATTTCTTACGCTTACATAAGCAGATGAAAGTTCTTATATAAGTACAACAGTTCAATCCCACAGAGTTCAATAGTTTTATTTAACAATACATTGTAGTGGTGTAACGGAAAGAGCTAAAAACTAAACAGGCAAAAATAAGAAGTTAATTTGTACAAAGTAATAATAGGCGTTTGTACCGAGATAAGAGGATTCCAAGAACTACAGAAAAGCAAAATATTATTACCCCTACCACGAATACTTTGTCGTGATTAGCTGAAAACACATCGCACGGTATGAAACTTTTTTCAACATAGTTTTCAAAACTGTGAAATTAATTGCATCGGTGATGCCCATTTGTCAAGGCCATTGCCATGTAGCGTGATGTCATAGCAGAAGTTTTCAAATGACTTTTTTTTTCAGCGCAAGGTAAAACACGCCGTTTTATTTAGGCCTAATTGCAAAAAATATCCTCAATTCATTAAGACGAATGCTGGCATATCTTATGTGGTAATATTTTGGTTACTCACAGATGAGCAGCTCGAGTCTTTTAAGTAAAATTTTGCAGACGATATTTTTTCTTCTGCAGAACAGTGAAAATACGCTGTTTTATTTAGGCCTAATTTAGAACGTCGGAAATCTTACCGACTTCCTAGATTTTTTTTTTTTTATTATTTAAACAGGCGCGTAATTCAACAACTTACTGGTTTAATCACATGATGGTGGGATGTTCTATTTTTAAAATTAAACAATTTTTCAATCTTGATGATTTATTACCGATTCTTAAAAATTGGATAAAGTTTAGCATTTAACTGAATATTTAAGATTCAAATGTAGGCTAAATATATAATATGACAGCGCTAATTATTCACATTTTAGTAAAACTGGAAAACAGATGACAGGGTGTAAAAGAAAACAATTATTCACTGACAGCTTCGAGTAATTATTCAAAACTTGATGTAATTAGTAAAATAAGACATTTAACTCCCCCCTCCTCACCGAGCTTTTTCTCATAGATCGACTTACATATTTCTATTACTTATATTTGTATTTGTGGGAAAACTACTAAGGCTATCTGTCATAGGCTCTCATTTTCAGGAAAGGCAGCCCAGTCAGCAGCATCCATTATCCACGCAATGTAAGGAATTGAGACATCCTCGGCTTTGAGGAGCAATCAATATTATGTGGTATCAAAATCCGTGCTCTAACACAGGGCCACGCTCCTTCTTACCAAGTGTTTGTGTTTTCTTATTCCAAAGCCACATCGGGCTATCTGCTGAGCCCACCGAGGGGAATAGAATCCATGATTTGAGCGTTGTAAATCCGTAGACATACCGCTGTACTGGCGGGTGTCCTTTTTACCGAACGATACTCTTTTCAAAATAAATGGGACCATTAAAGGAAATATATCCCGATTAAAAAAACTAAAATGTTTAGAAGTTATCAAATTATCATTTCATTATTAGATTTATTCAATGTACCTATAATCTATTTCTTCAGCTGTTTTTACATAATTATCTCACGCTTTACGTAAAGCCTGATTAGCAAACAAAAACAGCAGTCAACAAATCTAAAACTATATTTACACAATTAAAATTATTACGTGTCCACGTTAAACAACTGCATATTTTCACACTTTTCCAAACTGAAACAAATACAAGTACTATCAGTAAGAAAGATTTTTAAATTTTCGATTTTTCTTACACAATTCTTGAAGGATGCAACTGTTCCTCTACCTAGCGATGTTACTGTTACTTTTGAAACACAGACATTACTTGTGGTAGTATTAATTTAATTAAATAAGTCGATAAACTACGATAAATTGTAGGAAAACTAAAATATGCCAGCCAAAAATGGAGCCGTAAAGTTAACGAGTACAACAACATTGGCGAGAAGAAGACGTGAAATGATAGTCTCTTTGCGTTAATAGGTTTTAAAAAATTAAATTAGCTAGCTCAAATGGAGACAAGTATTTAAAACACATAAAACATCATACAAAAATATGTGAGCCATTTAGTGAGGAAAGAAGAGTGAAAAATCAGCAAAACATATAAGGAGATACCAGACGAAATGGTACAGGTCAGGCCAAGAGCAAACGCTACGCCATGACGACCAAGTTCAATGGAGATTATCAAGCCTGTTAGCTGACCCGTTTTCAAAACTAGACCGACAAAGCTTTTCCGTTACTATAGTGATAACCAAGCAGATCGGGTTTCAAGACTGCGACTACTACTGCTAGACCGACATAGCTTTGCCGTTATTATAGCGATAACTAAGCTGTACGCCTGAGAGTTTATATCGCTAAAAATTGGGCTTCGATACGGTAGGTACAACACAAATAGCCCACCATGTAGCTTTGTGCTTAACAACAAACAAATAAAACTATCGAGTATACGGCATTTCATCTAAGAAAAATGTTTCTTTTGTTTATGTTAGAATAAAGCGATTGAGGGTAATTGTTGTGTCCACCGCGGAGAATCGAACCCCATATTTTAGCGTTGTAAGTCCGTAAGCTAACCACCGTTCCACCGGAGGACGAAAAATGAGATAAATACAAGTTACAACAAACAAAAACTATTAAATTATATGATATAGTGAAATTAAACGTTTATAGAACTACTTTTACACGCGCTACTAGAAAGCTAGTTAGAGAACTCTGTTTTTCCTTCATCAGGTAGTTTAAATCTCATATGTTTCACCGACTCTCTCCCTTTTAGGCTATATTATTTATTCGTCTGTCGATTTAAAAAATGACTAAACAACACAACTTAAACATAAAATATGAAGCTATGAATCTTGTAAAAAAAATGTTTACGTACTTGATAAACCACCTTATCGTTTATCCTGCAGGTTATTAAATAGTGAACAACAGTAGCGAATTTTGAATTAGTGATGTACATCCCTTGGTGACTAGAAGGGGAATTAGGCGACGAATAATTTACGCTTTGTCCTTACAGACTGAGAACGAGATTAGGCGCGTGATACAGTTCCGATCGAGTGTTAAAATCAAACCGCCATAGTGGCACTAAGTCTTCGTGTCGAGTTCCAGTTGCTTAGTCCACAATGATCACGCAAAGCAAATTCAACTTCGATCGTTTCATAAGATATATATCTACATTAGTCTAAAATTATCAGTTTTTTCTTAAATACGTAATATACAACATAATAGTGAAATCACAGCTTATAGATATAAACACTTCGTTGAGTCTCAAGCGCAAGTTAGTATAGCACGATGACGCCACAAGCACGGTATCAACATAACTGAATAAAACACACGAGATACGAGCCCAGACGTCTAGGAACGATCACAAAAGTGAAGCGATTTTCTCTTAGAAAACCAAGGAATATGAGACTATAACACAGGTGCCCCTAGCGGAAAGCTCTGAAACACTGTATACTTTGAGCGACAACAGAACTTAGGTTGCTTTGTTTTTCGATGTATTTGCAGGTATTAAACCTTCTAGAACTACTGTTCCTTTTTTAAACAATTTTACTGTATCCCGCCGGCAGAGGGTCTGTTATTTAAAGTTATACATGTGTGATAAATGAACAAATCAAAAATACAAGTACGACTGCGAATGGTGATAATCAAAAGGTTCCAACATGTTGACAGAAATACATAAAAGCTCAGTCATAAGCAGCTAAATTTAAAAACGCTCGAACAAAGATAAACAAAGGGCAAAATGCGTGCAGCTATCTCTAACTTTAAAGTCACAGGTTAGAGAGAAGATAGCTAATCAGCAGCGTCAACCGTCAGCTCTTGTGCGACCGAATAGGGAAATTTGTCCGTCACCCTTACAAACACATTCACGGCATCAAAATGCATCTTGCAGCAGAGGGCCACAAACCATGCATCCGCGGATTCAGAGTCCGAATACGCTAACTAATAGGCCACACTCAGTCTCTGCTCCTTACAAGTACCTTTTTGTAATACACGTATTTTCTAATGAAAATAATAACTTACTTTATTTGTTTGAAGTTAAACGAAAAGCAACACAATGGGCTGTCCATGTTTCTCCCACCATGGGTATCGAAACCCGAATTCTAGCGTTGCAAATCCGTACAAATACTGCTGTGTAACTGAGGGGGCAGAACTAATAATAATAAAAAGTAAATGAATATTAAATCCACCTAAGACATGGTGATAAAACACTTTTGTATGTTAAAAATATAGAAGGAATTAACGTAATATATGCAACTGCTAAAATAAATAATTGAAAGCTAAATATACAGCACAATGACATGTGAAACTACAGTAGGTAATCAACTTCTTCAATTAACACTGCTTAAAATGGAAGAATACATTTTGTAAGGTGTTATTAAAGGAGCTTAACAGAATGTCACTGGATGATAAACAAAGCAACTGTCCAATCATATATCTACAGAAAACTGGTTTGTAATCCTTCCATTCTAATGCTTGTTGCTTTTAAAGAAAACAAGAGCAACAAAACTAAACTAACTTGCTAGAGCTGACGAAAGTTACAAGAAACCTATTATGCCATAAAAATATATAAAACGAAATCTATGTAAATATAATAGTACTGTTTGTTGTCTATCCACGTAACTACTTCGCAGGGGGTGGATTGATCTTCATCAAAACTTGTATGGAGGTTCGTCGGTTTGGTTTGTTTTGAATTTCGCACAAAACTACACGAGGGCTATCTGCGCTAACCGTCCCTAATTTAGCAGTGTAAGACTAGAAGGAAGGCAGCTAGTCATCACTACCCACCGCCAACTCTTGGACTACTCTTTTATCAACGAATAGTGGGACTGACCGTACATCATAACGACCCCACGGCTGAAAGGGCGAGCATATGTTTGATGTAACAGCAAATATTATATAAATAATATACATCTATATTGATGAAAATAAATACATTTTAATGAAGAATAAATAAGCAAAACCACAAGGATGGACTGCATTAAAAAAATCCATACCTCTCACTAATTATATTAGTTTGTTACAAAGTGAAAAAAATTCCACATTATAGTTTGTACCCTGGGACCTTTCCAATCAGTGCAGCGTTTTTTTGTTTAATGAATTTTTATTTCTGCTTGTTTTTAACTTGTATATATAGATATGTACATACACACATACACATTGACAACAATAAATTAATAGAATACATTATTTAAAACAATACAACTTTAGTAATCATGACACTATATAACACAATCAATACAAATATTTTTATATCCTTAAAATAACAGCACGTGAAAGTACATCAGTACATATGCTATAAACCATTTGACATGGATTATCCTTCAATCATACTCTTGTAATGTTAAACTTCAAATTAACAGCCTCCTATTTTTGCTCTTTATTTGGTTTAAAAATGTCAACTGGTTATGATTAGTGTAAATGAAAATAGGTTGCAGTGATGAAGGTACGCACATATTGAAATGTTCTAAAGCTAACACTTTCTTTTTTCACAAAAGAATACTTCTTTTGATGACAATTAAATTTTAACAAAATAACAGACAGGTTGTTCAATACCTCTGTCGTCTTATTGTAATAAAATAGTTCTAGCACCACAATCGTTGGCATCAACAGCCAATGTGAAAGGCTTTAAGGTGCATCAGTAGGGGTAAGTGCATAAGTGGTTTTACGTTTCCATAAACAGACTGACATGTTTCAGATCACCAGAACTTTGATTTTTCTTCATTGCGTTTGTAATGGTAGGATGATGTTAACAACATTTTTACAAAACTTCCTGTAATAACCAGCCGTTCCCGAAAATCTCATTAAACTTCTCGTTTGTAGTGGTTGGATAATTCACAATACAATTAACTTTGGCTCGAATGTCAGAGTTACACAGTTTGACGTGGCATTCATCTCTTCAAATATAGGGGTGTCTGAGTCAAAGCGACTGCCATTAGTGTTAGAAAAAACACTTAATGGATAAAATATTTTCGGATGTATCTCGGATGTAATAAGACTTTAACATATTGATATTACACAGCTGGGTAGCCTTTCGATGATCAGGTCTTTTTACAACACAATCTTTAGATCAAACAGTGATCAGCTCGCTATTCGTTTTGGGTTCGTCAACAATTATTCCCCCAGCTAAATCCTTTCCCAACAACAATGTCACACCATTAAATGACAGGGTAGGTCTTACTACAACCACAGCTGGTCCTGAAACTAGGTCTGATGTTAAATAAATCTTATGAAAAGGAACATTAACAAAGCCAACATCAATATCCTGAGCAATAATAGAATCACCAGTGGTAGAACTAGAATCCATAGGCAATATACCTTTTATAAACAATGACGAAGTTTCTCCAGTATCATGTACAATACATGGGATTACCAGTGTCATATGTCAAACATACAGAACCAATAGACACTAAAGATCGAAATTCCTTCCTAGTTGAAATGTACAGCTTTTACATCAGTGGCCAAATCAACTACATCGAGTGATCTGGTGAAACTACGTCCATATGTGGACTAAAATGTGTTGCCTCCCTTTCTTTTTCAAATACCAACAATACGACATAACATGACCAGGTTCTATTTTACAGAAATAGCAGACAGGCCTTGATAGTTTAGATAAAGTTTTTATCCATACTGCCTGAAGATTTTGAACTACAGAAGCTAGTATTTTTAGAAGAATTCCGAACTTTACTGGATTGAACAGACACAGGTTATTACCGAGATGGTAATAATTTCTTATTATAAAAAGTGGTTTTATCTGTTAAAGTGTAATCATTGGAAAGAGCAGCTGCTTCCTGTAGTCTTTTAAACTTTCTTTTCATTCAAGTAAGTTTTAAAGTCGTCACATGACCAACATTTAAATTCCTCAATTAGACACACTTGTTGCCAGTATGCACAGACTTACACCAGTAATCAAAATAAAACTTTTTTATGGACAACTTCCATATACGTTTGATTATCTTACTTTCAGCAACCTCGAAACTTGTGGAAATAAGTCTCCAGTACTAACTCACGTGCTTTGAGAATAACTGCTTTAACCTTACCGTAATTCGTGCAATCTTTCAGAGCGAGAGAGAATGGCACAAGCTTCTCATACTTCAACAGTTGAAAGACTTTGTAATAATAATGACTGTTTTTCGTTAGGCCAAGCCATGGTTTGGGCGACCTTCTCAAAATATTGGTAATATTTAGAAACTTCATTTTTTCAATAGTGGTATATCAACATACTGATTAAATTCAAATCTGTCCTTTTGCTTTGGTCGAATCCGATTTCCATTTATTTCAGCTTAATTTTTTTTCGGCCTCGAAATATTAATTTTCTTTTTCAACTGTGATACAGTTTATTCTTTCTCAGCTTCGATACGAGCTTATTCAAGTTCCATTTGTTTGAGATTTAGTTGGATCTGTAGCTTATTTTTATCACTCAACTCTATTTTGCCAGTGGAGACACTAGAATATTCCTATAACACTTTCTCAGACAACAAATAATCATCGAATAGTATTTCAATAATACGCTTTTCAGTGTGGAGGTCCTTCACTATTAAATACTAGTTAGTGCTACACACATCAAAATATTGATCTGATATTCGAAGTTCAAATATGTAGATTGTCTGTTTTGAGACCGTTGACGAAGTCACTATAAACCACCATATAGTGTGGTACTCATCAGGAATTGTCACATCTTATAATGTTGCCCGTTAAATATTAGTTCAGTCTCAAATACGATAAATTATTGAAAGAAAAGGACAGAACTGATAAAACCAACACATCTGTAGAATACATTAAAAATACAAACACTGAAGGCCCGGCATAACCAGGTTGTTAAGGCACTCGACTCGTAGTCTGTGGGTCGCGGGTTCGAATCCCCGTCATATCAAAAATGCTCGCCCTTTCAGCCGTGAGGGCGTTATAGTGTTACGGTCAATCCCATTATCCGTTGATAAAAAGAGTGGCCCAAGAGCTGGTGGTGAATGGTGATGACTAGTTGCCTTCTCTCTAGTCTTACACAGCTAAATTAGGGACGGCTAGCGCAGATAGCCCTTGTGTAGCTTTGCGCGAAATTTAAAACAAACCAAACCAAATATTCATCTCTGAGGTCTGGCTATTTAAAATCACTGATGACTGAAGAGGGGGAGAAGAAACAATAATGAAAATCTGCTGGTTACAAGAGCCTATCTGACATCACGTCCACAATCACCAATCAAACAATACTGAGAGCTTGTAATGCAAGTTAGTGGCCCATTATTCTAGCCTAACCCTCTAGACCTAGGAGCCTATGACAACACAATATTCCCATCCCGTTTAAGAACTGGTTTAATTCAAGTTTTTGTTCTAATCTTCATTTAAGCTAACCACTTGATCAATGGTAAAACACATTAGCTGATGCAAACATTTGTACAATTGCAACATACGAAAAATTTAAGTTCTAAGAAAAGAAACCGAAACGGTGGATGTACAAACAGTCCCTGCAGGATATGTAGGTCACTGCAACTGAAGTTTCACACTATGACTCAGCTGTACTTGTGGAGTTCTCCACAATCACTTAATTACATTATCTACCAATGTAGCCAGTGCCAACCAATGCTGTTAGGTGTTCGGATACCGGATACAGTTCATAATGTACGAGTTCTACACTGAAATGACGAAACTATTGCATTTCGAACCTGAAATGACGACCAAACATTAACTGCCTAAAATTAACAGATTTTATGTATTTCAGTTATAAAATTCACAAAAGAACAAAGTTTTATAATAAACAATTAACATCTTAACTTACATTTATAAACGGCTGTACAATAAAATATCTACATAAATATTTTAATTGTATATTATAAAAAGTTGTTTGTTTGTGAATTTAATAATCACTTTCTTTTACGATTAGCTCCTTCTGTTTTTCTGAATTTCGCACACTGACAGACGAGGGCTATCTGCGCTAGCCGTCCCTAATTTAGCAGTGTAAAACTAAAGGGAAGGCAGCTAGTCAATACCACTCACTGCATACCCTTGAGCTATTCGTTAAGGCACTTGACTCGTAATCTGAGGGTCGCAGGTTCGAATCCCGGTCGCACCAGACATGCTCGCCCTTTCAGCTGTTGAGGCGTTATAATATGACGGCAAATCTCACTATTCGTTAGTAAAAGAGTAGTCCAAGAGTTGGCGGTGGGTGGTGATGAATAGCTGCTTTCCCTCTAGTCTTACACTGCTAAATTAGGAACGGCTAGCGCGGATAGCCCTCGTGTAGCTTTGCGCGAAATCCAAAAACAAAACAAATCATTTTCAAAATGTTGATATCTATTTATTTATTTATAACTACCGAGAATCTAAATACGTCAGACAAAACGGTAAATATTCTGTTAATAAAACGATGCCCTCTTAAATAAAGGATATTCTACGGATGTGTTTTGTTGTAGTAAAACCATATCGGGCTATTTACTGATCCCACAGCGGGAATCAACACTCTGAATTTAGAGTTGTACATCTGTAAACTGACATTGTCCCATCGGGGACAATGGATTGACTGTCTTAATTACTGTGTACCACTAATGATTTACTACATTACGTGGAACAGCATATTTATGTCTGTTTGTTTCTTATATTTCGCGCATAATTGCAGGAAGGCTAGATTTATTAACCATCTTCAAATTAGAAGCCGTAGACTAAACAGCATTACCTACCGTCAAATTTTAGGTTACTGTAATCAAACAGTAAGACTGACTGTTGCATTAAAACGCCCATATGGCTAAAAGACGAAGACGATTGGACAGATAAAGATTCCAGAACTCACACATACAGAATCTGCTAATTTTAAGATAAAAAACAAATTATGTACATATTGAATTTCGTTTTCATGAGATTACATAGCTATAGGAGTAAATTACAGGAAGCTAAAGAGTCTTTAGAAATTTATATATTTGGTTTTCGTTTTAGAATAGTCGATAGTGAACAACGATATATAGGCTCTTAACTTGAATGAAAAAAAAATCCAAACATAACAATCACCCACACTACATACTCAAATATATAACCTTGGGCTAACAGTAAGAGGAAATGAAAAATGCCATGCTTACCTGTTATGCGGGTATGTAATAACTGGAGGCAATTATTTTTTCGTAACTTGAAAATAATCACATAATAATTGTTGTTGTTATGCTATAAACACAATGGGACATCTGCGTTACAACCACCAAGGTGATTCGAACCACGAATTTGAGCATTATAAGTTGCTATTCAGCCGCTGACGTTTACCAAATCTGTTAATCTGTCGCCAATGAGCGAGATGTTTCGGTTACCCGTATGTCTGGATTATGGAATATATATATGTAGTAATTTCTATTCAAGGAATTTCTTTAAGTATAACATTTCTTGTTTAATATGTGGGTTCCAATGAGTGTTCCCTGATCACCTGCAAGTGTTCTTGATTTCGGGTTCTACTGAAAGCTACCTAATGTTTTCGATGACTAAACACGGGCTCTGGCAGGAATACGCCAAAAATAGGCAAATGGGTGACAAATCCGAGTTGTGTCGTATGTTACGTATTTACGCATTATAACTTATTCCGAACGGGTATCCGGTTTCTAATGTTACATATTACAATTTCAAATAGCCGGAAATTTTAATTTAGAAGCTAATTAAATGTTGATACATAACAAGTTTATGATATTTGCCAACAAAATTGGTACACAGTTTTCTTTCTTAACACATATATGTTTTAATATACAAACAATAATACAATTTAAAATGACGGTCATCAGAAATAGTTATTACAAATAATGATTTATATACAAACGTTTCACAAACTTACAAGTAACACCAAGTCTTCTTTCTGGTCTGGAACTAAATATTTTATTGACAGTTCACGATGAACGAATTAATTCTATGTTGATATCAATACCATTCAATTGACGGATAAGCTATCTCTTGCTACTCACATGCGAGTTGTTCACAGAGGAAGATACGAAATGTCTTCGTAGAAATATTAACGTCCAAAGTTAATTCACTAAAGTAAACCGGTTTGTAATGTTAGAAATCTATAAACGTTCCTGGTCAAATATCTGTAGGTTTCCTATTAATAAGCATTTATCACAGTTATAGTTTCCAAGGTTTATTAGCATACTAAATGTAGCAAACCAACAGTATTAAAATTGTCTCCCCATGTTACGTTGGTTATCTTTTATAAACTTGAGAAGATTTTCTAGAAATTTCAGCCAAGACAACAATACTAGTATTTTCCTTCACACATCGTTAATTGTTGATTTGTACGCTCGAGTATTTTCTGCAAATATAGAGAATAGGCGGGATTTTCGTAATACATATTTAACAATATAAGTTAAGTTCACTTCTAAATACATATTAACAAAACAAACATAGATATTAAAATAAATATAAATTAGTAAATCCATTAGACGTAGGTTCGACTCCATCATTCAGGGAAGTCGTTTTTTTGAAATTGGAAAACGTTTCTTGACATAATTCGACGATTTAACAAATATACGTTTTAAAATTTACAAAATGTCCAAAATGTGTACATTTTAGTCCAAGTACATCTTGATCTTTCGATTAATCGTTTACTACTAGCTTCTAACAGACAGGAAGCCAAATAACTTAAATCACGAAATACGTTGTTATGACATCAGTGGGTGAGCGAGACACATCGTGTTTTAAAGTATTAAAGATAACACGTGTTTTGGAGTTTTTATTCAAGAAAAAAATATATTTACACGTATACACGAAGCTGAGAGTACATTCTTGTAAAAGAAAACAAACTGAACAACAATTTTTGTTAATTATGACAACAGTGATTTATTTGGTATTCCATTATAGCAGTCTTTCATTTCATTGTTGTATAATTTATTTACTTCAACTATTCAAGCGTGAAAATTCATGATTTCTTCGATAATGATGATGCTACGTTTTGTTTTGTTTTTTGCACACGGAGGAAGGACTGAAGTTGGCAAGGGTACAGCAACTAGTGACACCAGCAGTTTCTCAGCGGTTCACAGTACACTGTCACAATGTTACATCATCACGTCTTCATCACGATGATGTGCTAAATTTTTAGCTCCGTCTTTACCGTTTTACCGATTTCGTGTGATTTAATAGCTAAATATAATTTGTTTTTTTATTTTCATTGTCGCTAGTTGTTTGTTTGTTGGTGTTTTTTATTTCGCGCGAAGCTACACGAGACTATCTGCGCTAGCTGTTCCTAATTTCGCAGCGCAAGACTAAATGGAAGGTAGCTAATCAGCACCACCCACCACCAACCCTTAGAATGTTCTTTTACCAACGAATAGTGGGATTGACTGAGACTTTATAACGCTCCCACGGCTGAAAAGGACGAGCATGTATGGTGCGACGGGGATTTGAAACTGTGACCCTCAGATAACGAGTCAATCACTTTAAACACCGAGCTATGCTAGGCCTACCAAGAGTTAATAAATTATAAATATAATATTTCTTACCAAAAAAGAACCAAGTACAATTAAACATATACCCAAAAAGGCTTAACAATTACAATCTTAAACGCGCCGTAGGATTGATACCTTTTTTTCACATAAAATATATAAGTAAACGTTAAAAAATAATGTTTTAATGAATAGAAAATTTTATACCAAATAATACTGAAAAAGTGTCTCAGTGAATTTCTCATATTTCGATATCAGATTGAACAGAGGAAGATTGATAGGAATATAAGCCTATTTACCTCTCAAGAAAATCAAATTCATATCCTATCTTGTTTCACGAAACAACTGGTAATACAATTCAGGAATGTTGTGTCTGATTTTGAGAAATAATAAACATGCAAAAACTAGGGTTAGTGGCTTGAACCATGCTATTCATGTTAGAATGCAACACTAGAGCCGAGGCATAATAATCTTATAAATAAAAAAATTAGTTGAGATACCTTCCCATCTGCCGGGATATTTTGACAAATTACGTACGGTATTTCTCGTCTGTTTACCGTCATACTCTCTTGATGTTTCAACCAGTCTCACAAATAACGCTTATGTAATATGCATTCAATTTTAATTATTCTTCGGTACACTGGTACTGACTGAATGGTAGTAAACACGGTTGTAGTAACTGATTGATACCAGAATATACTCGAATACTTCCAGGAGACTGGTTAACTATGAATTATTTAATTTACTACCGACATGGATAAAAATTACATATTAAGCAGTTAACCCTTTATTCTTAAGCCTACAAACACACACACACACAGAAATAAACATAAATTATAACATATTGTGAAGAGATTGTAAACACAACACTTATTCTGTTAGCACTTAATCGTTTTATTATTTTATTTTCGTTTCCAGCATTGAATAGAAAAACACTTCTAAAATAATATTTAAAACATTTTTATCGCATATTCCGTATTCACTCTCCTATTGAACACATCGGCACTCGCAACGATACTGTATTTAAGGCCCGTGGTCTTTATTAGCGCATGCCACGTTGGTTGACGTCTATAAAAAAAGATTTACCACAAACTCACTGTTTGAAAATTTCTCTAACCGTTATCCAAACACTGTCACGCCCCACCCAGCTACTCCAGGGGCCGGCAGTTAAGGCGAGGCTCTCTTTCGTTTATATTATGTATAGTTAAATAACAACAACAGTTTCTATATGTTTTCCCCAGTGATCATAAAACGCTTGTATTTGCCACAAGTTGAGTTGCTTGTTAACGTACATTTTATCTTATAATTTCACATAAAATATACATATATAAGACCATAATTATATCTTTTCAGACATAAGTGCTTTTTAACAACGCTCAAATATATCAAAAATCTTTCGTAGAAGATATATTGTATTTCACAGAATAAGGTGTGAAAACAATTGTAAACACGTTTCTCTCCGTATTGTGTATAGAAACCAGTCACTTTGGTTTCAGTGGGGTTGTAAGTTGTTCCCCAGTGGGACGGCGGTACGTTTATGTATTTATAACGCTGCCACCCAGCGCTCGATTCTAGGTCGTGGACACGGAAGATAGCCCCTTGTGATTTTGTTAGGAATTAAACACAGCGTTTTTATTTACCCTTTGACAGAGATCAGTTGTTACTTTCTGTTTGTTAAAAGCGTAAACGAGAAAAATAAATTCTTTGAAAAGAAAGAAATGTCATCACCCCGTTTATATAGTGTAACTCTGTATACTTTGTTTTTGAATTGAGACATGCGATGTTTCATTTGCTGTAGGACTACCATATCACAAGCGCACCTTTTATAATATCCTTTCAGATAATTTGAGCCAATGTTTAAGACGTATTCCGTATATCTACATTTCAATACACAAAAACTCTAGTGTAAACCTCCTATACTTACCTCAAATAGAGGTTTAAGTACGATTGATATTATTATATCATGTTTCAAGTTAGCTCTCAATGCCAGGAACCGGGCAGTAACAAAATGCGGTTCTATTCTTCACATCGTAATTAAACTTCTAATATCAGTTTTCAGGATAATAATAATGTATTTTTATATTTCGCACACTTGGATCTATTTAAATATCCACTTGTATTTGTATTAGCTTTTTTCCCTCTGTTTTTCCTTGAAGGAAATATAATAATAAATTCAATTATATTCTTTATTCTGTATCTGTTCAAAAATGTTTTGATGCCACGACGTTTTATTGACGTCACTGAGTCCGAAAGATGATATATTGTCACGTGAAAAAGGCGGCTAATTGACTTAATGCATTTATTGTCACGTGGATAAGCCAGCTGACTGATTTAGTGCATATGTTGTCACGTGGAAAAGGCAGCTAACTGACTTAATACATTTATTGTGACGTGGATAAATTAGCTGCTAACTTAAGACATTTATCGTCACGTGTGTAATTGGAATGACTGACTTACGGTATTTATTGTCTGGAATGTACGTCAACTGACTGACTTACGAAGTTTATTTGCTAATAGATATGCAATGCCAAGAATATTTGACTTTGAGAATAATTTCAATAACGTAGGCATTGGCGACAAATGATCTTCGTGAGTTTGTAGGCAGTTATAAGCTGATTATTGTCCATGTCTATAGCTCTATACTTAAGTGAGAGAACTTAGTAAAATATCAAAATGTTAGGATACAAAAAATAAACAAACAAATATCTTTATTTCTAATGTCTTAAACAGCTTGTCCAGTAAAATGTTCACATTATCAAAAGAAATGTTATATAATATTTTCAAACCTTTATGGGTTCAATGTAGCTTTTAAACGTACAGCTAACATGCCATGCGCATAACAAAATTATGAAATATTTGAAATTCATGATATGCTGGGTTTATTTAGACAAGTAACAAAGTCAGAAATTAATATTTATTTGAAATTATAGAAGGACGTTGAAGAGAATAGAGAGAAATTTCTACGATTGACTTCTATTAGCTTTCGTGCGTACTTAACTGAGCTGTGGTAAGTTAGTTCACTTATAAAAAAAATTACAGTACAACAGTGTGAAAATTCACAAATAAACACCAACAGGTCTATTGATGTATTGAGACATGATCAGAGATGAATGAGGAATATTAATGTATAATAAACTAGCACATTAATGTTATATGATTTGATGGGTTTATAGGGTATAGCTATAGAAAACCAGTATTTTAATGTTATGTGATCTGTTGGGTTTATAGGGTATACATTTATAAATCAACACGTTAACAGTATATGAGATTTTGTGTTTATAACTAATGTCTAGATAATAAACCGGTACATGATATAAGGTTTGTTGGGTTTATGGAATTTAACTGTAGAATCCAACACATTAATGTGACAGAAATAAATACAGTACTGCTTCGTCATTTATTATCCTTATTTCTTCTAGCGCCCCAACTTTAAGAATTTATTTCAGCGATTTCCTGCTCGACAGACCCATCAAGAGGGCGGCTTAGTCAGTGATATTTCTCCGTGGCTCACTGTTCACTCGTGGGCCTACGAAAACGGCAAAATGTTTTTTTTCTGGAATAATTAATTACGAAAACACAACATTAAAATCTTTACCCAATTAAGAACATTTTTAATTCACGCCAATTTATGGGTTTATGGCCTCTAAAATGCGAACTATACATGCTAAGGTAAATGTTGAAACTTGTAAATTCCATAAATCCTTAAATTGAAAATACTTTTAACTGTGTCGATTTTAATGTATTGTGTTTCTTATTTACTACCTTAAAATTATACACAAGAAAATAATATGCAATTACGTAATGTGTTTTATATTCGCTTTATTCATTTATAAAAAAATAATAGAATATTGATCTAATAAAACTGCGTTTAGAAATCATCACCGAAAGTGTTTATAAATGTAAATGTTACTTAACGGACGGTCTTAACTCACGATTTTTTTTAATTGATTAATAAGCGTTTGTATTTAAATTTCGCGCAAAGCTACACGAGGGCTTTTTACGCGAGCCGTCCCTATTTTAGCAGTGTAAGACTAGAGGAAAGGCAGCTAGTCATTATCACCCACTGCCAACTCTTAGGCTACTCTTTTACCAACGAATAGTGGAATTGACCGTAATATTATAACGCTCTCAAAGCTAAAAGAACGAGCATATTTGGTGTGATGGGAATTCGAACCCGCGACCCTCAGATTATAAAATTACGAGTTGAGCGAACCCTAACCAGCTGGTCATGCCGGGCCGGATAAATAAGCGAAAAAAAAAAAAAAATGTAAATTTGGCTGAACTGAAGCCTTAACTGATACACATGAAATTTAGAAACCTAACGTGTAGCAACAACAACAACAAACAGTAAGCACCTGGGTAAAATATTTCTATAATTGAATAAGGAGAGTTTCCAATGATGTCTTCATAAACTGTCTGCTTATTATTTTAAAAGTTCTTATAGGCCCGATATGGCCAAGTGATTAAGGCACTCGACTCGTAATCCGAGGGTCGCGGGTTCGAATCCTCGTCACACCAAACATGCTCGCACTTTCAGGCGTGGGGCGTTATAATGTGATAGTCAATCCCACTATTCGTTGGTAAAAGAGTAGCCCAAGAGTTGGCGGTGGGTGGTGATGACTTGCTGCCTTCCCTCTAGTCTTATACTGCTAAATTAGGGACGGCTCGGCGCAGATAGCCCTCGAGTGGCTTTGGGCGAAATTCAAAACACACCAAACCAAGTTCTTACACGAATGTTTGTCCCTCCCTTCCAATGGACTAGTGGTAAATTTATGAACTTACAACAATAAAATGCAGGGTTCTATTCAAAAGTATTGATAAAATGTCTGCTTTTTATTTCAAAAGTACTCGCACGAATTCTCACCCCCTAGTGAACTAGTGGTATATTTATGGACTTACAATGATAAAATTGAGGATTCTATTATCTGTAGTCGACAGAGTTTTGCGCTAAAACAACCCAAAAAGACGTGATTTTAGAAGTATTTAACGTAATAAATCAGTTATGGCTTTACAAAAGATTGCTGTGTTTCCAGGTTGTTTGTTCAGAAGTGCAAAAAACACAATGGGCTTTCTGTGATGCGCCAACTACTAGTATGAGAATCCGATTTTTGGCGTTACAAGCCTATAGGCTTAACGCTGAACAACATTTGCAGACTAAAGTTTTTATTATGTAGGTTGAATAATTAGATACTTATACAATGAGATAATAATTTCAGGTTTGATTAAAAAGTGTCATTGAAACTTTGACGTGACTTTGAGTAATTGTTGTAACTAAGATACTATTGGTTATTCTCAGTTATTTGAAAAAATCACAAAGGATGGATTTGCAGCTGATAATGCTAGACAAGCTTATTTTGAGTGTCTTCAAGATAAACACCATCGTTAACACACCTAAAACGTCAAACGTGTTGACTTTTTGTTGACATTAAAAGAGAACACGTTTACTGTAGTTCTGTCGTAGAAATGCGTGAGTGATGATGGAAATGTGTCAAAAAAAAAAAAACACACACTCAACGTATAAGGCGTTTCTTTATGTCTAACCTTTATTACACTCTGGTGGTGCATTGTGGTCACAGCCTTGCCAAAATAAGGCTGAATTATCAGTTTTCCATGACGATTCTTCAGACAATTTTGATGGCTTCTCATCTTGAAACCAGTAGATGAACGTTCATTCACATTTTGCGTAGGTGTGTCTTAGCCTATTCCACTTTACGAATTAAACCAAACAATGAAAACGATTTCTATGGCAACTGTTGGCTTGTCCAGCTTAGTGCTTATTTATGTTGGGATGTAGTCACGTGACTCTGTCTGTAGCATCTAACTCTGGTTGGGTAAAATAGAACACTGTTGTCATGGAGACCTTTACGACCTTTACTACCACAGACGATTGTCTGTTGTTATGACTCTTATGTTTTAAAATTATCGCACAAAGTTGTTTCAGTTACAAGAACGTGTTATGTAAGAAAATTGCACGAGGTTATTGTATAGTGTTTCCGAAAACCCATTTGGTGTTTTAATAACTCGCAGTTAACGTAAAGCCACGTTCTGCACCGTGGGGCCTTAGCTGCATTATAAGAGTGATGGCAAAATCCCACCGCTGATTAGGGTAGCCTGAGAGTTGGCAGTAGGCACGGTTCTCTAGTTGTTTTCCCTTTAGGTTATCAGTTGAAACTTAGGGATGTTCAATGAAGAGAAACTTGGTGTAAGCTTTCGAGAATATCTGAAAAAGACAAACAAATAACGGACGTATTTGACGTAGTTCGGTTCCATCAGTACCTCACGTTATGCACTGTATAAAACCACTGACCGTTCGTAACTATATGCTAGCCAACGTAACGAGATATCATATAAGTCGAATGTAATCTTAGATATTAAGTTGTGGCAAATTTAGTATTGATTGATATACATTGGTTTAGTAACAGATTTCGTCCTGGAAGAGTTTCCTTTTGGGAAGGAGGCCTCAGCATGGCCATGTGGTTGGGGCGTTCGACTCGTAATCAGAGGGTCGTGGGGTCGAATACCCATCACCCCAAACATATTCGCCTTATCAGCCGAGGGGCAATTATAATGTGACGGTTAAATCCCACTATTCGTTGGTAAAAGAGTAGCCCAAGAGTTGACGGTGATGACTAGCTGCCTTCCCTCTAGAATTGCACTGCTAAATTAGGGACGACTAGTGCAGATAGCCCTTGTGCTGTGACGAGCATTCGAACCTGCGACCCTAAGATTACGAATCGAGCGCTCCTAACCACCTTGTAACGCAGGGCCTATTTAGTTGTGGTACTTGTATTTATATATTTAATTAATTTGTACACAAATTATATTTATTTGAGATGTTAAGCCGAAACGTATGCTGTTGTCTGGATTAAGTTGGAGCTTTCAGTACTAACCACCCCTCCCAGCGGCACAGTGGTATGTCCTCGGTCATATACTTATAGAAACCGGGTTTCGATAACCGTGGTGGGCAGAGCACAGACAGCCTAATATTATTTATATTGACTACCTGTTAACTTATTTTTATTACTTTTTTAAGACATTTTGAAAGTTTGTTTGGAATTGCAGGTTTGTTTCTTTCAAAGTGAGAATCTAATTAGGTAAGGCCCCCCAGTGGCTCAGCGGTATGTCTGCGGACTTATAACGCTAAAAACCGGATTTCGATATCCATGGTGGGCAGAGCACAGATAGCCCATTGTGTAGCTTTGTGCTAGTTCAAAACAACAACTAATTAGGTAGGTAATTTGATAATTATAACTTGTATTTTTCAAGATGAGAAATTACACATTTTTGCAAAAAATTGGGCACTTTGTTGCATAAAATTGGCGTCTCATTAGAAAGGTCGCTGGTTTGAATCCCCGTCACACCAAACATGCTCGCCTTTTCAGCCATGGGGGCGTTATAACGTTTCGGTCAATCCAACTATTCGTTGGTAAAGAGTTGTCGGTGGGTGGTAATGACTAATTGCCTTCCCTCTAGTCTTACACTGCTAAATTAGGGACGGCCAGCGGAGACAGTCCTCGTGTAGCTTTGCGCGAAATTCAAAACAAACCAAACCAACACACGCACACACTTATAATATTTCATAGATTGTGCATCTTATACTTCATCAAAGTAACGCCAAATTTTTGGAACAAAGTACCAAAAGTTTGGAAAAATCTGTATTGATGATTCTAAATGCAACATGAAGTTATGTTGTTTTAAAGCGAGAGTCGGTGATCATGAAGGTGATACATTGTTGTGGATCCAAAATGTCCAGGTCACCTGAATCCTGGGATTGAGGTAAAAATATTTTTAATTTTGAAAATCCATTGGTCAGAGGAAATATAATTGTCAATAGATCGTTTTTTAAGCTCGTGCTGCCTTTCTTTTTTTAACAATTGTTTCTGATACTTAATAAAAATAGATTAAAACATGGACAGACATCTCCCCAGTTCCTATTATACATGTCACATTTTTATTATTATTACGACGAGTATTCTTATACGAATATTCATCGCATATTAAACGTTTACCTTCTTGGTAACACTATCGAGGTTCATACCGCACACATATAACTTCCCATTTTGTGACTATGCAACACAAAATTGGCACGTGGGTCGATAATGCTATTACTTAATGTAAGATTCCACTTTCATCTGTTTCGCTTGACCTAAATCTACGGGCTATGTGTAAAGGCTTATAATAATATCTACACTCACTGTAATGTAAGAGTTGAAGTCTTTTTTTTTTTCTTTTTATTTCGAATGCCACAAGCCCGTATCGATTACCTTTCCTTGCTTTTAATTCAACGTCACGCCTTCCCTTTTTGCCTTTGGTTCACAGCTTCCTGAAAACCCTGACAAGTGAGTGACCTACTTTTGCTCGTAAGCTTTCTAATTAGACAGGCTGACGTGAGTCTCTGATATAGTACAACAAGGAATCAAACATTCCTTTCCACACAGCTCCAGCTCTGTTCTTTGTATGGTTTGACTCACAATAATTACGTAAATTAATTAAGAAAATCGTTTTAGCTCATATAAGGAGCATATTTTCATTTCGTAAAAACAAAATAAAAATAAAGCCATTTGTGGGTTGTCCGGTCGCTCTCTCCCCGTCGCTGGGAATCGAACCATCGATTTTAGCATTATCATTCTCCAGACATATCACTTACTCTCGAAACACAGACAACACTCAATATCACTATAAGTCCGTATTTCCTTCCGTGCTTTGTCGCTAAATTTACGTTACATGTACTTTGCTTGCAATATAGTTCAAATCCAACAAGGCCTAGCATAGCCAGGTGGTTAAGGGATTCGACATGTCATCTGAGAGTCACGGGTTCGAATCCCCGTCGCATCAAACGCGCTCGTCCTTTCAGCCGTGGGGGCGTTATAATTCATGGTGAAAACGATAATGTAAATTTATCAGTTATAAAATGTGGGACAAAAAAGATGCTGATAAGAAAGTCTCTGTTTGTTAATAAAGTTTTTATTTACTTTCCGTCATATAAAGTTATAAACATTTCCTTCACCCTATTCGTAAACCAAATACAGGAAATCTGAAGGCTTTTTATCGATAAATGTCAGTACTTGGTGTGGATGTAATGGATATTGTTATAATGGTTTATATCTAGGCGTAACAGATAATGTAATGGTTACTACCTAGATATTGTTGCAACGGTTTCTATCGTTGGGCGGGATCTTTTGAATATACGGTAGAGTTTAAATCACTGAAAGAAGAAAGCGATTTATTTCTTCAACCTAACATTTTACAAACTATGTTTGTTGGTAGGCTTAACTCACAAGTAAAACAAAACAGACTCTTATTTGTTACATTTCTCTAGTATCTATGATGCAAACTCAAGACGTATTGACCAACACGCTAAATAATCAATCAATAACAGATTCACTATTTCACTAATCATTGGCAAACTACTTTCTCAATAAATACTTCTTTCACTGACTAATTTACTGTCTGAATTATTCATCAATTAACAAGCTGACTCATTAACTCGCTCATTGATTACTTCACTGGTATTTTTGTACAACGATATTTACTTTTACCCAAATCTCAAGGCAATTCGAAACGTTACATCCAATCTAGACACTCGAGAATTTGTTTAGTGATCACTTGTCATCCTTACGTTATGTATAAACTCCCTCTAACAAACAATTTAAAATGCCAAAATTAATACACTAAGAACATAGCTTGTAAAGATATGAGTTCTAGCTAAATATGCGTGATATTTAATTATATTACATATGACTGGTACATTTATAGATGTATTGCTTATATATATATATGCTTTCATTAAAAAATATCGCACTTGGGTGGTGGGTCGAACTATTTATAATTTTTTTTTTCTCAAGCATATTGGGCCCGGCATGGCCAGGTGGGTTAAGACGTTCGACTCGTAATTCGAGGGTCGTGGGTTCGAATCCTCGTCGCCGTGAGGGCGCTATAATGTAACGGTCAATCCCACTATTTGTTGGTAAATTGTTTGTTTGTTTTGGAATTTCGCACAAAGCTACTCGAGGGCCATCTGCACTAGTTTTCCCTAATTTTACAATGTAAGACTAGAGGGAAGGCAACTAGTCATCACCACCCACTGCCAGCTCTTGAGCTACTCTTTTACCAACGAATAGTGGGATTGATCGTAACATTATAACGCACGTATGACTTAGAGGGCGAACATGTTAGGTGTGAAGGGAATTCGAACTCGCGACTCTTAGGTCAAGTGTCTTAACCACCTAGCCATGCCGGGCCCTTTCATGTTTATGAACCAGACTTTGGACCGAGAAGACGGTACGTTTGTTTGGTATTTTCACGTTTCAATTTCACTTTAAAGGACAACAAATGTGTATAGAACGTATTATCCAGTTTTATTAAAGTACTTGTTGTTAACGTGTTACTACGTGTTAACGTGTTACTACAATACGCAATCAGATGTAGAGAGTGTTTCCATCACTTTTATCTGCTGACGAACAAATTTATTATTCTATATTTGACCTGGAAAAATCTCAGGTGTACTTGTAACAACGAGCACATCCTTGGAACAACATCTAAAGAACGTTTACAAAGTTCATGATAGTTTGTTTACTTTATTGCCAAAATAGTTGTATTATATATCTGTTATTATTTATTGTGTTCTTTATTTATTATTACTTATTTTTGGTTCTTACTATCATTCATGAGCCGCATTTAACAGCAATCAATATCCATCATCCTTCTTTCTGGCCCGGCATGGCCAGGTGGTAAAGGTACTTGTTCTTAAAATTAGGGTCTCGGGTTCGAATCCCCGTCACACAAACATCCTCGCCATTTCAGCCGTTGGGGCGTTATAAAGTGACGGTCAATCCCGCTATTCGTTGATAAAAGAGTAGCCAAAGAGTTGGCGATGGGTGGTGATGACTAGCTGCCTTCCCTCTGGTCTTACACTGTTAAATTAGGGACGGCTAGAGTAGATAGCCCTCATGTAGCTTTGCGCGAATTTCAAAACAAAATCAAACAAACTATTTTAAACGTGAACATGTGTCCAAGCATGTTCATTTGTTTAGATCTGACAACAGTGAAATTATCAGTAGCGAAAGAAATATAAAATACAAAATGCCGCAAAATAAAAGACGCTTTAATAATAGAATAGTTTGAACTTAAAATTAATAATAAATTCACGCGCTCAGTTCTGTCTTCTCTAAATATACTGTTTAAAATTACTAAGGCTCTATTGTTGATTAAATATTTTTTGTCATTATTGTTCTGATGGAAATGTTTTAACATAAAAGGCTCATAATATATTACCCTAAGAAAAGTAATTTTACACAAATTAAAATTATCTTTCTCATATTTATGGTAGACTGCAAGATATTTCCAACTGCCATGGTGTATATTATACTATAACATGATATTTAGTTTCTATTGGTTTATCTTGGTTGTTCTACTTTCCAAACTAAACTAAAACTATTAAAAACAATCTCAAAGCCTTATTTAAGTGTCCTACTCTAGTACAGCGGTATGTCTATGGATTTACAACGCTAAAATCAGCGGTTCGATTCCCGACGGTAAACACATCAGTTAGCCTAATGTGGCTTTGTTATAACACTCTCTCCACCAGTCAGAGAAACCAAACGTCTCTTATTTTATCTAGTGCTACTACTTCAGATGTTCTGGGTAGTTGCCAGCAATTATCTTGCATATAATATACTCTTCAAAACAAGAAACGCAAAAGGGATATTTTTTGTTATTTTAAAGAGAAATATATGCAATAACGTTAGAAGCTCAGAGTATGTGATGTTACACGTGTTAAGGCACTGATTGTCAGACCAAAATGACAATAAAAGTTGTGCACTTTGAAAACGGAGGAAAACATTGGATTTTTCGCCAAAACGCATTCGTGTCTAATAAATTTGTTTGAGAGATCTGCATGTTCTGCAAGTGCAACATGTGCAAAATCCCTATAAAAGTGACGGGTTCTCGGTTTCCATAGCTCAGTGTTAAGCCACCGACACGCAATACAGTTACGCCAAGACTGACTGAGGCACAACGCAACAACGCCATTGGTCGCTTGGAAGCAGGCGAATCTCGATCAGATGTTGCCAGAGCTGTGAATGTCCACCCAAGCACCATCACAAGGCTATGGAATCGTCACCAACAACATGGATCAACTCGTGACCGTCCACGATCTGGCAGACCTCGTGTGACCACGCCCGCACAAGATCGCAACATCCGGTTACGTCACCTTCGGGATAGGACTACCACTGCGACGTCTACTGCCTCAACCATACCAGGGCTGCGTAAGATTTCCGATCAAACCGTACGCAACCGTCTACGAGATTCTTAGGCCCCATGTGCAACCCATCATGGTGAATGTCAACGACGTTTTTCAACATGACAACGCCCGTTCTCACACAGCCCGACTCACCACTGTCTTCTTGAGACATCACAACATCAACGTTCTTCCCTGGCCCTCCAGATCACCAGATTAAAACCCCATCGAACATCTTTGGGACGAGTTGGACCGACGTCTGCGACGGCGACAACCTCAACCGCAGACTCTACCTCAGCTTGCAGCAGCTTTGCAGGCTGAGTGGACAGCCATTCCACAGAATGTGATTCGTCATCTCATCGCTTCCATGGGCAGGAGATGCCAAGCAGTTATTGATGCTCACGGGGGGCACACTCGTTATTGACGTTGAGTGACGTTAAACTTCACCTAGTGAGCGTGGACTTCGCCTTTGCAGACTTTGGATGTTCAGCAGTGAATGTGCAAAGTTTCACACATGTCATACCCGGAATAAACTTGTTAACAATTTGTATCATATTTTGCCTTTTGCGTTTCTTATTTTGAAGAGTATACTACTGATACAGCAATTACAACGTTCACGACAAATTCATATAGCAGATTATGTCAACAATCACCCTAAACGTTCAGTAGTGTTTTGGTTTTAATGGACTACTCTGGCGCGTTTCCATAACGGGAAGGGCCCGGCATGGCCTAGCGCGTTAAGGCGTGCGCTTCGTAATCTGAGGGTCGCGGGTTCGCGCCCGAGCCGCGCCAAACATGCTCGCCCTCTCAGCCGTGGGGGCGTTATAACGTGACGGTCAATCCCACTATTCGTTGGTAAAAGAGTAGCCCAAGAGTTGGCGGTGGGTGGTGATGACTAGCTGCCTTCCCTCTAGTCTTACACTGCTAAATTAGGGACGGCTAGCACAGATAGCTTTCGAGTAGCTTTGTGCGAAATTCCAAACAAACAAACAAACCATAACGGGAAACATTTCGTCTTCTGAAAGCCATTTCTGTATAGAACCTGAAACGCCGCTCTACTCTAGAGTAGTTGAATAAAACCAAATTTCTTTCGCTTTTACACTGCTTAAAATAACACTGAAAGAACGAACAGCTGTGCTAATTTGATTTTGCGTTAGAAATAATGTGACCTAATGTTATAAAACTTGTTTGTTTCTGACAATTAGTGAAATATAAGATATATGTAAGCATAAAAGCTGGAGAGTATTTGCATTTCTGTTACCATTTTGGACTCGATCTAGATGTCTAGTGGCGTCACCTGGAACATTGAAGTTTTATATCTAATTTCATCTCTTAAAAAGACGTTTGATGTCGGTTGCTATGGGAACTTTAATATTTAAGAAAGAAAGCGTTAGTTTCGTAAACGAAGATGATTTTATTGTTTTATTGCCCCTAACAACGGCTGAGTTATTTATTGCACACAATTGTTTTAAATATTATGTATATCTGCCAGCACTTTACAAACTACGTTTTGAATTTTTGGGTAACAATGTCTGTATAGAGAGAGCATGAAATAACTTACTCATTACATTTGTTGTAATGGTCTATGTTTTTAGTTTCCCAAACTGCAGGTCACGCACGACCGGTGGTGGGTCGCAGAACATGTTACAGTTAAATGTAAATATATTTTTATGAAATTTTAAGACAGTTATATTATCCTAAAACGTTTTTCATTTTCCACGTTTCATTTTTTTAAGGACAAAGCTTTAAAATGTCTCCGACGCCAATCAGTGGTATCGAAACCCAATTGTATTTTACGTCACAAGCCTCCATATCTTTGAAGAAACGAAACAAAAATACGAAATATAATCACGATTCTAGAAAACTACCTGTACCACCCTGAATGGTTGTGAAAGTCTGGGAATCCCTGAAATACGTGATATATATAAGATAGGATGTGTATTAAGAATTATGATCAAACATTTATTATATATAAAAAAAGAGTTCCATAGGTTTTTCTCATCTCGATATTTTGAGAGTCATTTTTCTTGTTTAACAGTGTTCATTGGTAGTAAAGTTTTTCTTTGTTAAATTTCTCACATTTCTCTTACGAGGGCTGTCTGCGCTAGCCGTCCCTAATTTAGCAGGTAAGATTAGAGGGAAGGCAGCTAGTCATCACCACCCACCACCAACCTTTAGGCAATTCTTTTATCTACGAATAGTGGGATTGACCGTTACATTATAACATTTCAGGACGAGCATGTTTGATGCGAGGGGGAGTCGAACCCGCGACCCTCAGATTACGAGTCGAACGTCTTAACTGGTACGGACCTGGCAGTAAGGTGAGAAATATCGTATTTCTCCAATGTCCTATATTATACGGATTAAAACGTTACGAGGATGCTGAGGAGGTTTTAAAAAATGTTACATGGGAAAAAAATATATAAATAAGGGGCCAGCATTACAAAGTTAAGATCAATCCCACTATTCGTTAGTAAAAGAGTAGCCCAAGGGTTGGCGGTGGGTGGTGATGACTAGCTGCCTTCCATCTAGTCTTACACAGTTAAATTAGAGACGGTTAGCACAAACAGCCCTCGTGTGGTTCTGCGCGAAATTTAAAACAAACAAAAAATTAAGACACGTATAGCACTTTAGTAGTAGATACCTTTCTAAGACTTGCCGATTTAGGTTAGTTTAATATAAACTCCATAATTTACGAGCATCTCGTATGAACTGTGACAAGTCTTTGTTTGTAAATAAAAATATATCATATAATAGAAACCTTTCACACCACCACCACCCCTCCCCGCAACTAAATTTAGTTTATCCACTTAAATATTTAAAAAAAAGAAATGTTATGGATTACAAGTCGGTCGACGCACGCGCTTTCTTGAGCGCAATTTGTTCAATAACACTTCAAAGGTGTGTGTGTGTATGTATGTTCTTATAGCAAAGCCACGTTTGGCTATATTCTGAGTCCACCGAGGAGAATCGAACCCCTGATTTAAGCGTTGTAAATCACTTACCGCTGTACCAGCAATTTCAAAGGAAGATTGACAAATTGGTGTTGAATCAGTAAAGCGTAAGGTCAAAGGTAAGTTGTAACTTTCACAATATCAGTATTCTTACCATTTGATCTACCCCAGCTAAACGCAAAAATTTGTATTTAACAAATAATCGTGTACATAAATAGAGATGCCTTAACGGAACACCAACATCCACATATTTATATATATTATCATTATTATGTCTTTGATAATGCAACTTGAATAACTTATTTTCGTTTCGTAACAAATTCTTTATGCGAGGCTGTTTGGTTATTTGATCGGTGATCGCTGCGTGAAACATTACAAACCGTTACCATAGCAACAGTTCAACAATCCCCCCTATTCAAGCCACCTGGAGAACAGAACGATTAACAGCAGGTTCCAGATGGGAGAAAATATGTGGTGATGCTCTATACTTCATTTTTATTATAACTTTATTTGACAAGTGAATTCACAAAGCGGAACACGTGGAAAGAGAGAAAGAGAATAATTTTATCAATCCCTATTTTCAACTGTTTAAAAGTTCCTTTCACTGTGTTGAGTTGCATAAACAGAACAAAAAACGAAGGAACGTGAAGAACTTGGTATTACGTCAGTACCCTAACAATAAATTTTAACAACTAATTATATCTGTTCTATTCCCAGTTTGATATCGGTTTCTATGGAGCTGTAATCTTTAAAAAAAAAGCGTTAGTTTCGTAAACGACGATTATTTTATTGTTTTGTTGCCCCTGACAACGGTTGGGTTATTTTCAGCACACGACTGTTATAATGTTTCATATGTCTGCGACCAATTTACCAACAACATTTATCATTATAAATAACATCATGTCCCCTGTTGCGACAGTGGTAAGCCTAAAAGCTTACAAAGCTAAAACCAGGAGTTCCATTTCCCTCGGTGGACACAGCAGATAGCTCGTGTGGCTTTGCTATAAGGAAACACACAGACGAACAACATCATTGCATGTATATTAAAGATTCTTTGTCTCTATATATAATAATAGGAAGGCATGGCCAAACGTGTTAAGGCGTGCGACTCGTAATCTGAGGGGCGCGGGTTCACATCCCCCTCGCATCAAACATGCTCGCCCGTTCAGCCGTGGGGGCGTTATAAAGTTATGGTCAATCTCACTATTAATTGGTAAAAGAGTAGCCCAAGAGTTGGCGATGGGTGGTGATGACTAGCTGCCTTCCCTCTAGTCTTGCACTTCTAAATTAGGGACGGCTAGCGCAGAATTTCACACAAAACTACTCGAGGGCTATCTGAGCTAGCCATCCTTAATTTAGCATTGTAAGTCTAGAGGGAAGGCAGCTAGTCATTACCACCCATCGCGAACTCTTGGGCTACTCTTTTACCAACGAATAGTGGGATTGTACGTCACATTATAACGCCCCCACGGCTGAAAGGGCGAGCATGTTTGGTGCGACCTGGATTCGAACCTGCGACCATCAGATTAGGAGTCGAACGCCTTAACTCACCTGGCCATGCCGGGCCGTTTTAAAGAAGTAAATGTGGTTATTCTGTGTAAGTGAGAATAAATACAACAGATGGCAGCACCAACAGGTTAAATGTTACATCAGACCTACAGTATTCATTGGTAGTTACATAGACTGAATGGTAAAAGTACAATAAATCACAATGTAACAATTAGTGCCAGCAAACATCACTACAATAATAAGCATTACCTCCATTTATTAGAAGCTGAAAAAATACTTTACTCTAGAACATCAATGATGTTACCCGACATATGCCACTTATTATAAAATCAACAATACTAGTCAATATACAGAAAGTTATTGTTAAATACGTCACTATTGGAATGAATGTCACTTTCCACTAGTGTGCCAGTAACATTCGCCTGTCACGAGTTTGGCATCGATACAATAATGAACATTTCTGTCATAAATATGGCAATACGTGGCACCTGTCACTATTACATTTGTATGTTAACTGCCACCAGTGTATCAACTTAAATCACCTAAAGTTATAGAGAATTGGAGGGAAACCGGTTGTCAAAAACTTGTGTTTTGGGTAGCAGCATTTAGTAAGTTAAATAAATATATATACAGGTATGTGTTGGGCTAATTATTTTTCTACAGAAGATGTCTGTGACTGGTTGGCGATAAATTCGATGATAAATGAACAGTACACACTCCACTTTTATAATAATATATTCATGACAAGCTACACATATATGTACAAAAAAATTTTACATTACGTACATCATAGTTGTATCTTAAATACAACACAATTCATTTCTCCCTATCAAAATTACCACTTAGGCCAATTCCATTCCTTTAAAAGTCAGTCGACAAGCCAAACAATTTTTCTAAATTTTATCTTAAACACTATTAGTGCAAAAATGATTTATTCCTTTTTTTTTTCTCCCTCTCTTTTATTTTATTACAATAGTATAGGTGAATGTGTGTGTGTGTTTTTCTTATAGCAAAGTCACATCGGGCTATCTGTGGAGCTTACCCACGGGAATAAAACCCCTGGTTTTAGCGTTGTAAATCCGTAGACTTACCTCTGTACCGGCGGTGGGCTAGTATAGGTGTATAATTCAATTATGTTATCGAATAGTTACCACTGCTATTTCCTGAACTTGCTACACTCGGCTACTTTTTCATATTTAGGCCTACTTCCAATACACGTCTGTTTTTCACATACAGGCTTACTTCCAAATAATCGTCTGTTTTTTGTCAAAGTCCACACAGGCAAGTGTAATTACCTTAGAACATCCGTTGACGAGACAAATTATTATTCTAAAATGTTAGAAAACTGTTAATTTCACTTTAATATCTCCACAGTTAGGCTATTCACTAAAGCAATGGTTAAATTTTTGTTTTTTTCCCATTCACTACTTTCTTGTTAGGTTGCTTTTTTATATCTTTCACTGAGGTATTCTAGAAATCTCTGTAACCTCGACAACAATAATTTATATACACAATCTCCAATAGTCGTCTACTTTCAACTCTCTTATTATGAAAACTAAACAGTCACGAAATATGAACTCACAAGATAAATTAATTATTGTTATCTTCACTACTCGGTCGTTTATGTCTAACATAAGTCCCTCTTCAAGATAAATAGTTACAATATTTTATACATATAAGACTGATTTCAGTTCATTCACAACATCTACTCATACGGTCTGCACCAATGACAGTCCAGCTGACAGCTTCAATCCAGAACATGTAGTTCTGAAAATACAATTTCTACCTCATGGTTCTCATATTGTTGATTTTGTATCTCTTAAGGTATGTACATGGTTGACTGTCTGTCTGGATGATGAACTCCTTTCTTTATGGAGAGTTCTAAAGCTTCCAAATGGCAAATATGATGGCCAGACATTTCTCGTTCAATTACGGAGTTATTCCTCTCACTACCTAACAACGTTTTACTTGTTCATGTTCTTGTAAGATCAATGCCCCAATTCTGGTGCTTGAAGCATCAGTCTGAACAATGTATTCTTTGTTGAAGTCTGGCATTCTATGAGATGCATACTTCTCAATATGTTATTTAATTTCTGGAATGCCATCTGGATCGGTTATTTCCACTTCACTTTTTTTGGTCAGGTCAGTCAAAAGAGCAGTAACTTCAGCATAATTTGGGATGAATTTCCTGTAGTGTCCCACTAATACCAGGAAGGATCTGACTTGTTTGGGCTGATAAGCTGGTGTATCTTGTATGCAGATTACGTTTTCTTTTTCTGTGGTTATCGTCGGTCCTCCATCTTCTCTTCAACAAAGTGCAGCACAGAATATCTAATGTAACACTTGGATGGTCTGATAATGAGGCCTTTCTCCACAATCATTGAAACAGTTCTTTCTCTAAGTCTCTTCAAATTTTCTTCCCATCTTGCAGTGTGTATCAAAATGTCATACACATAGTACTCTATGTTGGTGGTGGTGTGTACTATCCGCATCATCATGCAATTGAATGATGTTACTGACTTGACTAACCCAAATGACATCCACTTAAATTGGTAACATCCATCTTGTGTCACAAATATTGTCTTTTCTTTATATCCTTTCTCCACTAGAATTTGCTAATAGCATTTACTAAGGTTGATCTCTGAAAAGAATCTGGCCCCATATAGTTTTGCCATGATAGCCACTGGGTTGTCCATAGATTTTGAGTCAAACTTCGTCAAGAAATTCAGCTTCCAGAAGCCTATGCAGAAGCAGTTTGTTCCGTACCTCTTCTTTAAGTTTATAACTGGTGAATAATAGGCTGAGTTTGAAGGCTCTATGGTTCCATTTTCCAACATTGTCTCACCTTCCTGCTTTGTCAGGTCAATTATTGTATAAGACATCTAACACGTTTTCACTTTGATTGGATTCTTGGTTGTGGCCTCGATTTTGTGTTCCACAAAGTCTGTCTTTCCTGTTTTATCTGTGAAAATTTCTGCGTACTGGCACAGGAGTGTACATAATTTTTTTTCCTGCTTACTAGTGAGTTACTCACTAAAACTGACATCTTTGTATGTCTTATCTCCACTCAGTGGTCTCAGGTCAAGCAGGTCCTCATTTTCTAAGACAAAGTCACTGTTTTCTTGTTCTGCATCTAGAATGGCCACACCTGCAAAATTTCTCTCTGTTGCAATGGCTGCACCTATTAAATCTTCTTGTCTCCCAAAATACTTCTTCAACAAATTGGCATAGTAGATCTTCATGTTCACTTTGTAGTCCATTCTGCTTAGTACGTCATATACTTCAAAATATCATTTCCACTGCAGGGTAAGTTTGTTGTAGTTTGTGGGCAGAAGAACTAAGACCTTATGTTCAATACGAAACGTCAGTTCTTGGCCTTCTTTTCACAGAAATGCTTCTTACTGCTTTGAGCTATATACAACTTCTTTCAAACAAGTTGACATGTTCCCTCCAGTTGGTTTCTAACACAAGTGTTCTCTACTTCTGACTCTTCTTCTCCCATTCATAACTTTTTCAATATCTGTGTCAGACCTTATACTATTTCTCCATATAGTAAATCGAAGAGTGAAAATTCTATACTGGCTTATAGGACATCTAGATAAACAAATAATAGAGTCACGTGATCTTTTTTGGCATATTTTCCTTAGCATGCTCTTTGAAACTCCATTAGCCCTCTCACAAAGCCCATTATATTTATAATTGTACAGGGTGATAAAGAGTGCCAATTACGGATGAGTCTGCACACTTCCTGCACCAGTTCTGAAGTAAACTGGGTCTCTCTGACACTAAGGGTTTCTCTAGGGAAGTCTACTCTGAAAATTACATCCAGGATGGCTTCTGCTACTCTTTATGTCTCTGTCTTTACCAATGCTATTGCTTCTGGATAACATTTCGCAAAGTCGACTACTGTCAATGCATACTGGTTGCACTTGTCAGACACAAGTGATAGTGGTCTAATCAAGTTCACAGCTATTGTGCTGAATGGCTCTTTTATGAGTGGCATCTCTCCCCAGTAGCTCCTTGGCTACCTACCTTATAGATATTGTCCTCTGGCAGATGTTACACGACTTGCACAATCTACTCACATATCCAATGACTCCCAGCCAATGGAAGCTACTGTTGATTCTGTTTACCATTTTTTTTCGTTACTAGGTGTCTTCTCACAAGAGATTCTTGAGCCAACTACACCACTTGAACTCAGCATTTTGTTGTTAGTCTGATCTGTATCTGTTTAACTTCCCCAGTATAATAGCAGTGGTCCTCTATTCTATAAGCATCTTTCTCCTTTGTCTCGTGCTCAACTTCTTCTCGGAAACTGCCCCAGAGTGTCTGCAGTGAAGGGTCTTTCCTTCGCACTTCCTTGAGTTCTTGCAAACATAATTTGAGATGTTGCTTTTCTTCGACACTTGCAGGGAGTTGATGTATTATTTGATCTTATTTTCTTGAGCTCTGGTAGTGACTGTAATTGCTTCATCAATTTTTTCTTCCTAGTTTCTTACAATTTCTACTACGTGGAATGTTTCATCACCAAGTCATATATTTGTGCTTTCTAGAAGTATCCTACATAATACAGAGCATACACATTTATTTTTACCATGGGAAACTTCCTCACTGTCCTATCAATTAGCACTCATAGATGCACTTTGCCCGTTATCAGATACTACACTATTTGTTACTGATGCACCACTGCACCCAGTGTCTCTTAATACTTTCACTGTATTGTCCCCAACATATCTTTCATTTGCTGACATAATGTGAATTAATATCACCCCTTGATGTTTGTCACATGTTCCATTCATTACTGGCACTATTGATCCATTTTCTAACTTGATCTGACTATTAGGCACTCGTCAATCATGAAATTGGCACTTCCTTCTCATGGTGAATGTAACGTGTCATTTCCATTCTGAATATTTTCTGGCAGCAACATTCATAGCGCCAGTCACGCTTTTCTTGTTCTTTACCAGCATTATCTTTGGAAAAAGCTCCAGCTTCTTCATGTTGAGATTTCTGTTGTTGCTTGTTGGTAATGGGCTTGCAGTCCTTTGTAACGTGTCCCCTTTTATAACAAACATAGCAACTTTTCTCTTTTCTATCTGGCAACCTCCTGTCACCTTTGGTAGACTCTTGCTTTGGGTCAACCATCACTGGTTTGAATTTAACTGGATGTTTTTAGACTTGCCAGTTATACTCCTTCCATGGATTTCCATATGTTGTTCAGCCAGCTTGGTCATCTCCTCCACGTCTTTTGGTGCTATCTCCTTTAGAAACAGTGGCATGTCAGTTGCTTACGTGATCATAAACTATACATGTACTAATAGGTCTGACAGACCCTCAAAACTATTATCACATTTGGCCATGTCAGTCAGTTAATCTTGTGAAGTATCACCAACAACGTACTATAAGCTGAAGCACAGTTTCTCCAGTATCAGGTTGGGCACAGTTTCTCCAGTATCAGGTTGGACTTCCGAAGCACAGTTTCTCCATTATCAGGTTGGACTTCTCTTAACTTCTGGTAAAAGTATACTTCAGTAATTCCATATCATTTCAGCAAAGTCATTTCTGATTTGCCCATGTTATCCTCTGGCCTGCATGTAGTTGTAGGTTTTCTTCATGTGACAAATGGGGTGACACAGATTGACTGTTTACTCTTGTTCCCAGTTCTGATTTTGTGTAAATTATTTCATATCCCTTTAATCATGTCATCTTTCTGTTCACCAAATTTGGGCAGCTTGGTTCAGTTGGCTCTGACTCCATTGGTCCTTCTTTTTGTGTTCTTATTCTCTCTCTCACTGATTCAAGTATTTCATTTATTTGATTTTCTTTCCTCTCTCTAGTTCTTGTTTAACAAACGTTCGTACTTCACTGTCTGTTAAATTCAAGAGGTTCTCCTCTTTTTATCCAGTTACAAAAATTTGACATGGTTATATATCGTGAATATAATCTCCACGCCATTAAAACTACTACTACAGCTGTGCTTGTATAGGCCTACCGATTTCCGTTGTTGTTTACCTTTTCTTCTACCACTATTTACCACTGTATAATCACGGCTGACACGCCAGTTGTCAGGAAGCTTACTTTTCTCTATATATGAAAATATATGGATGTGTGTTTGGCTAAGTATTCTTCTACAGTAGGTGTTAGTGACTTGTTGGCGATAAATTCGATGATAAAGGAACAGTACACGCTCCACTTTTAAAATAATATATTCAAAACGAGTTACACGTAGGTATAAAAATGCTTTATACCACGTATGTCATAGCTGTATTTTAAATACCATACAGTTATCTTCTTCTTGACAAAGGTCCATTTAGGTTAATTCAAACTATTTTTATTTATCTTACACACTCAGTCAGACCATATATTATTGCATTTTTGCTTTATAAAAATTAAAGAGTATTCAAGAACTGCTAAGCCCCTGGACCTCGGTAAGAAGTTGCTCCCCCTCGCTTACACCGAAACTAAGGCTATTCAAAAACAACCTAAGTTTCAGCACATATACTGAAACATCGACTTTCACTTAAAGCAAGATAGATGGAATAAATTTATGTATATAATTACCATTTAAAGTACTGTACATGGGTGGGACAAGATGATCCATTATGTACGTGTGTGTATTAGGATCCATCACTGAGAGGTAACTGAATAATTAACGTTAAACGTAATTTTGATTTAACAACTGGAAACTACCTTACGGTCTATATACGATATTTTGCTCTTGCTTCTAATTCCTATAAAGTGGATAAAAAGCTCCTGCGATGGGGCACACTCCTCTTTTATATGCTTTTGGCTTTCATCATTTGGTTTGTTTTGAATTTCGCGCAAAGCTACACGAGGGCTATCTGCGCTAGCCGTCCCTAAGTTAGTAGTGTAAGACTAGAGGGAAGGCAGCTAGTCATCACCACCCACCGCCAACTCTTGGGCTACTCTTTTACCAACGAATAGTGGGATTGACCGTCAACTTATAATGCCTCCACGGCTGAAATCGCGAGCATGTTTGGTGTGAGGAGGATTCGAACCCGCAACCCTCAGATTACGAAGCGCACGCCTTAACGCGCTAGGCCATGCCAGGCCCTCTATCTCATAACTTGAGAGGAAAACTCTCAGATGATGGAGTTTCATTACTTTCTCCATATCACATTACACGTAATTATTTAGCTAATTATATATCTCCAAATTAACTCCAAATGTAACTGAAATACTTGTATTACTAAATGTGCAAACAAAAGACATGAGTTATATGTATATATATAATTAAACAACACATTTTGATGTTGCCATTGTTACACACAGTAGGTTTTAATGTACACATCTAGTACACAATACGTTTCTATGTTGTTAAAAGTACACAGTAAGTTTTAATGTTGTTATTGCTAAACAATACGTTTTGATGTCGTTATTGGTATAAAGTACGTTTTTACCATATTTATTTGAAACAATATATTGACAGTCCATCTATATTTGTCAGTTTGAAATACAAACAAATCATTGAATGCCATAACTCCGTAGGCCACACGTAAAGTGTAACTCGCTGTATAAATAACAATCTCCAGCTAAGTGAGCGTACAAAATGATAATTGTCAACGTTGTAACTTCACTTTACTCGATGGAGTCCAAAGTGAGCCATTTTCGCACGTCACAACTCCGTTATTGCTATGATTGGGCGACATCACATCAGTGGACAGTCGGAGAACAAAGTTCAGTTTTAAAAACTGATTTCTTGGTTCTTTTCCAACACAAAGTATTTCACAAGAACTATGTGAACGACGACGACTTTTATCGCATCCTTCACGAATCCTTCCAGATTAACGCATCTCAAGCACACACTACTACTTCAGGTAAAAGGTTCTATATTTCTCATTCTCGAGTAATTCGTTATTTTTGTTTTTCGGGAACTTTAATATTCATTTCTTTTCTCTTTAAAAAGTAACTCCCCCAATTTTTTTCATTCCTGTCTACGTCCTTGTGAAGTAGTATAAACAACTAAACACGTGGACTAGCGTCACGTTTATGAACTCGTAATGCTAAAATACAGGGTGCAATTTCTCGTGGTTGACAGAGGGCTTTGTGTTAAAAATATACGTAAAAAACAGCAAATTAAAAACCCGAGGAACATCAAATAATTAACCTACTCCTTGTCAGGATATAAACACTTTTATGCTGTTTTTAACAGGATATAAATATCATTAATTGAGTAGTGTTCGTAGAAAGCTTTTTAAACTTTATTAAATTATGCAAAAATGAAACCAGGAGTATGGAAATATTGAAACGTTACCATATGCATCAGAAGGGGTAAATGTAGACAGTAATATGTATTGTATAGAGAAAGGTATTTGGAGAATGGAGTCTTTATCCATCAGAACCTAATCTCAGGCAGCAGTGTTTATGTATTAAAAATTTCTGTATGAATTTCTTGATCTGTTTATAAACACTTAGAATATATGTCATCCTGTTGAGTTTTAATACTTGTTCTCGACACTCAGGTTTTAATACGATGTCTCCTACGAGATAAGTCGACCAATTTGTAATTTTTAAACATTTTAAATTCTTGTTTGAGCTAGAGGTATTTGGAGAATATTGTGTTCTGGAATAGATGTAACCTCGCAGTCATTGAGACGTCCTACACGGCCATCAAATTCGTTCAGAACTTTAGGTATCTAACTTCATACGTGAATAGTCTAGATGCGTCATTTAACTTTATTGATTACTTTAAATACATGGAATTGTTGTTGTAAACTTTGTACATTTAAATATTAAATACTACAACAACAACAAAAAAGTTTCGTACTCGAAGCTCAAGTTTTCTTATCCTGTTATTAATGAACACAGATGCGTTTTGTAATATTTCGTACGTTATAATGTTATAAGCTGTATATTTTGTTGAAATCTAGATATTAGTTAAATGGCACATAACGTTAAGATGAAGTACGTTTGTAGGGGTACGCCTTGAAAGTTCTAAACTGGAAGTCACGTAAATTAGAGTAGTATCGAGAGACGACAAGTAGTTTACAAATATGATAACACTATGTAACAACATTTTTACTTCTTCTTGTTCCTGGGCAGAAAGTGTTATTTCCCAATCGCTTATGCCTAAAGTAAATGGAAAAGACCCATTTTTCTCTTCAAACTTTGCTTTTGTGACCTGGGTAATGGCATTTTCAAATTTACTCATTTTCCAGAACATTCCAGGTAGGTTCAGTGCTGAGTAGTTTATAGAGAATTTTCTCAAACTTACAAGAAATTTCTAGAACTTTCCATAGTAATATATATACAGGGGCTCACCGCTCACCACATAGACCTATCTGATTTTATCAGAGATGGCATCAAGAAGCTGCAAGCATTCTCCAGACACACTCTGCTATGTATGTGGCCAATTTATCAAGACAAGAGCGAAAAAGTATTCTGTGATAGCATCTGCTAAAATGTGTGAAGCTTACAAGGCTTGAAATTGATTTGTTTGTAATTGAGCACAAAGCTAAACAATGGGTCAGTTGTGCTCTGCCCACCACGGATACCGAAACCCAGATTCTAGCGATGTAAGTCCTATGTGCCACATACTGGGAAATATTCATTTCTTTTCTGTTGTTTAATATTAAGATACCTATTTTGTCACACGTTCTTTTAACTTCGAAAACCGAAGACTTATTATCACTTTTCATGTGATTAAAGAAAGTAAACGTTTTACTTCTTTTGTTGGTTTCAACAGCACATTGTTCTCTAACTGATAACCTTGTAGATCCAGGAGCACGTGATTTTCTCCGGCAAGCACAAGCATCAATACTTAATTTATTGAGTGCTTTCAAAAATCTCGATTTCGATAAGCTACTCATCTAAGTACTATGATCAATTCTTACAGTTAAAGATGGTTCAAGGACTTTTGAAAACTGATATGACGAGATTATAAGTATTTATTATCAAATAAAATAAAGAAATAAAAAACAACAACTGTATCTAAATGAAAAGAAACTTTGAATTCAATGTTAATAAGAATTTAGAAGTTAATATAAATTCATAGAAAAACATTTTTTTTAAAGTAATTGAACGTATACTTTAAATATTACGATTTACGTTACAGCGAATTATTGCCTGGTTTCTCTCGTGGAACAGTGGTAAGTTTACGGAGTTATAACGCTAAAATTCGGTACTCGATTTCCTGGAATGGACACTTCAATGTGACTTTTTCTCAAATACGAACAAACAATACCTTATTCCCTGTTCCGTCACTGTAGGCCCTCAGTGGCTCAGCGTTATGTCTGCGGATTTACAACGCTAAAAACCGGGTTTCGATACCCGTGGTGGGTAGAGCACAGATAGCTCATTGTGTAGCTTTGTGTTTAATTCAAAACAACAACAACAACACCGTCACTGTAGTCTTACAGTGTCATAGCGAATTGTCTGCGGACTTAAAACGCTAGTAGGACCGGCATGGTCAGGTGATTAGGGCGCTTGTCTTGCAATTTGATGGTCGCGGATTCAAATCCTCGTCATACCAAACATGTTCGCCCTTTCAGCCGTGGGGGAGTTATGTTACGATTAATCCCACTATTCGTTGGCAAAAGAGTAGCCTATGTTTAGCGGTTGATGGTAATGAGTAAGCTAGCTGTCTTCCCTCCAGTTTTACACTGCTAAATTAGTGATGGCTAGCGCAGATATCCCTCGTGCAGCTTTGCGCGAAATTCCAAACAAACGAAACCAAACCCGTTGTTGGTGGAGCACAGCTATCCCATTGTGTAGCTTTGTTGTTAATTACAGAAGAAGAAACAAAAATCTTTCATTGTAACCAGAAGTCACTGATGTACTAACGCCAAATGACAGTATTAAGTTTATTACTATTTTCCTCACTTATATTTGAAATATTATTTACGTACACACTTCAAAGTTCCAAAAATATTTAAATATTAGCGCCTGATAACGAGACGAGGCCTGAAAATGATGTAATTAGTTCTTGATGAGCCAAGGTCTGAAAGTGATGTAGTTAGTTCTTCAGGAAAACGTTTGATTAAAGATATAAATTGTAAGATGTGAAGTGGTAGCGGAAAAGAACTCATTAAGATGGTGATCCATATTATGGTTACGTTAGGGTTGTGATCTACAGGAGCTAATGTATTGTGACTAAACGAGTGTCGTGATCTACAGAAGCCAGTTTGGCTGGACACTGTGACTAGACTAGCTACTGTTTGTTTGTTTTGAATTTTGCACAAAGCTATTCGAGGGCTATCTGTGGTAGTCGTCCCTAATTTAGCAGTGTAAGACTAGAGGGAAGGCAGCTAGACATCACCACTCACCGTCAACACTTGGGCTACTCTTTTACCACCGAATAGTGGGATTGACCGTCACATTATAACGCCCCCACGGCTGAAAGGGCGAGCATGTTTGGCGCGATGGGGGTGCGAACCCGCGATCCTCAGATTACGAGTCGCACGCCTTAACACGCTTGGTCATGCCGGGCACGAGCTACTGAGAGGACAGATACCAGTACCACAAGTTCTAGGTATAATCCACACGTGTTTGATTCATTGTGTAATTGGGACGGACGTGACGTAGTGTTTAACATGCCTGAATATGTTCTGGATGAATAAAAAAAAATGCATAAGGAAGACCTGGCGAATAGTGAGATTCTACGTGGTAACACTGCCTTTGGCTCGTGTTAAATATTCTTTTCACATTATGTGTATTAAATAACTTAAATTACGTCCGACATATTTTATTTGAAACTCAAGACAATACCCTCAAAAGGGTCGTGTAACCCTTTATGAATGCCACTTTTCTCGCTCAGTTGCCTATGAACTAATAATAACGATGGCTTATGGAAGTGGTGATTAAAACAAGTGGTCGTTTTAAATGAAACGTTAACCTAACCTAATGTTAACCTAACATCCGATGTTCCACTTGTCACTGCTTTATACAGGTTCATACAACAACAACTGGTTACGTAAGAAGACCAGGATTTTTGTAGTGGTAATATACATATTATACTGGTTGTTGTTTCAAACTGTGAACCAATCACGTGCCACTTTATACATTTAATTCTTTAATATTACCCGAGGTGGGCGTGACCTATCAGTTTGCGTGCTACACTGTGGAGCTAAGGGATTATGGTTCGCATCCTTCTCCATTGGAGGCTGTGAGTGCATTATGGGAGTAATTGTCAAACTGCATTACTTTGACTGAAATAACTCAAACGTTGACAATTGCTACGGTTGCCTAGCTGTCTTCCTCCATAATATAGCCATTCAAAATTACGTTTGACTAGCGCATGCAGGTTTTGTAAGGCTTTGGACAAATATCCCAAACAAATACTATTATCTGGTTTAATGGAACGAGGCAAAGGCAACGAACTGAAATTAACCTGAGTTCAAATCAATATCACTTTGATTTTAGCAGTTTAGTTAATATAACTTCTTATCTTTGTTAGCCACGGCACAACGGCTCATTGAACGTCTCTGAGTTTTGTGCACACTTTTTAGATCATAGCTCCATCATCACTTGACCAATTTGAGATCTAATTACATTTTTGGACTCAGGAGGTCAAAGTCTATCATGCGATTTATTTGATCACACCTAAGGTCTCACAGTTTAATTTGCTCTTACCATGTCTGGAAGAATTTCAGTTTGAAGGTAGACCGGTAGAAATCCTGATGTGTAATAAAATCGAATTGGGTATACGAGCTCCTCATGCTTGGTATTACTGGTGAAAATATAGCTAATAAAAGGGGGGGGGAGAAAGATCTCGTGGATTAATTTACTCTACTCCTACATAAAATAATTCCAATGCCGCGGCTATTGAGAATTCTCTCTTGTTTTTTATTCATGTTGTTACTTATTTCCTCAGTTGTTTCTTGTTAAACTTAGTTATTTTAACATTAGGTCTATAAATGTCTAATCTTGATATAACTTGGCTGATGTTGCAGACTACATGTTGACATAGCTTCGTATATATATTGTGTCTCTTTCTTTTTTTTTTTAAATGAGATATCAAACCGCTGTATGTTTGGTCTCTTTATACAGATTTGACTGTTTTGTTACATTGAAAATATTTTGGTTAGACGTATTTGTACGAGTCCTAAAAATTACGAAAAATTATTAGTATTTCGCATTGACGTCAGTTCTTCAGAAAGTAATTCCTCAGAGAGGTTGTGATAGAAAGTTATTGTTCATAGAGGTTATGAGAGAAGATCTTTCATCATAGAAGTTATGATTGAAAATTATCACTCATAGAAATTATGATAGAAGGTCATTCGTTATACAGATTATAATACAAAGTAATTCATAATTGGTTTGTTTGTTTAGAATTAAGCATAAAGCTACACAATGACCAATCTGTGCTCTACCACCACGGGTATCAAAACCCGGTTTTTAGCGGTGTGAGTCCGCAGACATAACACTGTGCCACTGGGAGGCTGCACTTTTTGAGCAACTCACAGCCAGTTTGCTAGATTTAAAATTGGACGTATATAAATGCAAAGTTACAAGCAAAATTAGTATAGGATGTCTTTTACCTTAATTGTACATAAATATATGTTCTAACAGTTTGTACTCAGAGGTTTTACTTGCAATTGGCAAAATTTGATGGATCTGATGACATCTGATTGTTTCCTAGGAAATATAACGTATTAAAAAAACTCGAATATTCGAAATTCAAGTTTTATTTCTGGATATTAGTTAAATGTTTTCTTATTTGGATATTCTTTTCAGCTCTATAATAATATAGAAAATCATTTGTTATAAAGGTTATGGTATAAGGTTATCTGTTGTAGGCGGTATCACAAGGTTATTAAAAATTGTTAATTTAAGTAAAACAACTGTGTATGTTTTCTTATAGCAAAGACACATTAGGCCATCTGCTGAGTCTATCGAGGGGAAACGAACCCCTGATTTTATCGTTGTAAATCCGAAGTCTCACCGCTGTACCAAACAAGATAAGTGAGTAATTTAAAGTAAAAATGCAATAAAAAAAACAGATATAATTTGCTTGTTTTTCAATTTCGCGCAAAGCTACACGAGGGCTATCTACACTAGCCGTCCCTAATTTAGCAGTGTAAGACTAGAGGGAAGGCAACTAGTCATCACCACACATTGCCAACTCTTGGGCTATTCTTTTACCAACGAATTTGACCATCAAAATTATAACGCCCCCATGGCTGAAAAGGAGAGCATGTTTGGTGTGACGAGGATTCGAACCCGGGGTCCTCGATTTACTACTCGAATGCCCTAACAGTTTGGCCACGTCGGGCTAAAACAGATAAATTTAAGCTTCGAGACATAATCCTGACGTTACTTTCTCAAACTACACGTTCCTGTTTTGACTCCACGTCTTAAAGCTGTAACGTTTAGGAGAGTCAAAACAGGGATTTGTAGCTTGAGTAAGTAACGTCACTGTTACGTCTCTAAATGGTTTAAAGGTGTTTCTGTTATGTGAAAGAACCTAGATATTTGTGTAACATGGCCGAAGAAAATCACGCAGTGATAAAAGGCCAGGAACATTATAAATAAACAAGTAACATAAGTACAGCTGCACCAATAGGTTAATAATCTGTGATATAAACTTAAAATATAAGTTACAGAATGCGCAGTGATGCGTTTAGTAGCATTACCCAGGTTTTATTACAATAGTCACAGTTCTTTTTGTTTCTGTTAGCTGGCAGAACTACTAAATCAGGGGTTCCCAATCTTTTGGCACTCGCGACCTCTTACCTAAAAGTTTGAAACCCATGTGCCCCCTACTTAGGGCTTACTATCAGCAGCTTAATTTTTCTTTTATTTTCTGTGAAGGAGAGGGAAAGAAACATCTAAAAAAATATTTAAAAATCCTGTAATTATTTATTAGCAAATTAAATCACATTGGTCCAACCTGAATTCACAAAATGAACATATATTTCTTAAAATAATATTAACATAGGTTTGAACAGCTATCCAACCCAGCTAATGAGATGCCTGATGTTGCATTTCAGCAGCAAGCTTTGAAATTCGTGGCCGAGCGTTTGTTAGAGCCAGTTTCATGTCATCTCCAACATCCAATCTGTTCCTATTCGTTGTTTTTATATTGACAAGAGTGGAAAATCCTGCCTCACACAAGTAGGTAGAAGCAAATGGAACAAGGACACGTAAAGCTATCATGCTGACTTTGGAGTATGACTGATACATAGCGCACCAGAACTGAGTCACGGATTTCACCTTGAAGAGATCACGAGCTGAAGAGTCGTTCCTTAGATCCAGAAATTCATCTTGGATATCATCTGGGATGCTGGATACATCAAGTTCAGTACAAAATGGGTTCCTTACCAGGGCTTCCTGTTCCTGTGATAGCTCAGGGAAGTAACGCTCGACTTCCTTTTCTAGAGACTGAAGATGTTCGGTAATCTCATCCTTGAGGAACTGATCCAGTTGGATCTGAGACTCATCCGTCACTCCACAAAGTTTTTCAAACATAGCGATGTTTCCAAGATTGGTTTTCCGACGCCAGTTCTGCAGTTTGGAAACAAAGGCCCGAAGACTATCTTGAAAAAGGAGAACACGTGTTTCCCTTCCTTGAAGCTTCAAATTGAGCTTGTTCAGCTGGTCAAAAATGTCGGCTAGATACGCAACCCTTTTATTCCATGCTTCATCTTCGAAGTGAGCTACAAGATCTTTCCTTTCTCGAGTTTGTTTAGCAATTTCGAATGCAATCTCATATGAAGCTTCCACTACGGCTGCACTCTGTTGCTGAAACGACCCACTTCTATCGATTCTTTGGCTTTTAAGACACCGTTCATGCCGTTTGAAGAAATCCAAACCCTTCTTTACGTGTTCTGGATGTTTCGTCTCGAGATGACGCTTGAGTTTTGATGGTTTCATTGACTCTGCACTCAGGACAGCATGGCACAAAACACACTGTGGTTTCTCGATGCCGTCGTTGGCGAACACAGTGGTAAAGCCAATGTTGAGGTAGAATTTTGAGTATCTGCGCCGTTTAGCCATGGACACAACTCACCTCTACTGCTTACTTATCTCCTTGTTAAAATAAAATAAAAATGTTGAATAATGAACGCTTTGGCAACTGTAGATCTTACACTGACTACTTGTGGGGGGTGCAGATAGAGTAATGATGGGGTAAGTATTGGGAGGGAAGGGAGCGAGGCCAGTTGCGAGATTCGTCATCCACCAATCAGCAACGGACATGTGACTCACGTGTCGACAGCGAGCACACACACACTTAATCACAGCTAAACAGACACACAAGCATACGTACATGCGCGTGCACTCACATACTCGCTACTCACTAGTACACACATACATACAGTTGCAGACACATACACATTCACACAGGCACATTCACTCACAGGCACGCATGCGAGGGCTGTTCAAAAAATACGCGGACTGTTTGAATTGCGCGGCTCCAGTTGGTTCCAGGGGAATCCGCTTGGTGTCGCTAGGTTTGCACAGATCAGCTGATTACGACGCCATTTCCCGATTGCAGATATCTTCATTTGTGTATTAGCTACGCGGTTTTAAGTGAAGTGCGATTTTTTCGTTTGGCGGATTTAAGAATGAATGACTTGAAGGAGCAACGACTTGCTGTGAAATTGTGTGTTAAACTTGGAAAATCTGCGACTGAAACTTTTGCTATGCTTAACACGGCTTACGGTGATGTTGCTACGAAGAGTACGGCATGTTTCAAGTGGCATGAACGTTTTAAAGATGGTCGACAGTCCATTGAAGATGATGAGCGTCCTGGACGTCCTTCCACGTCAACTGACGACCCACACGTCGACAAAATCAACACCCTGGTGCGGGCAAATCGACGTCTGACTGTCAGGGAGCTTGCTGAATAGTGTGGGATCTTGTTACGAGATTTTGACCGAAAAGTTGAAGATGCACCGCGTTGCTGCGAAATTCAGCCCTCAGAACTCGTGAGTTTTTGGCTAAACACTCGATCACTGTTCTTTCCCACCCCCCTACTCACCTGACCTTGCTCCTTGCGATTTTTCTTGTTCCCCAAACTCAAAAGACCCTTGAAAGGAAGAAGATTTGAGACGATTCCCGAGATTAAGGCAAATGCGACGAAGGAGCTGGAGGACATTACAAAAGAAGCGTACCAGGACTGTTTCAACAAGTGGAAACACCGTTGGGATAAGTGTGTGCGTTGGGGAGGAGAGTACTTTGAAGGGGTTCCAGACCTGTAACTTCTAAATAAAGTACATTTTGTTTTATGACGTCAGTCCGCGTATTTTTTGAACAGACCTCGTACATACACCCATAATATCACCTAATGATATTGAACTAACGTAGCACACGTTTTGCTTTGCACCGATACAAAAAAAAAGTAAGAGCATGAAAATGTAATTAATGAAATAAAATTAATGTTATCCCAAGCTACTTCTAACAAGGCTACGCGACTCCCCTGCCAAGGCTTTGCGACCCCCTTGGGGTCGCGACCCACCGGTTGGAAACCCATGTACTAAATAATAATAAAGAAGAAATTGACGACCTTTATTATGAACCACTACTGTGCTTCATGACAAAAAGTACGTAATTCGTAATAGAGGATTGTTACAGAAAGTAGTTCGTTCTAGAGGTCATGAGTGAAAGCTGTTGTTTAAGGTTAAGCATAAAGCTACATAATAGACTATATACGTTTTGCCAACGACAGGTACTAACACCCGGTTTCTAGCGTTGTAAGTCCTCAGACATACCGCTGTGCCACTGGGGGCAGGCCGAAAGTGTTTCGTTTTAGAGAGTCATTGTAGAATGTAATTCGTTATAGAGAGTTATTAAAGAAAATATTTCGTTGGATTATGATTTCATTCAAATAAAAACTATTTCGTCATCGTCCTCTGTACAAAAATACGAACATATAAACTTCTGTAACAATAAGAAAAAAACATAGTTTGAGAAATCAAAATAATTAACACGTCATAACATTCAGAAGCTATCGTTAGATTTTATGTTTTTGTTGGTTTTAATTGATCGTCGATATTCATTAGATAAATAACGTTTAATAACAGACAATTGTTCATTTTAGTTGAGTACCATAACCATGGGAAAACGGGATGAGACACTGCATAAAAAACACATAATTCAGCACCAGAAGGACGAATCACGGAAACTGCTGCCCTCTTCGAGAGCCAGCTTTCATGAGAATTCAAAATGGTCAGACCAGAATTTGTCTTACTCCTTCGATCAAAATTCCACTAACCTGAGTTCAACAAAAAGAGATGGTCAAGGTTCGTGTGACAACTCTTTTACAAAAGAGCGAGTGAACTTCAAAAGTGAAAGTTCTCGAAGTGGAAATTGGATATCTACTGAAAACGACGTGGTAAAAAAAGGTCCCGGTGGCTTCTCACGCCGTCAGATCAGTGTTTTATGTTCGTTAGGTATAGGAAACCTCCTGGTAGGGGCGTGCTATTCTCTCTTAGCTCCATTTTTTCCTCAAGAGGTAAGTACATTTAGATTGTGAACATTTATTTCTTTACTAGACAAACTAGCCCATAAAAACTGACGTTTGTGGGAGGGGATATAAATATAACAAGAACATTATCTTTTGTTCTTATACGACACTGATAAATTTAACTCTCATGGTTAAAATACTCAAGGCTGGAACGATATTCTACTATATCTGATTTCTATGTCGTTTGTGAACTTATTACATTTACTCACCTCGTTTGATGACTTTATTACTAACACTGTAAAATGTTAGGAACGACAAACAACATCAAAACCCAGTCTCGTGGTCAGGACACTCGACTCGCAATCTGAGACGCGCAAGCTCGTGTTCTCCTTGTGTGTCATTTTCATATTGTACGGTTGTCGTTTTGACCAGGGAGAGGGGTGTAAATGTTTTAAGCTTACAGTAACACCAGCTGACCCCAAACGAGTTAGATAAGAAGCAAGGTAAACCTCCTTCACGGTTTGTATCCTTTTAAAGTATTTTTACGTTTATGATGGGCTCGGCAAGGCCAGATGGTTAAAGCGTTTGACTCGTAATCTGAGGGTCGCGGGTTCGAATTCCTGTCGCAAAAACATGCTCGCTCTTTCAGCCGTGGGGGGCCTTATAATGTGACGATCAATTCCACTATTCGTTGGTAAAAGGGTAGCTCAAGAGTTGGCGGTGGGTGATGATGACTATTTGCCTTTCCTCTAGTCTTACACTGCTAAATTAGGGACGGCTAGTGGAGATAGCTGTCGTGTAGCTTTGCGCGAAATTAAAAAAAAACGTTTATGATGTGAGTGAATAAACTAACCTAACCAGGTAGCGCAGTACAACAGCTAAATTTTGGTGACCATAAAAAAACTTAAAACAAAGTAGGAAGTGTTCTGATAACTTGTTAAAAGACAAACGATTATGCAGTTTCTGAAGAATCTTGCAGATCTGGGAAGAATGGCTAAACCTATTTTATTGGTTCGTCGTTCGTTTCAAATGAACCATTAACAGATTCTTACGAGTCCTCAGTTTCTGTTTCCACTGAAGACTCAAATCCAAAGTCTCAAATCCACCGCAAAAAAACAACAACACTAACAATATGAAGTAGAAAATACCATCTTAGGACTCTCTTAAATAGTCCTACAATGAATACAATGAAACGAGTATTCCGGGTTTGATTTTCGTGGTGGGCGCATAACAGAGATTCTGCTGTGTAGCCGTGTGGTTGGAAATTAACAACTTCTTTAAAGTAAATTTTATCGATTAGCTCATCCCAGTCTATACATCTTTCAAAATTTTCTAGGGAAATAACCATCACGTCGCTTAACCTTTCTTTGGTTTGTTGTGTTTGGAATTTCGCGCAAAGCTACACCTATTTTAGCAGTGTAAGCCTAGAGAGAAGACAACTAGTCATCACCACCCACCGCCAACTCTTCAGCTACTCTTTTCCCAACGAATAGTGAGATTGACCGAGACATTATAACGTCCCCACGGTTGAAAGGGCGAGCGTATTTGGTGACGTGATTCGAACCCGCGATCCTCAAATTACGAGTCGAGCGTTCTAATCGTTTGGCTTGAACTTTCTTGCTCCGTGCTCCCTAACTCTTTGTTAGGTCTTGATTAATGCTACCGTGCTGCAACTCCAATCATCAGCGGTTGCTATCGAAGGAAGAAAACCACATACTAAGCCTATTGTTGCTGTGATAGGGAACATCACAGAGAATCATTGGACGTCTTCTTTTCCAAGTCGTCCTTAAGGTTCACTTATAAAAAATTGGTGAAAAACTGAGAATAAAAACCCTCAGTTTAAATCGTCAAAGTGGCATGTCCTTGTTATGTCTTTGCTGTTAATATTTTTCATCAGTTCGTAACCTGTCACAAAAACAACTCCATTGTACTTAAACGTCGTCCAACTCTCTTTCTACAGTGTCTGATACAACATCAAAAAAACTTTGTAACCAGAAACTTTTTCCGTATCTGACGAACTCTCATTCTTGGCAAGTTTCTAGGCCGTTTCTGTAATTCAAATCTATACAGCAACATTCCAGCCTGTGAAGGAATATTTAAACTTGTGAAGGAGCATTCAAGCCTGTGAAGATTCAGACTCTGCCTTTGTTTTCTTTCTTTTGGTTAGAACTTTAAGAAAGGAAAACATTATGAAATATTTGTTTCTGAGCTTTAATTTCTGAATTAAGTTTTAACCCATCGAGAACTCTTTTAAACTGATTCCTTAGTGAATGGATTACACCTACTTTTCAATAACCATCTTGCCGAGATGTGGTATGTTAATTTAACACTAATATGCATTGTCAACAGATACCAACAGCTAATTATAACGAAATACAGGGTATAACAGTCTATGAAGAGCTAAAAGAAAAAAAAAAATGGAGAACACCCATTAAAGGATTTTCTCTAACACATCCCAGGAGTTGATTGTAGCGAAACATAAGACATGTTACACGATAATGGCATAAGATAACAAAAAATGCTTACAGCTTTAGAATATCAGTGCGAATGATTAGAAGATGACTGAGTGGAGAGAAAAACTGAGAGACGAGGGAGCCCCAAGACAAATCAGTCGCAAGTCAAAAAAAGGTTTTATGGCTGTAGAAATCATCACTTGTCATGTTAATCCAATTGAGGAAATTTAAATACGGTCAATCTCACCAAGCAACCCAATGGTAACCCTTTCTCTTCTTCCTGTAGCTACCAGAATTCAGTCCTAACAATTCAAATTATGTTTCAGTTCTGGCAGTACATTATTTACAACTGCTACTTTCATGTGTACAGTACATATAAACCAGCGAATCAATAACTTTATTTTAAGCACTGTGGTCACGTAAACTTTAGGTCTGCTTATTCACACCCACTTTCAAGTAACCAATAAAATTCCACTTCTTTGAAGCGGTAGATAAAGCAAGGGTGTATAGTAACTCACAAGACCTGGTGAAAATAATTCATATTTAAGCTGCTAAACCCTTTTATTTAAAACTGCATTTGTGTATATATGTAAATACTGGTAACCTTACCCAGGGTTGCTTGGATTTTTGGAAAAAATCCTACTATTTCTGTTTCTTTGTTCCATATTTCAATAGGCAATAAATATTTTATGAAGTTATGAAGAAAAAATAACTCTTAGGTTTGAATTTTAAAATAAACCACGAACCTGTTTTAAATTAGGGTTTTCCTGTGAAAAATGATTTTACTAGCAAGACTAAGTAGGCTCTTTTCAAGAATGTTTAGATTATCTTGCACATTATGAGTATGCATCCTGACGAACAGGATAAGCCTAGCTCTATTTCTCTAGTTCCCCGTCATCCCTCTTCAAATATTAAAATTTCAAATGTAAATATAAGTGTAATATTATGTTGAATTTGTCTTAATGTAAATTTAATATATCTTTATGAATGTGATACCAGACATTGTGACATTTATGTATGAAATATATTATACACAAGATGCAATATTTTACTTTATAATAATAATAATAAATTCAGGTATCAAACCACCTAGAGCAAAAAAAAAAAAGAGAATAAAATACATTCCCTGACTTCACCTTAATCTGATTTTACACAATAAGTATTATAATGTAAGCCTTAATCTTTTCACGTAATAAAATTTCATTTTATGTTTATATATAGGATAGGCTTACGGTTTACATACGGCTTACGAATAGGCTTTTTCACACACAACATGCTAATTCTATACACAATTCTTCTCTGTGTGCGAGGTTAAATATATGATGTATTAGTAGATATGTAGTTAATGATCTATAACCGAATAGGCCTATAATGCTATATTCTAAATTAAATGTTAACTCCAACTTACCAAAAATATTAATTGTTTGTAGAATTTATATTCGTGGAATGTATATAATAACGATAAAATTAAAGGTTCAGCTAGCAGATGATTGACGCGTATATAAACGACAAATTGTCGTTTTGCGCACATTTACGTCAGAAAAGTGTGACATGCGTAGTGCATGCGGCAGACAAACAAGCACATAAACAAAGAAACAGAGGTTTTGAGTTTTATATATAGATTATGTTGCTACTTCATTGTCGTATAAATGACAACCATATTTATATATAGTGTAATGGTGCTATTTAATTAGTACACAGATGACAACTCTGTTATAAAAATAACGTTTCTGATTCCATTCATCATTATTTTTATCACAAGCTGTGTTCGTAAATTTAGTTGATATTGAAATAATAGTGCATACAAACCTGTAAATACCATTTGTTTAAAAGCTTTTGGACATTAAACTCGGAACCGGCATGGCCAGGTGGTTTAGGCGATTTACTCGTAATCTTAGGGTTGCGGGTTAGAATTCCCGTAACACCAAAGATGCTCGCCCCTTTTAGCCGTGGGGGCGTTATAATGTGACAGTTAATCCCACTATTCGTTGGTAAAAGAGTAGTCCAAGAGTTGGGGGTGGGTGGTGATAACTAGCTGCCTTCCCTCTAGTCTTACACTGCTAAATTAGGGACGGTTAGTGCAAATAGAAGGGTTAGGCCTATCTATACCGCTTTACGTTGGAGACAAAGATAAAGGAAGCCTTGAAAGATGTACTACTGATTATAATTAGTATACAGAGTGAAAAAAAAAAAAAGAATCCATTATTTTATCTGGCTGTAATCGTGTTCTGCTTATGTAATACAATGTTTGTGTCTGTTATTTTACAAATGAGAGCATTATTCGTTTGAAAAGTAGTCACATAAACATAATAATTCGTGGGTAATTAATACCACTTTTTAGATAGTGAATATTGTTTTATTAGATCTTTGTTTCGGTTCTTATTTCGATCAATTTTATGATTAACTAATATCGATTGAGTGATGTATTCTGTTTTTATGCCCTGCTTTCCCAAGAGGTACACAGGGTTTTGTTTTCATTGTCTTATTTCATTGAAAAACAAATAAACAAACTCGAGTTAATTTTAGTAAGACTAGCTGTTCTATTATATCTCTTCACTGTTACTTAAAGACGGAATTTAAGCTTCACGGATCAACTTTTTTCATTTCTGTCTTGTCTGATTGAAACCTCTGTGTGTGTGTAACTTTCTAATTAGTTTATTGACTTCTTTCTAGACCTTAATATGAGGTTAATGAGGCAACCATTATTTATGCTTTACTATTATTATTTATTTAAGACTACAACTTCAAATCCTTATAACAAACTAAGTCATTTTCAGACCCGAATATAACGTAAACGTCTGAGAATATACCGAAACATGCTTACAGCTTTACAGGTTACGCCAGTGTTCCTTGTATTCTGACCATTTTAATTATTGTTTTCGAAAGCAAGTTCAACATATTATAAACAAAAACATCTTCTGAAGCCTACTTATAAAAAATCTTAGACGTCTGGAACTTGATGTGTATTTTTTCTCGTACCAAATCTATGACATGATCTTCTACTTAACAATATGAAACCTTTTCGCTGTGCAGACCTGAAATGTAAGAGGAATATATCGTTCGCTAAGCCTATTTCTGAGTGAAATAAGATAGCTTTTTTTTATTTGTTTATTTTGAATTTTGCGCAAAGCTACACGAGGGCAATCTGTGTTAGCCATCCCTAATTTAGCAGTGCAAGACTAGAGGAAAGACAGCTAGTCATCACCACACATCGCCAGCTCTTGGGCTATTCTTTTATCAACGAATAGTGGGATTGACCGTCACATTATAACGACCCCACAACTGAAAGTTCGAGTATGTTTGGTGTGACGAGAATTCGAATCGGTGACCCTTGGATTACGAGTTGATTGCCTTAACCACCTGGCCATGTCGGGCCCGAAATAAGAGAGCCTGTATAATTTTTATTGAAAAAAATTTACGATCCAAGTGAAACGTGAACTGTTTTTTCAGTTTCAACTTCCATAATTAAAGACAAAAATGTGATATGTTTGTCATCTATTCATGCTGAAGATCACTTTGAATGTATGAAGGCGAATTAATAGTGTCTGTGTTTGTATACATTGTTTGTTTGTATGAAGTTAAGCACAAAACTACACAATGAACTATCTCTGCTGTGTCAACCACAGGTAACGAAACAGTTTCTAGTGTTATAAATCCGCAGATATATTGCTGTGCCACTGGGGAGGGGCATATGTATTGATAGGTAGATATGTATAAGGACATATATGCGTACATACGTGTATATATATATATATATTCATGAGTATATATACATTAAAATAATTTTCAATATTCAACAGCAGAAAGGTTGGCATGGCCAGGTAGTTAAGGCACTAGACTCGTCGTAATCCGCGGGTCGCGGGTTCGAATCCCCGTCACCCCAAACATGCTCGCCCTTTCAGCCGTGGGGGCGTAAAAAGTAACGGTCCATCGCACTATTCGTTGGAAATATCTCAGAGTTAGGTGCTGCCTACTTCAGATCACATAGAAGTACATTTTTTTTATTGTTTTAATTTGTTTCGAGGTGAGTTATAATAATTTATTTAATATATGTTCATCACTGTGTTTTAGTTCCATACGAAATATGTTTGCCACCAGAACATATAGTGTATGTAATATTATGAAACTTGAGAATGTTCTAAGTTCCAACAAATCAAACGATTCTTCAGTACTCTCTTCCTTCACGATTTAAGCATTCAGACAATGTTACTAATTAATTATATATATATATATATATCTTTAGGCTGAAAAAAAGGGTGCAAGTCCAACAGAATACGGCATGGTGTTTTCAGTATATGAACTAGTGGGATTTATTTTTGCACCTATTTATGGACGTCTGGTAAGTAAATTTTGCACAATATATAAAGACGTTTAATTTGGTCGGTAATATTTGTATTTAGTTGCAGTTCACTAGAGAGCATTTAGAGTATATATATATATATATAATGAAGAATTTTCAAACCCACACAAGATTATTTTGTGAGTAATTTGTGCATGTATACAGGTATTTGGTAAGTGATCTTTGATTCCGAAATAAATATGTTTTCCAAGTAATTTGTACGTTTATGTGAGGGTATTTAGTAAGCAATTTTGAAACTCGCCAGAAACGTGTTTGGTAAGTAACTTGTGCACCTGTATAAAGGCATTTATAGAGCAATTTTCGAATTCGCATGAAGTGGTGTCGGAAACGAAATTCGCATCTGTATAAGGAAACTTGGAAAATAATTTTGCATCCGCCAATGTAAGTCTCACAGACATTTACAGAAATATGACGAGTAACTTTCAACCCCCACAAATTAACGTTTGTTGAGATATGTTTCCACCTTAATATCCTTTATCCACGGGGGTGGATTGGCTCAGGATGTCGAAGCGGGAAAGCTGGATTCGATTCCATGCAATGGCACAAAATATTCCTCACGCTGTAAACTGTAGGTGCATTGTAAGAGTAACAGTCAATTTTTAGTGTGAATAGTTGGTGACAGAGTGATGCTAATTGCGTACTGAATGCCGAACATTCTGAACTGGTGATATTAAAGAGAAACGTAAAAAGAGAGGGCATTTCTTAAAGTGCTGTTGGGTACTGAATGCCGAGCATTCTAAGTTAGTGATATTATGGATAAACGTGCCTAAGTGTTTCTCTACTAACGTTTATTGCTCAGTGATAATAAATATCATGACTGTGGTTTTGTGTGGAAAACAGTGTCAGTAATAAACAACTGAAGGTCACGATTTCCCTTTGAAACATCTCAAGTTTGTAGTTTGTTCCATGGAAGATTAACAATATTAAAATCCGGGGTTCGATTTCCCACGCGTGAGTGACTGCAGATAACCTATTGTGTAGCTTTACACTAAAAGCCCCACAACTGTAAGTTCGTACTCTGTTTATTTTGCTTTTTTTTAGTTTTCCGTGTTTTCATTATTTGATTGCTTGTACATATTTACAATCAAACTGTCATATTTAGAGACGTGAAAACAGTAAAATAATTCAACATAGCTCAGCCGTACATCTGCGTGCTTACAATGCCAAAAATCGGATTTCGATACCAGTGATGGGCAGAGACGGATAGTCAGTTATGTAGCTTTGCGCTTAACAAGACAACTAACCACCAAAATATGTACTTTTACAGTTTACCGTATTGCACACGCTGAGAACGTGTACCATATTAGACTTTGCTCCTTGCTAGATACTGTAACATCACGTTTAGAGTAATAATTTACACTTTGCTACCCGATCCAACAAAGATCGTTTGAAGTTGTAATTACAAATGAACCTTGAAAGATTGTTTTGAAACTTACCGCCAGGAGAAAAACAAGCACTCTTTAAAGGCTCTATTATTCCGTCCTTCGACAACTGCTAGTCTTTAAGTACTAGATGCGTGCTGTTGTTTCAAGAAAGCCCGAGTTGGGTGGTTTTATCATACATTTATTATCTGTATGTCCATGCAATGACGTGTGACTGTTGTGGAACCTGACTGGCTATCTGGGTCCACAAATACATTAGCAAATTCTTTGAGTATTCCATGTTTATTTGTGACGAGCTCAGATTGTTTGCATAATCTTTGACTTGATGCTCTGGAATTATTGCACGTTTATTCTGTTACACCAGCAATGCATTTAGCCCGATTTAGCCTCTGTTAGTGTGCCAATGATCAACTGAAAGAAGAATAGCTCTCGTCATAGTGCTTCACCATAGATCATGTTGCCAGTGGATAACATTATAGTTCGTGTCTTATTCACCAGAGGGTGGATTCTAGGAATGGTTTGTCATAGTTTCACGCTAGAGGTAAGGTAGGATTGATGATGTCATCTATGATGGGCGTACAGATAGTTCACGGGCAAACCACTAGGGAGTAGTGTATATGAACATATATCAGCGTGTCTCAACATATCATGAACTTTATATATATAGTTTTAGGTTCAGTTACGACTAAAACCTTAAAATTAATATTTCTTGTAACTTTTATACTGTACACTTTACAATTTTATTTATTTATTTTACATCGTCGAAAAAGTAAGGAATGAGGCGGATAGTCTTCCTAAAGTACTATAGGCAGATGGTCATACTAATGTCATTATGACTAAGGTGCATAATTTAATATAATGTTGAATTCGCCGTAGGGTGTTTTAACATGTGATTGTTTCTACATTTAATATTTATCACACCTACTATTCCACTTTTATAAATCAAACTACAAAAAAAGTTTTATTTTAAAGTATCGATTACAGTTTAATATATGACGTCAACATTGTAGTCAACGTTTAACCGTACATCGTTAAAAGTTACAATTAAAACGAAGCAGTAAAAGTATTTAATAACCAGTTGTGTTTTGTAAGTATCGATTTAGTATACATTTAATGTATTGTATTATATAATTACAGTTTTTGCTTCAATAATGAATTTAAGTGACACACGATTTCATCTTCTTATATGTAACATACATATCGAAATTTCTTAGTTTTAATTTCCACAATTAATATATTGTGGTGAAAAACGCCTCCCGCTAGTACAGCGGTAAGTCAACGGATTTACGATGCTAATAGCAGGGGTTCGATTCCCCTCGGTGAGCTCAGCAGATAGCCCGATGTGGCTTCGCTATAAGAAAACACACACACTCCATGAAAAAGATATTTATATAAACATTAATCGATAATTATATCTATGGTTGGTTGTATAAGCGTTATAAATTAGATAAGTTACAGTTGCTTTGAAGCACCCATACGTGTAGTGGAATACGCGGGTTTGATTTTATCTTGTGGTCTAACACATAATAATACAGCGATTCATGTATTCAGATGTAATGATAAAATATTGTTTAAAATCAAAAGATCTGAGTTTACATGTCACAAACTTTACTTTCCAGCTAAAAGCTCCCTAGTGGCATTGCAGTAAGTCTGAAGGCTTATACAGAGTTTCGATACCCGTGATAGAACACAAAAAGCCCAATGTGCAGCTCTATGTTTAACATCAAACGAGCAAATAATTATTTTTAGGACGTGTTTGTATTTGTCCCAAACTGAACGTAAATTCGAAAACCAAAGAAAAAAATATTTACTATAGCGTTTCGTTTAAAGTCTTAGTGATTGAAATGCTTTGATTCATCAAATGGTTACCCTTCTTGACAGCAATATTTTCATTCGTAATCTCACTAATATCGCCAAAATGTGGGGTTTGATCCTCGTGTAGCTTTGCGTTTAACAACAAAAAACGGTACCATAAAGTTTAGAGAGTTTGAAACTGACGTTACTTGTATGTAAAAGATAGAGGAATCTTCAACAGTAATTGGTGGGCTTAATTTCAGTAATAGTCACACGCGTTCACGTTTTCTTGTTTGTGCGATATTTCTAGGGCTTGCCCTGCCGAGTAGCATGTCGAGCTGCTTATTGGAGGATCCGGGGTCCGAGACGTAATGCTGCCGAAAACACTATGCACGTTTTATAAACGTCAGTCACATTGTTTAATTGAGGGACCCGGACAAAGGTTGTAAGGTTGTTGTTTTGGAATTTCGCACAAAGCTACTCGAGGGCTATCTGTGCTAGCCGTCCCTAATTTTGCAGTGTAAGACTAGAGGGAAGGCAGCTAGTCATCACCACCCACCGCCAACTCTTGGGCTACTCTTTTACCAACGAATAGTGGGATTGACCGTCACATTATACACCCCACGGCTGGGAGGGCGAGTATGTTTAGCGCGACGCGGGCGCGAACCCGCGAATTACGAGTCGCACGCCTTACGCACTTGGCCATGCCAGGCCTTGTCTTGTAAGGGTAGGTACTGCTAGCTGGATAACTTTCCTCTGGTTATTAGCTCCAAATTACGAAGTACACATCTGAATCTCAGAAGTTCAGTTGCGCATAAAGTGCTGTTTAGATTGAAAATTAAAATATCCCTGCTTTTAAGGTAATATTCAAGAGTGAGGGGTACCTTCAAGTTACTCCCTATTTTGGTTTTTATATGGCATTTGCATAGTTTTTTGTATGTTTGTTTGTTTGTTATTATGCACAAAGTTACACACTGGGCTACCTGTGCTCCGCCCACCACGGGTATCAAAACCCGGTTTCTAGCAGTATAAGTCAGAAAACATACAACTGTGCCACCAGGTAGTAGCTGTACAAATGTCGTTGATAGAGTAATTCAAAAGCTAGAAGTTTAGGGAGCTTTTTAACACATTAATAAAGGTGTTGTCTTGTCGAGATTCGTCCTTGAGGCTGACACTAAAATATATGGTTGACTCTATAACAGAAACATAAGAAGCTGAGTTTTAGTATTGTAAGTGTATACAGACGAAAAATCTGTCTTATGTTCGTTAATGCATTGATGTTCTTTCATTACGAATTGTTTTCTGTATATTCACAATTGTATAAAATAAACAACAGAAAAGGCTCGGCATGGCCAAGTGGGTTAAGGCTTTTGACATCATTACCTCAAACAATAGTGTTAAGGCCATTTGGATCTATGCTGTTTACCTACCCATACCTTTTGCCGGCACGGCATAACCAAGTGGTTAAGGCACTCGACTCGTAATCTGAGGTTTGCGGGTTCGAATCCCTGTCACATCAGACATGCTCGCCCTTTCAGTCGTGGGGACCTTATAATGTTACGTTCAATCCAACTATTCGTTGGTAAAAGAGTAGCCCAAGAGTTGGCGGTAGGTGGTGATGATTAGCTGCCTTTCCTCTACACAGCTAAACTAGGGACGGCTAGCGCAGATAGCTCTCGTGTAGGTTTGCGCGAAATTTAAAAAAAAAGCTTTTGCTGGAACGAAATTTGTTCAATTCTGGAAGTGAAAAAGAAAAAAAAAACACTTTACCTTTCAAGTGCGTTTTGGCAAACAAGTTCTCATAAATGCATACCATAATTAATACATATTGACAAAGCAAGAACTCACGAAGCCTAAGGAATTTCACTGCAATAACTGGAAGTTCAATAAACCTTCTAATCAACAAATACTACACAGTTATCACAAATATGACTTTATTATCAAGTTCTACAGGGCGCTGTATGGCTTTGCTCGTTTCATTTCCAGGCCAGCGAACTTTATTACTAGATTTTATTTGTTTTTTTTTTCAATTTCGGCAAAGTTACACGAGGACTATCTGCGCTAGTCGTCCCTAATTTAGCAGTGTAAGATTAGAGGGGGGGGATAGTCATCACCACCCACCGTCAACTCTTGGGTTACCCTTTTACCAACGAATAGTGAGATACACTATTACACAATAACAATCCTTGGCTGAAAAGGCGAACATGACGAACGTTTAGTATGATGGAGATTTGAACTCGCAACCCTTAGATTACAAGTCGAGAGCCCTAACCACTTAGCAGTGCTGGGCTTTAGTAATGGAAACATATGTGTATATCTAATGTTATTTAGCTTTGCACCGAGACTGACTCTCACACACAAAAACAAACAAACAGCTTTACGTATTAGGCCCGGCATGGCTAGGTGGGTTAAGGCGTGCGACTCGTAATCTGAGGGTCGCGGGTTCGAATCCCCGTCGCACCAAACATGCTCGCCCTTTCAGCCGTTGGGGCGTTATAATGTGATGGCCAATCTCACTATTCGTTGATAAAAGAGTAGCTCAAGACTTGGCGGTGGGTGGTGATGACTGCCTTCCCTCTAGTCTTACACTGCTAAATTAAGGACGGATTAGTGCAGTTAGCCTTTGTGTAGCTTTGCGCGAAATTCAATACAACAGAAACACAATCGAATAACTTTAATGCAGGAAAAGCATCCGTTATCATAATGACATTTGATAAAAAATTAGTAAAAAACGAATAATAAATAAATAATCAATAATGGAATGTCGATGATTTTATAGGCTTCGATTAATATATAGTTGCCACAACTTTCTAGGCTAAGGACGTACGTATTTTAACGTCTTTCTGTGTTCACGTGCAGAAACAAAAAGGCCTAAGTATTTACTCTTGTGTAGCCCTTATGAAGACATTTCTTTATGATGTCGTCTTAAAAATGTGATAACAATTTTAGTAGGAGCGCAGGTTCGCCCTGCGATAGAGTTATGGAATGCCAAATTGGTGATTAGCATTCGAATCCATAGAGTACCACAAAATATACCTCGTTCGTTAAGTCGAGGGTAAGTTATAAAATTGATGATCCATTATCGTGGATGATGGGTGCTAACTGACTAGCTGTTTAATCCCTCTAGTCAATGGTTGAAAATAAATGAAAGCCATGAGTAGACTTAGTAGACTCTAATCAAGTATTAGGAGAAAAAAATTGTCGCTAAATAAAAAAGTTATCTAGGACTGGCTACTGAACTTATAGAAAAGGAACCAAACAAGATACACGATGGCTCTCTGTGATAAAAAGTTTGGTGTCATAAAATGTGCGTTTTGAAAACAACCAAAAGTATTAGACAAGGGTTAAAAAGGAATTGGAAAAAAATAACAATATTTAAATGCCAGAAAGGGAAAACTCAAATTTTGTTGTCCATACTTTAAAAACAACAACAAAATCGTAAACTGAATAAATGAACTTTCAAATTTTAATGTAAATGCAGTGAAATTATGGTAATATTGATCACACTTTTGATATAAGTTATATCTGACTCAATAGCTTGAATAAAAAATACACTCTTGATACTGAAACCGTCGAAACAGTTCTCTGTTGTTCACAGCAAAACTAACAGAATATTAAGATATATTTATGGTTATAAGAGGCATTTAGCACTTTGAACGTTATATTATTTTGAAGGACCAAATGACTTTTTATTGTTCGTATTTTATATTATATTGAAAGACCAAATGGTTCCTTGTTGGACGTATGTTATATTATCTTGGAAAAACCACGACAGATTGCTGTAGTTATATTACAAGGATCACATGACACTTTCATATTGGTATGTTATATTAGGATGTCAGCATGAAACTTTGCTGTTTGTATGTTATACTAGGATGAAACATGGACATACTTCAGGCAATCAAACAATAAAGTAGTGTTATTGATTATTAAAAGTTGAATACATGAATATGTTTTACTCTATCCTATAAATATTTCTAATTATTTATTAATCTACTTCTAGCTACCTGTCTTGAAGCCTAAATTTTTAACTTATTCAGGTCTTTTTGTTTGTGGATCATGCTCTATTTTGTTTGGGTAAGTGACTTTATTACTTTTTTGTCATTCAAATAACTCAAAAAACTGCATTTATTACAGTTGTTTTCTCTAACAATTAGTTGTAGTAATACTTTGTGATTGAGCTTATCTTATAGCAAAAATGAATGTTTACATTTCGATTTCAAATAATACATGCTAATGAGACCCAAACGAGCGGGTACTGTGCTGTTGTATGCAACTGGTGAAGTCAGACAAAGTTTTTTTTTTGCTTTCATTTCGCGTAAAATTACACGATGGCTGTCTGGCTAGCCGTCTTTAATTTAACAGCAAAAGGCTAAAGGGAACATCTGTACGTGATTCCAATTATCCATGTATTTCATGAATTATGAAGCCTCATTTCCTAATAGGCCAAGCATGGCCGGGTGGTTAAGGCAGTTGACTTGTAAGCTGAGGGTAGCGGGTTCGAATCCCCGTCGCACAAAACATGCTCGCTCTTTCAGCCGTGGAGGCATTATAACGTGACAGTCAATCCCACCATTCATCGGTAAAAAAGTAGCCCAAGAGTGGGTGGTAATGACTAGTTGCCTTCTCTCTAGTCTTACACTCCTAAATTAGGAGCAGATAGCCCTTGTGTAGCTTTGCGCGAAGTTCTTAAAAAAACCAAATATTTTCTAATACGTTTGTACAATTTTGTGTTAATGACAGATCACACAGTATTTTAGTCTCACCGTCTAGACACTAGTTATTCGATCACGGGTTTTATACAAACATTAAATTTTGGAAGTTACAAACAATGAGCAACTGTGCCTAAAAATTGTATTTATAGCAATTTTTATTTATTTTCTGACTTTCTACATGTGGCGTAAAGTAAGTAAATCTGAGGATTATAACGCTAAGAATTAGGTTTCGACACCTGCGTTGATCAGATGCTTAACAAATAAAAAAAAAATTCTACCTTGCTACAAATTTAATTACGGCTTAAAATTATAAACACATATATACTCAAAGTGATGTATTTCAAATATTTAATGAAACGCCAACTATACACATGGCTTTCTTTTAAGCCTAGATTCCTTTTTATCACTAATTTAATAACGTCACCACGAATGCTAAGAATCCAGGAAAATACAAGTAAAACTAAAACCAAATATCTATCTTAAAAGCTAGGTAAAGTAATGTATGCATCACTGGGCACGACTAACATTCACTTTTTAAAATGTTTTAACCAATTTGTATTAACTTTTTATATATTTTATTTTACTATTTGTTTGGAATAGTATTTAATAAATGTACAGATTTTAATCTCACATTATTCAGCTTATTAATACCAGTGTACTCTAAGCCAATAAATCAATCAGCAAAGCTTTCATCCGCTACGATTACGAAAAGGAACCTTCCAACCCATATTGCTATTGCGTTAAAGCTTAGCATATCTCGTAGTATCATTACTTAGATAATATACAATGGTTTTAGACAACGAAACGAAAATCAAATCAACTGCGCTTGATCACATAACAGGTGCGTCCCTAGATTCAGCTAATTAAATGTGGTCTTGGAAGTCGACGTCTGCGTACAGTAGACGATCTGTGGATCCTTTGTCGGTATATTTGACTTTGCTATTTACCGCAGAAGTTTGTTAACAAGAAAACTGCGATGTTAGACAATTTTGCCATTGTCGTCGGACTGATGAGAATGAGCGATGGTTGAAAAGCTTTTTTATGCAGTATAGACAATAATTCCAGATTTTACAAGGATACATGGATATTTACTTTCACAAGACATCGATTCTAGCTGTTCAGAGTAATAAAATACAAGTGTTGTTCCTCAGGTGCGTTTCTCTCCGATGGATCAGGGGTAAGCTTACGGATTTACAAAGCTAAAATCAGGGGTTCGATTCCCGTCGGTGGACTCAGGAGATAGTCCGATGTGGATTTTCTATAAAAGAAACACACACACACACACACTGATGCACAGCATTAGATTTTCAGCAGTGGGCAAAACGTAGACAGTCTGACGTGTAGCCTTGCAATAAAACAAACAAACAAATAAAGTGTTTTGATCTTACCTATAATGTGCGCGATCTGGCATAAAGGCTTTTATAAACGCAATGTTTGTGGTGTTTCTGGTGGAATTTTCTCTTATGTTACAACCCTAATTATGTTACAGGTTCCTGGATAAAGCAAAATCAGGTTCCACTTTTCTTATTCTTGCCATTGCTGTACGGATTATTGAAGGCTTAGGGGGAGGAGCCTACTACACGGCTAGTCCCGCCATTTGTGTTTCGGAATTCTCTGGAAAAACAACAACCGCATTTGTAAGTAGTTCAAACACCCCTACTTACCACCTCTATTTTGAATACAGAACTCTCACGTAAAACATGTAATTTACTTGTAAAGTTTTGACACATACAGACACACGCATATGCACAGTATACTGCATACGTGCGGCAAAATTTACTATACACTTATTTCATTCTAGAACATCCCATAATTTAATTGATTTTATATTATTTTCCTGATATTTTGTTTAGTTTCTTTGTTTGTTTAAAGTTAAGCACAAAGCTACACAATAGGCTGTCTGTGATCTGCTCACCATGGGTATCGGAAATCGCTTTCTAACGTTGTAAGTCCGCAGACATGCCCTTGTGCCACTGGGGGCCATTTTCTTTAGTATCAGTCGTTTGCTACCAACCATTTTCATACTGGTCATTGTTACTTGAGACATTTCATTCATTCCACACCTTTTCCTCTATGGCTCAGTGACAAGTCTGTGAACTTATAACCCTAAAAAGTTAGGTTTCGATATCTTCAGTGAACAGAGTCCAGTTAGTCTTTTGTGCACCCGGCATGGCTAGGTGGTTAAGGCACTCGACGCGTAATCTGAGAGTCGCGGGTTCGAATCCCCGTTACACCAAACATGCTCGCCCTTTCAGCAGTGTAGGACGTAATAATGTGACGGTCAATCCCACTAGTCGTTGGTAAAAGAGTAGCCCAAGAGTTGGCGATGGGTGGTGATGACTAGCTGCTTTCCCTCTAGTATCACACTGCTAAATTAGAGACGGCTAGCGCAGATAGCCATCGAGTAACTTTGAGCGAAATTCAGAAGAAACCAAACCAAATAGCCCTTTATGTATCTTTGTGAAAAGATCACATAAACAAAAATTTAAAAAAACAACCACCGAGTATCTAATATTAATAGAGCCCTCTTTTTTAACAATACGTGCAGTAATATAATGTGCGTCTTTTACAGTTCAGAGAATATCTGAAAGTTTCCAGTTTATTTTCTTGAACTTCCGATTCGGTTTAGTTTAGTGTCGCTTTTAGAATAAATATGTGTGTAAATTCATGATCAATGGACACGGAAAATGATTACAAACTTAAAGAGAACGGTCATTTTCCCTTAAGGTTTCCTTATGTTCAAGATGGATCTGGTTTTGTTTTGTGACTTGCATGCCCAGATCCTAAATCTTAGGATTCAAGGCTCATGGCTCGTTGCAACAAAGGAAGCACTCCACACTATGGGTTCCTAGTTATGCTACCAGAGTGACAGTCAAAACCCACTATTTAATTAGGCAAGGATCCCTCGTTGTGCCATCAGAATAATAATTAAAACCCACTATTCAATTAGACAATGGTCCCTGGTTACGTCATAAGAGTTATAGTAAAAACCCACTCTTCAATTGGACAAGGGTCTCTGGTTGTGGCTTCAGAATGATATTCAAAACCCAATATTCAATTACCCAAAGGTCCCTTATAGTTCAGCAATTCAAAATTAAAGATGGCTACGTGTAGATATCGCGTTGTAGCTCTGCACAAATGTCTGAAAAAACAAAACAAAACTGTCGTCCAGTAATATATCCACTTGATTAAACATTTTACATAAGACTTTTGCAAGTACCTCATGGTAAAGCTGTTTTATAAAACTCGAGGTCCTTTTTTTTTTGTATGGTTGTTGTAAAGTTCTTAATTTTCTATGGTAATAATGGTCATTTCTTTTTCCTTTTTACAATTTCAAGTATACATCCGTACGATTCTGCTGGTTGGGGTGCTTGACTCGCAACCTGCTGGCCATTGGTTCGAATTCTGCCATCGAACATGCTTGCCCTTCTAGTCGTGGGGACGTTGTAATAATGTGTCAGTCAATCCCCCTTTTAATTAGTAAAAGAGCAGACCAAGCGTTAGCGATGCGTGTTGTTAACTAGTTATCTTCTCTCTGTAAACTATTATATCGAAATTAGGGACAGATAGCGCAGATAGCCCTTAAATAGCTGAAATCCAACAAACAACACATCCACACCCTTTCACGTCGACACGTATAACTAACTTTTGAGGTAAGTGATCTCCCCAGAGACACAGCGGCATCTCTTCGGACTTACAACGCTAGAATCCGAGCTTCGATACTTGTGGTGGGCAGGGTACGGATAGTCCATTGTGCATCTTCGTGCTTAATTACAAACAATCAAACAAATCAGTTGAGTGAAGTTTTGACAAGTTAGCTTAATTGACTAAGACGATTTTAAGAGTTTTTTTGTTGTTGATTAGTTACAGTTTTGATGATCAATAAATATCTAATCGCGTTTCTTACGTGTCTGGTAAATTAGGCTCTGGATAAGTTACTCAAAGCACGAAAAACGCCAGGCCATGTGGTTTATAGTCCTGTTAACATCCGACCAATGACACTATTACTAACTATACAGCAGTTAAGTTTAGCCAATGACCATTGGAGACTGGAAATAACATAAACTGTTTCACTTTGACACAGTGTGTAGAAACTGAAAACAACTTTTAATATCACGTCATCATCAATTTCTTCAATTGTTTGATTTAATTGCTATAAAAAGTCCCCCACAAAGTTTATTTACGACTGGAAAGCTTTAATGGCCAGAACCTCTTTAAACCTCACTGTTCGTTCATCAGAACAACGTCAAAGTGTTCAGATTTAATACTACAACCACACTCTATATTATGTAAAACTCGTAATGTGTTATAGATAGAAGAAGTAGGAAGCCCTTAGAATCCTTTGCCAGAGACATTTGATGGTGGACCCAATACAGCTTTTCAAGCAGAATGGACATTAATACTTACGCAGAAATTTCTGCATTTTCATAATTTTGTCCTTGAAAGAGAAGAGATGTCTACAGACAAATCCAAACTTTATAATTTCAAAAGTGATTGAATTAAGTTCGAACATGATGATATTCTACTTGAAGCATCAGATGAAATAATATTGAGGTTCAAAGAGGTTCTGGATAACTAGAATAAAAATCAAAGATAAATCTATTAACATGCGAATTAGAATAGAATTTTTAGCAACTCAAAACAAACTCTAACAGTTCCCCACGTGTACGACAGTGATTTTTACAGCACGAATTTCCTTGCGGTAGATGCCGCTGTCTTCATAATTCTTTAGTCCATTGCGAGTGAGCCCAAAACTAACTACCCAAGCAGCTACCCAAGTAGCACAGCGGTATGTCTGCGGACTTATAACGCTATAACCCGGGTTTCGATACCCGTGATTGGTAAAGCATTGTGTTGCTTTGTGCTTAACTCTAAAACAAACTATTCAAGCAAAGTACCTTAATTTTGAATGTTGTACCACTTACATTTCTACGACTAATGGTTAGCGTGTAAGGTTGAGTAACAGATAGATCCGAGATTAAAGTCGCTATATATTCCCGAACACGCTTCGCATTTTCAGCTTTAGGAAATATATTAATGATAGAGTCAATCATGCTATACGAGTCTGTCACCAGCTGTCTCTCTTTCTTCTGAGAGATATACCAACAACCAAGTGTTTAACTATCGTACCATATCAGCAACGAGTAAACTTACGAGAATCACATATTGCTTTTATTCACTCCGTCATTTCTCTTTGTATGTCTTGACCAGGTATGTTTGTATCTATTTATATAATTAATTTGTTATCGCTGTCACTAGATTTACGTTTACAGATTTATCCCGAAGTTAGAGAAATACACGTAGAGAGAGAAGGGGAAGACAAATATTTTTTGTCCTGAAGTCGTTTTAAGATGTATTCTGCCAAAGAACCGTATTTGAAATTCGTGAACTAGTAATTAAACTTATACCAGTTACAAACAAAGAGCAAGCATTACACTCTTTTACTCACAGATATTTTATGTTATCTTTTTGGATTCTCTAGTCTACCATGGAAATGATGTTTGGTGTAGGAATGGTGATTGGACCAACAGTAGGAGGAGGTTTGTATCAGGTATGTTTGTTCATACTTTTCATATTTATTTTTATGTAATAAAATATTTCGGAAAATATGTAAAGGAATAATAAAAAATAGAAAGCGATATAAACCAGTTTTTGATCCACTCACCCTAAATACAAAAAAACAAAACAAAAAAAAAACAACTCAATTTTCCTACACTGTCAAACCGCCTTATTATCATTGTGGTTTACGTAGGGTAATAATTTCAATGGTAGTTTATTGAAGTTTTCTCCACTAAAGGGTTAGTACCTTAGCACGAGTAAATACCAGATGAACTGAAAAACTGACAATTTTTAGAGAGAGGCTGATAAGAGAATTCGAACGAACACAAATCCTGGCCTTTACATCATAACAAATATTAACATTTTCCTGTAAACTGATTTAATATAAAGAAACTAAAATCGACAACTGTACAGACCGGTGAGGTGGGAAAAAGTCATCATTGCTATGCTTAATACATGCATCTCGTTCGAATGATGTTATTGTTGTGAACAGGAGACGGAACGTGTTTCTGTGAGAGATACACTTTGATGTGCTACTGTAAATTTGCCATGGTCATTATATCTCGGTTCTTTGGTGTTAGTGTTGTAAATATTAGACGGAACGTGTTTCTGTGACAGAACTAACATATTGAGGTACCGTTGTACATTTGTCATAGTCAGTATATCTTGTTTGTTTGTATGTTTTTGAATTCTGCGCAAAGCTACACGAGGGCTATCTGCGCTAGCCATCCCTAATTTAGGAGTGTAAGACTAGAGGGAAGAGAGCTAGCTATCCATCACCACCAACCACCAACTCTTGGGCTACTCTTTTACCACAGAATAGTGGAATTGACTGTCACATTATAACGCCCCCACGGCTGAAAAGGCGGGCATGTGTGGTTTGATGAAGATTCAAACCCGCGACCCTCAGATTACGAGTTGAGTGCTGTAACCACCTGGCCTTATATCTTGTTTATCTGCGTTATTATTGTAAAAAGCGGAGATTTGTTAAATGCGTATTATATGTTTATATAATTTATACTGTAGTCTGTAACACGTTAGTCAATTTATGTAAAACATAAACACCATGCTTGATCACTAACCTCAACTACCCTGACGCTTTTCTTTTAAGGTTAATCTTGTGAACAACTTCTACCTTAAGGTACTTACGCCGAGATTCTGTCTTGGGTCTTATAGTAAAAGGGGTCGGAAGTTTGCCCTGGATCTTGCAATGGAAGAGGTCGCGATTCTGTCCTGGATTTTATGGTGCAAGAAGTCGCAATTCTGTCTTGGATCTTATTGTGCAAAAAACTGTGACTCTGTCTTGGGCCTTACAGTGGAAAGGGCCGCAATTCTGTCCTTGGTCTTATAGTAAAACAGGCCGGGACTCTGTCCTAGGCCTTTTAGGGGAAGGGGTCGGGCTTCTGTCCTGGGTCTCCTTGACAAAACTTCTAGTCTGAGGTCTTCGCATAGGACTTTAAGCAATGAGTTGTTTTGATATTTACAAGAGGGACATCCAGGTTTTACTGACCTCCATACTAGTTTGACTAAACGGGTTATCAATTAGGTGAATGTTGACTGACACACCTACAACAGCACATACGACAGGAGGATCAGAGACCAATAATGTTCACTAGTCATTCATTTGTAACATTTTAAATTAACTCGGAGTTTTGTGTTAAGTTCAAATAATATAATAAAAGTCAAGTTGTCGTTAATTCTTAGTTGGTATTTTTGTTGCAACAAGATTTTTAAAATTCCTTTTCTTTTTTAGGTCGGAGGCTACATTCTACCATTTTTAGTGTTGGGTTTACTTCTGCTATTTTCATCTTTAATGATATTCTTCATTCTTCCAGATATCGGTACATTTTTGTTTATTACACGTGTGAACAAACTGTAATAGCTAAGCCTAAAATGAACAAAGAGTTTATTAAATTTCTGAATGGTTAAGTGGCATAATATCATAAGATTTGTCGCTAAAAAATGTATGACTTATTAGAGAAATTGTCTATTGGATCTTATACAAAGCTACACAAAGCCTATATGCGCTGACATTTCTAATTTTGAAGCGACAGATTTGTGGGATGACCAACTATCGCCAACTCTTGAGCTATTTTTATTATATTAAAATAGTGGAAATTGATATATCCACTGCCTAATAGTATGGAGAGCGATTCTGTTGTGTTTTTGTGGTGACAACAGGACTTAAACCGCGGATCCATATATACATAGGATGACACCTTAACCAATGGACTACTTTTGGCCCAAGAGAAATGAAAGTAATCCATTTAACACACAATCACTTCCACAACAGTTCTTTCACACAGCTTATTTTGAACTGACGGTTCAGTATGTGGCACTCAAAACATACACGTTTTAGTCTAATTTAAGCCGAATGTAGTTACTCTGTAATAACACGTTAAAGCGCCTTACTAGTCAACGCTAGGGGAAATAGCTTTTTAGCTCAGTTGGTAGAGCTCTCTCTTCGTGTGCGAAAAATCTGGCTCAAGCACGAGACGATGAAATATAAATTACTACAGTGACAAATAATTAAACGGTCATCACATAACCTTGAAGTTTGTGGCTCGAGGATGGGCTTAGTTTGTGAGAGAAGAACGAATGTACCAGTTCAAGTTTTAAAAGTGACTTATTAGGAAACACTAGAAGACTAATCCATCAATTCAAGTTTAAGATCACTCGTTCCATGTACTAAACAAGCTTGACTCACTTAACACAACAGTCATCTAACTTCATTGATTTTATTTATTTGTTTCTAGTTAAACCCAAAGCTACACAATGGGTTGTCTGTGCTGTGCCCGCACACATCGAGACCTAGCTTCCAGCGTTATAAGTCCACAGACTTAGGGCTGAGCCACTAGAGGGCGAACCCATTTTGAATTAAAGGTAAATATCTTGGAAGAAGACTTATTTGAAGCAGTAATTCAATAAAAACTTACGAACCATTAAACACGCTCTCTGACTCTAGAAGAACTCATAAAACTTACATATCTCGTATTTCAAACTCATGCAAAGGCGGAAATGCTTTTATTTTAAACATTCCCTTTAAATTATTTTTAAAATGGATTTTATGAAGTTTATGTGCTGTGTCGGGTATCGAGACTCGGGTTTTAGAATTATGAGCCTTCAAACTTACCGCTAAGCTATTGATAAGCAACATGCTTGAGGGCTTGCAATGCTAAAATCTGGGATTTGATAACACACAAGAGGCAGGGTACATATAGCTCACTGTGTAGTTTTACACTAAGAAAACAACAAACTATTATAATTGTGTAATTAAGTATAACATTCCATAAACTAGAGTTACAAGTCCTAAAAAGACAATTGACTACAGACTTTTTTTCTCTCCATTCTTTTCTTAATTAGTCCATTACGAATTTTAATGCCCGGCATCGCAAGGTGGTTAAGGCACTCAACTCATAATCTCCGTCACAACAAACATGCTCGCCCTTTCAGACATGGGAGCGTTACAACGTGACGGTCGATCCCACTATTCGTTGATAAAAGAGTAGCCCAAGAATTGGCGATAGGTGGTGATAAATAGCTGCCTTCCCTCTAGTCTTACACTGCTAAATTAGGGACGGCTAGCACAGAAAGCCCTCGTGTAACTTTGTGCGAAATTCAAAACAAACCAAATCAAATAAATCGCAGACATGTAAAATTACCTTTTGAGCTCCATATTTCACCTTTTACAAGTCACTATGAAGGTCTATAATTCAGTACCAGGAATTATCAACCAGGCTCGGTTGTTAATGCTACTAGAACGCGGTACAACAAACATGAGTTTATTAAACACATGTACTATCAATGGAAAAGAGCTCAGTTGGTCCAATAGTTATTATACGGTCTTAAAACTAACGTGATGGATATGATAACAACACGTGCGAATTAACATATCAGCATTATTCAATGCACAGCTGCTCATGGATATCGCCAATACGCAGTGAACACATTTCTTGGGTGGTCTAAACCCAAGTTTGAGAGTTAGTCATACGACTGTTCATGATGTGTCACAACAGTAAGGGTAAACGTAGGATAAAAATACATGACATTACACAATGAAAAACTAATATATTCGTTACGTAACTAAAATCTTGAGTGGGAATTAAAACATCGTGAAGCACTTGTAAAGTTCAGACATTCTCTAATCGATGATACGTAATGCATTCGTTACATAATAACTATAACTATAAGTTACCAGGGCACAAGTTATAATGTGGAGAACAAGAGATTTCCTGGTTTTTGGAGGCGACTATCAGTCTTACCTTCTGTTCTCAAAGCCTCACTAGTAAATAAAAAATAATAATAAGAAAAATAAATGAAAAAATAATAACTGAGGAAGACGTGGAAGCTAAAGCCTACAATGTCCCATATATATATCACCTGTCCCCCATTGGCTCAGCGGTATGTCTGCGGACTTACTTACAACGCTAAAAACAGGGTTTCGACACCCGTGGTGGGCAGAGCACAGATAGCCCATTGTGTAGCTTTGTGCTTAATTCAAAACAACAAAAACAACAGCAATATGTATCACCACCCTTTACTTCCTGCAGACAGCTGTAGGAAGGTTTACATTATATATATATGAAAGTAAATAAATCTCGTATCATACTTTGGTTTTCTAGCATATTAATCGTGTGAATAAAGTTAAATACTGAGATGTACCAGTGTTGTGAATAAAGTTAAATGCTGAAATATATTGGTAGTCTTCAGAAGGTCTGAATACAGTTAAATGTTTTCGTTCTGAACGATAATAAATCAAAATTAAAGGTCGTAGTCATGTAAGTACGATTATAATTAGTTATGAACAAATACATTTATAGAGATTGTGATTAATTTCAACGTGATATTTAAGCTTCATCAAATGGTTTTATTCTAGAAGCTGAAGTTAACACAAGTGGTGGATACAAACGTTTACTTCTAGACCCCAAGATGGTGACATGTGTCATGGTGCTCATTAGTGGCTTTATTTTCTTTGGGTATAATGACGCCACCTTAGAACCACATCTCAGGAAGGTTAGTAACCTTTAATAAAAGATTAATGTGAATGGAAAACTCATACGTTTAATTCAAGAAAAGGGATCGAAAAATTTCATCATAGATTCCAAATTATTATCTCTTCCCCAATTGCTTTCAAAACGTTCTCCAGCTAAAAGAGATGCTTGAACAACAGTGTATTCAGAAAGTTTCGATTGTCGTAACTTTTTTCAAGCTATCCTAGGAACACATTACGTCTTAAAGTAAAGGTCTATGTGGAGAAAGTTTGTTAAGGTTTGACAATATTGAAACAATTGGTGGTATACAATAATGCAGGAGTGTACATCATCGTACAATATTCACACGCGTAAGTCATGACCAGTTTGCATTTCAACTGAGCAACTGATATACACATATATTTATTATTATTATTTAGTTCGACTTAAAGCCAGCTGTTCTTGGAATGATATTCGTTGCTGTTGGAGGAGTGTATGCCTGTACTACACCGTTTTGGGGATATTTATGTGATAAAGGTGTAAGTACAAACTTCTATTTTTTTTTTTTTTGCTGTTTCTGAGTAATTTGATGATGCTTATTCTAAAAATCGTTGTTGAAAATTAGTAATAATCCCTATTTTTCGAGTTACGATAGGTTTATTCAAAATAACTTTTCCTTTCCTAACTCTATATTTATTATTTGAAAATTGCATTTAAGAATGTTTAAAATAGAACATAATAAAAATATCGGTTTAAAAAAGCAATGAGTATGATAATATTACAAACTGAAAATACATTCAGTTTATGTTCAAAACGTTCATCTTGGTATTATTTTTTGTAATAAAATATCTGCTTGATCTTCTGCACCTTTTCTGTGTGTTCTCAGTTTCACGTTGCAAGAATCAACAGTAATCTCCTGTCATCGCAGGATTTTAATCGTCCTTGTAGATATAAATTGGTGGAAGCATTTACCACATTCTTCGCTCACTACACTTAAATCATTCAGAAAGAAGTATAAATGGGAGAGAAAGAAGAACTTCTTTGCTGACATCCTAGACTCCATTTTCCTGTAATTCCCGAGCACATAATTAATCATTGCAGCATGGTTTTCATCTCTGTAATATTCTAAGAAATTTTGACAACCAGTTTGAATTATTTCCAGGCGACAATTTCTTTCTGATAGGATACTGTTCCAAAATAATAATCCATCAGCACTTCTCGAATTTGTGGTCCAAAAAAGATACCTCCTAAATTTTAGAAACTTGTCAGACAACCATAACCATCTTTTTCATTTATTTTACTATTATAACTTCACGAGTCTTAGTTTAATATCAAGTGAAACACATTTTCAGGAATCACTAAAAGTTGATACTCGATATTTTGTTTCTCTGATAACTAATTCTCTGTCACTACCAATTCCTTCTTTGTGAAATGATTGTTATCATCTGGGCTGTACCAAAGACACAAAAAAGCAACAATGCTTGGTTTATCCACTCTGCAGGTCTAGCAGGGATGCAGTAACGTTTAGATCACCATTTATGTTCCAAGTATGGTGATAATATTTGATGGCCTAAAGCATAATTGCTCTTTTCTTATTCAACCATCACATCAAACTAGATGTACAAACTGTAAAACATATATGTGGAGCCCATTTCTTGTTTGTTTTTTGGTCCTCAATTTTATACACAGACTAGTGATATTAAACTACCTTTACCTCATGTGTGATGTTTTTCCCTCGTGAAACTGTGATATATTTTCCACAAACGAAGCAAAAACTGTTTGGATGTTTTTGTACTTTCAGACTTTACTAGGAATGGATGCAGCCAGTATTTCAAATCATTATCAAAAATTACAAGACAATTTATGTTTACTGAACTAGGGTTCAATAGATGTAAAAAGGAAACACGAAATTTTACAGAATTTCATTATATCACGGGTATGATGTGGGAAGAAGATTGAACTTTGTTTTGACTGCACGTGTAGCGAGGCGAAGTGGTTGTTTGTTTGGAAATTTCGCACAAAGCTACTCGAGGGCTATCTGTGCTAGCCGTCCCTAATTTAACAGTGTAAGACTAGAGGGAAGGCAGCTAGTCATCATCACCCACCGCCAACTCTTGGGCTACTCTTTACCAACGAATAGTGGGATTGACCGTCACATTATACACCCCCACGGCTGGGAGGGCGAGCATGTTTAGCGCGACGCGGGCGCGAACCCGCGACCCTCGGATTACGAGTCGCACGCCTTACGCGCTAGGCCATGCCGGGCCGAGGCGAAGTGACCGACTGAGTGAGTGAGATGCAACTGCCAGAGAGGTGTCTGACCCCGCCTCTTTCATTCTCAGATAGACTTTTCGAATGTTATAGCAAACTAAGCACGTGAAGGTTTTACGATTCAATGGTGTCCAAAGTGAGTGTGTGGTGCAATTCACTAGAATTATGTTGAAAACTAACAAAATAGATAAACAATACATTTGGGAGTTTACAACAATACAATACAGTCAGTGTTTGAAGTTATGAAAAATGTATGTCTTTTACCACTAAATTGTTCAAGTAAATGTTCACAACATAAATCTATTCTACTGAATTGACTGCATGGAATATTTCACACAGTGTCCATAAAATGTAAAGACATTACACAGTGATGGATAAATTCTGACTACACTTTTTAAAAACCAATAACACATCAAATTACCCAGAATTACTTCAGTTTTCTCCAACAACAAATTCTTTCTTGTCTGGTGTTGTGCAAATTACACGAAGCTTACATATCATGCCAATTACAGGAATATAGCAAACAGCTAAATTCTGTCCCAAAAGTTCCCTCTCTCTTCCGACCCACCAAGATTTTATAATATTGCAGCCGTGGCAAGAATTTATTTTGTGTTTCTTTGTTTTTGAATTTTGCGCAAAGCTATACGAAGGCTATCTACGCTAACCGTCACTAATTTAGCAGTGTAAGACTAGAGGGAAGGCAGCTAGTCATCACCATCCACCGCCAATACACTTTACCAACGAATAGTGGGATTGACCGTAACATTATAACGCCCCCACGGCTGAAAGGGCGAGCATGTTTGGTGCGACGGGGATTCGAGTCGAGCAACGTAACCACATGGCCATCCGAGTACTATTTTGTGTTAATATGGTTGTTATTCAAAATATTCAAGAGAGAATATGTAGTCCTTATTCTGTGATACAAAATTGTATTCCCTAGGACAATAATGAAAATTAAAGTTAACACTCTATTTCACACATTACAAAAATACGGTTGATATAAAAAAAGTTTTATTTTGAATTTCTTACTTAGATAGCTCTGTATCGCACAAAAAATGAAACACTTTAGTTAGAGTTTCCAGCTTATTTTAAAAACATGAAATATACTTTACGTTTTTATTCCTTTAGTCAAACCCACGCTTGATGTGTCTTGTAGGATGTGTGACGTGTTTCATTAGTCTTCTTCTAGTGGGCCCAGTACCATTCTTCAATTTTGAAGCGTAAGATTGAATTTTATTTACGTAACTAAATTTAAGTTTAATGTCACTCTAAAAGCACCGGTAATTAGCTACGTATTTCTGAAATAGTAATCATAGGAAAATACGAATGAAGGTAGAGAAGAATTTAATACAGGTATAATACGCCAATAAGAGAATGTTAATTTTTTTTCACGTTTTCAGTGCTGACTGAAATATTGTTTGCTTGTTTGTTTTTGAATTTCGCGCAAAGTTACACCAGGGTATCTGCACTAGCTGTTCCTAATTTAGCAGTGTAAGGCTAGAGGGAAGGCAGCTAGTCATCACCACCCACTGTCAATTCTTGGGATAATATTTTACTAACAAATAGTAGGATTGACCGTACATTATAACGCCCCAACGGATGAAAGGGCGAGCATGTTTGGTGCGACGCGGATTCGAACACTCCAAAATTAGGGACTGCTAGCGCAGATAGCCTACGTGTAGCTTTGCGCGAAATTCTAAAACAAACAAATTATATTGTTTACTATTAAATAATTGTGTAAATAAATTATTTCGTGTTCTTTCAGTGACCTCTGGTTGATTATTTTACGCTAGCCCTTCTAGGGCTAGGACTGTCTGCAAAATTGGTCTCCACCTTTACGATGGCGTTACAGAATGCCACGTAAGTTGACGGCTACTTTTTTTGTAAAGCGTATAGTTTTTATGTAATGCTAGAAGTACAGAGTAAATTGGTTGCTACTGGCCGATTAGTCCTGTGGTCGGCGATTTGAATTTATTTAGTGACGACATCAAGCTTTACCAATATTCTTCGTTGCTTAATGTGTTGGCAAGTCCCTTAAACAATTAGAGGGAGGGAAACAGTTGTTTATTTGATAATAAACTTTTCTAGCGTGTTGTTGTTTTTATGCAATTACCTCTAACTTTTAGTTTTAAATAATCAAAGCAATTATTCTCAAAGAATTAAAAGTTTCAAAGTCGTGCTTGACCAATCACAACAGTCTAAATTCGTACATGGTCCAATTAGAACAGTTTCAGTGTTAGATATCTCCAGTTAAGTCATGTGAGGTAATTCGTGATGACGAGAAACCCACTTGTGAGTAAAAATATATTTCAGAACGACTGGTATAGGTATTAACACTTTTACTAATAAAGCAGAGAACAACGTTTCGACCTTCTTAGGTCATCTTCAGTATAACCAAGTGGTTTGGGGCGGTCGACTCGCAATCTGTAGGACGCGGGTGGTGTTGATTAGATGCCTTCCTTTTATGACTGCAAAATTAGGGATGGACTTCGCTCGAGAGGCTTTATGCGAAATTCAAAGTGATCCACATTAAACATTTCTTGTTATAATGGCTAACATTTGTAAAATACTGATAGTTATATTGTAAGATAACTCGTTGGTTATTATTAGTGATTTAAATATATGTTAATGAACACAGCAATGATATTCATAAAATTGTAAAGTTATACATTGAAGAGACCGAAAATACATAGATATTGATATCTTCGTTTATATGTGTTTTTATACGAAGGTTAATATATAACCTGCCACGACAATATCATTCAGGGCGCTTGAAACTGCCACACATAACTTTCCTATTTACAGTGCTTAAAACGTACGTTTACTTCGTTTGTTTCAAAACACGAACAACTATACGGATAATAAGTTGCTAAGGTTTACTGATAACGTACGAGTTGAGGTGAGTCGAGCAACCTGCAATTAATCCATAATTGTCCACACCACTCGAGAGCGCAGATAATCCTGGCGTAGCTTTGTGCGAAATTCAGAAACAAACAAACAGTACTCAAGTTCGAACCCTATAACATGCTCGCTTTTTCTTCGTGGGAGGGGATGTTATAAAGTTACAGTCAATCCCACTATTCGTTGGCAAAAGATTAAGCCAAGAGTTGAAGGTGGGTGGTGTTGGCTACCTTCCTTTCCCTCTTGTCTATTACTTCTGAAATAAGGACTCGTAGTGCAGGTTGTCCTTGAGTAGCTTCACACGAAATTCAGTCAACGAACAAACAACGAAAGTACTTCAGTAAAGTAGATAATAATCGCCTCTCAGTGGCACAGCGTTACGTCTGCGGACTTACAGCGAAACAGGGTTTCGATATTTATAATGGGCAAAGCACAGGTATCCCATTGTGTAGCTTTGTGCTTAACTTTAAACAACATTAGACGATAATCAGCACCGATAATTAAGAAAATTGTCAACAATATTAAATTAAATTTTTTTAAATATTGTTAATAACATTCAAATTTAAAAGTTGACAAATAAAAATAAATGTTAAAAAATTTTGATAAGTTCATGCTTTAATTCCCACCAATCATGGAACATGTAATGAAAAGTAAGTTATTTTTCTTTTGAAATTATTTACTGCTATTAACGAAGTCACATCAGTAGTTACTCCTCATCCACATGGCACGCCACTAGAGGGTGCCACATGCGTGTCGACTCCACGCAATGAAGAGGAAAAGAAGAGGTAGAGTTGATGACGTCCTTAGTATGTTAAATCAAAATTGGTTGTGTACTTCCTGGTTCTTTATCGTAAGAAACAAGATTTTGTCAAGAATGTAATTATATGAAGGAAGAAAAATAAGAGAAACGGTGAGATTGTCGTAAGCTTGCATGTTAAATAAGTGCGCTTTTTAGGACGATAACTGATTTAAATATAAAAGGTCAGGAAAGGTTAAAAAAGTAGGATTAAATGCAGAACTAAATAATTAGTGGAGTTTTTTTATACTGTAGATCATAAGTGAATCTGGCTATTGATTACATGTACAAAAATATATGATGATGTCGTGAAGATTGTGGTTCCGCTTCATGAAACTATGACGTCATGCCCGCCTGTCATACAGCCATAGCAACATGCTCTCTGTTACTACGTCTCAGAACTATAACGTCATCATCTCTGGTGACGTCATCAGCTCCACCCCTTGTATCCCTCCCCATTATCTAAGGTCAATACGCGTGTGGCATCCTTTAGTGGTGTGTCGCGTGGGTGAGGATGACTGCTATCATACAGTAATATTTTTGAGAATGAAAATCGGGGTGTTAATTTTAAGCCCACATGTGTGTGTGTGTCGGGGAGATAAAAGCGAAAAACATTTGTACATCAAGTAACTCGAGGCAAGCATTGTAAACATAATTAAGATTCAATGTCAATTATTAGTTAATTGGTCAGGTGGTGCGGGGGATTATCGGTAGTCGGTCATGATGTAGTAGTCTGGCTTGTTTTGAATTCGCGCAAAGCTACACGAGGACTTTCTACACTAGCCGTCTCTAATTTAGCAGTGTAAGACTAGAGGAATGGCAGTTAGTCAATACCACCTACCGCCAACTTTTACCAACAAATAGTGGAATTGACCATCAATTTATAACATCTCCACGGCTGAAAGGGCGAGCATGTTTGATTACGAGTCGAGTGCCTTAACCACCTGGCTTATGATGTTGTGAAGTCTGGTTAGAAACATGACATCCATTTTTATGTATAAATAACACTTACGTTATATTCCGTTGTCTGTAATTTATTACATTTCTTGTTTCTGATTATAATATTTTTTATTTCAAGTGATCGTGGCTTTCCTGACGATGTGTCCACTTATGGAATGATTGGTGGCATTTTTGCAAGTGTGTCCTCAATCGGGTAAGCCATATTTTCCTGCTTGTACATTTAGAAGCTATGATTGAGAGCATGGTCGTTTGTGTGTCCTCGATAGGGTGACCCATATTTTCCTTCTTGTAAATTTGAAACTTTCCTGTTGGAGTTCGTTTGATATAGTGATCAACCATTCCGATGGTGAAACAGATTGGAATCGTGGGGGAGTCAACGAGGGTCACTTATTTGCCATGTTAACTGCGACCATTGAATTCAAAGTTGAGACAGTAACTTTCCCTAACAAGTCTGTTTCCTCTTACAAAATAGCACTTTGCTACAGTGTCATATACCTGGAGGTACATGTCCTCTCTCAGTGTCTACTTCCTATGTTTGAATGTAACTCACTTCGAGTCATATTTAATTTAATATTACAACATCGAGGAACTTCCCTCCTTATAGTATTTATCCACTATTGAATGTAACTCACTTCGAGTCTTATATTTAATTTAATATTACAACATCGAGAAATCTCCCTCCTTCAAATGTTTATCCACCAGTTATAAGGAAGGTCTTTTATGATTCTTTGATGTGCGTTTTCTTCACTAACATCTCGTGTAATTTTAAACTAGTTTTTAAAATGCTCTTTTCATACTGTGAACTTGAATATTTCGTTTTTTGAATAACTTTAAACAGGAAACAAAAGTGGGTGAATTAGAGCTCACCATAAACAACTCTGACAACAAGCCAACTCTGACTGATGGATGTTAATAAATAGATACATACACATAATGGGTTATTTTTATGGTAAGATATATATAATTTTTATTTTAAACCTATATATATAAACTCATTCTCACCAACAGTATAACTTACGTGTCATATTTAACATGATATTGTTGCTTGTTTTTATATTATATACAGAGCTTTCATCGGACCATCTTTGGGAGGTTATCTTCTAGACACAACAGGATATGAATATGGTACGCTGGTGCTTGTAACTCTCGAAGCTTTACTGGTAAGTTACGGTCACGTGTAAATATGTGATCCTTGATCTTATAACCACAGTAAATATGTGATCTTTCATAATACAGTCACATGTAATCTTTCATATTACAGTCATATGTATGTGATCCTTGATATTATAGTCACATGTAAGTATCTATGGATTGATCTTTTGTAACCCTCGATGAAACTTCGATATTAATTATAATATTTTCCTATGTCTAATCAGTGTGTTCATTGTGAGTTCAGTGTTTTAAAAGAAGTTTATCCAGTAATTTGTAAAACTCAATCCCACATTTAACGTGTTATCAAACATTCTTTACACAGAACTGCACTATGGCTAGTCGTCCATAAAATGCAATGTTATAATGATTATAATTAAGATTGTACTATACTATAAATACTAAGCCGGCCTGGAAGATACAAGCTACACTAAAAACAGTGAAAATACCAGGGAAGATGTATTATACTACAAAGTAAAAACTAGCTGACGATAGAGGCTGTTCTACATAGAAAGTCAAAACGAGCTGATTATAGAGGCTGTTCTACATAGAAAGTCAAAACGAGCTGATTATAGAGGCTGTACTACACTAGAAAGTCAAAACGAGCTGATTATAGAGGCTGTTCTACATAGAAAGTCAAAGGAAGCTGATGGAATACACTGAAAGGTGGTTAGCCCCATCATTGTATCATTTTATTTTCTTAATGACGAAAGATCGTTCGAATCTAATACATTTCAATCTTTGTGGTTCATAAAACATGAAACCAAGAACGGAATCTTATGATCTGCATATTAATACCAGGAAAAGGAAACTGAAAGTTAGAGGACATAAGTATGTGTCTGTGTATCAATATGAATCGATGATCTGGACATAAGTATGTGTCTGTGTGTCAATATGAATCGATGATCTGGACATAAGTATGTGTCTGTGTGTCAATATGAATCGATGATTTGGACATAAGTATGTGTCTGTGTGTCAATATGAATCGATGATCTGGACATAAGTATGTGTCTGTGTGTCAATATGAATCGATGATCTGGACATAAGTATGTGTCTGTGTGTCAATATGAATCGATGATTTGGACATAGGTATGTCTGTGTGCCAATATGAATCGATGATTTGGACATAAGTATGTCTGTGTGCCAATATGAATCGATGATTTGGACATAAGTATGTCTGTGTGCCAATATGAATCGATGATCTGTTCTTCCATCGGATATTTTCAAATATCCACTAAAAACGTAAGAACAATATTTGTATTCGGAGTTGAATCCAGTTGGTTCCTAAAATTGTTTTTCAGGTAATCAGATGAACGTATGACTAGATTAGTTATGGTAGGTTAGCTGTAAGTTTACTAATTTACGACGCAAGAATCAGAAGTGTGATTTCCCGATGTGGACACAGTGCATCGTGTAGGGTTGCACTAAGTAAAATAACAGGTACTTGGTGTTTACATTTTTATATTACTGTTTGTTTGTTTTCAAATTTCGTGTAAAGCTACAACAGGATTATTTACACTAGCTGTCCCTATGATTATCAGTGTAAGACAAGAGGGAAGGCTGCTAGTCATCATCACTCACCGCAAACTCTTTTACCAATGACCGTGTTATTATAACGCAATAACTTAGCATGAGCAGGTAGTTAAGGCGTTCATCTTTTTAGCCATGGGGGTGCTAAACTATGTCGGCCAATTCTACAATTCAGTTAAAAGAGTAGCCCAAGAATTGACAGTTGGTGTCTAGCTGACTTCCCTCTAACCGTTTTCTTTTTCTCGGACTCACAAGACTAGAAATTGCGTTTTGATACCCATGGTGGACAGAGTAAAGATACCTTTCGTGTAGCTTTGTGCTTAACTTCAAACAAACAAACCTTTAGTTTTCCACTTCCAAATTAGGGACGGCTAGTGAAGAGAGATGTCATGTAGCTCTGCGCGTAATACAAATCAAACCATTGATAAAATATGCTTGTTTCAGATTCCCATTTTGCTGTTCTATGTTCTACGGAAAGGACCACAGGACAGGATGGAAGAAAAGAAAAAACTGATCTCTGAATCTCAGAAAGTTTAAGTATGGTATGAGAAGCGGATCACGAAATATTAACTTTGTCTGTGAAACTTACATGGGCTTGGAGAATGAGCTTTCAAATGCTCTACGAAATGTTAAAATGATTAGATATAAGAATCTGTATTCACTGAATACAGATGAGGATTATGTCAGTTTATCTTTGTCGAGAAGGTGATATTTTATATCGTACCATTTAATATTACTGGTGATGATTATTGTATTATAAATTTAATCAGCAGTTACTGAAGGTTATGTGTTACAGCTAATTGTAAGGTGTTTTATTGTGTCTTGTTCTTAGGACTTAACGGTTTATGTCAACCTTTACAAAAGGACTTATCAGTTTACGTCAACCTTTACAACCATATACCGTGTCTTATTCTAAGGGCATACCAGTTTATGTTAACCTTTGCAACCATATACCGTATCTTATTCTAAGGACGTATCAGTTTATGCTAACCTTTACAACAATATACAGTGTCTTATTTTAAGGACGTATCAGTTTATGTTAACCTTTGCAACCATATACCGTATCTTATTCTAAGGACGTATCAGTTTATGCTTACCTTTACAACAATATACAGTGTCTTATTTTAAGGACGTATCAGTTTATGTTAACCTTTACAACCATATACCGTGTCTTGTTCTTTGGACGTATCACTTTTTATATTAATTCTCGCGACAACTTAAAGTCTTTAACTTTGAATGCAAATTCTGAAACACCACAGTGTGTTGTACTCTTAACCAATCTACTGGAAAACATGCATTTGATTATTTCATCTTATTTTCTACACGTACCTTATTAAGTTTGTAGGCTTGTGACGCTGTTACCTAGAATTATATTTGATGAAGACAAAAATAGGAATTTGTAGTTTGAGTAAATACTATCGACAGTATCTCAAGATTTATTGGTGTACTTATAAGATTCCCATTTACATGATTTTAATTTTCTTACCTTTTATTTATCTTGTTTGCTGGCTTTTGTATTCCTAATTATGAATAAAGAAGTACTTGATATGGTAGCTAACTTTATACATCATAATGATAATAAACATAACTAATAGCTAGCTGATAAGGTATGTGATGATTTACTGTAGCTATTAGCTATTTGATCGCATTAGTTCCAGATGTAAAATGTTAAGCTACAGCTGCAGATTGTTGTAGATATTTGTTTGAGAATATATTGAACATTTATTGTTTCTGTGTAACAAACGTCTATACGTAATGCATAGTAATAAACAAATACATACCTAGACTGAGACATAACCCACACAAAACGCTTATAAGATTCCATTAGTAAAAAAAAAACAGCCTTTTCAATCAAAATTTATACGTCTTAAAATAAACCTTCGTGTCTTTTAAAGTTATTACTCCACAAATGTGGGTAAAACTATTTAATATGTGATTTTCTTTTTACTCCTTTACTTCACACATAAAAAAGGGGTTGACTCCCTAAAAACATAAATTGTAAAGTGTATAAAGCATTGAATAATAAATATCTACATGTTAAATTCATCTATTATTGGCTGGTAATTCCTCTTCCACACTGTACTTAAGTTTTTTAAAGAAACACTTTATACGTAAGAAGGCCAACATCAAGGAGTAATAATTTACATTAGAATTGTGAAGCTTTTAAGTTTACGTGAAACATAGAAGAAACAAATCGACTTCGCACTACCTTATTTAGTATTCTACAAAAGGTTTGGATGCAATATACCAAGCCATTTCTATTTTCAGCTGGCCAGAGAACAATAATTATTACAATTATTAGAGTGGATTTTATTTTCCTTGTAAGTGTAAAAAGCGTGCTTTTTTATCTATTTTTATATGTGTAAAGCTTTAGCAGTCAATGGCAAAGGTTTTAAAGTGTGTTTGAACTGAATTTTTATTGTTCAAGGTGCATTTTACCCGAACGTTCTATTAGGGTTTTGGTCATTTTTTAAGTCCTATTACGAAATACTATCGGATTCATGATTAACAACTATCCTACTTTGACTTGGAGATTTTCAACCACTCCATTTTCCATAGAAATTACGTTTTGTTTGGTTTGAATAGCTACACGAGGGCTATCTGCACTAGCCGTCCCTAAATTAGCAGTGAGAGGCAGCTAGTCATCGCCACCCACCGCCAATTCTGGGAATACTACTTTACCAACGAATAGTGAGATTAACCGTCATATTATAAGGTCCTCACGGCTGGAAGGGTGAGCATGTTTGGTGGGAGATAGATTCTAACCCATGACCCTTAGTTTGTGAGTCGAGGGCTTCCTAACAACCTGGCCATGCCAGACCTCAAAATTAGGCCCTGATGCCTAAAGTTGTGAGTATGTTGAACCTAATCATACCTTGTGTTAAACGATAATAAGGTTGCATGTCTTACCACTGAAAAGGTCATGTACAGGTGTGGTGGTGTGAATGTGCTTGCTTTGTTCAGCTCAAACACCACAAGGTTTATGAACATCTATAAATCAAGAATATTGTTTATCTAAGAATTTTTCACATAAAGTAATTCATGTACATGGTCGTTCAAATAATGAACTGATGAATTAAAGCGAATACAGCGCCCATTATCAAATATTGGGCTACTCATGTATAATATAATTGAAGGATTTTACCGTCACCCTTATAATACATCCATGTTCCCAAAGGGAGGAGTGCATTATTCTGGATTTTTTTTTTCTGAGACCACATTGACAACCAGGTCAAAATATCAGATGATTAACAGGGTAAATATACACTTCCACCATGAAATGAGGACAATCGACTATAAATAATCGCAGTATATTCTCCTGCACTCATTATTCTGATAAATCTATTATGTACTTAAGATAAAGCCAAAATTCCAATGATCACCAGCTAGGCTATCTTCGTTAACACCCCGCATGGCCATGTGGTGAGGACGCTCGACTCGTAATTTCATGATCGCGGGATCGAATCCCCATCATATCAAATATGCTCGTCCTTTCAGCAGTGGTGATGTTATATTGTGACGATGAATCCCACTATTTGTTGGTAAAAGAGTAGCCCAAGAGTTGGAGGTGGGTGGTGATGGCTAGCTGCTTTCTCTAGCCTTACACTGCTAAATTAAGGATAGCTAGCGTAAACAGTCCTCGTGTAGCTTTGCGTAAAATTCAAAACAAATCTAACTTCGTTAATTCTTTGAATAATTGTTTTTTTTTTCTTCCAGAACATTGTTTGAGAAAACTTGTATTCATGAGCTTTGGCCTAATTTCAATTTTCCGGTTGCAAGTATTTTTTAAAAATATTTCTTTTTGTTTAAAAACTTGATGTCTCTTATTTGTAACAACATTCGTAAGTTGGATATTTTTTGGGAGATTCTATAAACAATTTTATAATGACTGATAATTGCATTTACGCAAATGGTGGATGTTATGGCGGCGGTACCTAATGATTAACCCGAAGAGATGCGAATCGGAAGGTCCAAATTTCGAGCTCGCAAAATACGGTCCTGATCCTTAGCTGTGTAAGTAATGCAATCTCCTTGTTCGATTAAAAGTAGTCCTGTGAGGGATGGTTGTCCATCCTCTTATCGGAAGTCCTGAATTAAGGATGGTAATCTATTTTTGACACTTAAGGTTGATCAATCTGTCGAATAAGGTCTCGTCCAAGTTGAAACTATCAAACTAAACGTTACTGTTATATTTTTACAGTTGTTTTTCCTATAGTCAGTTGAACCTCCCACATTTTGCAAAACCTATAATCCATTTAACTATTTTTAAACTACAACCATCACGATAAGATCGTTGACAAATTAGGTGCCCAATGAAGCCCTTAAAATGTTTAAATATTCATATAGTTCGGTATTTCCGTTATAGCTTTAATTGTAATTGAGCAAGATTAGAATTTCATGTCCTGTTAAATATCGCAACTTCCCTTATCAAACGAGATTGGAAAAACTCAACAAAGTCAACTGAAAAATTAAGAGCAGTCTTATAATGTTGAGGATAAAAAGAAGTTATGAAATTTACAAAACTTGTTGTGTTTTGTAACTAACAGATGTATATTAATGTCACCCGCCCTTTTATGGGGTTCTTGTTTATCATTTGTTGTGTAATTTTTAGTCATCAGCAAACAATATAATAATTCATTTCTTCTTTGTTTGATGTTAAGCACAAACCTTCACAATGGGCTACCTGTGCTGTGACTACCACGAGTTTCAAAATCTGGTTTTCAGCGATGTGAGTTCTCGTATTTACTCTGAGCTACTAGAAGAGGGAGCTCTTATTAGCTCATATTAATAAATTATAAATTACAACGACAACATATATAAAATAAAAAAATACAATTAGTATGAAGTACAATCCTAGTTGTTTCTATCTGAAATATTAAAGGTGAAACTATATATTAATTACGTTGTCGTATAAAGGAAATATCCAACGCCCCCAGTGACACAGCGGTATGTTTAATTTCTTATCATTTTAACTGCGATCAGTTTCTGTCAGGACTCTTTAAAACATATCGATGTAGACAATATGAAGTGATGTATCCAACAAAAATAAAACAGTGTAGTTACATTCTAAAGCAATTAGTTGGAACAACATCTACCAAACTAACAGTGTTATCATAATTACTTTCAATAAAATTACAAGAGCTTCAAAAAGTGCAACTATTCATAGAAGACATTTTTTGACGTATTACATGTAAAAATTTCCGTTATATTGATATTATTCGTATAATCAATCAGAAACATTAACTTTCTGTAATTAAAGCTGTTGTGAAAATTTGTATGAGCATTGTACTTTTGTGGTTATTATGGATCTCTGTACGAACATTACAAACGTTGTGTTTTTTGTGGGGGCCTGGCATGGCCTAGCGCGTTAAGGCGTGCACTTCGTAATCTGAGGGTCGCGGGTTCGTGCCCGAGTCGCGCCAAAACATGCTCGCTCTCCCAGCCGTGGGGGCGTTATAATGTGACGGTCAATCCCACTTTTCGTTGGTAAAAGAGTAGCCCAAGAGTTGGCGGTGAGTGGTGATGACTAGTTGTTTTCCCTCTAGTCTTACACTGCTAAATTAGGGACGGCTAGCACAGATAGCCCTCGAGTAGCTTTGTGCGAAATTCCAAAACAAAGTGTTTTTGTGGCTATTATAGCATTCTGTACAAACATGATAAACATTGTGTTTTTGTGGCTATTATGGTGCTTTGCACGAACATAATAAACATTGTATTTTTTGGCTATTATAGTACTATGTACAAACATAATAAACGTGTTTTTGTGGCTATTATGGTGATCTGTACGAACATAATAAACGTGTTTTTGTGACTATTATGGTGCTCTGTACGAAAATGATAAACATTGTGTTTTTGTGGCTATTATAGCATTCTGTACAAACATGATAAACATTGTGTTTTTACGGCTATTATGGTGCTTTGCACGAACATAATAAACATTGTATTTTTTGGCTATTATAGTACTATGTACAAACATAATAAACGTGTTTTTGTGGCTATTATGGTGATCTGTACGAACATAATAAACGTGTTTTTGTGGCTATTATATATTACAAACATAATACATAAACACTGTTTTTATGGTTATTAAAGTGTTCTATATTAAATTTTGTTTTATGACAATTATATTGAATTTATAAATATTATGTTTTTATAGTTATTTTGTTGCTTTGTGCAGACACAATAAACATTGTGTTTTTATGTTTATTATGAAGTTCTTATTAACTTAATACAAGTTTTCCAACTTTCAAAAATCTTAGGAATATTTTATTAGAGTTTCATCTTTTTTATATTTTTTCTAAACCACTCAAGAGACGAAATGCTGTTGCATTAATAATGTGCATCACATCTACACCCAGTTTTTATGGTAAATCTGACACTCTGTAACTGTCTTTTGTGTACTCTTTCTTCTCTTTGTGTACTGTTGGTGTACATTAGAGTTTCCCAAAATATGGGGCGCGCATCTGATGCCTTAGGGAGCACGAGATGATTGGAGTAGAATCAATAGTGCAATTATGCATAATTAATCATTTTAATACACCGTTCATTAATGAAAAGACATAATTACTAAAACACATACAGTAGAAAAGACATAATTACTAAAACACATACAGTATTTTAATGTGTACCCAGGTAGTACATCTTGTTCTTTAACCTACTCTTTCACTCCTTTATAGAAATAGGGAAAGGCGCACGAAACCATATTTATGAAAGAGAAACGTGGATGACGAAGGTTTAGAAAACGTTGGCGTACATTATTAATGATTGTCTGCTACTACTGTACATATCTGATGACAAGAAAGTTGTTTTTAACAATTCTACTGTGGTTTAGCTATTCAACACTATAATTGTAAATAAAGAACCAAATATCAACAAACGAAAAATACATATTAATTAATTAAAGAACCATATTAATTGAACAAAATAATCCTACTGTATACCAACATCCCAGAGTATCACATTTTTACTAAATTGTTAAGCAGTTTCCAATCATGTGACCTCTGTGTTCCATTATATATATAAATGGTAATTTCATTAAAAAGAAAGAAAAAATAGAAGAAATAACATTTCAAATATCCAACATCAGGGCACAAATCATAAGGTTGGAGTCATTATGTAATGTACCCTGGTGTTTATAGGTATTGGTAGAAGTACGACCCAAACTGCGTTTAGGATACACCGTCTATTCAGTTTAATGTTAACTTCGCTGGACTCACATTATTAAAAAAATAATAATAAAAAGTGAGCAAAGGTGTGTGCTTCTACCCACACACCCACATTTTTAACCCCTTTTCGTTGTCTACAACCTGATGTGATAAGGTGGTTGCTCACAAGAAAAAAAAACAAAATTTAACAAAATAATTTTGTAGAAACTGCAACGTAAACCTTACATGTTTAATTACGCATTGATAATCCAGGAATACATAATTACATAGGTAGGACTATTCTGCAGTCTAATAAATTGATAACACTTCTATTTCAAATACTGATGCATATTATATAAACTTATTATAATATTAATATCTTTGATAAAAATGATTCTATACTATATAATTTTGGACTTCCTTCTATAGACTTCCTTCTCCAAACAGTAATGTACCAACTAATGCCATCAGAGCATTATACGCATAGCTTCTTAGATATTCTATAATTTGTAGTAATGTACAGTTCTTAATAAGAGCGAGTCTTTTCAGTTACAGGATTCGAGACTTTGACTCGTAGATTGCCAGATAAGCGGCCTAACGACTATGTCGCGCTAAACCAAAGTTAATAAAATAAAGAACAAAACATTGTGAGTGTAACAGACGGGGACTGTAAAGTTTAATACAAATAAAACATCAAAGGAGTGAAATTTAATTCTACAAAACAACTGGATCTGAATAAAATATATGGTATTGAAACTCAGTGAATTTTTTTAAATTCGAGTAGAGACAACATGTATATTGTCATGGTTTGTTTGTTGGTTTTTTTTTATTTTCGCGCAAAGCTACATGAGGGCTATCTGCACTATTCGTCCCTAATGTAGCAATTTAAGACTAGAGGGAAGACAGTTAGTCATCACTTTTACCAACGAATAGTTGGTCACATTTAACCGTCACATTAAAACACCTCCGCTGCTGAAAGGGCGAGCATGTTTGGTGTGACGGGAATTCGAACCCGAGATTGCGAGTCAAGCCTATCTAACCACCTGGCCATGCCGGACACCACGGCACAGTCGCTTAGATCATTTCCAGGTTGGCGCTTTCATTCTTTCCTTTCCCGGTGGATCAGCGGCAAATTTACGGATTTACAGTATAATCCAGGTTTTGATTCCCCGCGGTGAATAAAGAGAGCCCTGGTAGCCCATTGTGTATCTTTGCAATAAATCAACAATGCCCGTATTTAAAATACTTAGCAATGAATCTGTGTCGAATTATTAGGAGAGCAGCTTAATTTAAACATTGATAGTCCAGGGTTAAACATAATTTGGGACTCACGAGAGCCTTCTACAATTATCATTATTATTTCTGAAATTAAATCTTAAAGAAATATTTTTTGAAAAATAAAACATTTGACTTTAAATATAAATCATAAAAATTTCAAGAAATACTTTTTGAAAGAAAAGATGTGTCGTCATTTTTTAAAACAATTTAGTTTGGAAAATGAGGTATCTAAGAAATAAGTCGCCCTGTGAGTCCATGCGTAAATCAAGACCTGAATTTTTATGCTTTCTTTATAATTCGTTAAGGAGGGGAGAGAGCATTTCGGATCTACTAGGACTTGATTTGAGTAGCTTACAAGTAACACTGATGTCCAATTGTTGAAGACTGAATGTTTGTTGTATAGTTCATCTCTCACAGTATTTTTGTTTCTATTCAGGGCTTTCTTTGTTCTTTGTAGATGAAATGACTCCAATATCTCATGATTTATGTGTTTCAGTCCAAAACCTATTTTAGGTTTAATACTTTTTTCTGTCTCGATTCATAATTGAGAACACACTCATACAAACAAATATTATAATTATCATATTACATGTGACTGACAGTGTTACGAAGATAGGTTGGTAGGTATAATTATAGCAAATAGGGTAGGTTGGAAGATAATCCGTGAAGGTGATTATGAAGAAGGGATAAAAAAAGTACTGACTTCAGTATTGCAATATTTTGGGGTACGAATGTTTGTTCTGTTTCTAAATTTAAAAATACTTGGTAGCCATGTTGACTTTAGACTGTCTATAAATGGACTTACGCAACGAAATGACGTAAGATAAAATGCATATGTTATTAAGATAAACTTTGTAAATTAGTTAAGCTAACAGCATGTGACAGCTATCGGTGAACTCTTCCTATCTGTATTGAGATCTTAATTGAGCACGACTTGTTTACGGGTGATGTAAGTAGTTTACTGATAACTGTACCCTTATCGTTAGAGATTTGTTCATGAAGTTAGTCGTACTTGTTTCTGTTGTTGATTTCACTTTTTTGGTTATTATTATTATTAATGTAAAATAAATAAATAAATTATATATATATAAACATATTTATTTGGAAAATCTTAAAATTGAAAAAAAAAAAAAAGACACTACATCAAACCGAAATCCAACGAGATCTTACCCAGCATATCCAAACCTTAAATAAAATATAATTAAATCTGAGTTCGCAAAAGTGAGAGAGAAAAACTGAGCACATGTGGATCTCTAGACCACAACATTACCCACATCTTTATCTGTCTGCAGCTATATGTGACAGGATGTTTGCTCACGAAAAAAACACATAAAGTCACACAACGAGTTATTTGGCGTTATAAGCCTCCAGCCCTACCGCTGAACTAAGGGGGAGGGACAATTTTTTATTCAACTTCTTTGCACTATTTTTGCCCTCCTCCTAGACCTAGAACTACGTGGGCCCGGCATAACAAGGTGATTAAGGCACTCGACTCCTAATTCGAGGGTCTCGGGCTCAATTCCCCTTCATACCAAACATGTTCGCCCTTTCAGCCATGAGGACGTAATAATGTGACGGTCAGTCCCACTATTCGTTGGTAAAAGAGTAGCCCAAATGTTGGCGGTAAGTGGTGATGACTAGCTGCCTTCCCTCTAGTCTTACACTGCAAAATTAGGGACGGCTAGCGCAGATAACTCTCGAGTAGCTTTGCGCGTAATTTAAAACAAACAAAACTACGACTCTTAAAAATTAAGTTTCAATACCCATAATGGGCAGAGTATAGAGAACCTATTGTATAGACTTGTGCTTAACAACATCTAAACCAAACTTAACTGTAGCGTTTTTACTAAAAACATTTATTAGAACAAACCTTGAATCTAGCCTTTCCAAAACATCGGCAGAATGGACTTCAGTAATAATCACAATGGTCTTTAATTATGATCATTAGTGGTACTGCGCGAAATTTAAAATTATATGATATTCTCATGGAATATGTGGAGTCACTTAGCGCTGCCAAGTGCCCTAAGAACATGCATATTTGTGCCAGGGGAGAGCGAGTTTCGACGAACTTGAAATCACACATGACAGAGGTTGATATTGAGTAACTAGCGAAAATATATACAATATAGACATATATATACGTTTATTTATTTATCAGTAATTTTGACGAATAAAAATAAATTATTCCTTTGGATGACATAAGAACTCAGCTCCTCCGCTTGAGGGCGATTGCTATCACTCACACCTGCTCCCTCTACATAAATCTAGAAGGAAGTGATCTCCCAGATTTCTTCCACTGCCATTCATAAATGGCTAAGTATTTCCCTAAAAGTGAGTAACAAAATATGTAATTAAATTTTTCCATATTAAGCTGGACTAAAAATTCTTAATTAAATAATGTATTTATGGCTTAAAGACAAAGTAACATAATAATGTTTGAGAAACCAGTAACGATGCCAAGGACAAATAAGAAAGTTTACAATTAGTAGAATTATAACAACAAGATAGTTTCCAAAATACTACTAAAAATAAAAAATAAAATAAAGTTTACTCACATAAATCACTGTAACCTGTATACATCAACACACAATATTGATTTTGCTTCCAAAACTACGTTGTTTTCCCTCATAGTCTTGTGACAGCGCTTGATGTATGAGGCGTAACAGTACATTCTTGTTTTAGTGTTATTTCAAACTGTATCTCTTAGAATTTGTATATTACCTTCAACGCGGGTTTAATATTACGTTTGTTACAATGTATTTTTTGTTAATCGGCTATTGTAAAATCCGTATTAAACCGCGAACGTAATATATTAATTCATTACTTTTTTATGATCACATTGTACTTCAAACACAGATATTTACGTCTACAAAATTACATTTGTACGATCTTCTCATGCGAAGAGGATGTACGACTACTTTGTGTTACTGGTAATTTTTCCCAATCAGCTATCAGTGCGACCTCCTGTGGCTCAGGTTTAGCGTTAATTCTGCAGGTTTAAAACGATAAAATTCGGGTTTTCATATTCTTGGTGGGAATGGAACAGATAATCAGTTGCGTGTTTTTGCGCTTGACAACTATCAAACCAAATTATCTGCGTTGTGCCCCACCACGAATAATCGCAACCTAGTTCTTAGAGTCTTAATTAAGCCTGCGGATTTACCACTGAACCACAGGCAGTCTACTGTGTTGCTTTGTGCTTTTAAAACAAACAAAACAAACTATCTGTGCTGTGCCTATCATGAGTATCAAACCTCGCTTTTGACGATATAAGCTAACAGATTTACCGCTGAGCCACTAGGGGTGTTGTTAATATTTAAAAAAAGAAGAAGAAAATAAATAAATATTATTGTGCAACGTAAATGTTATTTATAGAAATTTCACAAACACAAATATATATAAAAAAGCTAGCTCAGTTATCTATAAATATATAAGAAATGAATAAAGTTATTTCTGTGTGTTAAGTAGAGTTTGACACTAATTCTATTGTTCTGGCTACATACAAAGTGTTCAATGATGAAATAATTATTCACAACAATAGTACGAAGTATTACTTATCATGAACAAAGCGATGATTTGACATTGAATATGATAACCTGGTGCTATAAAGACAAAATAATAGGCTAGGAAGAGGTCAGTATGATATTAGTTTTTCCAGCTTTGTGGCGTGTGTTTCAGGTATATACACTTTCTGTCAGATCTATTTTCCAATCTTCGTCTGTTACAATTAACACTCAAAGAATACCTTCTAAATTCTTTTAAGCCAGCCAACTACTTTTTTGAAATACATTATAAACATTTTTTCCACTTGTTATTCTCATAAATGAAAGTATCCACCCCTCTATAAAAAATTTCCCCACCTTCAGGAGCAAGCCTGAAAGTGTTTAATACTAAAAACCTAGTTTCGTTACACAATGGATTACACAGCTTGTCTTCCACGAGTATAGAAACTCGATGTTTGACTTTATACTTTTTAGATATTCCGCTAAGCCGGTAAGAGGCGTGGAATCCTACTTTAATAGGAACTTTACTTAGCTAAAGTTTTATGCAAAGAACCTTAATAGATTTAGTTTTGGAGTGATTAACAGAAAGCATTATGATAATTATGGCCCACTTTATGTTCCTGTATTTACATACTTTAGATAAACTGAGAATACATGATATAATATTATTATTATTATTTTCTTAGTAATCGAACAATATGGGAATACAAAACAAGAATCCACCAAAATGTCAGCTTAAGTTTACAAACCTGAGCTGTTCAGATGGTCCAGTAATGTCATTTTACCCAACTCATACCACAAAGATCGTCGAAGAACTCCCTCGGACAAAGTTTAACAGATCGCAGTGGCTTTTACTAGCTTTACACGGGTTCATCAATTTCTGCGTTGGTGCACTGTTTGCCATTCAGGCACCATTTTTCCCGCAAGAGGTAAGTTCCATTGTATACGTCAGTACACGTTTTGTAGTGTCCTGCAAGCAAAGATTCGTCTCTCACACCAAGAATTCTGAACCATTTCCATCCACAATTTCTCGTATCAGTCCATGAGATGACGGTAGATGGTGATGACTAGCTGCCTTCCCTCTAGTCTTACACTACTAAATTAGAGACGGCTAATGTGAATAACCCCCGTGTAGCTAAGCGCGAAATTCACAAACAAACGATTGTAATGGCTGCACTTTTGACAGAGATAACTAACGGTCAATTAAGTTCAAAACCACAGACTTCACAAGATTTTAATACCACAGCTTTTATTCCACAATGATATCGTGTGTTTGGTAAATTACCTAGTTGCTCACCGGTAAGTCTGCAGACAATAAATTCTAAAATATGTGGTTTGATTACCCAGACACCCCATTGTTTAGCTTTGTGATAAAGCAAAGAACGTTTGGTATATCCTGCCTATGAAACGTGCAATAAGGCGCACGTTTTAGAGCCGGTAAAAGTATTTTTGGAAAAATTGTATTAACCATCTATTAGGATTCTTATTAGGATAAATTTTGATGTAAAATTTATTTGTAAGTATATTACTTTAATGGAAAACTTCAGAAACGTTTTTTAAAGGAAATAAGATAGGTTTATAACTTTGTTTTACAAAGAACATTGAATTTGTACGTAAACAGAGGCGCTCGATTTAATATATATAAATATAGAGGGTATATTTGACTTCTCTTGTCTTGTTAGAAAAACTACTGTATACATGCATCAATTGAACCTGTCCTAGTGATTAGTGTTGGGCTGCGGATAGGAGAATTCAAGATTCGAGTCAGGATATGCTACTGAAAACGCCCCGCACTTTCAGGTGTAAAGGTGTTGTAAGCGTGACAGTCACTCCCGCTATTCGATAAAGAATATCTGCTATTAACTGCTAGTAGTTCTAAATTAGGAATGGCTATTGCTGAACCGTAGTTTTCTCTTTATTTGACACTTAACATCTTTATTGCATAAGCGCCTTTTTAAGTTGAAAATATCAAATACACATTAAACAGAATTTTTAGTCTTAAATAAACAGTTTAATTTTAATTATAAATGTCTAAGTAGGTATAAACATTAACGTTTGGCTAATGATCTACTTAAATTTGTTTTGTTACATTACAGAAAGATGTTTTTGGTGGGTTTTTTTTCACTATAATATGTAGGCAGAAAAGAAAAGAGCGACACCTACCGAGTACGGTTTAGTGTTCGGAATTTACCAGCTTACTGTATTATTAGCCTCTCCAGTTTTCGGGCAACTTGTAGTACTTCTGGTTTTAATTGAACATTCTTATCCTCTTGTTCTACATGACGTGGAACCACTTGAAGTGATAAACCTAACAATCTACAAGTTTTAATTCAGATATTTGGATTTTTGTCTCCCCACAGACCGTATATATCATGTGTCTCATAACACAGTTGTATATCATTGCTATATTTTTTCGAAAACTTTAATTGGATCATTGTGCCCGAGTTTCATTCATGATTTCTCGAGGCTTAAAGCAGTTAATCACCTTGTTACCATTTTTGTAATTGACTGCTAACACGTCCTCTAGTGGCACAGCGGCACGTCTCCAACCTTACAACGCTAGAAACTGGCTTTAGTTACCCGTGGTTGACAGAGTACAGATAATCCATTGTGTTCGACTAATTACAGACGCTACAACTAGGTCACACGATTTTACTGGGTCGTTCAACTTTAATCCCCCCCCCCCAGTGGATCAGAGGTAAGTTTGAAGGCTTATATTACTAAAAACCCTGGTTCTTTATTCTGAACTTACACCTTTGTTTTTGAAATTTGCGCAAAACTACATGAAGGCTATTTGCGCTAGCCGTCCCTAATTTAGCAGTGTAAGACAAGACGAAAGACAGCTAGTTATCATCACTCGCCGCAAACTCTTGGGTTATTCTTTTACCAACAAATAGTGGGATTGAGCGTCACATTACAACGGACTCACGACTGAAAGAGCGAGCATGTTTTGGGTGATGGGAATTCGAACCCGTGACCCTCCGATTACGAGTCAAGCTCCCTAACCAGCTAGCTGGTCATGTCGAGCTATTTTGAAATTACAAGTGATTTTTTATGCACTATGACGTAGAAAAATTTAAAATGCAGAGTACAATCGTTTTATAAAATATTCAGTAAGAATATCAAACAAAACGAACATGGTAATTATGATTATGTATAACTAAATGAATCTTTGATCGTTATTTTCTCGAGGCTTAGCATGGCCAGGTCGTTAAGGCACTTGACTGGTAGTCTGAGGGTCGTGGGTTCGAATCTCCATCACACCAAACATGTTCGCTCTTTCAGCCGTGGGAACGTTATAATGTGACGGCCATTCCCGCTATTCGTTGGTAAAAGAGTAGACCAAGTATTGGCAGTGGGTGGTGATGACTAGTTGCCTTCCCTCAAGTCTTACACTGCTAAATTGGAGATGGCTAACAGAGGTAGCTCTCGTGTAGGTTTGCGCGAAATTAAAAACAAACCAAAATGAAACGAAAGAGTGTGAAAGGGGAGAAAGAAAACAACATACTCATTTTGTTAATGAAGAATGCATTATTTGAGGTGGGCCAGTAAGCTGTTTGGACAGTTTCTGTTCGTTTTAAATGTTGGTCGTACAAGTGACGTTTTCGTCAATCCTCGTGACTCTTTCTGAGGATCAAATGCATAATTCTGTAAATTAATACTGATTGAAAAAAGAAAACATGGAGCATTAGCTCATCGTGTTTGTTTTTAAATCCTATAAATAGTTGAAAGTAAAATATATTCAGACCCTGATTGGTCGTCTAAAGATTTATCGACCAATACTAATCTTCTGAATTACTTTATTGTTGAAAATAATGTTATATTAACGTGATTGGTTCTGTTGATATAGTTGAGACTTACTGTGTACTTTATTTCCATTGTTTCATACTATTAAAGAATGTTGTGTTTGGTTGTTGATTGGCTGCACCAAGGTTTTAGATAATTTTATTAAATCAAAGTAGGGACATTTAAATGAATTATTAAATTATATTAGAGGCTTTTTTTGTTAACGAATTCGGGTTATAACAGTTTAGGATATTTATCTTAAATCCAGAAAACTAATACCAGAATTGTTGTAGTTGAGTGTATAAGACATTGCTTATTCTTACTAGGTTGTGACCCTGTTTTATATTTTAGTGTAGTTCTAGACTGTGAACAATATCTGAAAAAAGTCGTACGATAGTTTATTATGACGTTCCTCATTGTGTTAAGGTTTAGTAATAGCGAGGGTTAATCACACTTTATTAAAACAATCACTGAAATTTCACGTTGCCCTTGGAGATGGCCCGACATGGCCAAGTGGTTAAGGCATTCGACTCGTAATCCGAGGGTCGCGGGTTCGAATCCCTGTCGCACTAAACATGCTCGCCTTTTCAGCTATAGGGACGTTATAAAGTTACAATAAATCCCACTATTCGTTGGTAAAAGAGTAGCCCAAGAGTTGGCGGTGGATGGTGATGACTAGCTACCTTCCCTCTAGTCTTACACTGCAAAATTAGGAACGGCTAACGCAGATAGCCCTCGTGTAGCTTTGCGCGAAATTCAAAAACAAACAAACAAAAAAAAACCTTTGGAGATATTCTGAACGTCTTTGATCACGCATTGTTGTCTGAAATTGGAATATCTATTGTAATAAATATCTATTGTGATAAAGTTATGTAAAGGACGGAGAGTTTACTTTTAGGTAGAGTACAATTGTAGACAATGGCTTCTGAAACCATGTCTTAGTAGACCAAAGTCTAATGGAGTTGCATCTAGGTACTTAACATATGTTTGATAGAATATGTCTCCTGCAATTTTCGGCCATTTTTCTCGGGAAAGCAATCGTTTATGTCCAGATCTGGCTGGAATCTTGTTTACCTTCGTTACCCTCTAGTACTTGCTTATATTATTTTGTGTTAATTAATTCGTCTAATTTTGTTCAACAGAAGTGTAAGCTATATTTTTTTCGTATTAAACATGGTTTTCACTTCGCGAATGAGCTCGTTGCTCCATATTGCTTGGAATACAGAGTTTCAAACTGTAACTGTCCTAATCACTTTGCTTTTTGAATTTCTCTGGGAAATGTTGAAGGCTTTTTATTTATTTATTTATTTTAACGCAACCAGATGTCACTACACCATCGAATTGTTGGTTTTCATTGTGAGATTATATACATTAATGTGCCTGTTGCATCTCTGTTGGCGCCATCTCTCGCATCTAAATACATTTAATATTATAATAGTGGGATAAGTTTTCTTTTCTATAAATTGTGATTAACCCTCAGTAAATTATAACCCACTAGTTTTTATCGTTCACGTTATAGTGAATAAAAGTAATGGATGAGGGAAATTTAAGGATAATAGTGATGTCCAACTAAAGCCATCATATCCAAGAGCTTGTTCTATTTTGCAATATAACAATATAAAAGAAAGTCTTCTGAATTGAGGAAAACAAGGGTGCCTACAAAATTGTATTTTAAATTATGTTTCAAATAAGGTTCTCTAACGAGTCTGAATATCGAAAAAATAAAACGGGTTTTGATTTCTATAATATGGATAGAATAAGGTTTTTGGCTAATAGCCTAAAAGTCTTAGTATCTCTGTGGATATTTTTAGAAAATGTCGTGTTATACAAAACAGTTTAGTACAATAAGATCGTTTATTTGTTGTTAAGCTCAATGATGCACTATGGGCTACCGTGCTCTGCTCATGGCGGGTATCGAAATCCAATTTTAAAGTTTAGGGTTCAGACTTACAATTGCTCCTCTTGGATCACGACACGATGGTTAAACGCGTTTTTATTTTTTATTTACTAATTCAAAATACAGTTCTTGTTTTTTCTCCATCGTGCTGTTCATGTTCCATCAATACAACACAAAATGCGTTAGTCATATTTTATATTAGTGGAAGCATTACTATTAATACATTCCAGTTCTAACAAAATGGATATAAAATCTCACATTCCTTAATCGTTTCAAATTTCCGCTTCTAATTTTGTCCGGATGTTGTATTTCATTCAATATGTTCTACAAAAATGTCTTCCAGTCCTTATTACCTACAGCATTCTTTGAGAGGAATTCTTATAGCAAAGCCACAATAGCAGAGATGTCAACTATTTCAAATGACTGAGCGTAATGATTGTAGACAGAACCCGTACAGATATCGTACAACCACTGGATACAGTTTTGAGTCATCCATGTCTGTGGATCCATCTGTGGCTAAACTGTAAACACTGTTAGAAAGTATGCTTGAAATCATTTTGTCATCTTCACAACCCAACATTTGTACAATGGCTGTAGTTTTGGTTCTAGCACAGCCATATTTCTTCGCTATATCAGAGTCTGGGAACATTTTTCTGAATAGATGTCCTGAATGATCGGCTACAGCTAGGGGTAAATTATGAGCAATAACGAATTGCATGAACATCACTTCTGCATTTATGGTTTCATATTCTGAATTTTTATCTGCATCGTTTTTGTCTTCCCCTCAGCCTTTTGTTGGTTAGATGCCGATTTTGTATGTCTGAAACAAGCGTTTACCCCGCCATACGCCACAGAAAAATCGATGTGACAAATTGTACAAAACGCACGACTGTCACTGACTTTTAATGCAATGACCGGATATTTTGCACTATACTCTTTCCTAAATTTTTGATTCACAGTTTTAGTCCTTTTAGATTTGCCAGAAACAAGACAATCTGATGAACGAGGCCTCTTTTTTTCCAACTTGTGAATGATCGCATTGGTGTTTCTATGCCGCTTAGAAAACGAGAAATACCAATCTTCGCGAGCGCTGATTGGCTGACAAGCGCTGATGACGTAACTATGGATTCCCCCACGTTCCCAATATGGAGAAGCACCGCACTCAAACTATTGGTAGACGTCGGAGATACAAATATTTTTTATTATTTCAAGCATAAACATGATTATCGCAAGTAACCATTTGGACTATGTATTTTATTTATTATAAAACTTTATTTGTATCTCACTAGAAATTTTTTTTTCACCTCTTTCAAGCCCTGGGGGAACAATTTATCACTTTATTGTATAGGCCTATATAATACATAATAATTTGGGACTTGCAACAAGTCGTAATATTTGTCTGTATGAGCGTATAGTCGTAATGTATACACCAAAATCGTAATGATTACGCTCAAATCATAATGGTTGGCATCTCTGCAATAGGTTATCTTCTGTGTCCGCCGAGGGGAATCAAGCCCCTAATTGTAGCATTGTAAATCCAAAGACTTTCCGCTGTCCCATCGAGGGACAGCTTTTTGGGGGAGATAAACTTACCCGATAGGTAATAGATAAGTCTGTAGACTTACAATGCTAAAATCTTAGGTTCGAATCTCCACGATGAGCAGAGAACAGATTCGCCTTTGTGTAGTTTGCGCTAAATGAAAGGTCTGCTACAACAAGTAACAACGAAGTTAACTTTATTTCGCAGAATCTTTGGAAAATACGTTGATGGACTTCCCTCTGAGGTAGTCCACCGCTGGTACAGCGGTGAAGTCTTCGGATTTACAACGCTAAAATTAGGGGTTCGATTCCTATATCGGTGGACTCAACAGATAGCTCAATGTGGCTTTGCTTTCTGAAAACACACGCCATTTAATGTATTTTGGAGAAATAATAATATTTACACATATAAAAATTTCACCTTGCAATTGAAATGACTAACATTTTCATCAGCAATACTTATTAGTACTAGAAATAAACAACCTCATTAATAAACTTTGTACTGTAAGTTCCAGTTTGTGTTTTAGTGAAAGCTTCTGCAGAAGATGTGAAGTTTTTGAGTGTCTAATTAAGTAAAAACATTTTGGAATTATAAGGTCGTTTACTTCTAATATTAACACGCCTTCAGCACACCAGTGTGCACTACATGAGTTAAATAATGATGAAAAACACTTACTTCGAACACTGCATGACGCAACAATATATTATTAACGGACCCCGCAGTGACATAGCTGCATATCTGCTGACTTAACAACGCCAGAAACCGTCTTTCGATACCTGTAGTGGACAGCTTTGTGCTTAATTACAAACAAACACTAATGTTATTGACTCTATAAGATTATTAAATACTGGAAATACTGAGTTTGAATACCTCAAACGTAATTTACATCTTTCTTCTCGTAATATTTCTCTACCTGGTTTAATAATTTTGTTAGGCTACACCCCGTACTATTGTAATTAGTATCATACTATTATAACTGAAATCCAGTAATTTCTTTGCGCAGGAAGGGATCCAAGTTGGAATCCGTGCAATACTACAAAATATTTCCTGCACTTTAAGTTCTGAATGCGTTATAAAAGAAGCAGTCAATCCCTTAACATGAACAAGGAGGGGGTAGTAAATTGATGCTGATTGGCTGCCTTTCCCTGATAAATTGAACAATTCTAAGCTGAAAAAAATAAGATAAAATAAATTTCACACAAAGAAAAACAAAACGAAATGACAGTCGCTAAACTAGTGCCATCTACCTACGTTTAATTTTAGGATGTGTTGAGGGCATTATTTATTTTTTTCTCTTTTGATATATATGTATTTAAAAATAAAGGATTGTATTAGCAAATTATGCACCAAAAATGAAGTTATTACAACACCTGAAAGTTCGAAAAAGGATTCCAGATTTATTCCACACAGTGGAGTAAGTTTGTATGGTAAGTTACTAAATGAGTTAAATTATTTGGATAAATTAAGATAAAGTGATCCAGAAAATACCAGGTAATACCAGTATTCCACAGTGGAGAAGAAGTAGGAATTGAAAGATGTTCACGCCCAGGTTCGTGTAAGGCTGAACATTATTGTTGTTTGTTTGTTTGTTTTTACTAACAGTGATCAGTTATTGACAATAGTATATGGTAAGAGTTTTCCAGAAGACTGACTAAATACGTCATTCGATTTGCACTTCACTGTGAGAGTAAAAGTAGGCCTGATTAAAATTTGATGAGAGCATTAAAGCCAGTATCGAATTGAACTGTATATACAAACACAAACAAACGACAAAAAGAAAAAACCTAAACAAAAAACATTGCTGCATCAGATAAGATTCGGATGATCTAATTTTCATGGCTAATTCCACGCTAAGTTTTGTTACCGCAATGATGAAAAGTTTGATGACTTGTTCTGAAGGAAATTGGTAATTATATGTCTGAAGACATGCAGAACTAAAATTTGAGATACTTGTTTTGTGAAGTGGTGGAATGTAGAGACTTTGTCCCAAACGTCTAAACACCATTGGTGGACCAAATCACGTGATTACGTTGATAGTGTGGATATATATTTAAGTAACCTTGCTGATAGCATCTATTTTAAATTAACTTTTAGCGCCCAAAAGAAGTTATCAAAGTTAAGCAAAAATACATCATTTACATTGGTGCTGTAAATTCCTTGAAGTATATAAGTCTTCGCTTGTCCAGGGGCTCAAAGAACAATTCCAGATTCCACAAAATGTGACCTACATCTAATACCTGATTTAGATGGGGGTGGGGGTGGGGGTGCAACCCATGCAGCCTCATAGGGGCCTCAGTCCTCCTGTAAAGGAAGTGTCAAGTTTGAATCGCCCTAAGAAAGGGGTCTCCATTATCACGGTATATTGCCTCAAAGGGGCTATAGCCGGCCATGTCTACATCTAGACGTAGTTTTCAGCTTACATCAATGGGCCATAGATGTAAACAAATATTTCTGGAGAAATTAAACAGTGGACGAATATATCACTTGAATACGCTACTATCTTACCGAATGTATGGAAAATGTTTATACATCAATATTCTGAATTCATTATGGAAATGCTGACGCTATTATTAACATTTGACCATACTTCATTGTTTATAAGAATACTCAATATTGAATGGTAATTAGAAAATTTACGCATTGCAATATAAGTTTAATTACGACATTGTACCTTGAAAACTTTAGAATCCCCATAAGTTTATAGACTTCCAACTCTAAAATTTTCATTTGATTTCCTTCAACAAAGAAACAACAACAATACAATAACAATATCTTTTCACGATTTTTAAAGCAGTATTCACATGAAACTTAGGTAACAAACCGTTTTGAATAATACTTAGAAAAATATCTGTTTCTATAAGAACTTAGTTAAATAATCGTTAACGGAATTCTTAGTTTCAGAGAAAATGTACTGGAAAATGTCTGGGCAGAGGTGACAAAGTGAAGGTCAAGGTGGACAAACAAATCTTTCGGCACCTGTCCTGTGAAAGTGGGTTTTACTCGGGGCACTTCCATCCCCCCCCACAGCAAAATCTTAGGCATTGAATTTTTAGATTCCAGCCAAGGCAACTTTATTGCCATGCCCTGAATCGGGTCGTTTCGCGGTTATGTTCACATTTACTATGCCATCTGCCTTTCGGGACTAGTTCTGGCTGTTTTCTCCGGTGCTACCATTGCCTCGCTCATCAATATTATGACCAACTTCACTCCTTCACCCAAAAAGAGTTAAACAAACCCAGCTAAATTCAATAACCTTCCACGAAAGGGGACGAAGAGGAACCCCAACGTTACTGAACACCCCAGTTGGAGAATGAATTCTTCTGATTCCTCTCTCTCTAAACTCAACCCCTGCCACGTTAGTTTGCGTTTGCGTCAACGGAAGCACGACTAAACACAATATTTATTATTTAAAATTGGTTTAAACTAGATGGTTAAAACTCAGGCTTAAGTACATTCTTTATGATAACGTGAAAAGAGATGGAAGATATTGCTAATATCAATGAATACATGAAAAATAATTTTAAAAATGTACAACTAAAGAAAAAAAACTTTTGTTGCTGTTTCAAACTATTAGCATTTCTATAGTAAGCGAGAATCTGATGTGTAATAAATACATTCGCGCATATAAATCACGAGAAATCTGATGTCTCGTGAAGACATAAGCATTGTAGAGAGTCCACGACGGTAAATGTTGAGTTTCATAATATAGGTAAAAAGAAGAAAGAAAGAAATGATAACACGTTCGATTAAAACAAATTACTTGAAAATTTAAGTAACTTGCCAACTTATCTAAGTCAATTTCACTTTAATATAGGATGAATTACTGATCCGAGGAGGATAGAATCTGTAAGACTTTGTTTAGTAAACACATTTATGTGGGTTTGGGGGTAAGAAGGTGGGAACCTGTGTTTTAGTTTATCATTTTATCTGACGTATTTTATTTTCTTACTTCATATATCCACTGCTATTTGCACTAACATAATACTCTAATTTACTTTTCTTAGAGCTTTTATAGGTCCCTCTATTGGTGGATATCTCCTGGGTTCTGTGGGCTTAGGAGAGGAACAACCATCTTGCTGATACAAGAACTAGTATTTGTAAGTACATTCAATAAAAGTTGAAAAAATACCACAGTGGCTCCCCTAGTGGAAACACATGGCATTATTGTCCCTATGGTTTCCTAACCCTTTCTGTTCAATTTCATCTTCCTTTCCTTTACTTGGGAATGTTTGTGTGAATGCAACTTTAATATTCCAGTTTACAATTTATTCTTTCGCATATTTATGTTTGTTTTTGAATTTCGCGCAAAGCTACACGACGGCTACTATCTGCACTAGCCGTCCATAATTTAGCATAGTAAGACTAGAAAGAAGGCAGCTAGACATTACCACCCACCACCAACTCTTGGGTCACTCTTTACCAACAAATAGTGGGATTTACCGTAACGTTATAACGTCTCCACGGCTGAAGGGACGAGCATATTTGGTGAGACAGGGATTCGAATCCGCGACCCTCAGGTTGCCTTAACCACCTGGCTATGCTGGGCCTTTGAATAGTTCATACTTTTGTAATGGATTTACCACTATACATTTATTTTAATGCATACGCTTGTTTCAGTATAGTTTCTTTTGCGTGTAACGTATATTCTTCACTGTGCATTTAGTAAGTCCTGTTTGTTCTCGTATTTTGTAGAAGATTATTGAGGGTGATAATCAACAATATTTGTTTTAAAAAACGCGCTAGATCATTGTTAAACGTTTTAGAAACTCGCTTGATTCGAATAAAAACATCTAGCCCTGAGACAGTAGAAGAATATTATTGGACAGCTACAGTCAGTGTGTTATAGGCCTCGGAAGCTATAACTGTGATTAACGCAAGTGGAATGCTTTAGAATTGGACCAGAAACGTTTGTAGATTTCGAAAATTATAAAAAGTTCAACTTTTTTGTACGAGGACATTAAATATTTTGCCGGAAATTTCTTGTTAGGGTGTGAGGCCAACCAAGCTAGCTAGCTTGCTTAAGTGAGGTGTGACAATATTAACTCAGAATTAATGTGCTCGTTGTGGATATAGATCGTCGATAAAATATTCAGTCCTAGACCGGATATAAGAATCAGTATTGTTTGTAAGTTTGTAAAACTCTTGTATATAAACCATAATTTGTAATAACTATTAGTAATAACCGTTATTATATATTGTATTATATTTTGTTTGTATATTAAAATATATTATTGTAAAAAAAAAAAGAAAGAAAATTATATGTATAAGTCTTGTTGGCAAATATCATAAAGTTGATACATATTAATATTCAATTAACTTCTAAACTCAAAGTTCCGGTTATTTGAAATTGTAATACGTAACACAATACATTGAAGTTTTTCTCCTTTTTTTCACGTATGATTTAATCATAAATTGGCCAATGATGAATAATACGAGCTATTAATTTGTGTTGTACTGTTTTGATTTAAAATCTTGCTAGTTCGATAGTAATCTCCTGATTATTTTCAAAAGGTGGCCTTCTACTAATTTTCGTCATTTTCGACAAAGTTAGGAAAGACAAGGCTACTAGATGTTCAGAAAACAAGCCACTATTATTATAAATGGGTGAACATCCAGAGGCCTTTCGACTAAAAACAAGGTTGACATTACTTCAAATAATAAGAAATATTTCGAAAATTATACCAAAAGTTTTATTTAGATATGTACTTCGTTAACTATTGCTGGTTTAAATTGTTTTTTTTTCACTTTTTTTTTGTTTCGTTAGTTTACTTCTATCACGTGACTTCGCGATAAGTCTGACGGCTGACAACACTCATAAATCAGGCTTCGATAACCACAATGGGCTGAGGATAGATAGCCACTTATATAGCTTTGCGCTTAACAACAATATTACTAATAATATTACTTTGTGGTACCTATTACAATTTAAAACTTTACCCGATTGTATTTTTAGCATATGTATTAAAGTTTTTATTAAAATATATTATCTTCTTACTTTTAATGAATAACATTATCAAACGTTTTTCAGGCCCGGCATCGCCAGGTGGTTAATGTGCTCGACTCGTAATCCGAGGGAAGTGGGTTCGAATCCCCATCGCATCGAACATGCTCGTCCTTTCAGCCGTATGGGCGTTATAATGTTCAATCAATCCCACTATTCGTTGGTAAAAGAGTTGGCGGTGGGTGGTGACGACTAGCTGCCTTCCCTCTAATCTTACGCTGCTAAATTTGCGCGAAATTCAAAACAAACCAAACTGTATGCTTTGACCAAAATTATAAAACAAAAACAAAACTTCATACTGCAGGATCAAGATCTTAGATTAGCATGAAAAGTCGCAATGGTTAAGATACGTCACTTGGGAAGCAATAAATTTGAAACAGATTATTAATTAATAAATTATTTGCTTCCACCATTACAGACTGGGGGTGTTTCTAGCTACACATATAGTTATCAATCTCGACGTCCTCCTCCCAAGTCATGAGAGTCAAACAAATATGATTCCCTATTCATGGCTGCCTACACCACCTTTCTTATTTCTAATTCATATTCTTATGTTATCGCATCAAATGAGTTCGAGCCCAGTACGGTGGTTAAGGCACTCAGCTCATAATCCAAGAGCTGCGGGTTCGAGTCCCGTCACATCAAACATGCTCGCTCTTTCAGCTGTTGGGGCGTTATAATATAACGATCAATCCAACTATTCGTTGGTAAAAGAGTATCCCAACGGTTGGCAGTGCGTGGTGATGACTAGCTGCCTTACCTCTAGTTTTAAACTGCTAAATTAGGGACGGCTAGCGCAGATAGACCTCGAGTAGCTTTGTGCGAAATTCAAAACAAACAAAATTACATCAAGAAATTAAAAAGTAAGATAAAACGACTTTTCATTCTTTTCCACACATGAAAAAAACAAACTTTGGAGTTAAAATTTAGTTAATTCAAATTATTTATTTAATTTTATACGTTTATTGCTGTTTCAAATATAAATTATAATTATAGGATAACTTTAGTCCAAACGAAAATAGTTCTGTTTGTGAGTATACACGACACTCGTACTAATGCCCCTGAGATAAAAATCCAAACAAATTTTAACAAAATAATTACAGTTTGGTTTGAATTTCGTGCTAAGTTATTCGAAGGCTATCTGCGCTAGCCGTCGCTAATTTAGCAGTGTAAGACTAGAGGGAAGGCAGCTAGTCATCACCACCCACCGTCAACTGTTGAGCTACTCTTTTACCAAAGAATAGTGGGACTGACCATCACATTATAACGCCCCCACGGCTGAAAGGGCGAGCATGTTTGGTACGACAGGGATTCGAACCCGCGACCCTCAGATTACGAGTCGAACGCTTTAACCAACCTGTCCATGACGGGCCTCCTGTATTATGTATTATAATTTGTCTCGGACGAGTCTCCGACTTATTATGTTATGTATTACGATTTGAAATGGCCGGAAATATTAATTCTAATTTAAAAGTTAATCGACTGTCAATGTGTATCAAATTTATGATATTTGCCAACAAGATTAATACACTCAATTTTCTTTCTTAACACAAATACGGTTTGATATACAAACAACAATACAAGTTATAAAAACGGTTATTACAAATACTGATCTATACGCAGAAGCTTTACAAACTGAAAAAAATATTAAGTTTTCTCTCTGGTCTGGAACTGAGTATTTTATCGATGGTTTATGATGAGCGAACGAATTTCAAGTTTATATCCGAACAATTCGCTTAACAGCCAGCTAGTTAGCTCTCTATTCTTGGCTGGTCTCACAGTGTTTACAAGCTGAACTTTCTCCGATGAAAATGTCTGATATCCTTGTAAAAATACTAACGTCCAAAGTCAATCCACTGAGGTTAAACGGTTTGTAATGTTCCAAATCTATAAACGTTCCTGGACAACTATCTGTAGTTTCACAATTAATTTATGTTAATCACAGTTATAACTTACGAAGTTTATAGTATAGTAACTGATGCACACCAACAATGTAAAACTGTTTCTTGGCGAGTCGATTTATAAATTTAAGGCTAGGTGCTCGATAGTTCAGTTAGAAATATTACTGGCAATCACTACTACCTTACATACACATATAGCACATTGTTGGTTCTTACCCTTGAAATCTTCTACAAATCTAGAGAATAGACTGAAATTTCACAGTGCACATTTAACAATATAAGTTACATGCATTTTTAAATATATATTTAACTACAACAAACATCGATTACTAAACTAAGTATATATTACTGAATCCGTTACACCTGTTATACCTCACGCTTTGTAATCATTAATGGTCGTTATTCACATACCATCCATCCTCAATTAAAAACGAAGCTTTTAGCTCTGGAGCAAATTTACTGTTGTGCATTTATTTCATTGCTTACTTTTGTTTCAGTATAGTTTTTTTGCACGTGACGTATATTGTTGGAAGCTTATTGCGCAAGTGCTGCCTGTTCTGTAAATTTGTAGAAGGTTCTTGAGAGTAAGAATCAACAATATTTTTTTTACGAAAACGCTAGCGTGATCGAGCATTGTTCAGATTTCAAGAATCTCGTGTGATTATAAAACCGACGCACATAAAAACAAAGACTATTGTTAGTCAGCTGCATTCAGTGTGCTATAAACCTCAGAAGCTATAATTGTGAGTAATGCCTATTAATTGGAATACTACAGAATTGGACCTGGAAAATTTACAGATTTTGAATATTACAAACTATTCATCTTCAGTGAATTAACTTCGAAAGTCAGTAGTTCTACGAGGACGTTAGACATTGTCGCCAATGAAAACTTATTGGTGCTTCAAAGTTAGCCATCCATAAAAAGAAGTGCACATTTGTATCAACAAAAAATTAATTTGCTCTCCGTAAACGTCAATAAAAGATTCATTTCAAGACCGGATTTAAGACTCAATATTGTATGTAAGTTTGTGAAACTCTTGTATCTAAACCATCGTTTGTAATAACTCTTAGTAACAACCGTTATTATAAATTGTATTATTTTTTGGTTTGTATATTAAAATATAATAGTGTTAAAAAATTGTTTATATCAATCTTGTTGGGAAATACCATAAATTTGATACATATTAACATTTAATTACTTTCAAAATTCAAATTTCCGGTTATTTGAAATAGTGATACCTCAAGATATGTAACGTAATAAATTGGAGACTCGTCTCAAATAAATTATAATACATAACAGCCCAAACAAAAAATAATGACGTCGTTATCACTCTTGTGTTCTGATGTTGACTTGAGAAGCATGACACAACAAATTTCTCTTATTCCACAGCTTCTCCACAAATAATGAACGAAAGAGTGACTTGTAAAGATCCAACGTGGCAAATTACCTCTATTTTAGGTAAATAATGCAAATCTAGGCCTAGCCTAATACTTGTATTATGATTACAAAATAACTGTGATCAATGAATGCTGGGACAAGAATAGTTGCTGGGAAGAGACACTCTTTAGATGAAGGAAATATTGCCCATGAAAATATTTGTTTTTAGAAGCTAAAAGGTTTTTCTTATGTCTGTTTAAGGCGGCAAAGTTTTAAATAAATAATGAAGTGTTCAAGTTTGGGTAGAATATGGTTTCCCGTCAATTTTGACAGGATTTTCTGTTAGTACTAAAACAGTGTTAAAAAAGAAATTATAAGCATGATTATGAACTTAGAACTTTCCAAGCATGCAGTTTTAGGCCTAAGACACAAAGGGTAAAAGATGACCTACTTTCAGTATGATATATTATATATATGACCCTTGGAAAATCTTCCACCATTTAATAAATGAGGTGTTGGACCTGGGGTGCCGTAGCACCAAAGTTTTACATATTTGACTTAAATAGCAATTGTAAATTATATTATTATATTAATTCTTCTTGGGCATGCCAGAAGCTGCCCTAGATTAAGCTACCTATGACAGCACATAATCTAGTTTTTGACATATCTTTTACTTTCAATCTTTCATTGGAAAATCTCCATATCTAACCAAGCACTTCCACTTTGTAGTTCTTTCCTACAACACTGATTGAAGTGTTTAGCTTAAAGACAAAAATTGTAGTGAAATGTTAAAATTCCAAAGCCCAATTCAAACAAAGTTTAACGAACAAACAATGTATGGAAATTAAACATGAAAAACAATAATTAAATATAAGTTTTATCTTGGCAGATGAAAAATAGATATATAATATAAAACAGGTTTAAAACTTATTTCATATGTTAAATAAAACCTCCTGACTTACCATTTGAAACAATCAGCTTGCTAATAATTTTATTGTGGTAAAAAAAAAGTATTCATGTCATACGCCACTAATTGTAAATACAGTAAAACTGCATGTCGTACTTTTCAAATCAGAGCAAAATTAAAACTTGTAGTTTTCTAAAAGAAAAATTTTAATGAGAAGTTTTAAAACTATGTACGAAGATATTAAAAACTAGAAGCTGAATTATACAAAAACTAAGTATTTTAATTGTTTTCTTAAAAATATCTTTATTTTCCAGAAACTACATATTCTTTACAAAGTTCAAGTGTCAAAGGTTTGCATGCAGTAGTAGTTTTTGTTTAACTCTTTGATATACAATAAAACGTACTGTGATAAACAAGTCCAACAAACAATTAAAAAACTTTTAGTCACACTTCACAACACACCTGTCAAGTTCACTAACAAGATCAAATTTTTAGGTTTAACCTTCTTAGTTAATTTATAGCGGATCAAACATTTAAATCACATCATCAACCGCGCCAGCACACGAGTCACTTACCTGAAACGAATTGCTGGCAAGAACAAAGGATGCTCTACCAACACCACTATAATGATATACAAAAAATAGTTCATACCTCTCGTGAAAAAAAGTAATCCCGGTACATGCAAAATGCCTGGCAAATTAAACAAGTGATTACAAAACCTACAGAATAGAACTATCAAAATAGCACAAAGACTCCTGAATTATACACTTCCAATTTAGCCCAATTCTCGGCTTTAAAAGAACGTCTCACCAAACTAGTCACCAGATATTTTAAACGTTCGCAAACAAAAAACACACATAAAATAGTATTCGCTTCTCTCGTTCCACCCCTACTCCATGGGTTAAGTGCATATCCCCCTTTAACACTATTAACAGCATCACAATCCTAAGAAAAGCCTAATTTACATATATACTAATATACTTTCTCTTTTTCAACTATGGGCACCGGACAGGTTTTCTTTTGATTTGATACCTACCCAGTGAAAGTGGTTTTCTTCAAGTTCTCCGTTTTTCTCGCATCAAAAATTTCTGCTATTAAGTCCATTGACCCACGACCCTAAGAAGGACCCTTTGATATCTTCCGTTTGTCTGTGTTAAGTACTAAATGGTTTGATGTCTTACGTTTGTATTAAGTACTGAAGGGTTTGATGTCTTCCGTCTTTATTAAGTACTGAATGGTTTGATATCTTCTGTCTTTGTTAAGTACTGAATGGTTTGATATCTTCCGTCTGTATTAAGTACTGAATGGTTTGATATCTTCTGTCTGTGTTAAGCACTGAATGGTTTGATATATTCTGTCTGTGTTAAGCACTGAATGGTTTGATATATTATGTCTGTGTTAAGTACTGAACGGTTTGCTATCTTCCGTCCGTCTGTATTAAGTACTGAACGGTTTGCTATCTTCCGTCTGTCTGTATTAAGTACTGAACGTTACTTTAGTTTATACTGTTGTGTCTTCCTATTTGTTTCGTCTACTTAACAGTATACTGCATCTCCCACCCCCTCACCGCCCGACACTCCGAGCTACATGCAGCTTTATCCTGGTTGTCTTGCAAGCATATTCGGGACCAGTCAGACTTATAACATAAAAGACAGCCACGCCAGTTATTTAGTTGCAAGGCTAAAGGTGCATCGAGGAGTTTGAGAGCTATTGTGACGGAAATGACTGAGAATCGCACGAAAGTATACACAAGTAAGTAACACAAACCTTTGTAACTGAAATTCTCGAAACCGTCTAAGTAAGTGTTCAGTATACTGGCTAACTGTCAGCAAAATAATGAAATGAGGAAAAGGGAATTCCTAATTATTTTAAGATTTCTAATCTCATTTATATAATTTTTACTTATATAAAATTACAGTTAAAGCAGATTAGCTCAAAGACACAGTTAAGGTAATTTACTGCTCAGAACGTCTGCTGTAGGCTTAGTTTTCATCACCAATACATTTTATCATAACAATAGTATATAACCTGAAAAACACATCCTCACCAGGTTTGGGGTACATTAAAATAAACGGGGAAATATTTTTCACATGAAAGAAGATCATAAACAGGGCACATCAGTTGCCTTGATTCTATGGCTATGAAGCAGGGAAACCATTTAAATATCTAAGTTCCATTCACTGCATTTCTGTCAGTACTCTAATTATTAGATACTTCGGTGTTTGCTGAGGCCATATATAGGTAGAGTTTGGAGTATATAAAAGTGCGAAACATTTGTTATTAGTGAAGTATATTTTGGCGTCGATAAAATATTTTCTTTTTGATAAATTTCACCAAAACCTATTCAAGGGCTATCTGCACTAATTTTGAAGTAATGGACAAGATGGAAGATAGTTCGTGAACACTATGTGGTAGAATAACTCACTCATAACTTGTTTAGAAGAAAGGAATTTGTTTTTACAGTAAAGAGGCAGAAATTACAAAAACTCAGATCCGGAGTTCAACATGCCAGCTGCTAGTCACACTAATACGTAGTAAAATGGCCTTACAACATGATAAAATTTACAAAAAAGTATATATGTAGATAATATATAACTTAATATGGAAAATATACATACATAATTTAACATTGCAGAAACTAATTCCCTTTCATTGATTTATAACGCAATATTTTGAACAGTTTCTCGATGTTGCTGTTATTTAAGAAGTTTTACGGAACCTTTATAGTAATGCCACAATCACAAAACATTTTTATCAGATTTATACCACCACCATCCGATGCTCAGTATAAATCTCAGAGCTTATACGCTTGAAATCGGGTTTTGACACTCGCGGTAGGCATAGCTTTGTGCCTAATAATTAACAGCAAACGACATTTATATATTCTCCAAATAAAATTATTATTGTTTTATTGGCCTAATGTTAAAAAATATACTTATACTGTTTCTTTTGATAGTATGTTTATGGACTTACAGCGCTAGAAATCAGGTTTCGATACTGGTAGTAGGCATGGCACAGATAGTCAACTGTGTAGCTTTGTGCTTAACTTCAAACAAATAAACTGTTTTGATAAAAAAAGAGGATATTAGATGTTAGCATCGTGTTTGCGTTTCTTTTTTAATTAGATATCTGTTATTTTAGCTTAACGCTTTAAAAACAAATGAAAAACAACTGATTTACAATTATAGAAAAAACATGATCACCAAAGAAGGTTTAAATAACAAAATTAAATAATATTTAAAATTTTAGCTTGAAAACCTATCTATAAAGAACCTTATATAAATATTTCTTACGATTTGTTTGTTTGTTTTGGAATTTCGCACAAAGCTACTCGAGGGCTATCTGTGCTAGCCGTCCCTAATTTAGTAGTGTAAGACTCCCTCACCACCCACCGCCAACTCTTGGGCTACTCTTTTACCAACGAAAAGTAGACCGTGGGATAAAGAACCTTATATAAATATTTCTTATTTGTTTGTTTGTTTTGGAATTTCGCACAAAGCTACTCGAGGGCTATCTGTGCTAGCCGTCCCTAATTTAGTAGTGCAAGACTAGAGGGAAGGCAGCTAGTCATCACCACCCACCGCCAACTCTTGGGCTACTCTTTTACCAACGAAAAGTGGGATTGACCGTCACATTATAACGCCCCCACGGCTGGGAGGGCGAGCATGTTTTGGCGCGACTCGGGCGCGAACCCGCGACCCTCAGATTACTAAGTGCACGCCTTAACGCGCTAGGCCATGCCGGGCCCATTTCTTACGAATCAAAAGATAAATTTGAAATATTTTGAAACCATATTGTGTTAGAAAACTAGCATGCGGAAAAAAAAAAAGGACCATATGGTTCTATAAAACTATTACCACCAGAGGCGTAGAATTTTTACACCCGATGGGGGTGTGGATGATTTTGCAACCACTTATGTCAGGGGTTCCCAACCTTTTGGCACTCGCGACCCCTTACCTAAAAGTTTGAAATCCATGTGACCCCCTACTTAGGGCTTACTATCAGCAGCTTAATTTTTCTTTTATTTTCTGTGAAGGAGAGGGAAAGAAACATCTGAAAAATATTTAAAAAATTTGTAATTATTTATTAGCAAATTAAATCACATTGGTCCAACCTGAATTCACAAAAAGAACATATATTTCTTAAAATAATATTAACATAGGTTTGAACAGCTATCCAACCCAGCTAATGAGATGCCTGATGTTGCATTTCAGCAGCAAGCTTTGAAATTCGTGGCCGAGCGTTTGTTAGAGCCAGTCTCATGTCATCTCCAACATCCAATCTGTTCCTATTCTTTGTTTTTATATTGACAAGAGTGGAAAATCCTGCCTCACACAAGTAGGTAGAAGCAAATGGAACAAGGACACGTAAAGCTATCATGCTGACTTTGGAGTATGACTGATACATAGCGCACCAGGACTGAGTCACGGATTTCACCTTGAAGAGATCACGAGCTGAAGAGTCGTTCCTTAGATCCAGAAATTCATCTTGGATATCATCTGGGATGCTGGATACATCAAGTTCAGTACAAAATGGGTTCCTTACCAGGGCCTCCTGTTCCTGTGATAGCTCAGGGAAGTAACGCTCGACTTCCTTTTCTAGAGACTGAAGATGTTCGGTAATCTCATCCTTGAGGAACTGATCCAGTTGGATCTGATACTCATTCGTCACTCCACAAAGTTTTTCAAACATAGCGATGTTTCCAAGATTGGTTTTCCGACGCCAGTTCTGCAGTTTGGAAACAAAGGCCCGAAGACTATCTTGAAAAAGGAAAACAGGTGTTTCCCTTCCTTGAAGCTTCAAATTGAGCTTGTTCAGCTGGTCAAAAAATGTCGGCTAGGTACGCAACCATTTTATTCCATGCTTCATCTTCGAAGTGAGCTACAAGATCTTTCCTTTCTTGAGTCTCCAGGAATAGCTTTATTTCATCTTTCATTTCAAAGACACGATTAATAACGTTTCCTTTCGACAACCAACGTACTGCTGTGTAGAAGAGAAGGACCTCGTGGTCAGCATTCATGTCTTTGCATAGTTCTTTGAATAAGCGAGTGTTGAGTGCTTGAGTCTTCACATAATTTACAATTTTGATTACAGATTCAAGCACTTCCTGCAGAGAGGCAGGGAGAGTCTTACTGGCGAGAGCATATCGGTGAATCATGCAGTGGATGCCCTTTGCTTGAGGTGCTAGCTTCTTCACTCTCGACTGGAATCCTGATTTTGATCCCAGCATAGCCGATGCAACGTCCGTACAAACCACATACACGTTTTCCCATTGAAGATCTTCGTCTTGAAAAAAATTTGAAACTTTTTCCATGACATCATCAGCTTTTGTTGTGGTTTCAAGTGCACTGCAGAATAAGAAATCGTCTTTGATGTCACCTGAATTAATGTATCTCACGAAGACAAGCAACTGAGAACATGAACTTACATCTGTTGACTCGTCGAGCTGAAAGGAAAACAAAGGGGAACCCTTGATTTCAGTCAAAATCTGTTCCTTCACATCCATAGACATTTTAGAAATGCGCCTCTGTATAGTATTATTTGACAGGGATACTTGCTGCATCTTCTTTGCACTGGCTTCTCCAAGAATAAGATTTACTGCTTTCATCATGCAGGGTTTAAGAAGTGTTTCTCCAATCGTTTGAGGCTTTTTTTGTTTAGCAACTTCGAATGCAATCTCATATGAAGCTTCCACTACGGCTGCACTCTGCTGCTGAAACGACCCACTTCTATCGATCCTTTGGCTTTTAAGACACCGTTCATGCCGTTTGAAGAAATCCAAACCCTTATTTGCGTATTCTGGATGTTTCGTCTCGAGATGACGCTTGAGTTTTGATGGTTTCATTGACTCTGCACTCAGGACAGCATGGCACAAAACACACTGTGGTTTCTCGATGCCGTCGTTGGCGAACACAGTGGTAAAGCCAATGTTGAGGTAGAATTTTAAGTATCTGCGCCGTTTAGCCATGGACACAACTCACCTCTACTGCTTACTTATCTCCTTGTTAAAATAAAATAAAAATGTTGAATAATGAACGCTTTGGCAACTGTAGATCTTACACTGACTACTTGTGGGGGGTGCAGATAGAGTAATGATGGGGTAAGTATTGGGAGGGAAGGGAGCGTGGCCAGTCGCGCGATTCGTCATCCACCAATCAGCAACGGACATGTGACTCACGTGTCGACAGCGAGCACACACACACTTAATCACAGCTAAACAGACACACAAGCATACGTACATGCGCGTGCACTCACATACTCGCTACTCACTAGTACACACATACATACAGTTGCAGACACATACACATTCACTCACAGGCACGCATACATACACCCATAATATCACTTAATGACATTGAACTAACGTAGCACACGTTTTGCTTTGCACCGAAACAAAAAAATGTAAGAGCATGAAAATGTAATTGATGAAATAAAATTAATGTTATCCCAAGCTACTTCTAACAAGGCTACGCGACTCCCCTGCCAAGGCGACCCACCGGTTGGGAACCCCTGACTTATGTGGACTGTTCACTTTGCAAATTGGTAATCTCTGATTACGTGAACCTGAAAGCTGTAAACATGCAGTCACAGAGTAATCTTGTTGCCACGATACATGCATGTATACTTTGGCCTACTAACTGATACTTACGAACTATCGCTTAGATCAAAAAAGCTTAGAAGCACGCCTATATTAAAGATGTACATTTCGGCTACTGAAAAAGCCTACACCTAGGCCTAGTTATGTAATTCGATTGGTGGTTAACATTTTGTGATTTTGAATCCGAGGTCTAACTGGTTTATATTGTGCCGTCGTGAAAAAAACATTCGGTGTTCTGGGATCATGAGCAAACTATAAATGTGACATTGGAACCCAACTATTCAGTCAGACAATGTTCCTTCCACCACTGGTACAATGGTATGTCTATGGACTTACACTGCTAGAAACCGGGTTTCGATACCAGCGGTGGGCAGAGCACAGAAGCCAGCTATTGAGTAGCTTTATGCATAACAGCAAAACAATCAGACAGTAATATAAAAAAATTGTTGCTGAGCGTTGTTTATTAACTGCCTTCTTATACAGCCACTCTGAAACAAATAAATGAGCAAATATTGCATACTAATTCCCAAGAAAAAAATAATTTAAATCCATCATTTATTTGTTAAGGAATCACTGAGTCCCTTTTCAAGTTCTTGTAAGATTCCATCCTCTACTGTCGTTGACGGAAACTAATCCATTACAGTGACTATCTCGTTAAAAAAGAACCCTGAAAATTTTCAGGCCTTTGATTTTTTAAATTAAATATTACTTTGAAACGTTTTTATATAGATATTCTGAGCTTATATAATTTCCACTAGATGTCAGGGCTATCGCAGTAACGTTATGATGTTGTTTACATCAGGTAGGCAACTGATTTACGTTTATCTGTAATGCCTTATATGTTATATTACTATTACAAAAGTTCCATATGATTATTTGAAATATCGCATATTTCTAATATTTTACGTTAGGAAAGTGCTGATAAAACAGAAGTTAATTGGCATTTTCTCTTCTGTTCTGTCCATCCATTTCTAGACAAACGTCATCAGTGACGTTAACAAAGGACGTAGATAAATCTCAGATTTGACCTTGTGCAAAATTTATATCTTTATTACGTCTGATTACAGTAAATGGGTACGTACTTGAATATGAAAACATAAAAAAAATAATGTATGTGGTACAAAAATTAATTTTTATTCCCAACTTTTGTTAGATGTATAGAAATAATTCTGTCAAATAAAAGTAACACATTCAATTCATTAATACTGTAACTATATTTTTCTAACTAGCATATTATTATTAAGCGTATTTTGTTTGATGTTCGGGGTCATATCAACAGTGTTTATCACGTGCTGTTTAGCACACGTCAGTATTTTAATAGATTTGTATTTTTACATACATAATTTCAATTCGTGTAGCTGTTGGTGATAGTTTCTCAAAATAAGGTATAAAGCTATTAAGATACAGAATTTCTGTATTTTCATACGTTTTAAATTTAAAAAGAAAGCATTAATACATGTATCTAACGTAGTTGGTTGAAAAATTTGTAGGAAAAACATTTGTTTAATGTTTAAATATGAGCATACTGTAACAGTAGTGAATGAATGAGGTTCTAGCAGCTGTAGAGGCTTTTAAAGAAATAAAAATAAAATGAATCTGTTGTTTTTAAAGACGATATATAATGAAAGGAAGATATAATAATTAGTGTTTATAGATATTTAGCTACTGAAAATAACTTTTCAGCTGAAAGTGTTTCTTGAAATTTAAGTTGTTTTAAGGCTTATTTAATTTTTTTGGGTAGTTTTAACTTTTTAAATTACAATAATCAGGTTAGGTAGTTTTGTACTTATTGCTTATCTCATAGTACATCCTGCTGTTATATTTATAAGAATTTTTGAGTGAAAGTAAAGAAGCCTGTATGTGTGTTTTCTTATAGTAAAACCACATTGGGCTGTCTGTTGTTTCCACCAAGGGGAATTGAACCCCTGATTTTAGTGTTGTAAAATTGATGACTTACTGCTGTCCTACCAAGGGACATAAATAATATAAAAAAAAAGATATTACACCACCAACAGTGCCATTTCTGCTAGATCCACTGCTGAGGGGACTTATCACTTAAAATCGGATCTCTTTGGGCTGGCTGGGATAAAACGAATGGTATTAGTGGTGGTTGAGACACTATTCAAATTAGAAAATTGCTTGCCAACACTTAGTAAAGTATGAACTGAATAAAGTTGAAGTGTAATTTCTCAACAAACTTATATTGCTACATTTCAGAATTAGAACTACTATTTCTTAGTGTTAAGTTATTTGTATATTTTAACACCAGTTGGTTATTTATATTATTTAAATATTTTACTTGAAATTAACCTACTCAGAAGAACTGGGAAACTAAAAAGCTAGTCTTGTACTCTTATCTAGATCAGGTCAAGTAACCTGGTCCTTGTCAACAGGAATATTGTCAGGAAGAAATTACTACAGGACTAAAACATTACATTATATTAGTGTGCCTTTGAATTAATTTTATATTAATCTATTACTAAAGATTTGAACTTTCAGATAAATGATATTTACCATATTTTCTTTTAGTATGAAAAGTGAAAACGATAGGATTCTGGTTGAGAAAGACAAAACGTTTCATGTACATTGACACCTCTGTTGGTGGTGAGGGGGTTCGTAATAGACTTCTTACCTCCAGGCTTAAACACCAATACTCAAGATGTGTTCTGTATGTATTATTTATAGCATTCTCTGAAATTTGATAAAACATCTCGGTGTTATAGTTGTCATGATGAAAGCAACTTGTTAATTTATTTCTTATGTTACATAAAAACATTTTATATTTTGTAAAGGTTTTATAGAGCTGTTACTATAAAGTTTAATAATATTTCAATTATCAGTTATTGAATAAAATCATCCATAAAAATTTGTATAGAATTTATGTGTATTGATAAGTTTTATGGTTGTAATTTGTACTTGTGTTGATAAATTATTAAATGTTAAATAAAATATGAAATATTTTAAAGCTCAAAAGTTGTAAATTTCTGAAGGCAAACTAGAGTTTGACCATTCTGACCAAGATCATTAGTTGTGTGCCCTTTCTGTCATAAGATTATCAGCCTCTTAACCCAAGAACACCTGATGACATTAGACTAGGTTGCTTAATGATATTGCCAAGCTCCAATGTCAGTTGCCAAGCAGAAATGTCATATTTAAAGCTTCATATACCTTATTTGACTAATGTAGTTATTAGTGTCTAAGAAATTTAATTTATCAATAAGGGGATCTTATGCAAAAATTGTAATGGTTTTCAAATGAGACCCAAAACTTGAGTGCATTAATATAGTTTGCCATTCTTTTATTCTCCAGTAGAAGAACAGTGAACTATTCAAAATTACTTGAGTCTTAGGTTTCATTTGAAAACAATTATGAAATTTAATGTTATAAATTTTTGTGTATCTTAAAAGTAAAATACGTAATGGATGATTATTTACTTTTCATATTGTAAATTACTAGAAATTACTGAATTGTGTGCAAACTTATGTCTTATATAGTATGTGTCAAGTTCTAGCAGATGTCTACAGAATGTTAACATGTAAATACATGACTACTAGTGTATCATGTTCACCCTTATCTGTCTTAATTCATCCTAGCATTTGAGGCTGACTTTGCTGATGAAAGATGGAGAACAATTTATAATATTTAACACTAAGCGTCAGAAAGAGATTGAATTTACAGTGGATATCTCGGCTATAATTTTTGCTTGTCTTTAGAACCAGAAAAAAGTTGGAATGGCTATGGTGAGTGATGGTAAAAGTCGACCACATCCAATGAGACTAAAACTGTCAGGAAATACACTGGTTCTACAGAAGGATGAAATTATTGATTCAGCAAATTTCAATAGTCAAAAAGCCGAACCACCAAAGGATTCTAGAGTAGGAATTTTCTTATTGTTATTTACAATTATAATTTTTTAATTTCAGTATAACAGTTAATATGGCTCCTTAAATTTTCATTTATAATTTTATTTCCTTTCCTAGCTTTGTTGCAAATTGTGGTTTGGACATTGCAAAAACCAGAAGATGACCTAAGAAGGTGGAAACATTGTTCCCTACTTTATTTTAATTAAAGTTTTAATACCCATACTAGAGGTATTTAAAATACATTTTTACTTCAAGTTTTTTTTTTGTCGTTGTAAAAGAATTTTTAACAATTAAAATGTAGGGTGACTTATTTGAAGATGAAATATTAAATGGACTGTTAAAATATTAAATCAAATAAAAATTCCATAACTTTTATAACATAATTTTATCACTTTTTAAAAACAATATTTCTATTTAGATTTGACTTTTTTTTTCAAGTACAAAGAATCTGAGCTTGTCTTAAGATAATTAAAATTGTAATAAATTAATAGCATGTTTTTATGTTCAGTTAATACACATTTAATATCAATTATTAATTAATGTTAAGTATAATTATTAAACCTATAAAAATATATATTTTTAATTGTGGGTGCTAAAACAGTCTTAAGCTTTATATGATAAAATGGTATTAATATGGCAAACCTAAACCTGTCATCTAACTAAGTTTTGTGAATAAAGAAAAACTATAAATTAAAATTTTTTAAAAACACTTCTTAACCATTTCATGACTGGTAGGGAGATGTTTTATCTCCCATTCATTTTCTTCTCACCCTTAAAATGCTTAACTTTATAGTATGTAGTTTTTTATGCACTTTCTACATAATATCTAGTTTGTACTTGATATATTTATTGATTTGTGCGATATTTGTGTAACTTTTAGATTGTATATTTTATTGCTCAACTGTTTTAAAAAACATTTAAAAATGCATTTTTTGTATTAGTTTCTCTGTTTTTTATTATGTAAATGTATTTAGTAGAATAATTTTGACAATAAAACTCCAATGTTTGTGTCTGTTGTTCCAGTAACAACATTTTACTAATTGGTGAAGAGAGCCATTCTGAATAGATTCCAAAATTCTTTCTCCCTTATGGTTTAACTAGCATTTCCAAATCTATATGCCTGAAATTAAAATTACTCATATTTACAATGTTATTAACATATAAAATTGTAATCACTAATTTATCAGCATTATTTGATTGTCTGTAACAAATACCCCCTTAAAAGCCTTTTTTCTTTTATATCTACTAATAGAAACCCAAATGATTCCAATCTTCATGCTATTATCTTTAATATCCTAAGTTTCAACTCTCATTTCATATATAAAGTTACTTCTCCCAATTTAATACTCTAAACAACTTGTAACCCTGTATTTCAAAGAAACTTTTATCAAAATCATATATTTTTTAACCAAGTTTCAATTATTCCCACTACATCAAATTACCTACCAGTGCTCTAAAGATAGCTATTTTACTTTTCATACTTCTAGCATTACAATGGTGATAATTAAGCCTACCTTTATAACTACTTCTATACTCATTTCCTCTGCTAAACTTTTCACTGCCTTTTTATACTCTTTGCATTTAGTTTATCATGTCCTTACCACTGTCTAGTCCAAGTTTAAAATGACCCTTGCAACTGAGTTAATAGCTTTAGCAAACAAGCCAGCCCCTACCCTATTTAAATGTAAACTATCCATTCTAAAAATCTCCTATTTTCTGTTGATCCCACAAGCCCAACCAGTTAATCTTCTCATCCTTACATACTAACCTAAGTCTAACATTTAGCCCTAGTGACATACTTAACTTCATCCCTAAAGTAAATCTGGACAGTACTACTGAGAGAATTAAGTTATGGCCTTTAATACCACCTTGTGTATTGAAAGTAACTGTTATAAAATATGAAAGAAACAAAACTGGATTTCTTTTAATAATAGTGGTTAGGAAGTCTCATTTTATATTTCCAATGAGTTTTAACTTGTTTTACTTTCATCAGTTTAATTTTTGTTCATTGAAGCAGTTAGGTAGTCATGAAAATGATATTAAATACTGGTGAATACCAAAATCATTGACTGGTAGAATCACATTTTGAACTGGTATCCCATTGCTAAGTATATGCTGATAGAGTTGGAACAGTTTTAAGTCCAGTTTCTAATAACTATTCCTTTTTTATTACATCTTAAGTTGTTTGAATAATAATAAACTTACTAACACACACAAAGTTTTTCTGTCATTTGAATAGTCTTTCATTGTAGAACTCCTAGCTTAATGTACTCACTAACTCTAAATATCCTTATCTGATATTTCCTTTGAGAAGAAATATTCCTGTAGTTTAAAAATATATATAACACTAAATGTTTATCATATTAGAATCCTTGGTTTCCATCAGAACTTCTAATAACTTTCTCAGAAATAATATGCTTTTGCTTACCTCATTTTATTTATATCAATTTTGTAGATAGATAAAAACATTTCTGTCCAATCATTTATGACCATTAAGTTCTATCATGTTTCAAAACTAAGATTTATTATTGGCATGCAGTAGCATCTTAAAAGCCTTTCAACACAGAATTCTTGATTTTATCTAGACATAACTGTGGTATTGATTTATTTGTTTTGTACGATTCTGTAAATAACATGACATCTGTTTTGTGCATGTTGATTTTACTTTTCCACTTTTTACAGTACAGTTCTATTTCATTAGTAGTGGTTGTATATTGGATGCTACTCTTGTTGGGCTTGGGGTATCCTTCCATATTACATCATCTGCAAACTATGAGCAAAAGGTGTGGTTGGGTCTTTGAGAGACATGTTGCTGATAAACAGGGTAGGGCTAAGTATTCCTCTTTAAGGGACACCCGGAGTACTCAGAATTTACTGATGCTCTTATAATCCAGAAAATTAGAAAATCGGTGAATAATTTATATGGAGACTCTCAGTTTGAATAGTTTGTATCTGAATACATCATACCATATTTTATCAAATGTTTTTTTCAACATGTAGGAAGCATGTCACCATGAATTTTTTTTTTATTTTTATTTTTTATTGAAGTCGTATTACTTCTGTTGTAACTTTTACAAGATGATCTGTTATTTTTCTCATCTTTTGGAAGCCATTTTATATTTCAAGGAATATTAATTTAATTTGAAGATAATTAAGAAATTTTTTTTAAAATAATTTTTTCAAGTAGTTTTACTATATTGCACGTTAGTCTTATGGGTATGTAGTTTTTGGGGTTATTTGATGATTTTCATTCCTTTTGGAACATAACATTAGCCTGTTACCAAGCAGGTGTTATGTATCCCGGTTTTTTAGATACAACTTGTATTAAGATATAAGGTGTTCTAATAATCTCAAAGGGCCGTTCTTAAATAATAAGTTTAGACTTTCTCTTGTCCTGGTGGTTTGTTTTTCAAATGTTTTATATTTTCTTGTACTTGTGTAATGGTCTGATAACTTGTTTTCTTGTATGGTCATGTTCTGCTTCTGTTATGCTATTATGTTGAGTGTCTTTAGTGAAGTGTGTGATGTGTTTATATATCGTGGGTAATGTATTTATTTACTATCTTCATGAAGTGGTTGTTCATATTTGTCTTTTTTTTAATGTTTTGTTGAGTTGTTTTTTAAAGACATGCTTTCTGCTTATTTGTGTATGCTTTTTTCTGATGTTTAAGAGTAGGATAGGTGGGGATAGTTGCTTTATTTTACTGTGTAGTATTGGGATATGTTTTTGAGTTTATTTGTGTACAGAAGGAGCCATATTTTTATAATATTAGTGACTTTGTTTTTTCTAATTTTGTTTGTTTTCGATATACTCTCCTCTTAATCTTCTATCTTTCTTTTCCTTTTTTTATTATTGATTATGTCAGTGTCTAAATACTGGTGAAACTTAAATTTAGCCAGTCTTGTTATCAAGACCTATAACACTTTACATTCCAGGCATTTAGTAAATGCAAGTTTTTCTTTCAAAATTTCTAATTTAATATATTTTTCTTTTAACAGGAGAGGGTTATAACAATACATCGACAGAAGGTTGGAGGCTTGGGGCTTAGCATCAAGGTATGCTGTATAAAGAAAATGGAACCGTATTTGAAAAACGTGTAACACTTGATTATGTGACCAGAAGTTTATATTTTATTTTGGTTACACAATTTTTGATAACTCGGCATCAGTATGGCCTTTACTGTGCATGTATTTGGTAACTGTAAGAATCTAGGAAATATTTAACTTGTAATAATAATTAACATGTTACCAAACTCGCACAGGACTTGCTAAAAATTAACTCAGTAATTAATATAGCTAATTTAATACCAGGGTCCAATAAAATTTTTTTTCACAATCATCACAATTCCTGGATGAATTGTGTTAACCTCATTTAATTAGGCATCACATTATTAATTTGCTACTTACTAGTAAAACAGAAAAACTGCATAAAAAAAGGAAAGGCATGGGACAGGAGACAAAGTAGTGTGAAGTTTGAATTAAATTCATATGCTTACAGTGAATGAATAAAGAAAGAATTACATTTCTCATTTTCCATTTGGGAGCAAGCTCCCCCATGTGGAGGCATTATAATGTGAAGGTCTCACCTGCTATTTGTTGGTAAGAGAGTTGTCCAAGAGTTAGTGGTAGGTGATGTTGACTAGCTACTTTTAGTTTAGTCTATCAGTGCTACATTTTGAACAGCTAGTTCAGCTGTTCCTCAAGTAACTTTGGAAAAAAAAATTACAAAATACAAATAATGTTTCTGTTCTTTGAATGTATAATTTTCTAAGATATTTTCAGTTTAACTCATTTTTACTGCACAATAGACTTGTACTATTTACTAAAAGTCTTAGACACACTGTGAAGATATACTTTGTAAATTTGGAATAAGAGTTAACATTATTTATTTAATATTATTTCTCCATTAGAGATTCAGTCTAGTCAGGTAACTAAATAATTCTAGAATTTTTAACTCATACCAGCATTTATTTATTTATGGCAATTTTATGGTCTATGTTATGAAGTAATCTACTAATTAAACTCTAGATCTTTTCATCACTTTGAGGCTTAAAACTTTTTCACTTTTAATTGTATAGCTGCAAATGTATAAGTGGTGACAGGCTTAGTATTCTAGCATCAGTTCTGTGTGTCGTATCTTTAGGCTTGTAATTTCATTGCCATTTTTATTTTAATTGTACACGCAGCTTTAAAAGTACATTTTAGAAAGCGTTTTAAAAATGAAGTATAAACAGTTAGAGATTTCCACTGCATGGTTTATAGAGACTGAGCATACAAAGCTCGTATAATTTGTGAAGCATATGAAGAAACTATATCTATTCATGTTAACACAGTGTACATGTTGTTTTAAAATGAAACTTATTCTTTAGTTTTCTTTCTTTCAGCATATCAAATTTTGTTTGGCACAGTTGACTTTTCAATGCATCTAATTCTTACTACTCTCTTGGGGGGTAAAAAAAAAATGTATATAAATTTATAAAATGTATTAACCATATATGAATGACCTTAAATATTTTTCTGTTTGGATAGGGTGGGGCAGAACACAAAATTCCAGTTTTGATCTCTCGGATTTTCAAAGATCAAGCAGGTATTGTGTGTATGTATATAATGAAGGAAATAGCTTCAAAACTATTGTTATATTATTTACATCAGTTGTTAACAGGTGATTTTAAAAATAAGCATTATAACACAATGATTAACTTAATATAAGATAAGCCTTAAAATTATTTTGTAATTTCAAGCCATAACCTTAAAGTCATGAAGGAAATTGTCTGTGATGATAGCTCTCAAAAGCATTAGGTACATCCCATCTGCCAGATGAAATCCAAATGCAGATAAAAAACAAGTTAGCAGTTATAGAAAATTGATTTAAGGGTACAAAGTTGAGTGCTTGTACTTGTTATATCTCAACTCCTACTGCACTGCCTTTCACTGTTTACAGCCAGTTGTGCTGAGGCAGTAATTCTTAAAAGCTCTACTAATATCAAAAATAGGAACAAAATAAAACCACCCAAAAATATTTTATATTGAAAGTTCATCCCAATCTTTACTCTTAAAAAGTTGTAAGAGTTTTTGAAATAAAAAATATCCCCCTAATAATTCTACTATAGGCTACTCCCAGCCTCTATGTTTTCTCAAAAGAATATTGTAAAAATATTCTCAATAAAATTTAAAAGATCTGATTTAAAATGACCTTTAAACAAACTAGATAACCAATCCCAAAATTTCTGTGCAATTCGTTTTCCTCACCTTCTCTTGTGCAGTTGTTCAAGTATAACATGGGATAGCTAAGCCTAACTACATGGAGGTAATCTTTCCAGATCAGCTATATTTATCTGAACCAGTTTTACATCCCATAATTTTATTTCTGCAAAATAATATTTGCTTTTATTTATCATCCTCATCACATGTTAGTTGCACAAATCTTACAAAAAGATATAAAATATCAACAGTTTTTATATATGTATTTATGTAAGTATAAATTACTTCTTAACCCTTAATGCATTAGTGTTATGTCAAGAATGTATGATGTAAAAATTCACATAAATATCCCAAACGTGAATTATCAAATACTTTTTTATTGCAAGCTTCAAAGTGTTTCACAGAAGGTAATGTCATGCAGACAAGTTACAATTTCTGTAAATATCAAGACTTGTATTATTGAAAACAAAGTGATATTTATTTGACAGTCAAGTATGTATTCTGTGTTTTTAGGTTGTTAGAATTCATAAAAAGAATTTTGCAGACATGAAAATGAACTGCAGTCGGTTTTCTTACACAGAGCTATATAATGGAATCTGTGTTTTGACCATCATGGGTATCAATATCTAATGTTTAGCACTGAGCTACTGGGAAACATGAACTATAGTACAATTAATTTTTATGTAATTATACTGACTGGTTGTACTGATTTGTTGGATATAATTATACAGAAAGTTGATCGTGTGTAGGTTGAACTACAATTGGATTTAATGATATTGCTAGATAATCTTCAGGTTTCCAGACATTATTTGTTAAGTTAGATAGCTCAAAATCATAGGTTTTTATAAAAATATTTACCATCATATTATAGACTATTAGTATCTATAATTGTTTTTTGACAAACAACTCTAAATTATATACTTGGTAAAAGTAAACTTAAATTCTTTTTTTATACAGCTGACCAGACTCGCCAGTTGTTTGTGGGTGATGCCATCATTATGGTAAGAATCAATTTGACTTGTGTGCCAGTATTTGTTTATTTTTAAATGTCTATGTATTTTAAGGCTAGTTAAAGTTTTGTTTTATAGTATTATTAATTATGTAAACATTTTGTTTCCATGTTTCAGGAATCTTTTTACATTGTTACATACAGCTGTCTAATGCAGGTAGTGAAAACCTACAGTAGAGAGAAAAAGTCCATGGTGTGTTTTAATCACCTTTTAATATTTTTTTTTTGCTTAAGTTTGTGAAATATCATTCATTTATTTGCTGTTTCTCACCCTATGGGTTAAACATTCATGTAGAACATATTTTCATTCTAAGTTATTTAAGTAATAGACAATTTGAAACACTGCTAATGAAAATCATGCAACAGAAAGCTGTGATAATTTTAGAATAGTTTTTATGGGAGATAAATGTTTAAAAGTAAGTTTTCTGTTGCATAGGTAGGAGTGTTGTTCTGATGACTGTTCAACATATACCACAACATAACTTTACCCAAAGGATTTCAAAATTGTAATGTGAACTTAATGTTATTCCTCTTCTCTCTGAAAATAAGAGATAAAAATTGAATATTAATTTATTAGTACAGGAATCTGAATAATTATGGAAATGTTAAGAAAACATTTTATCTAAAATTATGGATATGCCACTCCCTTTATCATGTGGAAATGAGCAGAGTATAGTCGTGTGTTGATAAATTCCATTCTGACTGGTTCTCCTTTAACCACTCAGATAACTACTAAACCAATTTCTTGTTGAATTTTCGTGCAAAGACAATTTTGAAGTAATAGTCTAAAGACAAGGCAGCCAGTCAAAATCACCTGTTGGCTAAGTGAATAATGGGACTGACCATCATATAGTAATGGGCCTATGGCTGATATGGGTGAAAGTATGTTGATGAAATTTGGCCCTATAATCCATAACTTATGAATTGATTACCGCAACCACATATCCTTGCCAGGCCCTGCCATACAAATATAAATCCTATGAAGTACAGGCTATTTGTTGTAGTGTAAATTCAGTCATGTCATTACAAAGGAAACAAACATTTTCGTTGGTTAAGGGTACCATGTGCAAAAAATTGAGTAAGACTCATATTTCATTAGGAATTATAGGCAAGACTTTAAAGAGGTTACATAAAGTTGGCAATGTTTATGATAGAACTGGTCAAAGATGAGAAATAAAATTCTCTAGAAGTGATGATAGGTATCTTAGGGTATATTATTGATGGCATAGCTCATAGATAACAGTATCTTGCCATTGGCCTTGCTGTAAATGTGGATCAACTAATACATAAATTTAGTACAACAAACCAATAACTATTAAGAGTTTTATGAAACAAAATACTGATTGATTTGCTTTCAAAATTAACTTGTAAATTATTACAAGCTAACTACAGGAAACTATTATAAAATTAGTATGCAAATAATGTCTTTGTAATGCTAAATATTTGATATGACCACCTTCATTATTAATAACAATGTGGAATCTTCATAGCATTTTGCCTCTATATTTTGTGAGTCTTTGGTGCAGAGAGCAATGTATTGACCTTCCTAGGTCATTTAACAACAACAACAAAAAAAACAAAAACAACTTTACCTGAAGTTGACCTAGGTAGGTAGAAACATTGTTCTTTGCTTATCAATAAAAGTGTTAATACCCATACCAGATATTCTGAGGTACATTTTTTATTTCAAGTGGGTTTCTCATTATTAAGAGTAAAGAATGTAGCATTTCCAAACAGTCTGGAATGCACCAGAAAGCAAATAATAACCCTTTGACTTCCCTGGCTTTTATAGGGTGAATCTCAGAATCAGCCAAAAGTTTCATTTGCTTTTTCCATTTCTGTGATTTGTTCCAGTTTTGTATGATTAAAAAAATCCACTATCCAGTTGCCATTGCACACTGTTTGTGACTCCCATGTGTTTCAGGTGTGTTTACACACACATTTATGTTACTGTATATAAAAGTTTCAAGAATTTTTAATACTTTAGCTTTTGAATTAGAATTATGTACAAATATCCTTATAGAAATTAGTTTTTTAAAAAGTGTAGCTTTTTATTGTAAAATTTTGCATTTTTGTTTTAAAACCTAATTCATCTTTAAGACTGACTTTCTTTTCCATGAAGGTTAATGGAATTGACCTCAAACATGCCAACCACGATGATGCAGTGAATATCCTTAGATCAGCAGGAGATTCAGTATGTCTTGTTGTTCGACATCATAGAGCAGCTAGTCCTTTTTTATCCCGAAGCTGTGAGTATTGCTGGCTGTTCAGTTGTTGGCTTAAATATATTAGTTGCAATATACTTAGTGAAATTATAATATCTGGTTTCCTTGTTTTCTATATATTTTCTGTGTTCAGTAAAATAAAATAGTATGAGGTGTGAAAATTTTGTTTGTATATGCTAATTCATTGCTAGATGAATGCTATTCTTACTTCTGTTTTTTTTTCTAAATTGTTGTAAGAAACTACTGAATATTGTAAAAGTAAATTTTTATTTTGTTATCTTAAAGAGAGAGAGTGTATATCATATGTTACATGTAAGAATATCTTGCTGAATTATTTAAAACGAAATAGAATTTCATTTTTACTTGCTTGGTTTAAGTAAAATGCAGACATGTTTGCAGTCAGTACTGGTCTACTGGTTTATAGTGTATCATATCCTGATAATAACTTCTGCTATGACACATTTCATCTTCTGAGTTTTGATCCACTGGTATTCCAGCTTTGCTTTTCACAGATATATTAATATTTGATGTGGTAGTTTTGAGTTCATACTTCAGTCAATAATAAGCAAACCTCATTGTAAAAATTTGCAACAGCCTGAAGTATATGAAACTGATAGCTACTGTGCATTGGAAGGGTACGTGAATGTGTGCGCGTATGCGACTGATTGTATGTTAAGTAGGTACATATGTGATTAACACTTAACATGCTGGCAGGTCAAACTGTGCATTTCAAGATGTTTTAATTGAATTATATTTAAACTTTAGTTAAACTAATTATCTGTCCTGGTATACAAATAAACTTGGCATAAACCAAAGATAATAAATCAAACTTTAATATTATACAAGATTTCAGTTCTTAATTGTATAATATTAAAGTTTGATTTATTATCTTTGTATAAGGAAATATATTAAAACAACCTTAAATTCCACTAATGTGAGATTTGGTTATTTATTTTTGCACCTTCTCCTCATCTTAATTTTTTTATCCACCTCCTAGAAAAGTATGAAATGTGAAATGTTCTCTATAATTTCATCATCGATTTTCTATGCCTGTATTTTTATATTCTACATTCTTAAGGAACTGAATAGTAATTAATGAAAATGCAGAAAAAACTTTTCACACCTACTTCTGATATTCACTTATTTACAATTTTCTAATAGATTTTTTTGAGGCCAACTCCTAGTAAACTTGAATAATAAAGAACCTAGGTTTCAACTGAATAAGTGGGCTTGCAGATAATTGACAGTTCAGTTTGTTGTGCAAATAATTTCCCATCAAACGACACAGAAAAATATTTGAATTTCTAACTGCTCAAGTCATGTGATTAAAGTCGTGATTAGAGATGTACCAGTATCAGTGGTACCCAGTTGGTACTGGTGCCAGTAATCTGGTACCACTGGTACTATTGCAAACCCTGAATGTAGATAAAGAATTATTTCATTCATAGTATGTACATTCATCTGCTACTAATGATGTTGCATGCAATGAATTATAAATCAGGAATCAAAACAGATGTTCTCATGTGATGGAATACTGGCAGCCCCTGTATCATCTAAACACAGAGCTCTTTTCCAAGTCTATATAATTCTAACCTGGCAACCCTTCTGCTTTCATTTTGTAGCTGCAGCTTTATTATCTTGCATTTCACCTGTATAATGAAGTTTACGGAAAGAAAAATACTCTGATCTCAGAAGTGACATCTGGTTTCTCTCAGTATCAAATATTGCTGTACATTTTATGAAAACTCCTCATACGATTTTAGATTATATTTTTCATTATGTGGAAATTAGCTGTTATTTACTCTTACACTTTTGACCAATAAGTATCTGCTGTTTGCAAAGTAAGTTAAACAAAAAATCTAGTCACTGTTAAATGAGTCTTATTGAAGTGTAAATAAAGAGAGAGAATATTTTAGTAGGATTTATGCATAGTTTTTTCAGCTGAGATCAACCTTACAGAAAAAAATATTAAATGACATAAAAGCATTATTTAAAAAAAAATGTTTTAATTGTCTATCTTATTTTAAAAAAAAAAAAGTCTCTGTTCAAGTTCTGGTACTGATTTTACTATTTTTGTGTGTGTGCAAAAGTGTATTTTGCATACATATAAAGTCAAAGTCTCCGACTTCTCTCTCATACTCGTTTCCTATAGGAAGAGATTTATGCTGATTACCAGCATTTTGAATGCTTTTGATTCATTATTCCTTTTTTTCTGTAAGCATTTATAAACCTATACCAATTAAAATGCTTTTCTGGGTTTTTAATAACTAATATACAAATAAACTGTTTATTTTTATAAAAAGAAAAATGTAGAAAAGCTTTTATTATTGAGGCATTTTGTTAATTCAAAAGTAAATTTGGTTTAGGTAGGATAGTGTTGTAAGCTATATATTTAATATTTTCATTTTGATGTTTTGAGTCCTAGAGGGGGAGCAGTCACAGTGATAAAAGATCTATAAATTTCATGAAAGTTAAGGCTTTGAAATCTAGAAGTTTGTGTTGTATGATAAAATAAAGGTACAATATATATAAAATATATATATATATATATACCAAAAGCAGTGAATTATTTAGTCAATGAGTAATTGCTGAGTGATTAAGTTCAGTGTCAGTGAGTGAGTTAAATTTCAGTTATTGTATTTATTTTTATGATTCATTGAGTTAGTGTTTGTGTTATCAGCTGATTAGCTAGAAAATTTGGTGATTTAAATTTATGAGTAACTTAGGTATACATTAGTTTCTGAGTTTCTGTTGAAATGTTTGTTTGCAAAGTTAAGCCTCCCAGTGAACTTGTCTACAGCAAATGTTATTGAAGAAATAAACTATTCTTAGGCTTGGTATTATTTTTACTAAATAATCCAGAAAGGACCTGTTAAAACATCAGCATTATATCTTAAAGATCAAGAAACTTTTTTTTTTTTTTTACATAGGGTACAATACCTGTTAGAATTAAATCTGCAGTTTTCATTTACTGAAATACTGTTTTGTAACTTCCATATTTTAATTAAGTGTAAAGTTTATCACTGCTAAATTTGGTTACAATGTCTCTTTGCTTGTCATAAGTTCATTTCATTCCACTGATTCAAAACAAACTATTGAAGAGGACTGGAATAAGTATTTATTTGTTCATTAAACATCTCTTTACACATTTAAATGATGGTGTGTGTATGCTACGATTTTAATAAAATACTATAGAAACATTCACAAATACTGAATTCAGGTATAGATATATTTGTATTCTTCAGTGGGGAAGCCCTCATGTTTCATACAGTTTCTTCATTATTTCTTTATGCACATTTGTTAATTTCTGGAACTTAATACAGTATATTGAAATCACAAAAGTCCCATAATTTTTACCAGCTGAGAGATATTCAGTACAAGTTTAGAAGAAAAAATATTGCTTCATTGGCTTGATAATTAAGTGTTTGATAATACTTAGTGTTAGATAGCTCTTTTCTCTATAATTTCGCCTCAAGATGTTAAGACTAGTCACCAAATAAACCCAGAGATTCATTATAAGGTGGTGTAACTTCTCGCACTGTGTATCCAGAGATTCACTACAAGGTAGTTGTGGAATTTCTCACTTGGTGAATTGAGAGTTTCACCTCAAGGTGGTGGTACTTCCCACCCTGTGAACCTAGAGATTCAATAGAAGGTGGTGGGACTTCTCACCCTATGAATCCAAGGCTTCAGGACAAGGTGTTGGGAATGCTCATCCAGTGAATCCATATTCACTTCAAGGTAGTGAGACTTTTCATCCAGTGAATTCAGTTTTAAGAAGCACTTTAGTAGTTTCAAATCAATAAAATTGCACTGATGGGCTACTAATGATAAACTACTGTTGTTTTTTTAGTACAGAGACGGAAAGAGCGCTGTGTGGCAGAGGAAGCCCCCACATACAAAGTAGGTGATGGTCATCGTGCATGGAAGGTAACTATGAATTAATTCATAATAAATAATAAGATAAAAACCTACACACATTTATCATGTAGAATATGAAATATGATTCTTTTTTAAGGCTTCTTTTTGTATCTGTCCTCTCTGAATCTCTTAAGGCAAAATATTATGCTTTAATCTAGCATTTTAGTAATTCTGAAAGAATCTGTTAAACATAATTTTTTGTGAGAACTTAAAGTAAGTTGAATCATTTTTTAACAATAACATGCCTTTTACATTATTGATTTATCACTATAAATCGAAGATAAAGTGCATCTTTGTTTTAATATGAAAAAAAAATGTAAACTGTGTTTCACAAATGGAAAGGAACTTTTTTATGATAAAACTGAAACAACCTACTTGTGATGACAAGGAACCTAGTAGAAGTAAAAATGTATTCTCAAGATGGCTGGTATTAGTATTAACACTATTTTAATTAAAATAAAGAAACAACCCACATGAAAAGTTAAAATGTAAAATAACTCTTGATATTTATATGCACCACATTCCAGCTATCTGTCTGATAATAACTGCTGTCATTTACTGTAGAATATATAAGTTTTAAAACTTAAAACTAAAATGAATTGGCCATGAAGTGGCAAAAATAAGTAAATAGATCATGAAATTAAATAAAAGTAAGAAAACTTAACATTTCATGACAACAGATTTGCTGGTGAATTAACACACTTGACTCTTTAAGGCCTAATATATTAACAAAATGAAAGGACCTCGATAACTTAGAGGCTTTGGGCCATTAAAAACTCAAAATAGAATCTTTAAGAAAAGGAAGGAATGAAAACATTGATAAATTAGAAATTCCTCTAAATGCTCTGATATATACCTTTTGTAATATCCAGTACAAAATATGACATGGATTCAAATTTATTAAGAAAACATGAAACATATTGCTTTTTATTTTGTCAGTTTGGAAAAAATGATTCTTGTAACTGTAATTTTTACAGTAATACTTAAATGCGAGAAATTCAAATATCTTTTTGAATGCAGAAAAATAAATACTTTATTACATACTTCTATAACATTTGACAACATCCAAAACTAAAACCTATTAATAGTTAATGTGCTATAATGTGAAAAAAACTTAATTTCTGTGGGTGAACTGAAATTACCTTTGTAAACTGAAACATTATCAGCTTATGTCCTGATTGAAATTAAAATTAATTCATTAGTTTTCTTACAGTCGGCCAAAACACCAACAGCAAATGAGGAAAGCTTCATATTTCGATCAGATAGGAGATGGGTTGATGTCACAACTATTCCTCTTTTAATGGCATATTTGACAAGATACATGCTAGACACTGACAAACTAAGGTATGTGTAACATTTTCTGTTGCAGATGTATGCTACAGAAGCATGATACTAAATTAAATTTAGTTTAAAGATATTTTCAATCAAAATTCATAAAAATCCACACTTTATTACATCACTCCATGTAACTTAAACTGTTGGAATGAATAAGAGAAGCAAGGTACAGTGTCTATGGGGGCTTACTTTAGATTTTTTCCCAGTAGTAAAGTACAATATATCAAACCATGTTGCATTGTTTTCCATTGTTACTTGATAACTGTGTCTATTGGATGAGCTCCATTATCATGCCCCTTTGAAAGTCTAAGAGATCTTTATTTTTATCCGTTGTCATTCAAAATGCGTGGTATGAGTAAGGCTTACTTATAAAAGAGTGGCAATTACTGATACATTGCACAGTCATTATATTTTGCATATGGAACTAAGTAAAGCACTTTACAAACACGAGTCTTTTAATAAAATGGGTGTCCAGTACAAAGCATATAGATGTCCAGTCTATATCTATATTTGTTTTTATCAGCTTATGTGGTCTTTCATGGCCAGGTGGTTAGGGTGCTGGACTCCAAGGATCATGGGTTCAAATCTCCATTACACCAAACATGTTCACCCTTTCAGCCATGGGGGCATAATAATGTGATGGCCAATTACACTATTCCTTGGTAAAATAGTAATCCAAAAGGTGGTGGTGGGTGGTGATAACCAGCTACCTTCCCTCTAGTCTTACATTGTTAAATTAGGAAAGGCTAGCACAGATAAGCCTTGTGTAGCTTTGTGCAGAAAAACATATAATCAGCCCATGTAGGTCAATGACTTATTGACTGTAGTTTTGTATCTGAGGTAGTTTTGTGTGGGACTTGTTTATACAGACACTTCAAACTTGCAGCAACAACACACTTTTTTCAAAGAAAGTGTTAGGAGAGGCTTGTTTAGTGAAAAGGTTTAAGTGTAGATAGGAACCCTTGTACATGATACTTATAACAGCAGACAGTAAATAACCATACTTGTTTCCTACTTCGTCAGTGTCTAATTAATGTTGAATTTATAATTAAATCATTAAATGTTGGCAATTGACTGTTTAATATTTTTAATCAGTTTTCTCACTTTGTAAATATACAAGATAAAACAGAAGAAACTGTAAGCTATATTCACTTTTCTGTTTTTAAGATATAACAAAATGCAAGCAAAACTTAATATGGGCACTTAATATAATGAAACGTAAGAAGATGTTACTTGTAAAAGTACTTGAAGTTTGTAGAGGAATGCTCTGTCATCTATGGAATACTTTATTTGGAACTTCTGTTTGTGTTTCTCTGTGCTAGTCTTCAGGTTGTTTCTACAATGTAACTTGGTAATTTTTTCATGTATTTCCTTTAGACCAAATGCTTTTGAAATAAGAGCACAGGAAGGAAAACCATCAGCAGTAGTCCAGTGTGATGATTCTGGCATGTTGACTGAATGGATTAAACACATGTCAAATAATATAATTCAACTTACAGCTCAACAGGTATAATTCCGTATTTATTAGGAAAAATATCTTTCAGTACCTGAGCAGAGAGTTAAAATGTGACATAACTCATATTAAAGGTTTCTGTGGTGAAATTATGGTAATTAGATATCAAAACTTCAACAAATGTGTTTATTTTTACTTTTTATGTTGTTCTTGTGGCTGTTAAGTAGCACTCTTCAAACTTGTCTCCTCTGCTGGTACAGTGGTAAGTCTACAGATTTACAACACTAAAATCAGGGGTTTGATTCCTCTTGGTGGACTCAGCAGATAGCCTGATGTAACTTTGTTATAAGAAAACATACACATTCATTCAAACTTGTGAAATCTAAAATATTTTTGTTTTTTTTATTACTAGTAATCATGGGTAAACTGATTTTGCAAAATGTATAGAGAGATATATTTTAGGTTTAATTATAATCAAGCATTAAAAAATGCAAGATTCATATAGTTTTGTATTACAGGCTCTAAATGCATGTAATGTTTTGCTTTTGGATATTTAAGTGCACTTTTCTTTGGATATATACCGATTGTCTGTCTGTGACTGTTGGGCTGCATGTCTGATTGTATGAGGTTTAAGCTGGAATTTCATAGAAATAATTTTGCACTAACAGCAATGGGGAAATCAAAGTGATAGTACATCCTGCTGAATGGCTATTCTTCCTTTTTTTTTTTATAGTTGTTTAGAACTAGGATAGCTATATCTGAACTGCAGAGGTCTCTGTCTTAGCTATATTTCCCACGCATTGCCTAATATGCAATTCACATTTAAATTCTATTTCCATTCCTTTTAGATATGTCTTGTTAATACCACACATAGCTTTTTTCGTACATTTAGTAATATTTCTAAAATTACTCCAGTATGACTTGCCAAGTTTTCTATGTAAGGATTTACAAAAGAGATCTACATAATGTTTTGTTGAACAACAGGTTTGAGCCTTTGACTTGTGCAGATAATTAACTCCTGGAGGGAAAGAAAACGTTTTCATTCAAATGTAATTGTATTATGAATGATACACTTTAGGATAAAATTATGGGTGATTTCTTGATAATCCATACAGGTGGGATAGTCTTGTATGGTAAGCAGGGGAAAAAATAATTAGATTATTCTACTCAGAGGCATAGGTGGATGATATAACTGTTGGAGCAAGTGATATAATAAAGGGGGGGCTAGCAGTGATGCGGTTTTTATTGTGCACTTATGGGGCTAATGATACAGAGAAAGGTAGGTCAGAGGAGATAATTGATAAGGACAGGGGGTGGAGAAAAACATTTAAAGAAAAGAGCCTTAAATTAATTGCATCAGGGATACTGTCAAGAATATATTGTGAATATGAAATTTTGAGTAGTTCATGAGAGCTAAATGCTAGATTGAAATTAATATGTAGGGATGAGCAGGTTAGCCTGTTGGACATTTGGCATCAATTCAGTGGGAAAAAGAAACTTTTTGGAATGGATGGTTTAGATTTAAGTAGGTTAGGGGCTTGATTGTTTACAAGGGCTATTAACTAAGTTGTAAGGAAGTGTTAAAGTAGGATTGGATGATTGTGTGAGGGTTCAGGATAAGTGCAAAAAATAAGATTTAAAGAAAAGTTTAGCATATGAAATAGGTATAGAAAGTTGTAAAGGTAGGCTTAGTTGTTACTATTTATATTCTTTAGAGGAATGCAATGATGAAAAATGGTCACTATTATCAGTAAAATGTTTAATACCCACACTAGCCATTCTGAGAGAGATACAAAAACATGCATGCTTCCCAACCCCCTACCCTGCCTCTCTCTCTCTGACACACACACACACACACACACACACACACACACACACACACACACATTTATAATTCATGCACATTGTAACAGGGAAATCTTCCATTAGTTCTTGCACTAAGATCCCCTGTTCTGTAGGACTGGCTCTGACCAAGACAAAGGATAGTACCTTAGCATCTTTCTTGTTTTTTACCTGCAGCCACCCTATCTTTGTACAAGTTGGCCTGCAAAGTGTGTACAGGATAAAATTAAAAGAAAACAACATATTTAAGTTTAAAGACCAATAGGATTAAGATAATTTAGTGAGTTGATCAAATATATAGCAGATTAGTTTTAATTGTAATAAATGAATGTAGGTTATCATAATTTCAGTTATAAGTATAATTTGGATGGGAATGGCCTTAACAGTGTTATGAAGGAAAGAGATCTGGGTCATCCAAGCAGTATGCTCTTGCTAGGTGGTTGGGCAAACAAGATCTTAGGTTGTATCTAAGCGAAATATCATATACAAGTCTAAAGAGGTTAGAATTTCATTGTATAGGTCACTAGTTAGGTCACATTTAGAATATTGTGTTCAGTCTTTGGCTTCTTACCTTAGGAAATACATTGAATTATTTGAAAGGATTCAGGGAAGAGTTGCTAGAATACCTGGAATGGAGGAGCTGTCATATGAGGAGAGGCTTAAATCTCTTAAAATTGTTTTGTATTGAAAAAAATGAGTTTGGGGGGATATGATTGAGGTATTTAAGATTGTAAAGGGAATTGATAGGGTTGATGCATTGTGTTTTTATCATATTTAACAGTGAGAATAGTAGGACTTTGGTGTACAACTATACATTTTGGCTTGGTAAGTGTAAGATTGATAAAGGCAGGATTTGAGATTTATTTATTAAATAGTTTTAGGTTATTTTAAAGGACAGGACATTCGAGATGGGCCAAAAGGTCCCTTGTTGTCCCTAAACATTATATTATGTAAATTAAAGCAGGGAAGGGGAGTAAGAGAACTGTTGATTATCATGCAATAGATCCAAGAAATATAAGATAAATTTCCTCAGTGACACAGTAAGGAGTGCTAACATTTATCTGCTACTCTCACTACTATTTTCAGTAAAGAATAAAAATCACATGCTTCAAATATATCCACACTTTTATTGAAAAATGTTTTGTATCTTTAAGTAGCTATGAATAATTAGCATCAAATTAGTGTAGAATCACATGGGAATCTTTTATCTTATTAATTTGTGAAATGTGGATAAGGGCTGTAGGAATCAGTATAGCCAGTGAGGCCAAGAAGTGAATACATTTTTATGGCACATATAGCTAAAATTTATACATTAAAACTTTCTTTTAATTCAGTACATTATGTTGTATATGTGTAATATATGTAATTAAAGTGGCTCAAGGTTGCAGATTATAGCATTTACATTTTTAAAAACTTTTACTTGAAGGGGGGAGCTTGTTTCCAGACCTCTTTAGAAGTGGTGATGTGACAATAACCTAACCACTCCAAAACTGCTTCCTATAGCAGTGTAGCTACCATAGCTCAAAAGAAATCTTAAGTTTTTTTAAATTTTTTTATAAGCCATGAGAGTCTTAAAGTAGACAATGATTCTGTTCTCTAAAATATCCATAAATCTATTTTCTGAGTGCAAAATGGAATAGTTCTATTATTTATTTTAATCATTTTTGTATATAACAATATTCAGAGTGAATTTTAGATACCTCTGTATCTCAGGATGGCTGGTATGTGTATTAACACTTACTAATAAAGCAGAGAACAATGTTTCAACCTTCTTAGGTCATCTTCAGGTTAATGAAGATATGTCTGTCATATAAGAAATAATAATGTAGATATGCTTTACAATTTAATAACACTTAGCTCTTCCTTTTCCTTTTTTCAGATGAAAATGCTAAACAAGTCCCTTCCACCAAATGATCAGGTTTGTAAAATTAAAAAAATAACTTGTTAGTTTATTTAGTGTCATTATATCGTAAGACTCACATAAAGAAGTAAAATGGTTTACAGTGTACAAATTCTTACTGTTATCAAACTCCAGTGAAATTCTTAGAATTAGCATCAATGACAGGTTGATAAATTAATAGTTTGGTTGGACTGAGCAGAAGCAGATCATTATATCTGATAATGATACACTAAACTAGCACATGTCCAAGTTGTTGTCAACTACATATAGAGAACTGAGACAATGTGGGTAAACCTAAATCACTCTCAGTACTGAATTTAAATGTTGTCCTCAGGTTTTGAAACGTTTGAAAATCTTTTAATTGATTTTATGTTCAAAACATTTACTCCCAAAAGATGACTTTTAAAAAATAAATTAATAATAGAAGTTGTGTGATTTATTTATAGCTGAGATTACATATATTATTTTAGGAATACTTAAACTTGCACATTGTCTTCTCTTGCAGGAATGACAATATTTGATAATCGGTTAATTTAACATCTTTCTTCAACTAAGAATATATACACGTTTTAGGTTTATGTAAAAGCTGCTTTGCATACTGATCTAATGTTGTTTATAGTAGATGCCCTAATTTATAGGGCTTATGCTATTAGAATATAGCTGTTGTCTAAATTTAAAATATTTTAGAACTTCTGGGAAAAAGTGTGATTGTTAGAGTAAATTATTTCATTGCTACTCTTGTCGATTAACATCAATATTATGCCATTCTTATTGAGAATTTTTATAATTTTACAACAGAATTAGGCTGAATGGATTTTTTCATAACTGAAGAGTTTTTTTTATAAGTTGGCTTCAGGATTTATCGAATCATTGGTAATTGATATGTTCAGAGGAAAACAAAGTTTCGCAATCAAAAGGATAATAATACTTAAGATAACAAACATTGTTATTATGGGTGTGTCCACTGATATGGATATTAACACTTTTACTAATAAAGTAGAAAACAACGTTTTGACCCTCTTAAGTCATCTTCAGGTTAAAAATGTTCTCTGCTTTTTTTTGTAAAAGTGTTGATATCCATGTCAGACATCCTGAGATATATTTTTACTTCAAGTAGGTTTCTCGTCATCATGAAGTGTGCCCACTGTTTAGTGGCTTCTAGTTTGCACATATATTGTGCAATTGTTATGCATTTTGGAGGGCTTAATGAGATAACACTAAACGTAACTCGTTTATTTCTGTGATTTAATATATTTTTAATAGTCATGCCTCGTGTTGTGTTTATAACTGACAATCAAGTGAGGATTTGTTTTGTATTAGAATGTTTTCAATGTAGGTGCCCCCAGTGGCATAATGGTGTGTCTGTGGACTTATGATGTTAGATACCTGTGGTGGATAGAGCACAGACAAGTGTAGCTTTGTACTTAACTTAAACAAATCAAGTTACCAAATAAAGTGGTACTGGAGGTAGTTCTCTGTGGACTAAAGCTCTAAAGTGTGTTGAATATGTTTACATTATTTGGGTGAAATAATGTGCTGAGAAGTTGAATGTGAATTGTTAAGTAATCATCCGTGCAATCTTTATTTATATCATAAGACGTACCTCATAAGATGTACCTCAGTTTACAGGATATCCAAGAATTTGTTCTACATCATCTCAATGTTTTTGTATTTGTTTGTAGGTTATGTGAAAAGTGCCAATTATGATATGATGGTTAGTGGGCTTCAGTGTGTCTTTGTTTTTTAACATTAAAGATCAACATCTTGAGTAAATGCTGTGGAACATTTCATTTCCTTGTGAAATTTAAACTTTTGGGGCAACAGCATAATGCATTTTGGAAAGAGATTTTTTTTTTTAGATTGTTGAGTACAAATTGCTAAAAAAAATCCTGGAGGTCTAAACTTTTTAAATATTAATGATTTTGATTTTTCCAAAGAGATTTGCATTTAAGTGCACTTTAACTAAAACTTTGAGTACTTCTCAAAGTATCTGTTGTATAATGTTAAGAAAAACGTGTCTTTATATTATTAGGCGTCTCAGTATGAGTGTATATGTTATTAATGCATCTTCCTCAATCTACAGGTGCATCACATGGGATGGGTTAGTGAGGGAACCATTGCAGCACAACCTTGGTACAAATGGCAGGCTCGGTTTCTGGCCTTCAAAGGTCCTGATATTTTTTTCTTTGATGTACCACCTGTAAGTAGTGATTAATTATTTCTCTGATAATAGATATTAGATCATGTTCTCTGGAATAAATTAAGGAACAAGTATTTAATGAAAAGTATGGAAGTTATCAAGTTGTGCTCTGCCATTTTGCTGAAAGATGTAATAGTTAATGTTGTTTTATTTACCACCCAAATATGCTTGATAAAAATAAAAAAATTTCTATTTCTTCTATGTAAAGTCTTAGGCTTCTCTAAGCATATTATTGGCATGTTTGACATCAGTTTTCTAATGAATCTACATCTTGAAACATTACAACATTTGTGACAAACAGCTTGTTCTCTGGCTTGCAAACATTTGATGAATCATAGAAATTAAAGCAGAACACATGTATTAACCTGTACTTATTTTAACTTTTATTAGCTTGTACCAAGGATAGGTCATAAGGGTTCTGCTTGAATGAACATACTGATAAAATTTATGGGCTGAAATAACTGTCATGATACCCCATGCAGTGTCTAAATTGTATAGAAAGAAGATAGCAAAGAGTCAGCATATGGTACCAGTATATGTTAGAAGAAATAAATTGAATAGCACTCCACAAAGAAACCTTGATTTAAAAAAACAAACAAACAATGTTAAACACTATATTTTAAGTTTTCTTGTCATGAATGTCCCAAAAGGTGTAGAGAATTGACAGTAAATCAGATGTTTGCATAAAAAGTTTTATGTATGCTGGTTGGACTCTTCAAGAAATTGCTGCAGACCAGAACTGCTTCCCAAATGCTGTCAAGTACACCTTAGACTGTGAGACTTAGACACATAAGTTGAAAAATAGGAAAGATGGAGTTGTTGGAACACCTAAACCCAGTGATACTGATGTTAAGTATCTTCCTTTATGTAGCCTTCAGGACAGAAGGAAGATTGTTACTGATCTCAAGCATGAGATAAACAATCATGAACCAAATGACAGAAAAGTGTCGAGATCAACAGCATCAAGAAGACTCAATGTGAATGGAATATTTGGTTGTGTAGCAGTTCAAAACCTTGTACTTAGATCTGCAGATGTTGTGAAGAAACTAAAATTTGCAGAAAAAAAACATACAAAAATTGAACCATTGATGATTGAAAAAGGGTATTGTGGATTTATGAGCTTGAGATTGAAATGTTTGGTTCAAAGTGTAGGTTACTGTATGTCTGGTTACTTTTATCACACCTCAATACATAGCACCTACCATGAAGCATAAGGGAAGCAGTGCAATGGTTTGTAGGTGTTTTCTTACTGAGGTGACAGGAACTGTTTGCAAAATAGGTGGAATAATGGACCAATGCAAATATCATCAGACACTGATCTGTGATGGTATACCCAGTGATTTACATATTAGTGGTAAATGATTCTACTACCAAGAAGATAACTCCAGACACTCATCCAACCTAGACAGAAATTACTTAGCTAAGAAAGAAGCTGCCTGAGTCATTCAAATGATTCATGGCTCCCACAGAGCTCCAATTTTAACCAACCTGAGTAGATGTAGGATTTAATAGCTCAGAAACTTGACAAATCAAAAGGTATTTCCCAAGAAACTTTATGGGAGTGTATTAGAGACATTTGGAGTAAAATCCCAAAGGACATTTAGATTAAGTATCTTGCAACAATGTCTGAGTCTGCAATTATTAAAGCAAAAATGTGACACAAAAAATATTAACTGTTTTGAGGAACTCCACTGAGTTTCTGTTGTACTAATTATGAAGGTTAATAAAATTTTGATATTTCACCTGAGATATACCTTCCATTGTTCTTTTGAAAGTAACCTGAAATCTAATTTTTTGACTTTGTCCTAAATGTTTACATGGTACTATCTGTTGACAGTTTTATAATATTATAACACAACAGGTGTACTTACTATTGACACCTGTGCATAATATAAAAAGTAATCGGTTTTATTTAATTTTCTAAAAGTTTTGGATACATTAACTTCATTTCTTTGCAACACGAACATTAAACTACAAAAAGTCAGCTATGTAAAACTTTATATTAAAATGTTTTTTCTTCTATTTTAACTGTAAAGTTTTTAGCACTGTCATTAAATATGGACATTATTATCTATCTATAGGTATATTGTGTTCATTTGAATGTAGCAGAGGCAGGGCATGGCTAAGTTGTTAAGGTGCTTGACTCACAGTCTGAGGGTCACAGCTTCTAATCCCTATCCTAACATACTTACCCTTTCAGCCATGAGGGTAGCTTTGCATGAAATTCGAAATAAACAGTTACCAATGTAGCAGGTGTATTGTAAAGCATATTTTTATACAGCTACTCAGTAATAATCTTAAGAGGTGGTTGAGAGAAAGAACAAATAAATAGTGAAAGGCTATAAGCAGTTTCTAAATCTTTTCTAATGTGATAAATGGTGATGAATAGTAACAAAACAAGGTTTAAGATATAGCAAATGAATCTCATAGAGGACACGAGGATTGATAAAATTAAATGCTATATAGGTTGCCATTGTATTTATTAGGAAAACAAAGTATTTCATTATAAACGCAAAAACGGCTTGTTTGGGTTGAGAAAATATTTTACATAGAAGACCGAACAACGTTTCGACCTTCTTCGGTCATCGTCAGGTTCACAAAGAAAGAGAGAGGTAACTGGCCGGAAGCTGACCACATGCTTGAAAGGGGTTGTGCAACTGAGTGTTGGAACGTAGAGGGCAGTGTTAGTTGTTTGAATATATAATTTTATTTATTTTATTATACTAATATAGGTATAAAGGCATTCCTTTATATTGGTTTATTTTGGGTTTAAGTTGTTGTATAAGTAAGGCTTCTTTAATTTTGCATTTGTTTATGTTTGTTTCTTTATTTAGTATTTGAGTGTTTTCTATGGTTATGTTGTGTTTATTTGACTTGCAGTGCTTGAAAACGTGTGAAGGTGACTTTTTATGTTCTTTGAATCTGGTTTCCATTTTTTTACTTGTTTCTCCAATATAGAAGTCGTAGCAGTTATCACATTGTATTTTATAAATAATGTTGGTGTGGTGTTTGTCAGTGTAGTTTTTACATAGTATTGACCTCAGTTTTGTGCCTGGTTTTTGAATAAATTTGGTACTAACTGGAATGTCATATTTTGTTACTAGTTTTTGCCAAATGTTGGTTATTTGTCTGCTGATGTCAGGAATATATGGTATACAGCAGTATATGGTTTCGTGATTTTTTGATTCATGAGATATATTTACTTTTGTTGGTTGATTTTGCTTTCTGTCTAGGTGTGTGCGTATAATGTTTTCTACGGTTTGTGGAGGAAACTTATTGATGTTGATGAAGTATTGTTTTATTTTGTCTAATTCATCGTTAATTTTATCTGGTGAGCATAGTTTTATGGCTGTGTTTATTTGGTTTCTTAGTATGTTGAATTTTTCTTTTGTTTCATGTGCTGAGTCCCAAGGAATGTCTAGTCCAGTATGGGTGATTTTTCAGTGGATTTTTGTTTTGAATTGTGTGTTGGTTCTTGTAATTTTGAGGTTAAGAAATGATATTTGATTGCTTTCTTCCTGTTCACATGTAAAGTTAATGTAGGGATGTATAGAGTTAATGTGATTGAAAAAATTAAATATGTGTTCTGTAGATTTGAATCCTGCAACCGTGTCATCTACATTTTTGTACCAGTATAGTGGTGGATGTAATGCTGTGTTAATTGCTTGTGTTTCAACTTGTGTCATAAAAATATTGACTAGAACTGGTGATACTGGGTTGCCCATGCTTAGGCCATTTGTTTGTATATAGTTTTGGTTGTTGAACATGAAGTTTGTCTTTATCATGGTGAATTCTATGAGGGTTGCTAATTGGTTACTGGGAATGTCTGTAGTTGGGCTAAATAAAGACAAACTTAAAAACGATAAAACAACCCAAACGAGCCGTTTTTGCGTATATATTTCTCTACAAGTGGGTTTTCTTGACATCACTGATTAAAGTATTTCATTAGTTACTGCTTCCATCTATTACATATGAATGCAAAGAATGAGAATACTTGACTGTCTCAAATTTTCACTAATTTCCAACTTTGAAAAGCATTTCTTAGCTGACAGGTTAATTTTTTTTTCTGGAAATTTAAATTAAATATGAAGTCTATCTTTTGTAAAGTACAATTTAACTTGTGACTAAATAATGGTGTGTGTGTGTGTGTGTATATATGTGTATATATATCTCATCATATATATATATATATATATATATATATATACACACACACAATGAGATAATCTTTGCAATCTAGAATATATATACATGAGGCTCTAACATTTACTGAGTACTGTGAGTCTGTGTTTTTTTTTTTATACAGATATATAGCTCATGACATAATTGAGACTACTGAATATTGTCAGTGTTATTTATCAAAGTAACATACTAATTTTAGGTATGAAAATAATAATAATATAATGACTGAAATATTTGGAAATTGGTTACTTGAAACTTCTTTTTTAGTATAATTCATCTTATGCTTTTCTGAGTTAGATACCTTCTAGTCTATACTGTACATGCCACAAATTAAAAAACCATATATTGATTAACATACACTATTACACCTAGAGTAACATTGAACTCTGTGAAAGTATAATACATATAGTATGGTATGAACTTAATAATGCTAAGTGCATTATCTTTCTTCCACATAATTTACAGTTCACATATAAATCTCAGAATCTACAATCTTTGCTAGGGTGCAAAAACCATTGTAAAATGGTGTGAACCTTTGACTTCCATTTTTGTGTAAAGGTGTTTTTGAAGTGCACCTGATTTAATAAGAAACAAAATCTGTGCTAGTTCTAGTCCCTACTATGTTATTGATTGTTAATCTTGTTTAGAGATCTGACATGATCTGGTAATCAGAGTACTTGACATGCAATTTACATGTGGTGTGTCCCAACATTCTGGCCCTTTCACATGTTGAGGTGTTATAATGTGTCATTCAATCCCTCTATCCCGTTAGAGTAACTCGAGAGTTGGTAGTGGAATATATTCACTAGCTGTCCTCTCTTTAGCTTTTCACTTGTAAATTAGGAATAGATAGAGCATGTAATAGCTCTCAAGCAGATTTGTGGAATTTTCAAGAAACAAAAAAAACAAACCTTTTGAGTTGACACTCGATAAACCTGCATTGAAGATTTGGAATAATTTATTTATGCAATAATGCACATTGAGTAAGTTTTAGTTTGTAGGTGTGCACAATTTCATCGTTGTACATTTTATAATTGCTTTCTTGTCTGTGACTTTAAATTTGGCAACGTTTTATTTACAGAGCAATATACAAGACTTCTTAAGTTGTCCCTCAGTTTGCAGAGCTTATCAGTGTATGTTTAGGTGCCTGAAGGTAAGATTTATCAAGATATGATGATTTGATTAACTCATGCAGTGATGAAAATTTATTCACTTTAAACTCTAATAGTAGCTAGCTTCTTAGTGAAAACATTCCAAGTTTTTGATTTATTTAAATTACATTTATAGTTGTGTTATAGTATTTATATAAATATAATAATACTGTATGTTGTATATCCATGTAACTACTTTGCAGGGTGAGGATGGATCTTCACTAAAATTGGTATAGAGGTTCATTAAGTCCATGTAAGGGGGTAGACACAAATTTTCAGTTTTCCAGTTTTTACAGGTGTTTTTGCATTTTCTACCACTACTTCATATTTCCTGGATAGATCTTCACCAAATTTGGTATGGACGTTCATTGGATCTATGGGGGAGATGCACATGAATTTTCAGTTTTGCACATTACAGTTGTTATGGGCATTTTTACCACTAATTCACCAAATTTTGTTGGGTCCATGAGTAGATATGGTAAACATGCAGTTTCACATTTTTTGTTTTGCAGTTTTGTGTGCATATTTGTGCTTTTTTTATAATTATATGTACAAAGGGATCAACTTTTCATGTAGTAAAATAATATTCCATTAATTGTGAAGTTGCACAATTTCCACCTGAGGGACAGGTAATCCATCAAGTACACAATAAATTGAATAGTGTTATTGAATATGCATCAAATTGTTTCAATAATGGAGAGAAAAAAAAAGTGGACTATATTTACTAGTTACTGTTACAAAAAATAAGCTAATTTCTTTAGTTATGTACCTTGTTACTGGAATAGAAATATATTAAATTAATTTGCTTTTAACACATTGGCTCCCAAACGACCTGGCCTGGTGTGGCCAGGTGTTTAAGGCACTCAACATGTAATTTGAGGGTTGCGGGTTTGAATCCCTATCACATCAAACACCCTTACTCTTTCAGCTGTATAGGCATTATAACGTGACAGTCAATCTCACTATTTGTTGGTAAAAGAGTAGCCATGGAAGCATTATAATGTGACAGTCAATTCCACTATTCATTGATAAAAGATTAGCCCAAGAGTTGGCGGTGGGTGGTGATTACTAGCTGCCTTTTCTCTTGTGTTACCCTGCAAAATTAGGGACAGTTAGTGCAGATAGCCCTCATGTAGCTTTGTGTGAAATTTAAACCAAACTAAACCACAACGACCCACCAGCGGGTCGTGATAGTGTTTCAGTAAGACCCACATGACCCAAAGGTGAGTTGTGCTCTATTTCCTTTTTAAAGGGCAACTTGTTGGCTGGGACACGGCAGTTACATAAACACTCTTCCTAAAAATAGTAATTGCAAAATGATGAGTGGGACCCTGGGAAGTATTGGCAAAATAGGCTTGGGAGCCAATGTGTTAAATTAGGCAATTCATTCCTGTTGACTAACATATTCACTGAAGTTAAGTATGGTAGAATAGAGGCGTAGCTAGGGTTTTCAGTGCTCGTGGACAAAGCAGTTTTCGCGCCCTCTCGTGACAAAACGTAAGCCATAAGAGGGTCCATCTTGCTTTCTCGGAAATTTGAGTTTTAGAACATGAAAACCTGCATAAAAGCTAGGGCCAACAGCGTGGGTAGATCAAACAAATGATCAATAGTTAATAGGTAAATGAGATCAGGAGAATGTGAGAGGAATGGGAAAGATTAAATCTAGTTGAAACCAAATCCCCATTACATTTATCCTTAACAGCGAAGTTGTTATGAGTATTTTTGAAATGATATGACTGATACATGAACATTGCAACGAATAAACAAATTATAGATTTAATAGTAATAATTTTCACCTTGGGAATATAACGGTGCATCCAAAAATCTTATCATAAAATTTTAAGGTCTTGCTTGAGCAATTTTGCTCTCATCTAAATCATTCTTGTCACAAAAATAGTTACGCACCTGAGATGCACCTATCCACGAATTTCTGATAAAAAATTATTCCAAACGAGTGCCACTCATCCACCACCTCGGACGTGACCTGGTCTCTTGGTAAGTCAGATTCCAAATCAGCCGTTGGTTTGGTTGCTCACTCACCTGTTTTAATCAATTTTAAGATCAATGCCGAAAAGGTGCGAAAAGTCCGGACTCTTATCTGCTATTCACAATCTAGTCCAGTGTTAGATTTTCTTTGCTTCGCTTAGATACTTCAGTCAGATTTCCTTGGCTTCATTTCCAGCTTTACCAGGCTTTCGGAGGTCTGGTAAAGTCATTTAAACTCCCATTTCAATGATCTGTTATAGCCGTTCAATTATTCCCAAAAGACAGGGCGCTGAGGCCATGGTAGCATTCCGAAAACTGGATCAAGTAATAGACAATTTTCCTGCTTTGTTTGGTGAAGTATCCATGTAATGTGCATTCTGATTATTGCTTTACAGCATATAATGTTACTTTTCACAACGTTTACACAATGTTACATCACAACATTGATTATTCGCTATGAAATGACTGCATTTTGACGTTTTCATAACGTTTAGACAACTTAATAGAAAAATGTGACCAATTACGACGTTGTGGCAACGTTACATAGCAACGTCCATTATTCGTCAGGAAGAGACGTTGCAATCTGACATTTTTGCAATGTTTAGACACTGTTATGGTATAACGTGACCAAATCACAACCAAGTTCTGGCAACACATAACGTTGCAACTCCCATATATGGGAAACTGGGCATTAATTGGTTAAGAAGGGGAAAACGTATCATTCTGAAATTCATTCCTAATTATGTAACATCTTGGTTATTTGTGTGTACACAAACTAAAACTGTATTCATGAGTAAAAATATTTGATGCTGAAGACCATTATTTTACTGCCAATAAATAATTCAAGTAACTGTTTATGCATTCTTAAAAAATCAAGATTTATGTTTGGTGATTTTAAATCAACTGTTTGCACTAGACCTCAAGGAAAAATGCCACAACTTGAATTTAAATAATCTAATAAATAAACTTTTATTAGCTTTTCTAAACATAAAACAAAAGTAAACTTCAGTTTTGGAATTTATTTAATAAAAGTGTATTTAACTTTATGCATAAAAATACAATTTTGATTTGGGGGTGATTTGAGCACATGTGCTCAAGAGTGCTTTTAATATGCTGGGGTAATATGGTGCTTTGGGGGGAAGTCATGATAATTTGGAATAATTATACACCAATTTTTGTTGTTGTTTTCTTGCAATTCAGTAAAGATATACAGTGGGGGTGTTGCATCAACTTAAGTTTGTATTGCTGCAGATCTTGTATGAAAGTTGAAGCTATTTCCCACTGATAACAGTTCTGTGATGGTTTTATTGTCTTGACATTTTTACATGTTCTGCAGTCATTCTTGCATGCCAAATCTGTAAACAATATACATTTTTCTCCATCATGTAAAGAATTTTTTTTATGAAACATCATGTGTACTTTTTACATAAATGAATACTTTTCTTTGAAATCGGGTCACATTTTGTTATGCTTAAAATGTTGACAAACACTAGCTATAGGTTTCTCTAGACCAATCACAATGCGAGATTCTTATTGATTTGTTTTGGAACCAAAGCATAACAAACATAATAGTGAAAAAGGTTACTTGTGATGAATGAAGTAATCATTTATGTCTCTGGATGGCTGTTATGGGTATTAACACTTTTACTAATACAGCAGAGAATGTTTCAAGTTAACTTAAAGATGACTTAAGAAATTGAAACATTGTCTCTGTTTTATTAGAAAAAGTGTTAATACCCATACCAGCCGTCCTGAGAAATATTTTTACATCAAGTGGGTTTCTTGTCATCACAAAATAATAATTTGTTCTAAAGACTTTTTTCTCCTTCTGATTTGTTAAAAATCGTTACCTGATATAGAAAAAAAGTGAATGTTGTTTTTAAACTCTGATGAGCTGAGTTAGTATAATTCATTATTAAAACCAAAACAACTTTTATGAAGTGTAAGTTCTCAGGCCTGTGTATTTAGTAGCTAACATGCATCATCTATACATTTCTTGACTCCTAAATTTAATTAATGTTACTGGGCTTAACTAAAAGTGCTAAGTTTAAAAAATACACTTTAAGAGCACTTACTTCAATTCCATTACTGTTACAGGAGGTGAATTTCTTATAGTAATTACAGCTCTGACTAAGCAGAATATTGAGAAATAGGCATATTGAAACGTGTATTGAATTTTTCTTTTGTTTCATGTTTAGTTGTATTCATAATAGCAGTAAGATTATTACTGGAAACTACTATTTAATTCTCTTAAATATGGTGTGGAGTCAAACAAAAAATACTGATATAAAGTTATAAGTAGTATTTACTGCAACTGCCCATTTTGTAATATTAAGATAGACAATTTTGTTGATGAGAGGTGGCATTGCTTCCTTGTTTTAAATGGACTTTTAAATGTGTAATTCACAATATTAATAAGGATATTTTTTGTGTATTAGGAGAGTGATTATGTTGATGACAGGTGGCACTGTTTCCTAGTCCAAACTGGTCATTCCCAATCTCGGTACTTTTCTGCAGAGAGTAGGGCAGACCTTTTGAGGATAGAAACAGCGTGGAATCGAGCTATATACAATTCTGTTACAAAACTAGGGGTAAGTTTTGCATAAACATACAAGATGGAAAGAGGTTGGTAGGAGATTAATGAATAGCTGTAATGAAAGTAGATGCAGGGAGTCAGAATATTATTGAAACCAAAATATTGATACAGGAAGTAAAAGATACCTGTTTCTGTGTTCCTTATGCAACCATGACTTTTAGGTTCTTGGTTTTCCTGTGTAATATACCTAGTGATTTTCATAAACACTAAATCATCAAATGCAACTTCTTTCAATGACTAGTGAGTAAAAGACAGTCAATTTTATTTTAAAGGTGTCATGAAATTATATAATGTTTTTGTTTATTTTCCAGTTTAGTTTTTTGTATTTGTAAACTTCACACACAAATTCTCAGCCTTAATAAATAATTTATTTAACATGTATTGATAATTGAAGACTTTGTTAGGCTTAAGGGGGAACACTAATGATGTGTAAACCTATATTCTGATGTTAATTTAATTTGCATTTTATGGAAGTTATGATTCCTTCATAGTCCTGTAAATAATTTAAATTCCAATGACATTGCTTTCTAAGTACATAATTACAGGTATGTTTAAAATGTAATATCTATCATTCTTTTAATGTTATTTAACATTATTAGAGCAAAACTTTCTCTGTCATATACAATGGGAGAACTGGAGGATTGACTCTGGATTGGACAATGGGGTTTGCTTTATATGATACAGAAGCAAAGGTGAGGCATCTGTTCTTCAGAGCTTTGTAAAATGTAACTTTTTGACTGTTAAATATGGAATTGATTCAGGATCTATAAACATTGTTATTATTGAATAACTGTATCATGGGCTTTTGTTGTGACTAATGTGAAGAGTTTGTGTAACTGGATTTTACTTTCAAAGAGGAAAGATGTTCAGATAGATGCTGATAAATAAAGAGCATTAAACCTTGAACACTGTAGTAGTTGTCAATGTTATCAGTAGCCTATAGGATCATCTAAGGAGAGGTATTAATTATTAACTGTTATAACAACAATGATTTGATATTTGTATGTGCAGGTGGAAACTTTTATGTTTTTGTAACTGTTATACAAATGTATGTACATGCATCATGTATAAGGTGCAGGTTTTAGTACCTGAGGTAAGCCCTCTAAGAATTTTGATATGTTCAGATAGATTTTTGAGACTAATCAGTGATTAGTGTTGACCTATATTTTGGGTACTAATTGAATACCATTTTTAGAAACACTGTGAGGAGGACTGTTTCTGTGTTAGTAGGGGATAAGATTAAATCCTCAATCTTCACAATGGAAATCTGGCGTGACATTCACTCAACTGGGGTCTCCATCATTTGTAACTTAAATCAACTAACTGATTGAATGTTTTAGTGAGTTTCTTTTCCTGTGGTAGGTTGACAGTGTGTGTGTGTGTGTGTGTGTGTGTGTGTTATCAATTTTGTAGATGCGGAAGTTTTTTTTTGTTTTGCTGCCCTTTTTCCTTGCTTGTGTATGTGGTTCATATCCTATTATTATAATATTACTTCATTATGTTGTTGTTATTGTTGTGTCTAGGTATACATATATACTAGTATTACCATCTTGTGTGACAGTTATATTTCTTGGCCGTTTTGTTTTTCAAGTGTATTAGAGTTCACATTCACAAGAAATGTTACACAATGTGTTTTCCTTCTCCCTTAAACCTTTAGGTAATTTAGTGTATATTATTGTTATATTATTGGAACATAGCTTGTGTTTATTATGCTCACTTTGTTATTCACTTATCTTTTATGAGAGGCCTGCATCATAGGGGTATGTAACTGCTGGTCTATAATTTGCATTGCAACACAGAGAATGGCTCAGTTTTTTGTTTTTTTTTCCAAGTACATACTTTTAGCTCACTGCTCCATTTCTTGACTACTTTGACATCTTATTATAACCATGGCTGTCAGAGTTGTTCTTGTCTATTTTTTATATATTATTGGTGCTCATCTTTGTTTTTCTTATCAAGTGTTCTGGTTATCTGTTGTCAAGGAGGGTTATTGTAATGAATTTTACTTGTATCTTAACTTATTTGGTATCATAATTGTTATTTCTAGAGACTAGACAGTCTGTAATGCTTGCCTCTACACTGTTGGGGTGGTTTGATTTATATTCAAGGCATTAAGCTATATGTATTGGTTTCTTGTAAGCTCCTTTGGTATAAAATAGGTCATGTGTCATGGTAACCATCATGTTATGATTTCAGTTGTGAACATATAGCAAGATATTGTCCTCTTAGGTGGTTCATGAATTCTTGAATCTTGTGTGTAGTCATATTATAAAGGTATTAACACACTGAGCCATATCCTGATGTTTAGAGCAAGTGTCTTATGGGTGTTAACTTTAAAATGTTCCATGTAGAGGTGACTGAGTACTTGTTATAGAGTAAGTCCACATAAACCTTGTTGTTGATATAATTATCTTGAAAAGGTTGTATTAATACAAACAGATGCAAGTTCAATTTTCTTGACCTTTAATGTTTCTAAAAAAATGTTAGTTTTTTTTTTTTTTCTAGATTACATCATATTTGAATTTCATGAATATTTTATACATAGTGAAATTTTAAAACACCCTGCTTGAGCAGTGTGGATTATTCTTAGTTTATATAAATGCTTACCTTTACTATATAGAGAACATCAAATCAACCTCCAAAGTAGATTTTGCTTCCTTAAGCTTGTCTAAGAATGATTGAAAGTTCAAACAAAGTTACTATAATGTTCTACAATTCCAGTGGTATGTTTGGAAATATCGATTTTCACAACTTAAGTCCTCCTCAGATGATGGCTTGAACAAACTAAAACTCCATTTTCAAGATCCAGAAACTAGGAAGGTGGAGGTTCAAGTGAGTATATTTATATCTTTGTATGCCCCCCACATACAGAAAAAAGAAAAGAGTATTTACGAAATTTATAGGACCGTAACATAATGGGAAGTAATAGTTATTAATCTGTTGTGTTTCATGTTCCCATACAAATTTGAGACATTCTATAAAAAGATAGTTGTAGTAAATTATATTTTTTGGTAATCTGTAATCAAGTGAACTACAAAATTCGAGTTACTGACATAAGCCTTGTCTTATTATACAGGAACTTCAGTCATCCTCACTCCACAGTCTTCTCTTCTGTCTGCATGCTTTCCTTAGTGCCAAAGTTACCTCCGTAGATCCTGGATTTCTTCACAGCTCGTGACATTATCTAGTTGTGAGTTTCTTTAAGAGAAGAAAATCAAAAATGCTAAGCTCACATATTCTGTTGATGAGGTGCTGTTTTGTTGTGGGAAAAAGTAAAATTCATCATAATTCTGTAAATTTCTCATAGAATTAGGTTTTAGTAAATAAGCAAACTTATTGTTCATTAAATACATGACCAGAAACTTTTGTTTTCTATTGTCATAATTACCTTTCAACTGATATCATGAGTCGAATTTAGCCTGTTGATTGCAGTATTACTGACAATAGAACTTAAGCATTTGTTAGCATAAAGTTTGAAATAATAATTAGATGAAAGAGTAAACTATTTGAAATTGTAATTTTTTCCATTTGATTTGAACTATAATACTAGATATTACATCTATAGTTACACGTTAATTTTTTTATATATTTGTTACATTTTTAAAGGGAAATAAAGGCAGTAATTGTTCTGTTATTACTTAATCTTTTTAATATTCTGCATTTAGTTTCTTTTATTTCAGTAATTTGAAAATACAGTACCAAGATCTTTTAAAACCAATAGTTGAGTAAATCTATCAAAAAAATATCCTTTATGCTACTAAATACCAGTGTTGATTACTTCTACTAAAAATGAAATCTGTGCAAGTAAAGAAACAAATCTAGATATCCTAACTAGTGTTATAAAAACAAAACTTGTATTATTTTAACCTATATGTGATGAGAAAAAAAGAGAATTATGCAAAGCAAGTGTTTTCATTGAAAAATATAACTGCAATAACTGTTGTATTTAATTCTTTGTAAAGCACATTAGATTGTGACGTTTTTTTATTTGTCATTATGCATTTTGTACAGAATCCAGATTCTATATAGTTTGTTTTTCACAGTGTAACAAAACTGATGTAAAGTCTAATTCTTGAAATGTTTAAACAGTGTGGTGTGAAAATTAAATTTGTTGGTGTTTTGTTTGAGTACTGTTGTTAGACCGTTAATACTGTAAACTGCCCTACTTCGCTGTTCGTTGTTTTTTTGTCTTCAAAAGATAAGTGCCGTTAAGTTTCAAGGAAATTATCCTTTCCAAATAAATGAAATTAATCGTTGTTATTATCATTAATTGATTATTACCTTGCATGTTGCATTTGTGGAAGCATACACAATGATTATTGATATACTCTAGAGAAAAGTTAGAGTTAAAAAACATTTATATACATATAGTGTATTGAAAGTAGAGTCGCAAAGAATTAGTGTAAATATCTGTGCTTAAGAAGTAGTAAACGAGTGGCAACTCAATAAATATTTCATTAGGTTCAACAGGAATAGAAATAAATAAGGGTTAGAACTGTAAGGATGAATTGCCTTTTTAGTAAAACATGATTTGAAAAGACTCATTCCTTCCATTAACCTGACACTATGAATGAGGAAGGAGTGAACAGAACAAGAGATAATTGTGTTGCAGTTTAACAATATGTGGAAAAAATACAAAACATGTATTTATATATAAACATGTACAACTTTCCACCTTTTGGATACAAATAATTCTACAGTACTTAGATTATTTATCGATCTCATGCACTAGTTATGTGATTTTTAAAAATACTGCTTTTCAGGAAATTGTTCATAATGAGCTTAAACTAATTTAATTTAAAATATTTTAGTGTACTTAATTTGTACAAGGATTACATTTTCTGTCAGTAGGTCAAGAAAAAATTTGTTGAAAAATGGTATTTGAATATCTTCATTATAGATTCTTTGTGAAGTTACATTCTGAAGAGTGACTTGGAAGTATAAGTTAGTATGTGTATATTATAAGTGTATAAGTACAAGGTATACCAGAGATTAAACAACACTTTAACCTTGCTCTTCGGTGTTTGAAGGATGTTTTCCTATAGAAGGACAGTTTGTGTAATAGAAAGTTGAATATAAGATTCCTTTGAACTTTTGTCAAAGTGAAGGTGGCTCGTATCTCAAGGATATAAGGTCCAAAGATACATTCAATAAGAAGCTTTTCTTACAGGTTTTGGAAAATCTATTTCTGCACATGTACAGAATTTAATGTAGACAATATGGCAGCTACAACAAATAAGTATGGAAAATTGTAGTTGCACCTTCCTTTTTTAACAGCCTCCAGTGGCATAATAGTGTGTCTGCAGACTTGCAAGGCTAGAAACAAATGTTATTCATTTCATTTATATGTATTCATTATTCATTGATACAGTTGTGAATATCTACTTGTTTTCTTTTTTAGATATCAGTGGTATTAGCCAAAGTTTTTAATATATAATTCCATTCTTTTAGTTTCATGCTAATGGGAGGAAATGAAATATAATATTTCAAAAATTATGTTTTTATGTATCAAATCTAAACATCTGAGGAACAATCTGTATGATAAGTTATGGGAAGCATGAAAAACAAAAGTAAACACTTAAAGTTCCTGGTGATGAACAGCTGTTAATTTTTTGTGTGCCTTCAAAGACTTATTTTCATAAAAGAAACCTTACCCACAGTGTTATAAAGATGCATCACCCACAGATTTAAAGTTATATTAACAATGTGAAGGGTATATTGGGGATTTCAACATTGTTTTATTTTCCCTTATTTCTATGCTGTAATTTTTATATACATAGTGATCAGTGCATCTAAACTGAATCAGAAAATGGTGCTTTTATCATTAAAGAACAGCAGCTATTTGGTGCATAAGACATTGTTTTGGTAGCCTGCTATGGTACAGGACTCAATGTTGGTCCTTGTTGGGGCCCAAAATTTTCATTTTAATATACATTGTTTAGGAGACCATTTTAGTCAGTTTATCTGTGGTTCAGTAACTGGCTTGGTGCTCTTGAAATAATCTTGTTATAATGCACTTTGGCAATATGGACTGAGTTATAGCTTCTCCCCAGTGTAATCAAAATCAATTTGCTATCACAATTAGCAACTATACCATCAATTTTTTTTATTTTGTTTTTAAGCTACTGACTTTGGCAGCAGCAAGAAATTATTTAGTGTTTTGTGGGACAGCATATCACAATAAGGTTCATTTAATTTGTAACAAATACAGTTTCATATGTGACTTGTGTTGCGTACCTGGTTAATAGATATGGTTCTGCGTGTGCTTTATATGTTACGTATCCAGTCAACCTGATGACTGGATTATTTCATTCAACCTAAGAATGAAAGACCTTACCAGCAGAGGTGTGAAGTGGATATGCTTTTTATATTTTTCTTCCTGAATACATGTACAGGGCTAGTAAAGAAAGGTTTCTTAAAAACACATTGTCAGGTCCCCTCGACGGGTCAGTGGAAAAAGGCAGGATTTTATCCCTGCATTCAGCACAGCAGATAGTCCAATATGGCTGCTGAAACACAAACTTCTTGTGTTATTTACCATAAGGTACTGAGATACTTCATCAACATAAGTTGTTATATACCATAATTAAAAATGGAGTTTATTTTTAAATATTGTTTTAAATTCTGTTTTTCTTTATTATTTTTGTATATTGTACATTTAGTTTTATTTCGACATAAACTGTAATATTTTCAGTTATTGTTCTAGTTTGTAATCTCTCTCTCTTTTTACATTTTAAATTTAATTTTTATTACATTTTTATGCTTTAGAATAATTTGTTTCTAAGGCAGTTTCACAATAAGTATTAAATTTTCAAATATTATGCACGCATTTGTAATATTATACTGATATATATTCTAAAAATATCTTAGTACATTATAAAATATTTCATTATTAAACAACTGTACTCAACACCTGTCTATAATAGATCATTTAACTTTATTTTTATAACTCAAAGTGCATTTTCATCAATATTATATCTTCTCTACATAATGAGAAATGTAGGCATGAGTTTTGGTCCTTTGTTTTAATATTTAGATAAATTTATTTTCCCCTTTTTTATTTTGTTCCAAATAGGAAATAAGAAGATGGGTATACTAGGTTTGAGACATTTTGTTAAAAAACATTTCTATATCAATTTGGTATGGTTTTCATTTTATTGTAATATCTAAGGTTTGTATATCTCATTATCTGATATGATACGTATCTAGATACATTAGTGTTAACCAATGGTTTGTTATACAGTTTGACAGTCTCTTGTCTGTAATTTATTATCTATAGTAACAATGTCATCTTATTTAAATACTTCACACTTTACAGAGGTTTTAACATTTTCAGGTTTGTTCAACTAAATGACAGATAGCAAGATAAGTAAAATAAAAGTTAATAGCTGTTTGTCTATTTTGTTACATGTAATGTTTATGATAAAACTAATGACGACAACATGTAGTACTCAGTATTTATCTTCCTTTATTGAATTGTTTAATTTTTATCTGAGATATTTTATTAGAAAATCCAATCTTTATCTCTACAAAAGACATGATGTTTACCGAAAGCTTTCCTAATTTCATAAAGATGCAGAAATAGTAGTGTATCGAACAATGTATCAGTACAATTGTATCATGGCTTCATGATACAATACTCGTATCGTATTGAGATATTGGCACACCTTTAGTAATGTCTACAAAACAAAACCTAGAAACTTTCTGTAAAAAACATCTTTATTAATGTGAGGGGAAAGTGGAGTTACTGTAGTTAATATAAAGTGACTTTCAGTTACCAGAGAACATGAATGATATGCTGCCATAATTATGTAATGTGATTCAAAGGGTTAAATGTCCATTTACTATACATAATTTTATGTGGAAATGTCCATAAGATTTATTTTCCTTAGAAAAGGTAAAACATATTTGTTGATGATATTTGTCAGTTACACTTTTTGTTTTATCTTTTCCATAAAGAGCAGAACTCGAAGAACCACTAAGAATGGCATTGATTGAAGGATCACGCCTTATATAATGGTCTTTGTGCTGGCTGATTTCATATAGTGTTCTGTGTTTGCTCTTATATCATGGTCTGTATGTTAAATGGAATCATGTGTGATCTTGTCATATACCAGCCTGTATTTGACCTGACCTCTTAATTTTTCCTGTGTGATGAAGTCTTCTATATTTGTATATACTCTGTGTGATTTGATCCCATGTATTGCTCTGTGTGATCTAGCTGACATAACATTCTCTTTGTGATCTAGTCTCATATATTGCTTTGTATGTGTATGTGTCTTCTTATAGTAAAGTCACAACAGGCTATCTGCTGAATCCACTGAGGGGATTTGAATCCCTGATTTTATCATATAAATCTGTGGACTTACCACTGAACCAGATAGCGTGCATGTAGAATTACACAAAATCAAAAACAAACAAAATCTTTTATAATATATTGGTTGCATGTAATCTGGCCTACATATGATCTTTGTGACAGTGTGATTGCTCTTGTATTGTGGTCTCTAACAGTTTGAGTGGTTTGTTGAATTTGAAAGAAGTGAGCAAGTGGCATTTTTCTCAAGTTGATGTGAGTTTAGTTTCTTGATTGCCATGGTTTAGACAATAAAATCAGTGTTGAAGTAGTTTATGCTAGTTAACAGTTTAATATCTTATTTTCATGTTTAAAGTAATAAATATGTCAATTTAATGTCATTTAAATATTTGCTGTTTGTTGCAAAGAGAAACTTTGTTCTGAATGATAAATAGGCACCATAGTGGATGTTGGAAGAACAAGCAGAAATATTATCTGAGGATAAATTGTATTTACAAGGAATATTTCCCTGTTGCAGATCAGTAGTAATCATTTTCAAATCTGGACATCTTAGCAAAGCCAAACCACAATTTATGAACACATTTTAAAACTCAGTCATTATAATTACTTGGTACCCAATGAACTAGCCTAACCATAAGGTCATTGAAATTACCATAATTTTATATATGAAGTGGCAAATTCTGTAGCTTTAAGTACCACTTTTCATTCATCACCATATTGTCAGTTTTAGGTATACACATTTCTTCTGTGTTGAAATTGTTTTTAAATGAAAAACTGGTCTTCCTTGGGTTTCAAGGAGGGTTGTTTGAGAACTGCTTTTCTTCAAGTCTTGTCATTTATTTACTCATCAGTTTTATCTGGAAGCCATTGCTCCATCTTTCTTTTGTAGTTAACACATTAACTTGGTCCTATTGATTTTGGACATAGCGAGCTATGTTCATATCCATGGGATATCATAAACCATTCCTTGAGATGAGCACTCTGGTAATTTTTTTCTTGTATATTTGTATTATTTGCTGAAATAACCAAACTAGGATACGTAGGCTCAGCTGAGAGTTACACATAGAAATGATATATTGATGATTCATGATGAGACTTGGAGTTTAGTAATAGTTCTTGGATGTATATGAAAAATGTATTATATACTGTTAAAATTTCTGTCTTATTAATGTCATTCTCAGTGTCATAATCTTCACTTCAACAATCAAACTTCCTCTGTTCTGCTTTTGAATTTAAACTATAATAGATGAAGAATTTTTTTTCTCAAACCTGTGACAACTGGTGTCAGAATGATGAAATATGCATGTTAGAAATGCATGTGTTTTTTGTTGTTTTTTTTAAGTTCAGTCATATTATTGTTCTCTACATTTTAAAACTCCTGAACTGGTTATATACCTTTCTTGTACCTGACTGTTAGCAGTGATAACATCTTATATTGATGATTAGTAGATGAAGATATTTTGTTGCACATCCAGTGTGTATTTTTATGGTTATAGCAGTTCCATTAAGACTATTCTTTACATTATTGGATATAACAGTCCAACTACGACCACATTCCTTATATTGTTGGGTATAATAGCCCCATTAAGACCACATCTCTTTTATTATTCATGATAAAGAAGAAATGGAGTTTCATACGAAATGTTAGTTTGTTTCATTATTATTTGTATATTCAGGTGTATTTTTTGTCATTGTAAAAAATTATTCTTATTTATTTTATTTTTTTTAATGGACTAGCTGTTGTATGTAGTAATGTGGGTATGTGTCATTCAGTATTATTAAGGTATCCTAATATTCCACTGTTTACTAGGTTTATCCTTGAACAGACTGAACAATGATCGGAATAGAAACTGAAAAAATTAACCGAGTAAAACTGCCCATATTATTCCACATCCACGTGATTGATCATAGATAACATTTTTCAACTTGACGGAAACAACTTTAGTCTCGGGTTATGTTGGCGGGCTTATTAAGGTAAACTACTGATAGCTAAGAGCAGTCAGTATTATTTCGTGGACAAGCAGTGGTGAAAAATGTAGTGAGAATTCTTCTGGATCTGACGTAACGTATATAGACTATTTATTAAATCACCCCCCACACACACACACACACACACACACACACACACACACGCGCGCGCGCTGTTATTTGGATTATTTCAAAATCCATGGTGGAGAGGGAGCACAGACAACCGATTAGCTTTGTGCCATATAACAAACAAACAATCAGTAACAAACTCATTTTTGATTACTGGATCATTTTCTTTCTTTGTTTTCTGTGTTTGATTCTGAATAACAAATTGTAAGTCCGTAATGACTAATATTAATACAGCGGGAAGAACGTTGTACAAAAACAAAATGCTCGCATTGTGTATACTTGTTTCGTGGTGTTTGGTGCAACAATAAACTCAACCTCGGAACATTTTAAAGGTGGTTTTTTAAACTTAATAAACGCTGTTATTGAGTTATACAGTGTTTTGTGGAGAACGAAGCTAACATACCGAACGGAACCTTATTATCTGAAGGACAGTGTCAGAAACATAATTTGCCGTCATCTCAGTAAGCACTGAATAGTTGTTTATGGACAATAATAAAACTTTGGTATATAGTAATAATAAATGAAATAAATTGTAGTATGTGTTTTATGCCAGTTGCATTGTAATTTTATTGTTTTTTTTCAGTTAATATGTATATATGTTTGATATTAACGTTTTCTGTTCGTTTATTTTCTGTGAGCCGCTGTTACAAGCATTAAAAATATGCAGTGGAAAACTAATAAAGTTTGGTTTGTTGACCGTGTAGTGTTAGTTTATTTTAATCGGTGATTATGAATAGTGATAACAGGAAAATACAAAAATATCGCTTGTCTCACCATATTTGGATATTTTTTCTTCGAAATTTAACGTAATTTAAACCAACATTATTAAAATGCATGTATCAAAGTAGTGGATTATCACTAGGCTAGTATTACGAACATCTTCATTAACAGAGAAAGATGTCTCCCGACATTTGGCTGCGAAATTCTGAGCCTGTAATGCTAAAATTAGGAGTTCGATTCCCCACACTGTACCGAGTAGAGACAGAACTTTGCTTAACTCTGCATTAAGAAATTAATAGTCTCGAGAGCATGCTTGCATGTTCAATTTCAAACATTATAGTAAACGTATGTATTAGCAGAGGTAAAATGAACAAGACTTATTTTACAAGAAACTGAGCTTCGATATCTGTAGTAAGCAGAGCACAGATAGTCCATTGTGTAGGTTTGGGCTTAACTTCAAACAAACAAACTCTTTTGATATAAAAAATGATGGGGTTTCAACGTTTGCATTGCCTTTATGTTTCATTTTTATTAAATATCTGTTGTTTTGAAAATAAATTTATTTTAGCTTGACGCTTTAACAAACAATTGATTTATAATTATCGTAAAACATGATTACTTAAGAAGGTTTAAATAAAGAAATTAAATGATATTTGACATTTTTGCATGCAAACCTATTTATAAAGAACCTTCTGTAAAGATTTCTTAGGAATCAAAAGATAATTTTGAAACCTAGCATAGGGACAAAAAAAGATCATTTACTTCTATGAAACTATTATCACACACGCACACAGGTTAAAAGTTACCTTGTGGTAAACATTTTGGGACTTTGAATCCTATGGTTAATTGATTTGTATTGTTCCGCCGTGAAAAAAAAAATCCGTGTTCTGCAGGGTTATTCTTCTAGAAACCGGGTTTTGATACCCGTGTTGGGCAGAGCACAGATAACCCTTTGTGTAGCTTTGTACGTCACAATTTAGCAGTTCAATTGAGATGCCACTAATTTTTCCATCATGATATGTTAGTTCTTTATGGATACTTTTCGGACAAAATAGAGACAAAGAGGTGACATCGTGCAGTTTTGACGCAATAATTTATAAAACCTCTCAAGAGTTTCAGGCGTAAAAATACATGAACGTAAATTTCAACAGCTTGATTGTCGTCTATTAATTGTAACCTTGAGGTGACGGGAAGACACTGTATTAGGAGTTCAGTTCCTGTTTTAACGTTTGGTCTTAGAACATAACTAAAGTAAATTATTTTACGTTGTTTTTATAATCAGCACATTACCCTATATAGTTCTACATTTGATTAAAAAAAAACGCTGTTGTCAATGCATATATATTGTTTGTAAAATTTATTAGTGTTTTATCTTGGTAAAAACCAACAACTATAACCAAACAAACAGAAAAGTCTTTAAAAACTTGAACCTGCCCTGAATAATACCGGATTGGAGAATATATAAACTTTTAATAACTTATTCGTTTATTAATCACGAACAAAAATGTACCTAGATAGATTGTTTTTGTAAAGTATTTTAGCATTCATGTTCGTAAAGACACGATATCAAAATCTAGTTAGTTTGATATGGGAGCCTACGTGTTTTCCTAACATCGTAAATAGTTTAACAGAGGGGCACCTTAAAACAGTTATTCTAACCTGTGGTAAAACAAGTTTCGAGTGGTTAAACAAACGATGAATATTTAGGATATTGTTTGTTTGGAATTAAGCATAAAGCTTCACAATGGGCTATCTGTATTGTGCCCACCACGGGTATCGAAACCTGGTCTTTAGTAGTGTGAGTCCGTAGACATGCCGCTGTGTCACTGAGAGGCAATAATTAGGAACATTAAAAATCTTTACAAAAATATTGCAGGTGTCGCGCAAATCAAGCTAAGTGTGTTGGGGTGTCGTCAATGAAAAAAGTTTGGAAACCACTGCTTTAAAGATATTTAAAGTAGCATATCTGTTTCTGCTTCGTCATTGGTTATTTCCACCCCAATCAAATAGAGATGTGTTTTTTAAATCCTCACCTGTCATTCAAAATCACAAGACGGTAACTCACGTGATCAAATGTTATTTTGATTAATTGTTTACGGTAAACACATTAACAAGTATAACACAACTGATCTTGTAACTAGTACGATGTTGCTGTTAAATATTTATTAATAGAATAACCTTATTTTGATATGTATACATATTAGGGTGTTCCACTCACAACTATTGGCGTCGCGAGATCAAAGCCTTTCACTGAACATAATTAGGGGTAGCTAATACAGATAGCCCCATTAGTATCTTTGTACAATATTCAACAAACGCCAAATAATATATGACGAGGCTAAGACACAGAGAAAAAATTAAAACTCCAAAGGAAGAATAGCAGGAAAAAAAATGAGCCTAGAGGAACAGCAGAACGAGTCGAACTGTTAATGAATGAATAAAATACAGAATAATACAAATATCCGTGAGCGACAAGTTATGGTGGGAAGATGCCAGATGTATTCTATACAACCTGCTTTTGCAGATACCTCTGAAGCCACATACATGTATGGAAGCTGTGGAGCTATAGATATATTTAAAACAGATAAAACCAACAATTACGTGTGTGATTGCTGGGAAGTTGTAGAGATATTTAAAACAGTTAAAACAAACACTTACACGTGTGGAAGCTGTGGAGCTATAGAGAGTCCTGTCGTAAACCCAGCCGTTCCGACACGTCTGTGTTGAGACATTCGAGAGTATAGTTTCTATTTCAAAAGTTATATTTGACTTTGAGTTCTTTAAAAAGTTCAAAATGGCACTATTGTTGGACACTGAGGTTGGTTTCGGTAACTTCAAGAACGTGACACCAGTGATCAGGAACCGACATCAGGAAGATATAATTTAGAGAAAACCATGCTAATGGAACAGTGCAAGGCAAAAGAAACCAAATTATGAGTCGTTTTTGGAAAACCCCATAATCTCCTACTTCTGCAAGGATTTCTTCAAACTCCATTTTCTTCCAAATATTTCGAGTTTATTTTAGATGTTTTCACTTTATTTTATGCAGTTTGTTCACAAATAACCTCTCTTTTTACAGCTAGCCTATTTATTACAACTACCTTAAAATGGTTTTCAATATATTTGTAAAGTTGACCACGAATGAAATAAAGATTGAAATTATTACTCTGTTTTCCTATCTATAATTGTCCCCGCTAGTACAGCGGTATGTCTCCGGGTTCGATTCCCCTCGGTGGGCTCAGCAGATAGTCCATGTGGCTTTGCTATAACAAAAACACACCCCTCTCTATAATTGAGGCCGAGTAATAGTAAATGAAATAAAAGAGAAAAGAAAAAAAATTGGTCACTCTGGTTTCTAATCCGGCCTAAAGAAACCTTTAAACATAATTTACAGAAACTTTATAGATGACTATAAACACAAGCAAACATTTGCTTCAATAACACAGAAATGATGATCCGGTTTCATCGATGACGCATTGGATCAACGGAGGTGTTGTGGTAGGAGAAAAAATAACTAAAATACGTCTTTCATTAATGCACATCCCATTAAATCACGTGGTAGTCACTCGGCCGGCTCTTTTCCTGTCGGCCCGGCATGGCCAAGCGTGTTAAGGCGTGCGACTCGTAATCTGAGGGTCGCGGGTTCGCATCCTCGTCGCGCCAAACATGCTCGCCCTTTCAGCCGTAGGGGCGTTATAATGTGACGGTCAATCCCACTATTCGTTGGTAAAAGAGTAGCCCAAGAGTTGGCGGTGGGTGGTGATGACTAGCTGTCTTCCCTCTAGTCTTACACTGCAAAATTAGGGACGGCTAGCACAGATAGCCCTCGAGTAGCTTTGTGCGAAATTCAAAAACAAACAAACAAACATGTTACAGTGCTACTGAGGCAATGCTATATTTTGAAACAATACGTACAAACTATAAGGTCTATATTAATCCAATGAGCAGCATCTGTGTATGCAATCCACTTTTATAGCCTGCTGAGACAGTGTCAAGCTGGCTCCGGCCTGCCCGGGCTTCATACTTCCACAGAACAGCTTCCAACTTGGCTTGACTTTATGCCTGGACATGCCCAGACTGCACAAAACATTGTTCATAGGTCTTTTACAGAAACGAAAAATTTTGGACACAAATATGAGAAAAAACATGACAACGCTGAAGATTTCGATGAAACGGTACGTGATGGGCAAATTTGGATGTGATTTTCGTGACCAGCAGCCAAAAATCTATAAGGAACACCCAACAGTGTTCAAAAAGCAAAAACTTTGTTGTGCAGTGTTATTTATTTAGTTTAATCACAAATCAATTACATTAGGTATGTCGTAATTCTTGTCTACAGGTTAAACTGAGATGTGTCTTTAAGTTCATATGGAAATTAAATATTTCTGTACGGATTGAAGAACGAATAAACATGTTTTAAATTTAGACGTAACATAAGAGTATGAATGGTCCAAATGTTATACAGATTATGTTGGATCCGCCACTAGTGGCACGCGAGAACATGCAAGTTTAAAATATTAGAACCTACGTCATCTTCCAGCATTAAGAATCATATGCTGGACGAATGAAATGAACCAATAAATAAAGAACAGGGACTGTATAAAGAAAAGCCCACTTAACTAACGAAATAGTGCATTTAATTTATTACTACTATACAACAGTCTTTCATTGCAATTAAACCTCATCTATTTTGTCCATTATACTTCCAGCGACAGGATAATGTATACTAAGTTTGTTCTTGAATCTGTTAAAATTTGACACGTCGATCTGTGACATCACTATTTAAATTGTGCTAAAATTCGGTGTTCGATTCTTCGCGGTGGGCCCGGCATGGCCAAGCGCGTTAAGGCGTGCGACTCGTAATCTGAGGGTCGCGGGTTCGCATCCCGGTCGCGCCAAACATGCTCGCCCTTTCAGCCGTGGGGGCGTTATAAGGTGACGGTCAATTCCTTTATTCATTGGTAAAAGAGTAGCCCAAGAGTTGGCGGTGGGTGGTGATGACTAGCTGCCTTTCCTCTAGTCTTACACTGCAAAATTAGGGACGGCTAGCACAGATAGCCCTCGAGTAGCTTTGTGCGAAATTCAAAAAACAAAACAAACAATTATTCGCGGTGGCCACAGAAGATGGTTTAATGTAGCTTGGTTCTAAAACAAACAAACTTCCACTTTTATACAAAGTTAGTTTAAACTGCTTTCATTAAATATATTTGGAGCTTCCTCAAACACCCTTCAGCCTGATGGTTAAGTACAGCCAACCTTTAACGTATAATTCAACTTTATCCTGAAAACTATCAAAGAGACTTCCCACCTATTTCTTTACGTATAATCTTTGTTTAAACTTTGGTGTCTCGTAAGTAATTTATTCTCATGTTTTATTGTAGTCTCAAAGATCACACTCAGAAGGGCAGCCCATCTATTACCATCTCTAATTTTCTAAAGAACTTCTTTAAAGTTTTTAAAACATTCTTCTGATTTATAATTATCAACGTCATTCGGTCCTTGAAGAAGAATTCTCTTTGGTTTCATCAAGTAAACTGTTAACATGCACTATAATGTTTTCATAGGCACTTGGCAAGAAAATGAATTTTAACATATTAACGACACAAAAATTAAATAGAATCTTTGCTACAAACATCTTATAAACTTTTTTTTGTGGATAACATTTTTAAAAAAGCAAATATTTTAAAACAGTTCTATAGTAGTAAAAAAATCAGACATCTGTTATCGTCAGTAATATTATTATTAAATAGATAATGTCGAAGTTTAATTAAGATAAAATTAAACAAAACATTATCAAGGATCAGATTACAACTGCTAATAAACCACAATATCAAAGTTGCTAACAGTATCAGTTCTGTCCCTGTGAAAAACTTTTGTAACTGTTTAACTCTAGATCCACCCCGGTGGATCAGCAATAGGTTTACGAATGTACAGGTATAAGATTTGGAGATTGATTTTTCTCGATTGACACAACAGATCGTTCAGTGTGTCTTTGGGATAAAACAGACAAACGTAACTATAAAATACTCAACGGATATAAGTATTTTGACTTAGTCAGTTTGTGACATAACTCTTACTAGAATGACTTGGATTGTTTTTTATTTTCAGTACAAATTTTAGTTTATATCTCCATCATCTCTTGAGCGACTTAAAATCTAATTACAGTTCTGGCCTCAGGAGGTCAAACCCTTTAGATTCATATATTTGACTGTGTCCGTGGTCTCACAGATTAATTTATTCTAATTCTATCTAGAATAATTCTAGTTTGAGAGTAGGTTGGTAGAAATCCTGATGAGTAATAAAATGTGCACCTCTCGCTTGGTATTTCTGGTGCAAAAAATTAGCCTAAAATAATTTCAAGTGTTGCAGCTATTAAGAATTCCCTCTTGTTTCGCAACAATTGCTTGTCCCTCCAGTCGCTCAGCGGTATGTTGCTGAAACCCAACTTTCAGTACCCGTGGTTTGTAGAGCACAGGCAGACCATTGTGTAGTTGTGTGCTTAACTACAAACAAACAAATTGCTTGTAAGTCACACCCAAAATTTAAACAAAAAGAACAATAATATTTCAGTTGATCTCGCTAATTACTTCTTAGTATTTCCGGTTTACATTTTACATAGAAAATTAGCGATTTCACCTATTGTTTGTTACGTCTGGTTCTTTGCATTGAATATTCCTCAGTATGAAGTAAAACATGGACTCTATCAGTAATGAAAAGCATACACTGTAAAAACAAATCGGTAAGGTGGAGAAATATTCATTTTTCTTCTCTTTCGTTTTCTCAGTTATCAACATAACGTCGCCAAAGCATTATCAAATGTGGCACTTAAATAAAATATTGTTTACAGAAACGAAATGAATGTACTCTTTATACAGACACTGAGTTAACGTAGAATAGTGTAAACAGCGACTTCTCTTGGTTTCAGAAACAAAGTGTTGACGTGACCATATACTAAAACGTAAACAAACTTTGGCTCTATATAAAAACTCGTTTTTTGTTGTGTTGTTTTAGTTCATAGCCTGCACACTGTATTACAGTTTTCAAGGCAATATCTATCACATAGAGCAAACAGTAAATGAAAATATCTCATAACCTTCCAAACTAATGTCAATGTCCAGTCTCCCTGATTCTTTCTTTGAGGACTATAATACGAACATACTTTGTCTACTAGAATGTAAACGTACTCATTTACAGAAATAGCGAGTAAATTAATTAATTCATCAATTATTTCTTGTTGTTATTTTACGGAAGTAACCCCCTTTGCGAATTTTCTGGGTAATAACAGTATTTTCGTTTGTTAATAAACAGTACTTATGCGTACCATAGCTGGGAGGACCAGCGTTTATTTAATAGTTTTTTCTAAATGATAAGTGACTTACTGGTTAGAGTGCATAGACTGTGGATCCGAGGATTAATGGTTCGCAGTCCGTTGCCATCGATGCTCTATAAGAGTGATGGTGAAAACTGCCTGGCAAGAGTAGGCCTAGTGGTAGTTTTTCTATTAATTCAAAATTATCTATCTCTTCAAAAGTGCAAAGAAAAAAAAGCATTACAATAGACAAAGCTCTTGTTTTTGACTTATTTGTTTTTTAATAATTTCTATTCAACTTTGCCACAGTTTTAACTACATTATTGGCATTATTCTTTCACATCTCTATCTTTTATCTACTTTTTCCAATATAAAACGCGTGAATTTTAATCTATTATTTTAACGTTACAGAAAATACTGTTTTCACAACTGTAAGGTTAAATAAAAGAAAATATTTTAACTTTTAAATAACATCACAAGATATTTTTCTTTAAGATTTTAACTGTTTTGAAGTCCATACTGGCAATCTATTGCATCGCAAAAAGTACACTGAATATTATTTTTCTTGTTTTGTCATGTTAAAAAACAACGACAACAGAGAAACAACGATCCATACGCACATAGAAGTTCACTGCGTATAATTATTTAGTTTTCTAACTTCGGGTCGGTTTATTGCTTTCAGCGTAAACGTTACAGGGAGAAATCTAAACAATAGATCCGTAAATTTGCCACAGACACACCGAGAAGCCTTATAACTTTGGAAGAACTGTCAGACCCTCTCGTGGTACATATTTGAGGTAAAAAACAAACAAACTGTATGCGCAGTAGTAATATATTTTATATTAAAACACAAGCCCTGAATTTCTAAAACCACTGAACGTTTTTAGCAAAAACAGCCATTTTGTATTCACTCGGTTTTGATGTTGACAGAAATTTAATATATTATTAGTTTTCTTGATTTCCTTTCCAACTATCAAATCAACAACGAAATTCACAGATTGTACCTTTGAGTTCCATTGCATCGTGGAAGCATGAAGTAACCTGTGTCTTTCATATTGTAGACCGTTGAGTACGAAACAATGAGTAAATACACCCTCACAAGAAACTGACTCACTTGTTCGACACTTCACCACCAAGTTCGTTGTTATTGCTAAAGAATATTTTTATGTATATGTTTTTTGAATTTCGCGCGAAGCTACACAAGGGCTATTTGCGCTAGCCGTCCCTAATTTAGCAGCGTAAGACTAGAGGAAGGCAGCTAGTCATCACCACCCGCCACCAATGATGTGGTTAAGCTGTGAGATCGTTTTACGGCCTGGTATGGGTAGATGGATAAGGCACTCGATTCGTAATCCGAGGGTCGCGGGTTTGAATCCCCGTCACACCAAACATGCTCGCCCTTTCAACTGTGGGAACATTATAATGTGACGGTCTATATCACTATTCGTTGGTAAAAGAGTAGCCCAAGAGTTGGCGGTGGTGGTGATGACTAGCTGCCTTCTCTCTAGTCTTACACTGCTAAATTAGGTATGGCTAGCGCAGATAGCCCTCGAGTAGCTTTGTGCGAAATTCAAACAAACCAAATCAAACTAAGATTGTTTTAATATAATGTAATCAATCTCCGTAAAAGCCATTCCATATCTGTTTATGAACAAGGAACAATTCATATTACGTATCACATGATTAATATAAAGTCGCCTTTCGTATTTTACAATAAATACGTCAACTGAAATTGTTCAAATGTATTTGTCTTTGGTAAATTCAAGGGTCTAAACGTCTTGAAATTCGTTTTATCAATTCCCGATGTGGAACATTTACACAAGAAACATAGAAAATTGTACAGTGGAGATATGTGTGTGTGTGTGCGCACATGCATATATTGATGTACCTTTCTGAGTTCTGTTCTAATCCTCATAGACAATAACATGGCTAGCGAGATGTCTCAAATTGCGCCACATTATAGAGTCCATTCCGTCACATTACAACAAGTCAAGTGATCTTTCAGACTTGTGGATGTTGTGTCCGTTTGTCTTGTAATGGGTCGCCCCCCGCTAGTACAGCGGTAAGTCTCCGGAGTTACAACGCTAAAATCAGGGGTTCGATTCCACTCGGTGGGCTGAGCAGCTAGCCCGATGTGGCTTTGCTATAAGAAAAACACAGACACACACATTGTAATGGGTTATTTGTCTCCACAGCAGGATTGCGAAATAAAATTCCTGTAGCTCAATTAGTGGGAAGACTGGCAGCTCCTTGTTGTGAAAACATTTCAAAAGTTAAAAAAATGTATACATAATTCAATAAAACTATAATGTATTATGAATATCCATAGATGAGTTAATGAGGAGAGAGAGAGGGAGGTGCAACACTTTAGTGGTATGTCTGCAGACTTATAGTGGTACCTGGGAAAAACGTTTAAGCATTTTTGAGAAAAAGAAAATGTAATCAAAACGTGGTGTATGTCCATATTACAGTGTCTGACTAAACATATATGTGTGCGTTTCTCAAATATGCACTAAACGTTGGTATTTTGTTAGTAAGTATAAAGCTACACAAAAGAGCTATCTGTGCTCTGCTCAAGACGGGTATCGAAACCCGGTTTCTATTGGTATAAGTTCTAAATCATACTGCTGAGCCACTGGAGTGGAGACATACTCCAAGTAACCACTTTTTTTTTTTATAAAAAATGAAACTAGTGGTTGTAAGTAGCGAAAATTCGTCCTTATATAAAAATGACTTAATTTCGTATATCTCATGATCATTATATTAGAGCGTAAGCTTAAACACGTGTAAAACTAATTATTCGATACCGTATGACGTTTAACCCTAAAATAAAACACTATTTTGCTCACGTGGATTGATATTTCGAACCTAAGGTGTCGTCATACATAGCCCCGGACAATCTGTCAGCAGCCAATCGTCTCGTGTTGTATCTCGTGAACAACTCTACTTGACCATGTTGAAATAATGTTAAAGAATTATTTGTTGTTTATGAAACCAAAGCATTGCTTCAGCCTGATAAAACATGAGAAACGAGGCTTGAAGTAAACACACACAAAAATCTTAACTTGGTTAAGTCAGCAGTTTGACAAGTGATGGTCTGGTCTTTCGCCAGTAACTAAGCCAACATCAAATGTACATCTAAATGCAAGCAAGTAATACTATAAGATACACGCAAATGTTTATGTCTCTCCATTGTAAAGATGGTGCCGTGAAAAAGAAACAGTATGAGTTCCCCCCATTTATTTTTCAGGAGATTAACATATCATTTGATCCCTTTTCCAAGAGTTCTGGCTTGATATGTGTTCAGAACACTTTTAGAGGATTAACATATTTTTTAGGGCAATCCTAACCATTGCTAAATTCAGATTATGTTTAGCATTGAGACGCAGATTGGCATAAGGTAAATAGAAGACACTAATATCAGATACAGTATATGTAGAAAAACATCATATAGCTTGTCTCTTATTCTGAATTCAGTACAGTACATGGAGAAGAGAGGAAAGATTTCAGTTGGCTTGTCTCTTATTCTGAATCCAGTACAGTACATGAAGAAGAGAGGAAAGATTTCAGTTGGCTTGTCTCTTATTCTGAATCCAGTACAGTACATGAAGAAGAGAGGAAAGATTTCAGTTGGCTTGTCTCTTATTCTGAATACAGTAGAAAATGTGGAGAAGAGAAGAAAGACCTCAGTTGGCTTTTGTTTTATTCTGAATCCTGTATAGTAAGTACATGAAGAAAAAATAATTTCTCTCTATATCAAAGTTATCGTGTGTATGTGACAGGAAAAGAGCCGGGCGAGTGACTACCACGTGATTTAACGGGATGTGCATTAATGAAAGACGTATTTTAGTTATTTTTTTCTCCTACCACAACACCTCCGTTGATCCAATGCGTCATCGTATGAAACCGGATCATCATTTCTGTGTTACTGAAGCAACTGTTTGCTTGTGTTTATAGTCATCTATAAAGTTTCTGTAAATTAGGTTTAAAGGTTTTTTTAGGCCGGATTAGAAACCAGAGTGACCAATTTTTTCTTTTCTCTTTTATTTCACTTACTGTTACTCGGCTTCAATTATAGAGAGGAAAACAGAGTAATAATTTCAATCTTTATTTAATTCGTGGTCAACTTTACAATATTGAAAACCATTTTAAGGTAGTTGTAATAAATAGGCTAGCTGTAAAAAGAGAGGTTATTTGTGAACAAACTGCATAAAATAAAGTGAAAACATCTAAAATAAACTCGAAATATTTGGAAGAAAATGGAGTTTGAAGAAATCCTTGCAGAAGTAGGAGATTATGGGGTTTTCCAAAAAAGACTCGTCATTTGGTTTCTTTTGCCTTGCACTGTTCCATTAGCATGGTTTTCTCTAAATCAGATCTTCCTGATGTCGGTTCCTGATCACTGGTGTCACGTTCCCGAAGTTACCGAAACCAATCTCAGTTTCCAGCAACAACAAATGTTGATTCGGCCGATGGAAAACCAGCATGGGTTACAGATACCTAGTTCATGTCAAATGCATGACCTCAATTATAGTAGTGCCATTTTGAACTTGTTAAAGAACTCAAAGTCAAATATAACTTTTGAAATAGAAACTATACTCTCGAATGTCTCAATACAGGCGTGTCGGAACGGCTGGGTTTACGACAGGACTCTCTATAGCTCCACAGCTTCCACACGTGTAAGTGTTAGTTTTAACTGTTTTAAATATCTATATAGGTCCACAGCTTCCATACACGTGTTAATTTTAACTGTTTTAAATATCTCTGTACCTCCACACATTTAAATGTTAGTTGTAACTGTGTTAAATATTTCTATAGTCCACTATTTCCACACAGGTAAGTGTTAGTTTTAACTGTTTTAAATATCTCTATAGTTTCACAGCTTTCATTCAAGTAAATATGGTTCTAATAAGTATCTCTACAGTCTCACAGCTTTAATTCAAGTAAGTACTAATTCTAACTGTTTGAAATATATTTTTGGTTACCTGAGAGTCCATGGCCTAGCGCGTAAGGCGTGCGACTCGTAATCCGAGGGTCGCGGGTTCGCGCCCGCGTCGCGCTAAACATGCTCGCCCTCCCAGCCGTGGGGGTGTATAATGTGACGGTCAATCCCACTATTCGTTGGTAAAGAGTAGCCCAAGAGTTGGCGGTGGGTGGTGATGACTAGCTGCCTTCCCTCTAGTCTTACACTGCTAAATTAGGGACGGCTAGCACAGATAGCCCTAGAGTAGCTTTGTGCGAATTTCCAAACAAACAAACAAACAAACAAACAAACAAACAAAACCTGAGAGTCTTAGTTGCACATCATGAAAATATGTAATATCAGTGAATATTGTAATCCAAATAATTCATAAATGTCCCATCTAAACAGCTGCAGACTTTTAAAGTTCTTTTTTGTTATGTACTTAGATGTCTTAAACTATTCTATTTACTGTGTTATGATAAACTAGCAAATCAATGGTGATTCATGACATTTCTATTTACATTTTTACATTCATTAAATGTTTTAAATAAAAAATTAGGTTCGGCATGGCCATGTGATTAAGGCAGTCGACTCGTAATCTGAGGATCGCGGATTCGAATCCCCATCACACAAAACATTTTAGCTCTTGGGACGTTATAATGTGACCGTCAATCCAACTATTCATTGGTAAAAGAGTAGTCAAAAGTTGGCGATGGGTGGTGATGACTAGCTGCATTTCCTCTACCTCTCAAAACAAACCAAACGTTAAAACAGGAACTGAACTCTTAATACAGTGTCTTCCTGTCACCTCAAGGCCACCTCAATGAAGTTGTTGAAATATTACGTTCATGTATTTTTACGTGTAAAACTTTGAGAAGTTTAATATAGAAACCTGGTTTATTGTAGAACACGGAATGTTTTTTTCACGACGGAGCAATACAAACTAATTAACCCTAGGATTCAAGGTCCCAAAATGTTTACCACAAGGCACCTTTTGATCTGTGGGTGTGCGTGTGTAATAATAGTTTCGTAGAACCAAATGGTCCTTTTTTGTCCCTATGCTAGGTTTCAAAATTATCTTTTGATTCCTAAGAAATCTTTACAGAAGGTTCTTTAGAGATAGGTTTGCATGCAAAAAATGTCAAATATCATTTAATTTCGTTATTTAAACCTTCTTAGGTAATCATGTTTTACGATAATTATAAATCAATTGTTTGTTAAAGCGTCAAGCTAAAATAAATTTATTTTCAAAACAACAGATATTTAATAAAATAGAACGTAAAGGCAATGCAAACGTTGAAACCCCATCATTTTTTATATCAAAAGAGTTTGTTTGTTTGAAGTTAAGCCCAAACCTACACAATAGACTATCTGTGCTATGCCACTGCGAGGGGGGAGTTGTCGGTTCTATATTGAACCCCTTTCTTCAGGTGAAGTTTCAGGTTCTTTACTGATTCCGTTTTTCTGGTTAAATTTAAGGTTCTATGCTAAATCCTTTCTTCGGGTTTAGCTTTAAAACAACCACCACACAAGGGAAATATTGTTTGTGTAGTTCATGATCTGTAGATATGCTGTTTTAGTACAAGACACACACGTATTGTTGTTGTTTTAATCTGGGTAAACAGTTTAAGAAACAAGCATGACAAAAGGAAATCTGTTGACTAAATAACACCTAATAAAAATACGTAATATATTGTAAAAAACGAACAGAACAGGTAAAATTCACTTAGAGGCCACACCATAATATTCTTTATTTTTATTATTAATTCAAAATACGTTACCCACAGATCCCATTAAGTAGAAATAAGTGGTAAAAGTAAAATTTCAAATAATCAGATTTTATCAGTGTACGTTTTCATAAAGACTCAGTCGGTCAGCCAACATACAATATTTCATACATTCGTTTAAATATTTGAAAAACTATTTCTTAACGGCCAGAAACTGAATAAAAAAAATATTCTTCTGTGAGAATTTTCTAGATCATTGGTTCACTAACGTTCTATGTGATTTACTTTATCTCTGTTCGCATTGTCCATTTTAAAAATCCGTTTTGCTACGCATTTCGAATAAAAGGCCGGAATTCCATACATAGATTAAAACTGGATAGAGCATCATTCTGAAAACTAAGAACAAACTTGTCTGTTTCTACCGATTTCATTCTGTGACTTTATGATATTAAAGGTCTCGGACTTCATCCAAACACATATGCTGTATTTAGGTCCTGAAACCTACATTTGTTGTTCAAATATGTGATGTACACCACTATTGGTTGTACTACTTTACTCCTAATGATGGGTTCCTTTGTTGGTTTTCAAACACCTGGTATTGACGCAGAAAGCTAACATGACTTTGATTTAGGCAAGTCCTAATATATTTACAACTACTTGGAGTACTTGTTCTCTGGGCGAAAGTTACGTAAATGGTGTGGATGGAACTTCAACAAAAGTGGAACGGTGGTTCAATAGGTCCAAGCGGAAATACACGGAAATGTGTAGTTTTACATTTTGTGCTTCGTCGTTCTTATGGTATTTTTTTCGATTTTCTCAATTAAATAGAAGGGAAGTAATTTTCCATGTCCTAAGATAACCTTTAATTAATCATGAATTCACGTAGCTTCCATCCAGGACAAGGATACTCCAACTAGCCGATATAAATAAACTGTTCAAAAAATAAAAGGAACATTTACGTTTTCTTATATAATTTATCTCAATTTTCCAAATGTGATAACATTTTTATTTTCTTAGGTAATTTGCCTCATTTCAGTTCCATCTGTATCCATTGTTTAAGGTGTGATTAACAGTAAAACATGGAAAAATAAAATTCTTAAAAATGACTAATATCAGCAAAACTGATGTCCCATATTAAACAATACTTTAAACAGATTACGTGTGTTCCTTCAAGAAATGTTTAAAACATTCAATATCTAGTGTGACCTCCACAGGCTGTGACACACTCCTGACACCGATTTGGCACAATTCATTATTCCTACATGCGTAAGACCGACTCACGCACACCACAAATATACGGCATCCCCAAACCTCATAAACCAAATTGTCCATCACGACCTGGCTCGGCATGGCCAAGCGTGTTAAGGCGTGCGACTCGTAATCTGAGGGTCGCGGGTTCGCATCCCCGTCGCACCAAACGTGCTCGCCCTTTCAGCCGTGAGGGCGTTATAATGTTACGGTCAATCCCAATATTCGTTGGTAAAAGAGTAGCCCAAGAGTTGGCGGTGGGTGATGATGACTAGCTGCCTTCCCTCTAGTCTTACATTGCTAAATTAGGGACGGCTAGCACAGATAGCCCTCGAGTAGCTTTGTGCGAAATTCAAAAAACAAACAAACAAACCATCACGACCAATAATGTCTACAGACGAATCGTTTGATTACAATCTTGGTAAATACATAGCATGGGCATTCTCCAAATATGTAACATTAGCCAACTCATTCATCAAAGATTCTTAATTTTAAGTCTAATCTTAATCAACTTACTCAAAAAGCCTTAATGGTTAGTTTCGATGTTATATCCCTCTTTACAGAAGTCCCAACCGCTGAAGCCTGCAAGATAGTCTTAGAACTCTACATCCGAGACCCTAACCCATCATTAAACATTCCCAGCAACCAATTAGCAATCCTCATAGAATTCACCACGATGAAGAGAAACTTCATATTCAACAACCACAACTACATACAAACAAATGGCCTAAGCATGGGCAACCCAGTTTCACCAGTTCTAGCCAAAATTTTTATGACACAAGTTACATCCACCACTATATTGGTACAGATGACAATCCACATGACACGATTGCGGGATTCACATCTACAGAACACACACTTAATTTTTCAATCATATTAACTCTATTTATCCCAACATTAACTTCACATGTGAACAGAAAGAAAACAATCAAATATTATTTCTTAACCTCAAAATTACAAAACCCGGTACACAATTTAAAACAGACATCCACCGAAAGATCACCCATACTGGCCTATACATTCCTTGGGACTCAGCACATGAAACAAAACAAAAACTCGACATACTAAGAAACCAAATAAACAGCCATAAAACTATGCTAACCAGATAAAATTAACGACGAATTAGACAAAATAAAACAATACTTCATCAACAAGTTTCCTCCACAAACCGTAGAAAACATTATACGCACACACCAAGACAAAAAGCAAAATCAACCAACAAAATTAAATATATCTCATGAATTAAAAAATCACGAAACCATATACTGCTGCATACCATATATTCCCGACATCAGCAGAAAAATAGCCAACATTTGGCAAAAACTAGTTACAAAATATGACATTCCAGTTAATACCAAATTTATTCAAAAATCAGGCACAAAACTAAGGTCTAACTAACACGTCTCGATAACATATCCCAACAATGTTCAATCGGATTTAAACCTGAAGATCTGGTCAAGAAAGTCCATACACAGTCTAGCGACGTGGGCTCGCGCGTTAACCTGCATGAGAATGAACCCATCGCCAACTGCACTGGCAAAAGCCCTCACAATGGTTTCCAGAATTTTGTCTCTCTATATCGTCGTGCATTCAGAGCACCCCTGCGAGTATGAGTAAGTCCGTGCGGCCACTCAAGTATATGCCTACCCAGACCATTATAGAACCTCCTCCATAAGCGTCGAGTTGCACAATGTTACAGATGGAAAATCGCTCTCCTCGGCATCTCCACACTCTCGCACGTTCATAATCATGAGACACAGTGAACCTGCTCTCGTCTGTTCACAGCACAGTGGCTCATTAACGAAGTTGCCAGTCCAGGTGCTGACGAGCAAACTCCAACCTGACTGCACGGTGTCGCGCTGTCAGAATAACTCCTCTTGCAGGCCATTTGGTCTCAAGGCGTCCTTCGTGCAGACGATTGTGAACTGTTTGGGTTGACACACGGGTTCCAGTGGAATGCTGAAGGTTATTTCGCAGTTACCGAGCCTCAGCTATCCTGTCCTGCAGAGCGGTAGTCACGATGTAGCGGTCCTCTCTGTCTGTTGTGCAGCGATGATGGCCTTGACCTTGTTTCCTGCCATAAGAGTTCGTCTCCTGGTAGCTTTGCCAAAGTCGATTGATGACGTTTGGTGACACACCGACGCATTGTGCCACTCTCCTTTGGGTCTGGCTATCCTCCAGCATCTTAACCGCCCTAGCCACCTCGTTCTCTGTCAGATGACGCCTGACTACTTTGGTACACAAGATGAAGTACACACTGACAAAACGAGCCGCAGAAGATTCATGTTGGTGTTTGTTTCGAGAATTAATGCATAGTTTCACGTAACAGCCTTATATAGGGTACCATGAGTTGTATTCTCTTTCACTGAGGTGAGTTTCGTTTGAGTTGCTTCAAACTTCACTCGCAAGCTTAAAAATACACTTGTAGACGAACGGATATGTTTTTCACACATAAATTTAGTTATAACAAAAATATACTGAAATATGTACTTGTTCCTTTAATTATTTAGACCAGTATATAACAGTATTGTCTGTTGTGTGTCCATGTAACTATTTCGCATGGGGTGGACGAATCTTCCCCAAATTTAATATGAAAGTTCATAAAGCCAATGTTGAGGAACGTACACATTTTCAGTTTTTATTGTGGCTTTTTACCACTAATGTAATCCCTGTCCAAGGGACGAGTACTCCAGCTGGTTACTAATAATACCAATTAAAGGAGTAAAGCATTAAAATCGTACATAAGCTTTTGTTTTTTATTTTTAAGTGGATTAGATTCAGTCTAGTGTTAAAACACTTTCAATTATTAATTAAAATGTTGTTCGTGTTACATTGTTTTATGTTTATAACGTACATGATATACTTTTCAGTGGGATTTGGTCTGTGACAATAATCATCTGCCTTCACTCATATTTACTCTTGCCCTAGCAGGGGGCGCTGTAGCAACCCCAATTTATGGCACCATGTCGGACAGGTAAGTTAGGAAATTATTTATTTATTTTTGCCATAAAAAAATAAATGCTTTTTAAACAACTAATAGAAATGTCTAACACGAATAAAATCAAAAGTTCTTTCCATAAAAAGTAGTTTATATGTTGTCACTAAACCACAGTTAAAAATAAAGTTATTATTCAACTTTAGTTTTTAAGAACTTATAACAACTTCTGATACTACATTATAAATCTATTTCCACTAAGTTGGATCCGTAAATCTCACAATTTTAAACCTTTTCCAAATAATGTTTGACTTCTTGAAATGCAAGAAACATAATTCACTAATCAGTCATTTGACGATTAGAATTTTAGTATAAGAAATTTAAAATGCCGTCAAGTTTCATGTCTAATCACAAAATGGATCTCTGCTTTTTATTTTTTGTTATTAAATTATAAACTTTCATAATTACAATTAAAAACACAAAAACAACATAAAACAAAGTCTTACGTCGTAAACTGATCCTAACTATATTTCACAGAATAGGACGTAAACTGACGTTCTTCATCTGCGTCATGATAACGTTTGTCTCTGGAGTCATTTCTCTGGTTTTACCTAATTTTACAGCGTTTGCTCTGTTTCGTTTCATCAACGGTTCGCTACTTCCCACGATCTTCCAAGTGCCATACATTATGCGTAAGTTACTCCCCATTATATTATCTGTCTCACGATTATCCATACTTTATCTGTTGACTTTAGTCCAGCTACACATTATAATTATTGTTAGAATTAACACACGTGTTAACTTAAATGTTAATGTGATGACAACAAACAAAGAATTATGTAGCTGTTGATCAATTGTTTTACTTCTTTTTTCAAGGGGGGTCGACAGGGATGCTTCACGACATCCAGGTAGTGGTGTGTGGTAGGACATACATGAATGGGTTTTGTTTGTTTTTTTATTGGAGGTGTTGCCCATAATCTGAATAAAATCATTTGACATCCTTTTGAGTAAACCAGATATGACTGCCACAAGTCTTTGGTCAAAACGCACATTTGATAAGGACGCTTTGGTCAATCCACGTTTGTGAAATATACTTCCACGACATTTATTTATACTAAAATATCTTGAGGTTAGCGTAGAAACTGAAGTAGTTTGACTTTGTTTGTCGGCTATCTTTTGATTATCTAATGAAAAACACCTTAGGTATAAAAAAAGGTGCCCCTACAACAAAACGAATGAACATGTGACCTAATGGAACGAAATCAAAAACTGGCGGCCAGAAAAGTGTTAATAGCTTCGTTTATAGTAACGCCACAGAATTCAGATTAACAGTTCTTTGTCATCACCCCTGTGTAATTGGTACAACCGTATTAACCATCAATATTTATGCTAATTGCTTAAACTAATATCATGTGACGCTAAACGCTCTTTAATTAGGCCTGTATAATCAATTATAATCGTCCACCTGTATTATTCTTTTGAAAACTGGAGCTAGAAACTGCTGATCTAGTTTGCTTGACCTGAACAACACTTCTGTATCTGCACGTGCTTTCATCCTATAGTTTAGTTGCTCTAAGTTAGCCATCTTTAATCTGAATGACGAAAAAAACAATAAATGGTCCACCTCTACTCTGAGGTGAAGCAATAGTAATTTTTTTTTAAATCTAATGCTCACTTGGCTATTTGCCATAAATTGTAGGTTTTAAATATCTATCAGTGTATTAACCTTAAAAAAACACGTAAAAGTCAAGGATATTTTATATCAAAGTTTCTCTCCAGGCGAAATGTAGAAAAAATATGATGAAATAAGTCAAACTCAATATTTTATATCTCGTACATTTATTGATGGATTGTCTTGCAATCTGGTGTGAGGTGCAAGGCTCCAGTAGGACACATCCGTGAAAAATAAGTCAAAGTTTAAATGACCACAACTCGAGTTACGGAAAGTGGAAAATTGGTAAAATATCGCTCCTGTAAAAACACACACACACACACACAGTGTGTCCTGGAGGTTGTTTTTGTCTCACGACACATAACTGCGTATCGTGATGAACCAACTGTTCCATTAGTTGATTTTCGAAATGTCTACCAGTATATAAAAAGATCCAGCCAAAATTAGTATCATTTTTATGAGAAACATTTCAGTGACGTACACAATCGGATCGCCTAACAGTTAGTAGTGGATGGTGATGACTAACTGCCTTCCCTCTCGTTATACACTGCTTATTAGATATGGCTAATGCAGATAGCCCTCCTGTAGCTTTGCGTGAAATTCATAAAACAAACAAGTCTTACGCCCCCAAAGTGCCCTTTTAGTCATTCATAAAACAAAATGTCAACAACTTCTAAAGGATACACCTGATCACTTTATCTCTACCGTCTGTTCTGTCTAATGTTTTCATTGTCAAAAGTTAACTTATTTCTGATACAGATACTTTGTTATACATTACTTCAGTAGTGGAAATCGTTGGAAAAGAGAAACGAACTCGATTGATGGGGATTGCCTGCATCGGATGGACCCTGGGTCTTTGTAGTTTGCCACTCTTTGCCTTTCTATTCCGGAATTGGAGAACTTTTGGACTCATAACCACTTGCTTTTGTATTCCATATTTCTTTTACTGGAGGTACAGTTGTCTTTTGATTGTATTTGTCTCTTATGTATTGATTTAATAAATATGTATTTTCACTTTCGATGCCTTTGTTTTAACGAGGAAATTCCTGCATTTATTGACATATAATTTTATTCTTATGTATTTTTTATTATTTTTGTTGTATTTAAGGGCGGATAGAATTCTCTCTAAAAGCTTCAGCTAAATACTTAAAGAATTGTAGTTCATTTTAAGGGTCTGGCATAGCCAGATGGTTAGGGCGCTCGACTCGTAAATCGACGGTCCCAGGTACGAATCCCCGTCCCACCGGACATGTTCGCTTTTTCAACCTGAGTGGCGTTTTATAATTTGATGGTCAACCTCATTATTCGTTGGTAAAAAGAGGTGCCCAAGAGTTGGCGATGAGTGGTGACGACTAGCTGCCTTCCCTATAGTCTTACACTACTAAACAAGTGACGGCTAACGCAGATATCCCTCGAGTAGCTTTGCGCGAAATTCAAAACAAACCAAATCAAAACTTAATCTAAATTGATCAAAGTATCTTATAACTGGCCCTCTGTGTTCGAACTAGGTAATGACTAGTTAGGCTGGGTATGAGAAAGTATATCTGGAATATTCACGAAAACATGGACAAGAAAATTAACCTTTTCAGCGCATGCTACATCAATATGAAAAGATATAATCGAGTAAGTAACTGTTGTATCTGTTTATTAAATAATATATACTTCAACAGTACCTTCTTAATAAACTGTAGATTAAACATATCTTGTTTTCTACTCGCACCATTTGTTATCCATGAAGTTCTCAATAAAGAAAAATTAAGAGAAACACAGCCTAACTTTGCCGACTTCAACGTGTACCTGTGGTAAGCTAAGCCTGACATTAAGGTTAACTGCCCTATAAAGCACGAAATAAATAAAAAACACAACTAAAAATCGTTTCCAAAAATATTCATTTACTTACCTAACTACGTTCGATTACCCTCGAAAATAACGTATTTCAAAAGTAGTATGGAAAAGAGCTGTATATTTTTGTATACTGATATTCGTTAATTTGTGATATAAAAAGCACTCAATTAGAAGAGTGAAGCGTACTTGGCGTTGGCTAATACGTTCTAACGAATCAACACAGAATTGTTATCACCAGTTATTGACTTCATTACAGAATAAAATTTCTAAAAATCTTCATTCTTGCTACTCTTCAGATTTTTGCCTGAAAGTACCAGGTGGTTAGTGTCCGTTGGACGTTACGAAGAAGCGGTAGTGATTTTGACTGAAATGGCCAAGACAAATGGACGCCCTCTGCCCATTGATCTAGTTAAAAGACTGACAGTGAGTTAACTTATTTTTTAATGTTTAATATTTGAAGAACATTTTGTGATTATATGTCACTGTTTAATTGCAAATGACTGTCTTTACAAATAAGCAGTTCAGTCTTTTTTTGTGAAATATATTTGGTCGTACATAATACGGTTAAGTACATACCCGCCATCTCAAGTTAAGTCGCTTACGCTTGTATTTAGTACTTCAGTACACACGTGTGTGACTTAAGTTTTATTTGTTGGTTTGCTAGATTTTTGGACCAGACAGAATTTATCCTACAACCTGAAATCTTCAAGGAGATAAAGCATTAATATGATCTTACGCAAATAAATGAATTGTAACTTTTGTTAACATAATTAAAACTGCCTTATTTATGCGACGGATAACACCAGATCTGGCAACTTGAAAACCATTTCCGAGCCGCAACTATGCTAAAACATCTACAGTACATTAAATGTATCGAAGTTAAGAACTATTATTTTTAAAGAAAGTATTTCCATAAAGATAAAAACTGACAGACTTCGAGAATATCACACAGTGTACTCTGTTATTTTTAACTCAAATTTAATCATATATTCAAAACAATAGTTATGTTTTTCTAGAACAAACAACAACAAAACAAAATTAAATACAGAAAAGTTGTTTCTTAAATGTAAAAACAAATATTCACATAATATATAATAATTTCTCATCAGTCGTTTTCTATCCTTAATATTTTGTTTTTGTTATAATCATCTAGCAAAAAAAAATCGTTTTACTTTGAAGCCACTTTCTTCGGTTGAAAACTTACAGAACTAGAAAAAAAACAAACATTAGTTAGTTCTTGTTAAGAAACATTGGTCTGAGCGTGACCTAGTGAAAGGCCGAAAGCTCGAGTTGCGATGCTTTTGAATAGGCTTTGTAAAAGTAAATGATATTTGATAGCAGTATCTAAACAAAACAAAACTCCTATTAGTGCATACCCTGAATAGTTAGAACTTCAGAATTAACAAATGTTATTCTTGAACCCTTGTGTTTCTTTCATACGTACGTAAATTGTTGCCCTTGTATAAAATAACAACATCTGTGAAATATTTCATGAAATATCCATCGAAACGTTTTTAAGAATACGAAGTGGGCATGATGTTTTGATAGTATTCTGCACCACTGTATTTTTTTAAGAGACGAAAACTCAAGTTACAAGTAACCGACCCAAACTGATTTATATTAAATCATTATTGCCACCTAGGTTTTGAAATTTGAAGTTCTTTCTCGCCCACAGGCTGCAGAAGAAGCTATGAAGAAAGAAAAAATCGTCGAAACAACACACGACATAACTGATTTCTTTTGTTATCGAACGTTGAGGAAACGCTTTCTCATAGTCACCGTTTCGTGGTAAGAGATAGCACTGTTGAAAACTCATAAATACATCTGACATTTAGAAGCTCAGTATTTTAATTATAATAAATAATTAATAATCTTTTCTACATGTGTCAGTGAGAAATATCACTAGTTTTTTGTTGGCTTTTTTTCTTTAGGATGTTGGGATCATAAGAAGGCCCTTACCATCACTTTAAAAGATAAGATTGAGATATTTCAGTTTGTACTCAAGTAAATATCACTTCTAGAAAGATTCATGAATTGATACACACGAAATGTTCGTGTTTAATTGGCTAGAAAAACACAGGCTCAGTATCAGTCAAGCCTATACATTCCATACTGTGTTTTTTCGTTTTGTTCCTCGATCATTAGTTTTGACGTTTTCATAAATATCTGTAAATTAATAGATTTTTTCAGGTTGGGTAAACTAAATTATAAATTTAGATAATTTTGTTTTCTTTGGTATAAAATTTCACTCACTAATAATTTATTTTAGTATTCAATACTGAACACATCAAGATTTTAAATTTGCCTATGTAGTGCATAAGCTGTATTGGTTTATTTTCCAATATTTTATAAAAAAGATTTATTGTCCGCAATCGTTTTCTTTCTCGTAGAAAACAGGCCTACATTTTTGTATACATTATGAACAATATCATTGTTTTCTGTAGATCAAAAAAGAAACTTTACATCTTTAGTGAAATCCATTTTATAAAATTATTCTAAAAAAGAGGTTTATAGAAGATTTTCCTTCTTAAAAAAGCCTATATTAAAGCTTTAAGATGTAGTGATTTAAAACATAAAAGTTTTGTTGTAGCTTTATGGTAATTAACTCCCAACTTTGTTACAGGGCTGCAAATTCAATGGTTTATTATGGTCTACAGATAAACGCTACCAATCTCTATGGAAACGAATTCCTCAACTTCTTTCTTTTCGGACTTGTTGAACTACCATCTTATTTCTTATGCTGGTATTTAATGGAAAGGATTGGACGACGATGGACTAATGTTAGCTTAATGCTCCTGGGCGCTCTTAGTATTTTAATACCAACAATCCTACTGTCAGGTATTTGATAAAACTTTATAAGAACACTTGACCATGCTTGGCATGGATCAGGTTTTCAACTCCAGTGTTTCGAACAGTAACATTTTACGCTTATTGTACTTTAATTCCATCAGGGCCCGGCACGGCCAGGTGGTTAAGGCACTCGACTCGTAATCTGAGGTTCGTGGGTTCGAATTCCCGTCACACCAAATATGCTCATCCTTTCAGTCGTGGGGGGCACTATAATGTTACGGTCAATACCACTATTCGTTGGTAAAAGAGTACACCAAGAGTTGGCGGTGGGTGGTGATGACTAACTGCCCTCCCTCTAGTCTTACACTGTTAAATTAGGGACGGCTAGTTCGGTTAGCCATAGTGTAGCTTTGCTTGAAATTCAAACACAAACAAGCGGTTATTCAACTTTATATATTTTTGTATCACTGAAATATTTGTGAATAACTAAATTAACAGTCAAAATTTGAAATATTAGTATTATTGGTCGAAACAAGGTTTAGAGTTTCATGGGAATTAGCTTATATGTAGTTCATATTTTCTTTATTATTCTTAAAGTATCCGTTATCATTTTAACCATATTTGTAAACAAAAATGTGTCACAATAAAATATATCACAGTCAGTAAACTCTAGTAAAATGTAAATAAAAAGGCGATATATACATATATATGCACATATGTTTGTATACATGTGTATCTAGGAGCAACCGTTAACCGTGTGTACAAAGTGGCTACCACTGGTAATTTTATTCGTTTTCAAAGAGCTGATTACGCAATAAATACACCATATGTATAATCGGCAGTTCGCAAATCATTCAATATACCAAAGAGTCTGTGATAATGTATGGTAGATTAACTCAGAGCGATTGAGGACACAAGTATATGGGAGGTAATGCTTTTTATTGGTGAATACTAATAATGTGGTAATATATCGTGATGTGATTGGTTGGCTGGTTGGTTGCCTTAAAGCATAAAGTTACGCAATGGGTTGTCTGAATTGTACCCACTATGGGTTTCGAAACCAGACTAGTAGAATTATAAGCTTACTGATTTTCTGCTGAGCCAATAGAGGAGCGAAAAATGAACAGATGTCGTTACAGTCAGTTAAAGAGTCGAGAATTTGTAGCACAACAGAAACGGTTATAAGTGCTAACAATATAATAAGTTTGAAATTTGATTGTTGGCTTGTCAATATTTAAATTAAAATATTTTTCTTGTCATTTAATTAATGGTAAAATAATAGCAAAAACTGGTCGGATTGTAACATTGCACAAGACTCAGAAACACGGTGGTTTGTTTTTTTCTCGCACAGCCAGCCTACCTGCTCTGCTGTTGGAATCACCTTGTTCTATGGCCCGGCATGGCCAAGTGTGTTAAAGTGTTTGACTCGTAATTCGTGAGGGCGTTATAATGTGACATTCGATTCCATTATTCGTTGGTAAAAGAGTAGAGGCGGTGGGTGGTGATGACTAGCTGCCTTCCCTCTAGTCTTACACTGCTAAATTAGGGACGGCTAGCGCAAATAGCCCTCGAGTAGCTTTGTGCGAAATTAAAAAAAACAAAACATCTTGTTCTAACAAAGAGCATCTCGCCCCATTTCTACAACAGAATTGACAACTGAAGTGAAACCTGTCAAGTTTGAGACATCCTGCAACTGTTTATGTCCTGTGTACTAGAATACGATTAACAATAATTTATTATTGTTGTGTTTGAATACAGTACTTCAAACATTGCACACATTTGACACTTTTCTGTGATCGACATGTGTTTACAAAATGCTTCCTGGCACAGATCAAATTAACAAACTGAATATCGACTTAATAACATAATATATTTCTACACAATAAATGTCTGTTTTGTAAATTATTCCGAATCAAATGAACCAACTGAATTTCGATACAAGAATATTTTATAATACTTAATAAAGTTTTTTTTTCACTGAAATGTCCAGTTACATAAAGCACTAATTAAGAGTCACCTTTGTTACAACATTACTTATTACTGAAGCTATTGACGTGTGTATTACTGCTATTTTCATGAGTTGTTCTTTACGCTTAGTTTAATAAGAAAACAAGTTCTTCACTAAAACTGTTTATAAGGATGCTACCTACGCCCTTCGAATAGCTAAAGGTTTTAAGGAATCATAACTCTATATTCTGGAGATTGATTCCCAGCAGTAAACATAGTAAATACTTCGATGTGGTTTCATTTTAAAACAAACTAAGCAGCTCTTGCACCATTTTCTTATAATATTCATAAAATGTTAAAGGGACAACACGAATCTTATCAGTTTATCAAGAATGACCCTTCCAGCATCAAACTATAATCACTTCTCACAACTAATATATTTATGAAGAATCTTATTAGCTTATCAAGGATGACCCTTTCAGCTTCAAACTATAACCACTTCTCACAACTGATATATTGAACTCAGTTACATTTTCTACTTCTACAACTCATTAGAGGCAACTCACTCCAAAAACCAATCCACTCTTTTTAAACGTAATATTGTCTAAACTGCTGACTACTTCAATGTTGCCAGAATCTGAACTTATGGCCCCTTATCCTATTGTTTTTACTGCTAAGAAAAAATGTGGTAGATATATATCATCAATACCTTTAATGATCTTAAATATCACGACTAAATTCCTTCTGACCTTTGTCCTCTCCAGAGAAAACAAGTTTAGAGATTTTAGTTTCTACTTATACGACAATCTCACCATCTCAGGTATCATCCTAGTGGCTCTTCTGTGAATCTTCTCTAACAATTCAACGTCCTTCTTGAGAAAGAGAGTCCCAAACTGTACACAGTGCTGTAAATGACATCATACAAAGGATCTATACGTTAAAATCTATACGTGAGATCGGTTTGTATCTCAAGATGGCTTTGTTAGCTTGAAGATGACCTGAGAGGGTCGAAATGTTCACTGCTTTATTAGTAAAAGTGTTAATACCCATACCAGCCGTCCTGAGATACATTTTAACCTCAAGTGGGTTTCTCGTCATCACGAACCAAGTTGATTTACTGAATTCAACAAACGTTTAAATAACATTTTGTCTTTCACATTTTCTTCATTACAATATTTTATTTAATTAAATACGTTAATTAATATACCTTTTAATTTGTTGTCTCAATCTGAAAATTAAAACCAAAACACACAGGTATGAGATGTAACTACTAAATAAATTCAACAAATAGAACAATAGTTACTATTTATCTAACTTCCTCAGACGGAAGAGTCGTTAATTCTTTTTCATATTTTTGTATAATAATTTTTCCTTTGTGTTCTTGATTTCCAGACTTCAAACCGAAAATTTATATTTTATTTTAAAATAGAGTTAGCCCTTGGCACTACTATTGGAACTCTGGTGGGAAAATTCGGCTGTTCTGCTGCCTTCATGGTGGTATATCAACAATCGGCTGAGCTCTACCCAACTCCCATTAGGGCCCTTGGGATGGGGGCAAGTGCCACCGTCGCATGCATAGCTACAATTTGTACACCTTACATTATATATCTGGTAAGATAAGACGATATTTAGATGTATGGATTAGATTTTCCTTGTATATTTTTTATTGTTCCCACGACATGTTCTCCTATATTTCAGAGTAATATTATTTATTTTCTCAGTTATATATGGTTCACTTTGCTTCTGTTCTCTTTGTAGTAACTTTCTACAGATCGTGTAACATCTCCGGTCTAATGAGCATCTTCTTCAAAAAATCTAAGTAGCCTTATAGAGGTCCTATGATATCTGCAGCCTGCTTCGATCCTCAGCCTTATTGGTTTTATTTTGCAACTCCTCATGTTTCTTCTATTTTATAAAATTTCTCGATTCGTCACATGTTTTCACTCTCGTTCCCAGACCTTTAACTAAATATACAAACACTCACTCGGCCATAGTAGAATTATGCCGTTAAAACCGAGTAAAGAGAAAATCGAAAAAATAATTCAGTAGTCAGGTAACATTAAGTTGGCGGAGTTGTTTGTGAATTCAACGCTTATTCAACATTTAATACTATCTGAAGTTCCAAATGCATACTTTTACATACGTAATGCCATGCCGGTGATATATAGACGTTTGAAGGCTTAAGTATATATGGTTTGCATTATGTAGAGATGGTACGATGTACAGTTTATATCAGTATTAATTTAGAAAACTTTGAATGACTTGTTAAAAGAAAAGAAAATTATAGTTGATGTTTTGGTGCTAGTTTCAGATCCATTTAAGTTTTTTATATCAATAAACACTTAACTGGAAAGGCACCTTAGACGCACGTGGATAAATGATTCAGGTTAAATATAGTGATGTAACTACAAAAAAGTGGTCACCAGGCATTAAAATTAAATGGACCCCCTGCGATTATTTCCTTATCAGTATAGTTACGATTCTGGCTTATTAATATAATTAATTTAACGAAACAATAGTTCACCCATTTAGTTTAAATTAAAGTGTATGTGTCTCTTCTATTGTTGTCAATTTTTAAGTTTGTCTTATTATTCTGGCGCCCTTTTGTTGAGGCCTCCTGCAATTGCCGAGAGTAGCGGGAACATATTTATGTCTCCTGTGAGACTCGGGTGTAGCCGTCAGCACCTCTCTTTGTAAAAGTTTTTCGATCCGAACAACGAGATTGATTGTCACTTCTACAACAACACCCACATCATTTTAGTGCAGAGCGTGTTTAGTAACATCAGGAATCGAATCATGGTTTCTTCCATCCTCCGACTGGAATGTTAACCACTAGCTCAAACCCAGCTATTGAACTCTAGTTTTGCTTAAAGCCACACGGATAATGGCAAAATGATTGCATTGATACATTAATCTTTAAACGTTTCAAAATAAAGTGATTATATTACTTCCTATTTCATTCGTTAAAACTGAGAAAAAATTAAACCATGTTGGTTTTATACCCTGTCCCCACATTACTGTTTTTATTTTTTCTAATATTCTAACATCAACCACTTAGGGAAGATTCAAAGTACTTCAATGTTATACTGTTTGATTTTTCTCATCTAAACGTCTTATAGATAGATGTTTGTTGAAAATGATCGTTCTTATTATTTCCATCAGGGAACGTACGAGAAACACATCCCTTACTTTATCATTGGAGGAATTTGTTTGATAGCATCATTTGCTGCGTCGTTTCTTCCAGAAACTTTGAATGCTAAGTTACCTCAAACTATAGAAGACGGAGAAAAATTTGGTAACAATCAGAAGTACTTTTCTTGTTTCGGGTATGGCTTCACGTTCTCTATTTTTAATAGTAATTTTATCCTAAAATGCCTTGTTTTTGTTTATTTGTTGTTAAGTGGAATGGGCTATGTGTAGTTTGATATCGAAATATGATTTTTAGCTTTATAAACATCAGACTTATTGCTAAGCCACAGGTAACCAACACTCCAAAATTGACAAAAAAAGGCTTCAGAATTATGTCTTATAGAAAAAAAAAACAAGCTAGGTGATCAGATTCAATACCAAGACATTGAATTCTAATCTAAGAATGTAAATTGGCATGTCATATTACTATCTACATCTAGGGTTGACCTAAGTCTTTTAAAGTGGCGTGATATTGGGAAATATTCTTGGGATCACGATCGAAAACATCTTTAAACAATAATAGTAGCCAACAGATGATTTAAAGCATTTTAATCAGTCTACATTCTATCTTACTGATGAGCGTATGATTAACCTTTTAGTTACAACCTTTACTTACTTATTTTCTGCGCCCGGTATGGCCAGATGGTTAAGATACACTTAACTCGGGATCGCGGATTCGAATCTTCGTTACACCAAACATGCCCTTTCAGCCGTGGGGGCGTTATAATGTTACGGTCAATCCCACTATTCGTTGGTAAAAAAGTAGCCCGAGAGTTTGCGGTGGGTGGTGATGACTGACTACCTTCCCTCTAGTCTTACACTGCTAAATTAGGGACGGCTAGCATATAATTTAAACAATCAAATAAAATCTAATTTCCTGATCAGAAGTTTGTTTAATTAACTTTGTTAAAAGACTTTGTTTTCATAGATGGAACTCCCCAGTGACACAGCGGTATGCCTGTGGACTTACACTGCGAGAAACCGGGTTTTGATACCTGTGGTGGGTAGAGCACAGATAGCTCATTGTTTAGATTTGTGCTTAATTGTAATCAAACAAAAAAACAAATTTTAAATGAAGGTGTCAGCTGCATCACTGTTATCGTTTTGACAATTATTGCAAGTATATATATAAACTAGAAAGTCCAAGGTTTAATACGTTGCATTAAAGCGATTTTGTATGTGCTAATTAACAAGACTTCTGGCAATCACGGCCAATATAAAGTCGCAGTGAAACGGCATGTATAAGAACAACATTTTGACATTGTTAGTTGTATCATAGATAGAGGGATGCCACCGAAATATTAGTCTTTGTTAGGAAGGGTGTGAAGGATACCACTTCGATGAGGGATATCTTTTGTGTTTACTGTTATTAGAAAACAAAATAATGTAGATACATTCGAGATACTAGTCTAGTCTAGAAACAAGTTGTATCCTGACCGTGTCAAGTAAAATGCAGTGGCATGTAACAGGTCGGAATCCTCAAATAAAAGCAAGAACCGTTCACCTGATCATGAAAGGATCTTCATCTGAAAATGGTTCACCACGATAAGGCCTCCATTTGCTCAACCATAATATATTTCAATCAGCTGGATAATTAAATTTGTTTTCATGTTGTTCCATAAAATGACAATTGAAAGCATGATGAAGGAAGTGGTTGGCTTTTGATATTACAGCATTTCAAAAAGAATTATGGTGCAGAGCTATTGTCGAGAAGCGCGGTCGTCAGTGGGAGTATGACCGGATGTGGTGACGTAGACTATAATAATGTAGTGAGACTTCAGAATCATATGCATATCAATTATGTTAAAACTGTTTCTAAAATAAATAAATAATTAGTTTTTGTTCGCGAATTTCTTAAAACAAGTTTTGAAAAAAGAATACATCTTTCTAGAGTTTGATAATTTGTAATATTTTTGGTTTTAGATTGTAAAACATCTATTGAGACAATTCATCAACCTTATGCAACAAAGTGGGATAATGAATGTTTTTGGATAATTATGCGTGTTGACAAAGATATCGTCAATTAGACAAAAGTTGCAGTACGTGTTCAAAACAAATAAAATTTTATTTCCTGATTTAACGTGTACGTTTTATTTTCAGTTGCCATGCAGTATATATATTAATGTAACCAAACTATAAACATTTACTGCCTAAAGTAATTACTACAGCCCCTTTCATCTCCGTTGTAACCAATCAGTTTCAAAGTTTGAACTTCCCTAAATTTTTCGTTCACTTTCCATCAGAATAGGCCTCTGTATAACGATTTTGTTTGGATGCGTTAACCATCACAGGTATCGAAACTAGATTTTGACGGCGTTAGGTGTAGTGGGTTAGGACGCTCGAGTACTTACTTATCCGTAGGTCGCAGATTAGAATCCCCTTCACCAAACTTGCCAGTCCGTTACAGTCGTGAGAGAGTTATAATGTGATTGTCAATTCCATTATTCTTCGATGATGAGTGTTGTTGACTAGCTGCTTTCTATCTAATCTGTCACTGCTAATTTAGCGACGGATAATATAAATAATATAAGCGTAGTTTTGCGTAAAGTTCAAAATAAATCAAGTTTACTGATGAGCTGGCTAGAGGGCATTATACAAGGAATAGTGTAATTATGTATGTTCTGAATTTTCGATGGCCTAAAAGTAATTTCGGTGTGTATTTACTGTACACTAAACCAGGGACTAAAGAATGGTTTAGCCTTTTTGTATATAATTTATAACGTATTTTTATCTGAGTGATCCTACTTCAATAAACGTAGTGAGTTTGAATGTTTGGACCTGTGTGAAAGAAAACGCAAAGATGATGAACCACTTCAGATGTTCATTGAAATTGGTAGTGTCACTACAGTTCATTAAAATTAGACCGTTACACTCAAGCTTTTAGTTGAATTTCGTAAAAGCTTTATTAATTCACAGGATTTCTGACATTTGTGTATGACATAAATATTTTAGCGGTCCCTAAACTTTTATGTAATTCTCTATTCTAGTGACATCTAGTGAACATTGTCCATTAATCTTAAGCCTGAATGATAGAAAAAGTAAATAAACATTCTACTTCATTTTTCCTTTATTTTCCTGCAGATCACAGATCCCTGAAGATGATGATACAGAAGAAAAAAAGAAAACTAATCCTGGTGGTCAGATGGAATTGTTGCCGACAGTGTAATGTTATATAGCAAACTGTCATCTTTCTTTTGTTAAAAAAAGGTAAAATTTTAATAAACAAAACTGGGCTTAACAAATAAAATAAAATCTTGAATATGATTGTAGACATAAAAAGAAAACAAAAATACTTACCCATACTATATTCTTCAAACTAACTGCGTATCTGAAAATGAATATACTTTCCTATGGCAATATTTTTCAATCGATAATTGCGTATCTATTATAATCATTAAATCATTTAATACGACACAATATTTCAAGACAGTCACAGTGAAGATCTAATATCTAAATGTGTCATCTTACCGTTACCAAATTTAACAGGTTAAAAAGATTGAAAGGAAGAAAACATATTTAGATAATTATACCGTGTGTAATTAATTAATTGTAAAAAGAAACAGTGAAAATAAGTATCTGAATGACACCTGTATATCTGTCAACATATATTACAAAGATACTGTCATTTTAGTTTATTAATATTATAATTTCAAAACGCTACTGAATAATTAAAAGTGCATTGAAATTTTGACACAGAGCTACATAATGGTTGCTATTAAATATCTCAAAACTACACAATGCGCTGTCTGTGATGTGCCCAAACAATTGGTATCGAAACCCCGTTTTTAACGTTACATTTTAACTTACCACTGAACCAAAAGTGGGGCATACAAAACAGCGTTTAATTACCACATAAAGTTGACATAATCAATAAACGACCATTTGTTACAAGGTTTGTAGCAATTCTACGTGAAGTAGCTTCCATAGTAGAACGAACAGTAACTCCGGTTTCGTTTTCACAGGAACTTGTACTCCAAATTTAACTTAGTTTCGATTAATTATATATTTTCTGCTTATTTTTCTTGTACATCTTTAAAAACTATTCTATTGTTACTGTGGTTTATAATACTACAAAATATCAAATCTAACATGAAACTTGGACGTCTTTCTTAATACTAGTCTAGTAGACTCATGATCTGGGATACCAAGGCTTAAACTAATTCTTTTGGTTTTCGATGCTTATCGAAAATTTCCCATTGTTATCTTTAAATTGATTTATTTACAACTGAATCTTCTGTGAACAATACTACTCGTTTGTTTGTTTTTTGTTCATATATTTCTTTCTTGAGATTCATTAATAAATTACGTCACAAAATCCTGTCATAAAATTCATCAAATGAATAGGTAAACCTAAATCGCAGAACTTTAGGCCTAACTAACGTCTTTAAGATAATCTGTGAAGTCAGGACTACGACTTAGTGGATGTTTGGTACAACGAAGCTTAACCAGTTCGAAAATCTATGGTTTAACATGCAATGTTAAATCCATTTCTTTATTCATTTAATTTTGTATTGTTTTCAACGTATTGAACATACTGCAAAAAGGAATATTGTAATTAACGTTGTATTAACTGTTATATGGTATGTAGCGAATGAATTTCCTTCGAATGGAAATAAATTTATTGTGTTTGGTGCTTTCTCTTCCTACATCCAACATGGTGCCTACTTACCATTCAGAACAAAGTTTCTCTTGGCAACAAACAGCAAATATTTAAATGACATTAAATTGTCATCTTTATTACTTTAAACATGAAAACAAGATATTAAACTGTTAACTAACATAAACTAGCTTAACACAATGATTTTATTGTTTAAATCATTGCGATCAAGAAACTAAACTCTCACATCAAACTCATCAACAACTTGAGAAAAATGCCACTTGCTCACTTCTTTGAAATTCAACAAACCACTCAGACTGTTAGAGACCACCATACTAGAGCAATCACACTGTCATAAAGAGCATATGTAGGCCAGATTACATGCAACCATTATATTATAAAAGGTTTTGTTTGTTTGTTTGTTTTTAAATTTGATCAATGCTACATCCAAGCTATCTGCATCAGTCATCCCTAATTTAGGGGTGAAAGACTAGAACGGAAGACAACTAGTCATCACCACCCACTGCCAACTCTTGGACTACTCTTTTACTAACGAACAATGGGATTTACCATAACATTATAATGCCTCCAAGGCTGAAAGGGCAAACTTGTTTGGCATAACAGAGATTCAAACTCATAACTCTCACATTATATGTAGAGTATCCTCGCCACCTGGCCGTGCTGGGTTATAACAAAAGGTCACACAAAGAGGATAACATTACAAGAGGCCAGGTTACACATACAACAACATACAAGACTAGATCACACAGAGAACGTTATGTAGGCAACATCACACATACAGCAACATATGAGATTAAAGCACACACAGTGTATATACAAATATATAAGACTTTATCACACAGGAAACCTTTAGAGGTCCGGTCAAATACAGGACAATATATGACACATGTGATTTCATTTCACATGGCCCGCATGGACAGATGGTTAAGACACTCGACTCGTCATCCGTAGGGACGTTATATTGTGACGGTCAATTCCACTATTCGTAGGTAAAAAAGTAGTTAAAGAGCTGGCGGTGGGTGGTGATGACTAGCTACCTTCCCTCTAGTCTTACACTGCTAAATTAGGGACAGGTAGCGCAGATAGCCCTTGTGTGGCTTTGAGCGAGATTCAAAACAAACAAGAATCAGAGACCAGTAATAAAAGTCAAGGAGCATCATATACTTTTCGTGTTTAAATACATACTTGTATTAATTTGATTAAATAGAAATGAATATTCACAGGTTTTTCACAACATTAAAATTCACCGTTTTCTCTATCTTGTCTTAATTACATTACCTTTGAAAACTGGCAAGTCTTACGATAGGACTACATAATAATAAGAGAGGCTGTATGAATTACATAATAACAGAATAAAACAAAACAGAAAACTAGTTACACAGTAGACAGTTCTATTATTAATGTTTCTTTGTTGACATATGGCTATAAGAAACAGTATCATTTACATAGTTAGATATTTCAATACATATTACATACGTTGCTGTTATCATATTTAAAACAGTTTTTATTTATAACCCTGTGCAAAGCTAGTTTTCACTTCTATATTTCAAACATGAACAATTATTTCGTATAAGGACATAGAAAATTTTACATTTAACAGTACACTCGAGGAGTGTACCGAAGTTACAAGATACAGTTGTTCTTTTCATTTTTAACACAATTTACTGTTGTAAATTGTAACATCGTGTTTGTAAGGCCATCTGTGAACGAAAGGTTTAACTTCTGGCATGACATCTGTATTAATTCTCGCACCAGGAAGAAACTCGTAGAAGGACCAACCTTCTTGAAACAAACATTTCTATTACTTGGTTCTTCTGAAAGAGTTTTGATGTTATTTACGTACTAAATACGACAGTATGCACGTTCTCTGGCTTCCTCCAGTAAATACTTGATCAAATAATATTTGTGTGTGTGTGTGAAATAACAGTAACACGTTGTTTGCCACATGTAGATGTGTAATGGAAAGTCACAGGACTGTTACTTCAGGGACAAAGCTAGTTTTTCTCTTCAGTTTTATTTTAGTATCGGGTCCCAAAACTAATCTAGCCACAACTGTGTGGTTTTCAGTTATCTCTGTAGAAGGGGAGTCATATCAGAGGAAAATATTGAAAAGCATGATAATAGGTATACACTTGAAGAAATTCTGTTGCTATAGTAAATTCTTGAAAGGTTCAATCTTTACTAGATATATAGATATTCTTCTGTCTACTGACTCAGTTTCATCGGAAATTCAACAACTGTTACACATTACATTTTCTTTAGATTTTCAATTTAGCGTTTTGTGGGTTTTATGTATATTTCTGAGAGGTTATTTTAAAACTACTTCGCTCTTGTTGATGAATCTTAACTAAATTTAGCATGAAGGTTTGTTGGGTCCACGAGTAGATACATGCAAATTTATGGTTTCACATATTGTGTTTTGGTGTTTTTAAAATTATATATACATAAAGGAAACAACTTTTCATGTCCTAAGATAGCCTTTCATTAATCATGAATTTACATAACTTTCGTCCAGGGGGTACCCCAGCTAGTCACGTTTAAACTTTTTAGCTAATTGTTCTTCTATGTTTGGTACCAAACTGTAATTCTTGGTAGTCTCAGTTAATTATTGTGAATATTGTATGTATATATTCCATAGATTTGCTAATAGTTTTAGACGCAACGTCACTGTTTACTAACACTTAATTTTTCACTGCCCAAGGTAAAGAGTAAAACAATACCGCAACATTTTTTTCGCCAGCTAATATCAGAGAAGATTCAACAGTGGAGTATAAAGTTACTGTGTGTGTCATTAGTGTAGTCATCTAAATATAAGCCGCGTTAAACACTATGAAACATATTGTCAACAACCGTGCCGAAAACTTGGGTTAAGTTTTATCAACGCTACTAAACTTTACAAAAACAAATACGGGGAACTATTTCTTCCTCGTAATGCCACAGTAAGTAAGCGTTTTCATCTCTTAATATTGTTTGTACCGATCTAACAAATATATGGTATTATCAAATGTCTATAATTGGTTCGACTAATCCGGGTATAAAATAAATGTCGGTTGGAATAAACGTAAAGTCAGATACGTGATAAAAAGATCCAAGGACAAAGTCTTTCTGATGCATTCCTTCTGAAAATATTATTTTAATTAAATTTAATTAATATAATTTTTCTCTTTTTCCTTCATTTTCAAATTTGATCAAAATTTTATTACAATATTTCATATTTCTGTTCTACTTGTTACAGTTTTTGTTACCATTTATTTATTTAAAATATTACCTTAATATCAATTTTTCTTCATTGTTTTATTGTCTTTATCGCATCTAACCTTCAGTTCTTTCTACCATTTTAGTGCATTTGCTGCCATCTACCGATTTATGTTTTAATCTCCGCAAAAAAATACTATTTATTATGCACATTCTAAGAAGAAACAACCAAAGAACACGTAAAAAACCTTAATTTGTTTGTTGTGTGATTGATTGTCAGCGAAACGAAAAGGAGACGAGAGTGTAAAAATATACTTATATTTAAAATTAGTTTTATAAAATATACTCTTAAAAAAAAAACACGCAAAAGGCAAAATATGAGACAAATTTTTAACAAGTTTATTCCGGGTAGTTCTGTATGACATGTGTGAAACTTTGCACATTCACTGCTGAACATCCAAAGTCTGCAAAGGCGAAGTCCACGCTCACTAGGTGAAGTTTAACGTCACTCAACGTCAACAACGAGTATGCCCCCCGTGAGCATCAATAACTGCTTGGCATCTCCTGCCCATGGAAGCGATGAGATGACGAATCACATCCTGTGGAATGGCTGTCCACTCAGCCTGCAAAGCTGCTGCAAGCTGAGGTAGAGTCTGCGGTTGAGGTTGTCGCCGTCGCAGACGTCTGTCCAACTCGTCCCAAAGATGTTCGATGGGGTTTAAATTTGGTGATCTGGAGGACTAGGAAAGAACGTTGATGTTGTGGTGTCTCAAGAAGACAGTGGTGAGTCGGGCTGTGTGAGGACGGGCGTTGTTATGTTGAAAAAACGTCGTTGACGTTCATCATGATGGGTTGCACATGGGGCCTAAGAATCTCGTAGACGGTTGCGTACGGTCTGATTGGAAATCCTACGCAGCCCTGGTATTATTGAGGCAGTAGACGTCGCAGTGGTGGTCCAGATACCTTCCCATCTGCCGGGATATTTTGACAAATTACGTACGGTATTTCTCGTCTGTTTACCGTCATACTCTCTTGATGTTTCAACCAGTATCACAAATAACGTTTACGTAATATGCATTTAATTTTAATTATTCTTCGGTACACTGGTACTGACTGAATGGTAGTAAACACGGTTGTAGTAACTGATTGATACCAGAATATACTCGAATACTTCCAGGAGACTGGTTAACTATGAATTATTTAATTTACTACCGACATGGATAAAAATTACATATTAAGCCTATTAACCCTTTATTCTTAAGCCTACAAACACACACACACACAGAAATAAACATAAATTATAACATATTGTGAAGAGATTGTAAACACAACACTTATTCTGTTAGCGCTTAATCGTTTTATTATTTTATTTTCGTTTCCGGCATTGAATAGAAAAACACTTCTAAAATAATATTTAAAACATTTTTATCGCATATTGCATACTCTTTTGTTTGTTTGTTTTGGAATTTCGCACAAAGCTACTCGAGGGCTATCTGTGCTAGCCGTCCCTAATTTAGCAGTGTAAGACTAGAGGGAAGGCAGCTAGTCATCACCACCCACCGCCAACTCTTGGGCTACTCTTTTACCAACGAATAGTGGGATTGATCGTAACATTATACACCCCCACGGCTGGGAGGGCGAGAATGTTTAGCGCGACGCGGGCGCGAACCCGCAACCTACGGATTACGAGTCGCACGCCTTACGCGTTTGGCCATGCCAGGCCTTATTGCGTACTCACTCTCCCATTGAACACATCGGCACTCGCAACAATACTGTATTTAAGGCCCGTGGTCTTTATTAGCGCATGCCACGTTGGTTGACGTCTATAAAAAAAGATTTACAAACTCACTGTTTGAAATTTCTCTAACACTTATCCAAACACTGTCACGCTCCACCCAGCTACTCCAGGCTCTCTTTCGTTTATAATAAGTATAGTTAAATAACAACAACAGTTTCTATATGTTTTCCCCAGTAATAATAAAACGCTTGTATTTGCCACAAGTTGCGTTGCTTGTTAACGTACATTTTATCTTATAATTTCACATAAAATATACATATATAAGATCATAATTATATCTTTTCAGACATAAGTGCCTTTTAACAACGCTCAAATATATCAAAAATCTTTCGTAGAAGATATATTGTATTTCACAGAATAAGGTGTGAAAACAATTGTAAACACGTTTCTCTCCGTATTGTGTATAGAAACCAGTCACTTTGGTTTCAGTAGGGTTGTAAGTTTATGTATTTATAACGCTGACACCCAGGGCTCGATTCCACGTCGTGGACACGGAAGAAAGTCTCTTGTGATTTTGTTAGGAATTAAACACAGCGTTTTTATTTACCCTTTGACAGAGATCAGTTGTTACTTTCTGTTTGTTAAAAGCGTAAACGAGAAAAATAAATTCTTTGAAAAGAAAGAAATGTCATCCACCCCATTTATATAATGTAACTCTGTATACTTTGTTTGTTTTTGAATTTCGCTCAAAGCTACACGGCTGAAAGGGCAAGCATGTTTGGTGCGACGGGGATTCGAACCCTCGACCCTCAGATTACGAATCGAACGCCTTGACCCACATGGCCATGCCGGGTCAATGAAACAAGTGAAACTCCGCTAAAAATTGTAAGATGAGATGGTTGAAAGATTTAGCTACTTGTTCATCTCTTTAAACGTTGGACAGCTTATATAGCTAAATGATACACAACAATTAATTAGTATGGTCTTCTACGCAAATTTCTAACTTTTCAATATACATACTGGGATAGTGTAAGATTAACAGACCTTTAACCAAACCTTTCATATAATATAACTACAGTACTATATGAGGCCTTCTTTCTGTTGGGGATTTTAAACTTGTGTCAAAATTTAGTGATTGTAATCTAGAGTTTTTGAGGGATATGATTGTTTAAGAAATAGCGAATTAAAACAACAACTGCATACAATGAACTGGCTAGTTGTAGCTCAACTGGAAACAGAAGTTAGACGAACAGATATCCTGACTGTATAACTGGAAAGACAGTATACAATAATAATATAGAAATAAAGTGGTCAAATAGACACATAGTAAAAACGAATACCACTAGAAGTACAAAAAATAGAATTTGAAAATAAAGTTAATTAGGCGAAAAGTAAGTGAATAACTATCGCTATAGAGGTGTTATTAATAAATTGTAACAGACTTCTCTACTGATCATTGATGAAATAGATCAGTACGATACTAGATTCAAGAATTAAATATACAGTAAATTATACTTGGGAATAGCACAGTTAGTAAAACAATACAGTATTATAAATTTCAAATGGACTTTTAAGGAAGTAGAAAAACAACAACAATACTACACTGGATAACTCGAACTTAGAAAGTGATACAAGACCAGTACAATTCTAGTCTTGACATGCTGCTTAAACTACACATCATTGAGATGGGATATGGTTCATGTTTATAGTTCTGAATATTCATCTGTATGGGTTTTATAATCATAAACTTTAATCTCGCTGTGGTTAAATCATTGCTCCGTATCAAGTCAAACATCTCTATTTGTCTTATTAAATGTATTTCAGGCTTAATATACGTAATGACAACATATTTGGACTCAGTTTTGGAAACTATAGCACATTTGCGTTGGTTTTTTAAAAGCAGTACATGATGTTCCTACGAACACAGAAAGACTTGATGTTTAGGGTAATTCTGGGTTCTAATCTCATCGACGAATATAATCTTCATTTGAGACGTGACGACTTTCTGATATGACGGAAAATTATGTCATTCGATTATAATAGCCGAACAATTGGCGGGATTTGGTGTTAACTGTTTTCCTTGGATTTATACTATTATTTGTAAACTAGGGTTGGATAGCTCAGGGATACATGTTACAAACAAACGTCGACCTTTGCATTTAGTTCTCGATACGTCTGCACTCTGACACCACTGTTTATACAGAAAGTAACCTTTCAAACGATCGTTTGTTTTTCAACACACATATTCTCAGTATTTAACTTCTCCACAATCTCTTCTACCACGACATGTAAATATTATGTCAACGTGAAGTAAGATAATGGAAAGTTAACTTTAAGTTTGACCTACAAATGTTACACTTTACCGAAGTATATAAAAATAAACGGCGAAGAATCTCTTTGGGAGCTATTCTGTTTACACAAATTCACTGAACTCAAAATGAAAAAAATAACATTAACAGAAACGTGGCTGAACCCTACTTTTGCTAAAACAGTTCTTTCAGCTACTTGTATTTTATTATTCCTTCGTTGGTTCTTAAGACGACAACACCAGAAATTTCCACCAGGTCCTTTCGGCCTTCCAATCGTCGGATATCTTCCTTTCCTTAGCAAAAAACCTTTCCTGGATTTTATAGATCTCAGTAAGAAATATGGAAACGTGTTCAGGTATGTTTTATACACTGCGAATCTCGAAAATTGGTAATGGTGTTAATACTTTGATTATAAAGGTATTCTTTGGTAGAAGTGTATTTATTAATCACTTAAGGAGGTCTTGTTTTGTTTGGTAGGAGTGTATTTATTAATTACTTAAGAAGGTCTTGTTTTCTTTAGTAGGAGTGTATTTATTAATCACTTAAAAAGGTCTTCTCCTACCAAACAAAACAAGACCCTCTTAACTGATTAATAAATACACTCCTACCAAACAAAACAAAACCCTCTGAACTTATTAATAAATACATTTCTTCCAAACAAAACAAGACTTTCTTAAGTGATTGATAAATACACTCCTACCAAACAAAATAAGACCTTCTTAAGTGATTAACTAATACAGTTCCACTAAACAAAACCAGACTTTCTTAAGTGATTAATAAATACACTCCTACCAAACAAGACGAGATCTTCTTAAGTGTTTATTAAATACATTGCTACCAAGCAAAACAAGACCTTCTTATGTGATTAATAAATGCACTCCAACTAAACAAAATAAAACCTTCTTCTGTGATTAATAAACACGCTCCCAGCAAACAAAACAAGACCTTCTTAAGTGATTAATAGATACACCCCTACCAAACAAGACAAGACAAGAAACGTGTGGTTAGAAAACTTGAATACAAAATATTTAGTGAATTAAAAACCACTGTGAGTTAGGCCTTTTTTATTAATTTCATGCAATATAACGTTTTGTCCAAGCTAAGTTTTCTTCATATGCGATTCTGACGCCTATTTTTGGTCAACCAGTTTTTGACATTCGTACAAAGAATAACATTTTTTGTACTAGATAATTACTCAAATTTTCGTTCATGATAAATCAACACAGATAAAGTGAGAGAAATCATACTTCTTTTTGTTTGTAAATGCATGTCTTTAACATAGCTGAAGTTATTGTGTTAATATGTTTATTATCGTCATTTTCATGTGGCTTTAACATTGCTGAAGTCATTCTGTTAATATGTTTATTATCGTCATTTTCATGTGGTTTTAACATTGCTCAATTAATTGTGTTAATATGTTTATTATTGTTATTTTCATATTGTTTAATCATAGCTGAATTGATTGTGTTAATATGTTTATTATCGTTATTTTCATATTGTTTAATCATAACTGAATTCATTGTGTTAATATGTTTATTATCGTTATTTTCATGTGGTTTTAACATAGCTGAATTGATTGTGTTAATATGTTTATTATTGTTATTTTTATAATGATTAATCATAGCTGAATTCATTGTGTTAATATGTTTATTATCGTTATTTTCATATTGTTTAATCATAGCTGAATTCATTGTGTTAATATATTTATTATCGTTATTTTCATGTGGTTTTAACATAACTGAATTGATTGTGTTAATATGTTTATTGTCGTTATTTTTATGTGGTGTTAACATAGTTGAATTGATTGTGTTCATATGTTTATTATCGTTATTTTCATGTCGTTTTAACATAACTGAATTGATTGTGTTAATATGTTTATTATCGTTATTTTCATGTCGTTTTAAAATAACTAAATTGATTGTGTTAATATGTTTATTATCGTTATTTTCATGTCGTTTTAAAATAACTGAATTGATTGTGTTAATATGTTTATTATCGTTATTTTCATATTGTTTAATCATAGCTGAATTCATTGTGTTAATATGTTTATTATCGTTATTTTCAGCTTTCGCGGGGGAAGTAAAAATGTCGTCGTCTTGTGTGATTTTCTCGCTGTTAAGGAAGCTATGAACAATGACGTTTTCCTGGATCGTCCACCAAACATTCAGTTTCAAGGACCGTCAGAAAATATAAGTAAGGGATACCGCAAAATTGTATACGTTTTTGGTACCTTGAAAAACCATAAGAGAATAAATGACACAAAGTATATTGTACTATTAAACAAGTAATATAACTTATAATCATTTTCTACCACAGTTGCGTGTTGTTGTTGTTACTGTAATAGTTTTTAAAGTTGTTCAAAATATAATTATACAAGTATTTTGATGTTGTATTAAAAAAAAACAGTTCTTCATTGCACTACAGTTATGTCGGTCATTACGATTAATGTCAAATATTGTTATTTATCGAAGACACATCCAGTTTGAATTGCGAATAACTTCTTGCAATGGTATTAAAGAGCTAATATAATATTTAATAATACAAGTTAACTTAGTTTGTATCTTATGCGATAGTTTAAATGTTCTTCAGGTTTTGCTTCAGTAAATGGAAATTGGTGGAGGGAACAGCGACGATTTTCAGTTCGTATTTTGCGTAACCTTGGCTTTGGAAAAACCAAAATGGAAGAACACATCAAGGTCAGTAAATTTCTTATAACATGTTGCACATTTTAAAAGTTATTTAAAAAAAAAAACTGTCTAATAATGTGTGTTTTTCTTGTACCAGAGCCATATCGGGCTATCCGCTTAGCTCATCGAGGTGAATCGAACCGCTTATTTTAGCGTTGAAAATCCGTAGACTTACCGCTGTACTAGCGTGGGCCATTTGATGGTTGGTAATCAGATAATTACAACTATTAAGCACAGTATGAAAAGAAAAAAACATTGCAAATCTGAATGTGTATAAGCACACAAAGTCAGCTATCCTGTTACTCAAGGGTTCGTTTGTTTGTTTTTAATTTCGCGCAAAGCTACACGAGGGTTATCTGCGGTAGCCGTCCCTAATTTAGCAGTGTAAGACTAGAGGGAATACAACTAGTTATCATCACCCATCGCCATCTCTTGGGCTACATTTTTACCAACGAATAGTGGAATGGACCGTCACATTATAACACCCTCATTACTGAAAGGATGAGGAGCGTGTTTTGGTGTAACGGAGATTCAAGCCTGCGACCCTCAGATTACGAGTCGAGCGGTCTAATCTCCTGGCCATGTCGGGCTATCACTCAACGACCAACACGTCACAGGTAGTTCATTATAGAAATTTGTACTCAGTAACAAACATAAATTGTATTATTACCTCAGTTTTAGGACTGCTGTCAGGATAACTTATATATGTGTTCTGCCTACCAGGGGTATCGAAACCCGCAAACATACTTCTGTGCCACTAAGGAACACCACAATATTCGTCTCTTCTCAGTCTGTCCTATATCTTAGTATTACGTTTTGTTACACAAAAGAAATGGAATGAAAATATCAACATACGTTGTACTATAGGTCGTTAGTTTACAAACAGTAAATTTGAAATTTTAACTGACCCACGCTAGTACAGCGGTAAGTCTCCGGATTTACAACCCCAAAATCAGCGGTTAGATTCCCCTCGGTGGGCATCGCAGATAGCCTGATGCGGCTTTGCTCTAACAAAATACACTAAGATTTCAAAGTATGATGTGTAGCAGCGTTTCTTACGTTAAATGTTGGTCGGGAGTAAGTTTTGTTTATTAACATTTATTTTTATTACTACTTGGAGTGCAGGATGAAATCAACGTTATCTTGGCTCATCTGGCCTCTCTGAACGGTACTGTTTGTGACATTCGAGATGTCCTAGTCCCAAGCATGTCTAACATAATTTCTGCATTTGTTTTTGGTCGGAGATTTGACTACGATGACCCAAAAAGAAAATACTTAGATAAAAGACTCGGTGAATTTACACAGTACATCCAATGGCTTAACCTGAAAACGTTCTTTCCCTGGATGAAGCCTTTTCTGCCGATTTTAAATTCTAGACAATTCAAAAAATTTCAAGAGACGACAAAAAACTATTGTTATTCATCCGGTAAGCACCATTCAATTTAACCAGTTATTATTGATGGAAATATACCCTGTATTACATGTGCTAGAATTACATGCTAAAGCACTTTGCCATTTATTGCATGATATACTACAAATTTACCACGGATGAGACCTTTTCTTAACTGTAATGAATTTATGTATATACGCAGTGCTGTCTGCGTATGTTTTATGAGCAAGTGTGTTTTTTTTTTCACTGACGGTTTATTTTCAAGGAATTAGACTGAAACACGGTTTTTGATTAGGTTCATCTATAACCACTATTTTCAACTAAATTTTCTCACCTAATATATACGGTATGTTTACGTCTACCCTATGTTTACTTTAGTTTTATTTTAATTTAGAGTTTGTTTGTTTGTTTCAAAAAGTTCCTTTTACTTTGATTCTATTCAGTTTTGTTATAGAACAGAACTATTTATCCCTAAAGATAAAGATTCCTCTGTTCCTTGATATACTGCTGTAACTGTGAAGTTGAGCAAGAACGTCATTTGCAGCAGTGTTCATCAATGGCAGAACATTTGGTATCTATAGGTTACAGCATCCCGTATGCTAAATATAAATTACCAGTTATGTTGATAAGATAAATTGGTATTGTTAAATCCAATGTTTCCCATCTCGTAAAAAAACTTAGATTTAAACAGCTTATGCAAGATTTCGAGTAAGTTAATTGACGGAAAACCATTTTGACGGGAAAAAAAACTGTTATCTAATTTTCGATTTCACCAAAAGGCAGCCATCCAACGTTCTAATAAAGATGTTCGCATCGTATTTTATATTTGATTTGAATAAAGATTATTCAATTATGCACCAGATTCTGTACTCAGTCAGAAAATGTTAGTACGAACTTTGCCATGTTCTTCTTCTCCTTGTGGCAACATTATTATTTATTTTGTATTAAGAAATATAATATAAAGATTTAACATTATGTATAGTAACCTCTTTCTATAAAATGTTTTAAACTGAAAAATCTTACAGTGAAGAAACCCAAAACCATAAGAAGACTTTGAACCAAACCAACGTCCGTGATTATATTGATTCGTTTTTGATGGAAATGAGGGAACGGGAAAAATTAAACAACATTTCATCTTTCGTAGGCAAGTACAATGTTTATAAATTATATGTATAACACGTAATGTTTCTCATGAAGTACAATGTTTATAAATCAGAAGATACATAACACGTAATGTTTCTCATCAAATACAATGTTTATAAATCAGATGATGTGTAACACGTAATATTTCTCATCAAGTACAATGTTTATAAATTATATGTATAACACGTGATGTTTCTCATCAAGTACAATGTTTATAAATTATATGTATAACACGTAATGTTTCTCATCAAGTACAATGTTTATAAATTATATGTATAACACGTAATGTTTCTCATCAAGTACAATGTTTATAAATTAGAAGATACATAACACGTAATGTTTCTCATCAAGTACGATACTATTGTACCAGAAGATGAATAACTTCCTATCTTTCTCAGGAAGATGCAACATTTTTGGCCAGAAATTAGATGACGCACCAACTGTATTTTCCAAACAAGTTCAATATTTTTGCACCAGCAGATTAGCCATTAGACATATATTTTATATTAAGCGATAGGTAATATGATATTTTACAGGTAATACGACCTCTGATAGGTAACATGATCTTTAATAGCTAACATGACCGTTTATAAGTAACATGACAAGTTTATTTATTTGTTTGGAATTTTGCGTAATGCAACACGAGGGTTATCTGCGCTAGCTGTCTCTAATTTAGCAGTGTAAGACTAGAGGGAAAGCAGCTAATCATCACCACCGCCGTCAACTCTTGGGCTATTCTTTTACCAACGAATAGAGGTGTTTACCGTCACATTATAACGTCCCCCACGGCTAAAAACTCGAGCATGTTCGGTGTAACGGAGATTAAACCCGCAGCCCTCGGATTACGAGTCGAGCGCCCTAACCACTTGGCCAGAAATATCAAGTTGTAAGCTTTTAACCCTATAACCCATCCAGATCCCAATAACTGAAGATACTAGGAAATAATATTGCAACCGAAAATCATCCACCCGAATTAAGCTTCTCACCAATACTGTTATGATGTTTGTATATCCAATCAAATGAAGTGTGTAATTAAATAACACCGTAACTCACATAGTTACCGACAAAAAGAGCTACCAATAATACATTATACTTGAACCAGAAGTCAATGTATTTGTATATTGATATTTTTTGTCGTTTAACTTTAAACATCAAACACTTCAGTCATTGAATTTAATTCTCTCTTTATGACGTATGTTTTGCACATTTGTTTAAACACGAGCTGTGAAATCAAACACTTTGTAGGTAACACACGTCTTTTCAGAAAGCATACTGGTATGTAATACTCATCCATTGTTTTCAGATAACATGTTGTATGGAAATGCTCATGTTTGGTATATTGGAGGCAGTGGCACCATGCGTACATCAATAGAATGGTGTCTTCTAATTATGGCCACCTACCCGGATGTTCAGAAACGAGTTCAAAACGAGATTGACTCTGTTATTGGTAGAGAAAGGCCACCATCCCGGACTGACCATGTGCACCTACCTTACACACAAGCTGTTCTTTACGAGGTCCAAAGATGGCAGACAATAGTTCCTCTCGGTGTTTTAAGACAGTAAGTTTTTCGTTTTTATAAAATAATTTGTCGGTTCCTTTCCTCGTGTAATATCTCACTAAAAAGTCGCTGTATGAAAGATAATAATGAATAAGGCATCATACTTGAGTCCTACAGAAGTCGTACTGTGTGTCGAATATATAAAAAAACAACTGTTTTACAAACGATATAATCAATACAATATATTTCGAGTATATTCCATACTGGGTAGATCAGTGTTTTCTCAATATCACTTAATTTTATTACATAGATTAAGAATTTGCAGCATTAAAAATAAATACACAAAGTGTGTGAGGTACTTCAATAAAATAAGAAAAGAGTAGCTGATGGTAATTGTATAGAAAGCAGTTAGTCATCATCACCCACCGCCGTTTCTTGGGCTCTTGTTTTCTTTACCAACGATTCACCATTACGTAATAACATTCCCACCGCTTAAAGGGCTAACACGTTTTGTGGGACGAGGATTCGAAACCACTGACTATCCGATTACGACTAGGCCTAGCATGGCCAAATGGTTAAGGCGCTCGACTCGTAATTCGAGGGTCGCGGGTTTAATCTCCGTTACACCAAACATGCTCGAGATTTTAGCCGTGGGGGACGTTATAATGTGACGGTAAACACCCCTATTTGCTTGTAAAAGAATAGCCCAAGAGTTGACGGTGGTGGTGATGATTAGCTGCTTTCCCTCTAGTCTTACACTGCTAAATTAGAGACAGCTAGCGCAGATAACCCTCGAGAGGTTTTTCGCGAAATTCAAAACAAACCAAAATTCTCAAACTTTTGAGTATTCCATTTATTTAGTAATTATTAAATGTTATTTTTATTTATAAATTTCCTATAAGTTCATCAGACTGTCTGTTTAATACGATTTCACTTTTTGATTGCTAATATCTTCTTCTTTAGTAAAGAAAATATTATTTTATGCTAATTCTAACAATTTAAAACTGCTCGATTGTTGCTAGTTTGTTGCTGCAATCTAACATTTGTTTAAGAATATTCGACACGTCTGCATATCAATCGAGAAACATTACATCAAATGAAACATCTGACAAGTGGATGAATTCATGAATTATTGAAAATAGGTAAATTCTGTATAAAACATCTAACACTACAAATAATATTTATTTTACTCTGAAGAGCGAGGGAAGACACAAGTATTCAAGGTTACAGTATCCCTAAAGGAACAGTTGTTGTTAATAACATTTGGGCTGTTCATAACGACCCCAGATACTGGAAGAACCCCAGCGAATTCTTTCCGGAACATTTCCTCAGTTATGACGGAAGTACTTTCGTTAAACCGGAATATTTCATTCCATTTTGTGTCGGTAAGATTAGCCGAATATTCTATTTATTGCTTTATGTGGATTTATTTATTACACCAATGTATTTTCCTTCTAATAAGTCGGTCAGAATAAATGTTTTTACAGATATGTGTATGCGACATTTGTCTGTTCTTTCTATAAATATCTTATACATATCTGTAGATAACATTTATTTGTTCTCTCTATAAATATCTTACAGATATCTGTGGATAACATGTATTTGTTCTTTCTATAAATATCTTACAGATATCTGTGGATAACATGTATTTGTTCTTTCTATAAATATATTACACATATCTGTGGATAACATGTATTTGTTCTTTCTATAAATATCTTACAGATATCTGTGAATAACATGTATTTGTTCTTTCTATAAATATCTTACAGATATTGGATAACATGTATTTGTTCTTTCTATAAATATCTTACAGATATCTGTGGATAACATGTATTTGTTCTTTCTATAAATATCTTACAGATATTGGATAACATGTATTTGTTCTTTCTATAAATATCTTACAGATATCTGTGAATAACATGTATTTGTTCTTTCTATAAATATCTTACACATATCTGTGGATAACATGTATTTGTTCTTTCTATAAATATCTTACAGATATCTGTGAATAACATGTATTTGTTCTTTCTATAAATATCTTACAGATATTGGATAACATGTATTTGTTCTTTCTATAAATATCTTACAGATATCTGTGGATAACATGTATTTGTTCTTTCTATAAATATCTTACAGATATTGGATAACATGTATTTGTTCTTTCTATAAATATCTTACAGATATCTGTGAATAACATGTATTTGTTCTTTCTATAAATATCTTACACATATCTGTGGATAACATGTATTTGTTCTTTCTATAAATATCTTACAGATATCTGTGAATAACATGTATTTGTTCTTTCTATAAATATCTTACAGATATTGGATAACATGTATTTGTTCTTTCTATAAATATCTTACAGATATCTGTGGATAACATGTATTTGTTCTTTCTATAAATATCTTACATATATCTGTGAATAACATGTATTTGTTCTTTCTATAAATATCTTACAGATATTGGATAACATGTATTTGTTCTTTCTATAAATATCTTACAGATATCTGTGGATAACATGTATTTGTTCTTTCTATAAATATCTTACAGATATCTGTGGATAACATGTATTTGTTCTTTCTATAAATATCTTACAGATATCTGTGGATAACATGTATTTGTTCTTTCTATAAATATCTTACAGATATCTGTGAATAACATGTATTTGTTCTTTCTATAAATATCTTACAGATATTGGATAACATGTATTTGTTCTTTCTATAAATATCTTACAGATATCTGTGGATAACATGTATTTGTTCTTTCTATAAATATCTTACAGATATCTGTGGATAACATGTATTTGTTCTTTCTATAAATATCTTACACATATCTGTGGATAACATGTATTTGTTCTTTCTATAAATATCTTACACATATCTGTAGATAACATTTATTTGTTCTGTTTTTTTTTGTCTTATTTACCTCACTAGTGTTCCGTGTTGTTTTGTTTTTCTTTGCACATTTTTATGTTAGCGCTTTCTGTTCATTACCTGTTACTGTTTTATAAAAGTAGCCCTTACGAAGTAATCAACTTCATTACTGAAGTAGTAAGTAAATTTCTTTGAAAGTATACATCACTATGATGGGGTTCTCGATCCATATCAGATAGTGAATGTCAGCTACTGTCCTGAAAACTCTATCTTTATATTAAACGTTTTATAATACGTATTTAAAAGTTTAAAATATGGAATTATTTTTCACACTACCATCGCTAAGATATTTGCTTATTTTTAAACTTGTTTCCAAGTTAGTTAAGGGTAAATTCTTGTCGTGTCTTCAAAGAAAATAGTCCGGTGCTTTTAAACTCTTGTTCCAAGTGGCACAAAAAGATGACAATGTTGGTTTCTACTTCTAAACTGGATACCAGCTAACCCACATCTAACAAAAAACTGGTAATCATAACACAAATAGGTAGATTAGAAGAGTTGTTTTAAATGTCGTTTTTAAAGGATACAACAGCATAATGAGGGACGCTTCGAGATATAATATATAATTACCTAAATTAGTTAAAACGAGTATCAGGTTTGAGTCCTGTCATTCGGTAAGAAATATAAGTTTAACGTAATGACTCAACTTTTCCTTGGGTTGTATTACATATGACTCATATAACACTGAAAATGATTAACTTGCTGTGTGTATTTGGACGAATTTAGCCCTGAGTGAAAATTATGAAACAAGGAATCAAAGTAATTAAAATATTTTAATAATTCTAATTTTGAAGTATAGGTAATTTTTGTCAGGAATTAAAGATAACTATCGGCTGTATTTTCTAAAGGTAAACGCTCTTGTCCCGGTGAGAAGATGGCTCTAGTTGAAATCTTTCTGTATTTCGTATCCTTATTACAACACTTTTTCGTGGCTCTACCTGCCGGAGAGAAACCAAACTTCGATGGGATTTTCGAATTAACTTGGGACGCCAAGTTTCATCATATCATTTTTTTATCTCGTTAAATAGAAAAAAAGCTACAATCTTTTCAAAATAAATTACTGTAAACACGTATTAAACTGTGTAAATGAAATTATAAATGAAAATTATACGTTTAGTTATAAAAATTAAATATAAATGGAATAAAGAAATTGTTTGGGTAAATCTTGACGACAAGAAACCAACTTTAAATAAAAATGTATCTCAGAATGGTTGGTATGGGTATTAAGACTTTTACTGACAACGAGAGAACAACGTTTTGACCTTTCTAGGTCATCTTCTTAACCTGTTCTATCCTTATCAATAATAGTGTTAATACCCATACTAGCCGTTCTGAGATACATTTTTATTTCAAGTTGATTTATGTAAATCATTTTTGTTCCAGTTTCTATTGGAAATATATTTTAAATTAAACAATCCACAAAGGTACTATAAATTCTAATATAAATATAATAGTTCATTATTTCGTAAACAAAAAAAAAACGAAACAGTTGTAATTGCACACTTTTTTCAAATACATTTAATTAATATTTTGTATACTTACGTATATTTTGAATGTATATTTTTGCGATTCCTCCTTAGACAGGTTTTACTGTATATATATTTGCCTGTTTTATACTTTTCGCAAGGTTATGGGACTGTAATTCTTATATTGGCTTGTATTTCTTTTGACAATAAATAAACATTTGGTTTCTAACCAATATCGGATATCAAACACTCCTTTGTTCTCTATATGACTCCTGATGAGACAATGGTAAGTCTAGCGGTTGACGATGTAGACACAGCATAAAACTCAGTAAGGCTTTGCTCTACAACAAACAAACAAGTACCATGAATCATATTTGAATATGTCGTCACTTACAATGGGCTAGTTTATTTGCACTTCATGACTGTTACTATGAGGGACAGACTTGGATTTTTCATTAAGTAAAGTAAAGACATAGCTTTCAGTTTAATCAACTTGTTTCTCTTTGTTTGTTTCGAGGCCTAACATGGCCAGGTGGTTAAGGCACTCGACTCGTAATCCGAGGGTCGTGGGTTCGTATCTCCGTCACACCAAACATGCTCGCCCTTTCAGCCGTGGGGGCGTTATAAAGTGACGGTCAATCCCACTATTTGTTGGTAAAAGAGTAGTTCTAGAGTTGGTGATGGGTGGTGATGACTAGCTGCCTTCCCTGTAGTCTCACACTGCAAAATTAGGGACAGTTAGTGCAGATAGCTCTCGCGTAGCTTTGCGCGAAATTCAAACCAAACCATTGTTTGTGTCGAATTTCGCGCAAAGTTACACGAGAGCTATCTGCGCTGGCCGTTCCTAATTCAGCAGTGTAAGACAAAAGGGAAGATATTCACCACAAACACAAATGAAGTTATTTACTAACTAATTACCAAAACCTGTTCTTATAAGAACGAGTTGGATAAAATCAATTGTAGAATTAATAATAAACCTATTAAAATTATATTTCTCACAGATCTGTTTTATTACACGTTATCTATAAGTGTGTGTCCACAGTACAACACGTCGAAGAATTGTGTTTTTATCACAAATTAACGGTGCAGTGGTTCTTTCTCATCGTCTTACCCCCTGAGACTCTCTAGGGTGTTACCGTGACTCCTATAATAATTTTTGTAATGGTGATCTTTGCGTAAAGGTAGAATAAAACAAAACTATATAAAGATCTTAATTTATTGAAAATGTTACAAATAAATGACCTTGAGAAATGCTACAAGTGCTAAATAAATACAAAATCCATGGAATTACTGAACATTATACAAAACCTAGTTATTCACTCAGTGTGAGAGTTGATATATATGTAATGAGAAAATATACTAAATACGATGGAAACTGATATTTAAGTTTTAAGTTCGATGTATTAATATTATATTGTTAAAAAGTTTAGGTAATTCAAAACGTTGTAATATATGAACATTTTTACTCAAAATTAAACAGATGGTTGCGCAACAAGCATCTCGACGCAGTTCAACTGCCGCACTTCAGATTGTTTCTCATTGGTGGGAAGTTAAAGGCACTTGCCACAAACACTACAAACTGCTCCGTGATTTCCCCAATAATTCTCAAACCTTCCGTGACCCCGAGAAACCTCAAACGACCCCCCAAGGGGTTACGACCCCCAGGTTAAGAACCAATGCATTAACCGATCGTGCGTGATGACTTGAAGTAAAAATGTATCTCAAGACAGCTGGCATGGGTATTAAAACTGTCCCCCACTGGAACAGCGGTAAGTCTTCAGATTTACAACTCTAATATCAGGGGTTCGAATTCTCTCGGTAGACACAGCAGATAACCTGATGTAGCTTTGCTCAAAGAAAAACACATACACATACAGTTTTATAATTTTAATTGAAATAAAGTTTTAATACCCATACCAGTCGTCTTGAGATGAATTTAAACCAGCCATAATTCGGAATTCTCTAACCAACATCATTAATAATTCTTATTGTTTATGTTGTAAAAACACGGACTTTGGGAGTAAGTAACAATTATTAAATAAATTCAACTACACAAAATTAATCTGTTTTTTTTCTTAATTTTTACCGCTCTCCTTGGCCATGGTAACAAGGACTTTATATTTGTTTGTTTGTTTTTGAATTTCGCGCAAAGCTACACGAGGGCTATCAGCGCTAGCCGTCCCTAATTTTGCAGTGTAAGGCTAGAGGGAAGGCAGCTAGTCATCACCACCACCAACTCTTGGGTTACTTTTTTACCAACGAATTGTGATATTAACCGCAATATTATAACACCCACACGGTTGAAAGGGCGAGCATGTTTTGTGTGACGGGGATTCGAACCCGCGGTTGTGTATGAAAAATATTACTTAGCCATAAGTGTGATAATACTTAGTTGTTTGTTTTCAATTGTTTTACTTCAGCAAAAAATCTTTTTTTGTGTTTTGTATTCCGTTATTTCTGTTTCTAATCTGATTTCAGTAGTTATACATAGATAATATATTTGTTCGAATATTGACCCCTAGCAACTTGTTAACATTAAAATTCGAGGATCAGTATCTGAATAGTTTTATGCTTAAAAAACAAATTTGAGTGTAAATTCCGTATATTTATTAAACCAGTGACACCTAGGTTCTCAAGTATTCTAGAAGTAATGTTATCTCACATTGAAATACTTACCACATAGAAACTTCAATACAACTAGTCCGATTTATTTATTCTAAAATATTCTAATTTATCTTAATTTACGTTCTTTAATATTAAGATGTTCGTAGATAATAAACTGTTCTTTCCTATAGTAGTCCAATGTATGTTTTTCATTAACGTTTTCAAAACTTAATAATATTTCACGTATTTCTTTACTACAAATTATAAAGTACGTTCCTTTATAAGCTGTGACACTTCAAGTACACTAGTGAGCTGTTATTGACTCTTCCCACGTCTTGTTTTGTTTGTTTGTTTTTTGAATTTTGCACAAAGCTACTGGAGGGCTATCTGTGCTAGCCGTCTCTAATTTAGTAGTGTAAGACTAGAGGAAAGGCAGCTAGTCATCACCACCCACCGCCAACTCTTGGGCTACTCTTTTACCAACGAATAGTGGGATTGACCGTCACATTATAACGTCCCCACGGCTGAAAGGGCGAGTGTGTTTGGCGCAACGGGGATGCGAACCCGCGACCCTCAGATTACGAGTAGCACGCCTTAACACGCTTGGCCATGCCGGGCCAATTCCCACGTCTAAAATATCGCTGTGGAAAACAATAATTATGAAATATTAGACGAAATAACTACATTTATGTATCTACAAGGGCACCATCTTCAAAGAGACAAGTAAAGTATGAAGATAAACCTACAAAAAGATAAATAAGTTGTTAAGAGCGGATGCATTTGGTGTAAACAATTACATAGTCCAAGTGCAATATTGATTTTATTATCAGGTAGTACAAACTATTCAAGGTTGCTAAACAAATAAGAACAACAGCTAGGCCTACCACAGGAACCTCAGATACTGGAGGAACCCAAGTAGTTTCCTTTCAGAACGTTCCTTTAGTCCAGACGGTACTTTGGTGAAACATTGACATTCCAAGTTTTGCTAGTAGTTTTAATCGTGAATTTTATTTACTGTTTCGTGTTTTGATTTATGTATTACATGAGTGGAGTTTGTTTGAAGTCAAGCACAAAGCAACACAAAGGGCTACCTGTGCTCTGCCAACCTCGAAAGGGGGGGGTCGAAACCCGGATTACAGCGTTGTAAGTCTCTCAGACGTACCGCTGTGCCACTAGGAGGTATTCCATGAGTGAACAAACTTACCAATATAAATTTTATTACAGATATATGTGGATCGAACTTGTATCATTATTTCTTCTGTCAATATTAGTCTAATTTTAAAGCCCGGCATAGTCAGATGGGATAAGGCGTCCGACTCGTAATCCGACGGTCGTAGGTTCGAATTCCCGTCGCCCTAAACATGCTCGTCCTTTCAGCCGTGGAGCGTTATAAAGTGACGGTCAATCCCACTATTCGTTGGTAAAAGAGTAGTACAAGAGTTGGTGGGTAGTATGACTAGCTACGTTTCTTCTAGTCTTACACTGCAAAATTAGGGGCATCTAGTGCAAATAGCCCTCGTGTATCTTTGCTCGAAATTCAAAACAAATAAATTAATTTTTCATTATCTTTCGTGTTGGTTTTGCGGACATTTTTAAATTACTTAAGAGTATTGTATTAAATCTGGTTAACAACATGTTCTCAAGTTGTTCAGTTGCTTCTCTGTTACAGATCTGTGCCAGTACTCCTGTGTGATGTTATGAAATTTATTACGCTCTTCGTAAACTTTATGTAAGCTTGCTTGTATGTAAAACATTACTATTAAGAACAAAAAACAATTTTATTTTATTAGATATAAATATGTCCACCGCTGATACAGTGGTAAGTCTACAGACTTGCAACGCTAAATTCAGGGGGTTCGATTCCCCTCGATGGATTTTTAATATGTGGGTCGCGAGTTCGGATCCCCGTCACATCAAACATGATAAAAGAGTAGCTTTTAGTTGGTGGTGGGTAGTGATGACTAGCTGCCTTCCCTCTACCCTTACACTGCTAAATTAGGAACGGATAGTGCAGATAGCCTTCGTTTAGCTTTGCGCGAAATTCAAAAACAAACAAAAAATTATGTTAAGGAAAATAGAGGCACAGTTTTTTACTTTTCTTTGCTACAAACGAGTTTTTATTTCAGTCTCATTATATAATATAATAATAGTATTATATAATATGAATATTTTAGACAAAAGGTTATTTTTAAAAGACAGTATAACACTACAAAATCATGCTGAACTTCACAGTAACCAGAGTCTCAAGTCTTGTGTGTATTACAGACAATGTTATTAAGTGTAACGATCCTCCACCATGTTTCACTCCATATGTTCTACATTTATTATGATACCCTTCTTTTGTCCCACTGTCCAATGAACTCTTGTTGATTGTTTCCGAACAGGTATGGTTTGTTTTGAATTTCGCACAAAGCTGTCCCTAATTTTGCAGTGTAAGACTAGAAGGAAGGCAACTAGTCATCACCACCCACCGCCAACTCCTCTTGGGCTACTCTTTTACCAACGAATAGTGGGATTGACCGTCACATTATAACGTCCCCACGGCTGAAAGGGCGAGTATGTTTGGCGCAACGGGGATGCGAACCCGCGACCCTCAGATTACGAGTAGCACGCCTTAACACGCTTGGCCATGCCGGGCCTCTTCCCACGTCTAAAATATCGCTGTGGAAAACAATAATTATGAAATATTAGACGAAATAACTACATTTATGTATCTACAAGGGCACCATCTTCAAAGAGACAAGTAAAGTATGAAGATAAACCTACAAAAAGATAAATAAATTGTTAAGAGCGGATGCATTTGGTGTAAACAATTACATAGTCCAAGTGCAATATTGATTTTATTATCAGGTAGTACAAACTATTCAAGGTTGCTAAACAAACAAGAACAACAGCTAGGCCTACCACAGGAACCTCAGATACTGGAGGAACCCAAGTAGTTTCCTTTCAGAACGTTCCTTTAGTCCAGACGGTACTTTGGTGAAACATTGACATTCCAAGTTTTGCTAGTAGTTTTAATCGTGAATTTTATTTACTGTTTCGTGTTTTGATTTATGTATTACATGAGTGGAGTTTGTTTGAAGTCAAGCACAAAGCAACACAAAGGGCTACCTGTGCTCTGCCAACCTCGAAAGGGGGGGGTCGAAACCCGGATTACAGCGTTGTAAGTCTCTCAGACGTACCGCTGTGCCACTAGGAGGTATTCCATGAGTGAACAAACTTACCAATATAAATTTTATTACAGATATATGTGGATCGAACTTGTATCATTATTTCTTCTGTCAATATTAGTCTAATTTTAAAGCCCGGCATAGTCAGATGGGATAAGGCGTCCGACTCGTAATCCGACGGTCGTAGGTTCGAATTCCCGTCGCCCTAAACATGCTCGTCCTTTCAGCCGTGGAGCGTTATAAAGTGACGGTCAATCCCACTATTCGTTGGTAAAAGAGTAGTACAAGAGTTGGTGGGTAGTATGACTAGCTACGTTTCTTCTAGTCTTACACTGCAAAATTAGGGGCATCTAGTGCAAATAGCCCTCGTGTATCTTTGCTCGAAATTCAAAAACAAATAAATTAATTTTTCATTATCTTTCGTGTTGGTTTTGCGGACATTTTTAAATTACTTAAGAGTATTGTATTAAATCTGGTTAACAACATGTTCTCAAGTTGTTCAGTTGCTTCTCTGTTACAGATCTGTGCCAGTACTCCTGTGTGATGTTATGAAATTTATTACGCTCTTCGTAAACTTTATGTAAGCTTGCTTGTATGTAAAACATTACTATTAAGAACAAAAAACAATTTTATTTTATTAGATATAAATATGTCCACCGCTGATACAGTGGTAAGTCTACAGACTTGCAACGCTAAATTCAGGGGTTCGATTCCCTCGATGGATTTTTTTAATATGTGGGTCGCGAGTTCGGATCCCCGTCACATCAAACATGATAAAAGAGTAGCTTTTAGTTGGTGGTGGGTAGTGATGACTAGCTGCCTTCCCTCTACCCTTACACTGCTAAATTAGGAACGGATAGTGCAGATAGCCTTCGTTTAGCTTTGCGCGAAATTCAAAAACAAACAAAAAAATTACGTTAAGGAAAATAGAGGCACAGTTTTTTACTTTTCTTTGCTACAAACGAGTTTTTATTTCAGTCTCATTATATAATATAATAATAGTATTATATAATATGAATATTTTAGACAAAAGGTTATTTTTAAAAGACAGTATAACACTACAAAATCATGCTGAACTTCACAGTAACCAGAGTCTCAAGTCTTGTGTGTATTACAGACAATGTTATTAAGTGTAACGATCCTCCACCATGTTTCACTCCATATGTTCTACATTTATTATGATACCCTTCTTTTGTCCCACTGTCCAATGAACTCTTGTTGATTGTTTCCGAACAGGTATGGTTTGTTTTGAATTTCGCACAAAGCTGTCCCTAATTTTGCAGTGTAAGACTAGAAGGAAGGCAACTAGTCATCACCACCCACCGCCAACTCCTCTTGGGCTACTCTTTTACCAACGAATAGTGGGATTGACCGTCACATTATAACGTCCCCACGGCTGAAAGGGCGAGTATGTTTGGCGCAACGGGGATGCGAACCCGCGACCCTCAGATTACGAGTAGCACGCCTTAACACGCTTGGCCATGCCGGGCCTCTTCCCACGTCTAAAATATCGCTGTGGAAAACAATAATTATGAAATATTAGACGAAATAACTACATTTATGTATCTACAAGGGCACCATCTTCAAAGAGACAAGTAAAGTATGAAGATAAACCTACAAAAGATAAATAAATTGTTAAGAGCGGATGCATTTGGTGTAAACAATTACATAGTCCAAGTGCAATATTGATTTTATTATCAGGTAGTACAAACTATTCAAGGTTGCTAAACAAACAAGAACAACAGCTAGGCCTACCACAGGAACCTCAGATACTGGAGGAACCCAAGTAGTTTCCTTTCAGAACGTTCCTTTAGTCCAGACGGTACTTTGGTGAAACATTGACATTCCAAGTTTTGCTAGTAGTTTTAATCGTGAATTTTATTTACTGTTTCGTGTTTTGATTTATGTATTACATGAGTGGAGTTTGTTTGAAGTCAAGCACAAAGCAACACAAAGGGCTACCTGTGCTCTGCCAACCTCGAAAGGGGGGGGGTCGAAACCCGGATTACAGCGTTGTAAGTCTCTCAGACGTACCGCTGTGCCACTAGGAGGTATTCCATGAGTGAACAAACTTACCAATATAAATTTTATTACAGATATATGTGGATCGAACTTGTATCATTATTTCTTCTGTCAATATTAGTCTAATTTTAAAGCCCGGCATAGTCAGATGGGATAAGGCGTCCGACTCGTAATCCGACGGTCGTAGGTTCGAATTCCCGTCGCCCTAAACATGCTCGTCCTTTCAGCCGTGGAGCGTTATAAAGTGACGGTCAATCCCACTATTCGTTGGTAAAAGAGTAGTACAAGAGTTGGTGGGTAGTATGACTAGCTACGTTTCTTCTAGTCTTACACTGCAAAATTAGGGGCATCTAGTGCAAATAGCCCTCGTGTATCTTTGCTCGAAATTCAAAAACAAATAAATTAATTTTTCATTATCTTTCGTGTTGGTTTTGCGGACATTTTTTAAATTACTTAAGAGTATTGTATTAAATCTGGTTAACAACATGTTCTCAAGTTGTTCAGTTGCTTCTCTGTTACAGATCTGTGCCAGTACTCCTGTGTGATGTTATGAAATTTATTACGCTCTTCGTAAACTTTATGTAAGCTTGCTTGTATGTAAAACATTACTATTAAGAACAAAAAACAATTTTATTTTATTAGATATAAATATGTCCACCGCTGATACAGTGGTAAGTCTACAGACTTGCAACGCTAAATTCAGGGGGGTTCGATTCCCCTCGATGGATTTTTAATATGTGGGTCGCGAGTTCGGATCCCCGTCACATCAAACATGATAAAAGAGTAGCTTTTAGTTGGTGGTGGGTAGTGATGACTAGCTGCCTTCCCTCTACCCTTACACTGCTAAATTAGGAACGGATAGTGCAGATAGCCTTCGTTTAGCTTTGCGCGAAATTCAAAAACAAACAAAAAATTACGTTAAGGAAAATAGAGGCACAGTTTTTTACTTTTCTTTGCTACAAACGAGTTTTTATTTCAGTCTCATTATATAATATAATAATAGTATTATATAATATGAATATTTTAGACAAAAGGTTATTTTTAAAAGACAGTATAACACTACAAAATCATGCTGAACTTCACAGTAACCAGAGTCTCAAGTCTTGTGTGTATTACAGACAATGTTATTAAGTGTAACGATCCTCCACCATGTTTCACTCCATATGTTCTACATTTATTATGATACCCTTCTTTTGTCCCACTGTCCAATGAACTCTTGTTGATTGTTTCCGAACAGGTATGGTTTGTTTTGAATTTCGCACAAAGCTGTCCCTAATTTTGCAGTGTAAGACTAGAAGGAAGGCAACTAGTCATCACCACCCACCGCCAACTCCTCTTGGGCTACTCTTTTACCAACGAATAGTGGAACTGACAGTAACATTATAACGCCCACACGGCTGAAAGGGCGAGCATTTTTAGTATGACGGGATGACACGTGTCGCGTGTCTTAACCACCTGGCCATGCCGGGCCGTTTCCGAACAAAAATAATTGTTCTTGAATTAGAAACAGTCTGCTCACCAGATTCACACTGTGTCTTGATCTGACCAGATCTAGCAATAGAAAGTATCAAGTGTTTGTATACCACTGAAGACAGTTTAGTAGCCCACCTCAAGTTCTCTCAAGTGACTTGACTGGATTAATAATTATGTAATACAATAACCTTTTAAGGTGGTGGAGAATACTCACCTGATTTAACGGTAAAATGAGTACAAAAGTTGGCATTTGCTCTTACAATACTAAGTAGTTACTAAATATTTCGGTGAACACTATGTCACTGTATTCAAATATGAATACTTCATCTATCCCTACTAAAGTATTAAAACACAGAGTTGTATTAGCATATGAATACCGCATATATGTTATGAAGAGCACTCGTCTACAGTTTTTTTCCTAACGCTTTTGATTCGGTGCTTATTTCACCCTTTTGAAGTTGTCCTTTCTTCCCAATTCATTTAGATTAATTACTTTATAACAATGTGTATCTTACAGTTTCAAGGGAACAATTAAACCTTCATTTACTCGAAGTCGCTGACAACACATCTAATCTACTGTTGACAATATAACCTAAGAAACTTAAGATTCCTTCTGTAGAGTACCAGCTTTCCACTTCGACAACTTCTGGTGTCAGTTTCACTTACGTCATCAGTATCTAGCATACATTCGTATTAGAGCATGCAACACTGTATCAACCTATCACATTGAATGGCCTTCAACGACAATATCTTTGATTTGTACGAGTTTGGCATTTGCTATTTCTCTTCTGGGAACCTTGATTGTTTTCACCACACCACTGCTTACATATTAAAGTTGTCTTGCACCGCTAATTAAGGGATGGCCAGCGCAGATAGTTCTCGTTTAGCTTTGTGTGAAATTAAAAAAAAAAAAGGCCCCTTCTTCCAAATATAACTTTAACCGAGATAGACAATGGATTTATATTCGTAAACCAAAGTATGCTATGTTTGTAAATCTTAAATCGTGTGAAGATCAGCATGATAAAAATAATAACTTAATATGATACAATATCACAAATAGTAATCAGTGAGATGCGCTTCGTATCAAACATGAATACTCGAACGAGACAGGAATCTGTTAAAGTTATCTTTTCATATAGGACTACGTCATTAAGAATGGAATAAAAACAATTCTGATTTCGAACAGTATTTTGCTTAATAAACTAATATGAACGAAAGTTTCATTCAAACATTGAAACGAATATTCATAAACTGAATAAAACACGGTTTGTCATCACGTTGTGTAAAATTTGATGTTAAGAGAATAACTGTATTTACCACAAAACCTCGTCTATCCTTATTTGTACACCTGACAGATGACGTATTTGTACTTATTACAAAAGCAACAACTGTCATTATTTGTACTTATAGGCATATAGTTGTCCACTCATGGCAGCTTGCATACACACCACTGTTTATCTTGTATGTGTGTAGAAAAGCTATACAAACTTAGGTTTTGTTCAATGATTGTTAACTAAGTGAGTCAAATCGTAAGAGTTTAATCTACTGTAAATATACGTTTAAATATACATTAAAGAAAATTATTATACTTTAAATACCAAAATACAGAGAAAACACGTTTGTTAAAGAATTCTCAGCTTTGTTTTCAATGTGACTTGTTATTACACTAGTAGATGATTCATTCCCAAGTAAATACCAAGAAACACAAAATGTGAAACAATATTACTCATTAAACGATACACAAGAACAAGAAAATACGTATATAAACCACTCTATTTTACAAAGTGTATCATTATTATAAACCGTCACAACCAACTTGAAGTAACAATAACGACTAGCACCCACCTACTGACATGAAACAAGTCCTCGTCCTACTTTTGGTACTAGCTTTGATCTCCACTGTTACCATGCATGCTGGTCGTGGCAAAGGAAGAGGTAGAAACATGAGGGGAGGGCCATTTAGAGGCAGAGGAGGTGGTGGTGGAACAAACGGTCAAGGAACGGGAACTGGAACAGGAGGAACAATGACTACACAGACCCCTTAGGTGAGCATGGTTTAATACCCATAGCCCGAGTGTAACCTAAAGAAGAAATGTCCACTTATCGAAAACGCTTGAGTTAAAGGGTTTTTAATGATTTCTATCAAGACTTCTTGTAACTATGTGTTTTTCTAACAGGATTATTTATAATGGTTACTATATTAGCAAGTTTGTGGTTACAGTAACAATTCGGTGGTAAGTGACATATTAAAATGTTGATTCTACACTTAGTCAATGTTCTGAACGATTGATACCAAAATAAATATAATTTTCAAACATTCAGAAGATTCAATCCTTTTTCTAAGTGTATTTTGTGTTTTATAGGCACAACTTTTCAACTGCTGTGAATGTCATAATATTATGGATATTTACTGAGTCAATACCAAACTGTTAAGCAGGTAGATATAATTTTACGGAACTTCTTAGATAAATATCACATTATGATTGGATTAGATCTACTGTTATAAGTCTTAGAACGTCAATATTATACTCTTCTTATAGTATATCAAATATTATAGAAAACACAATATGTGAATATTGTGTCGCTGGGGGCGTATTGGGGGGCGTATCCGGAGTATTAGGTTATAACTTTGACCGTTATGTGTACAAGAAACACCATCAGATATCTACCTGGAATTTAATCGTCTTAGGATTATATTCGCAGGGTTTGGTTTGGTTTGGTTTGAATTTCGCGCAAAGCTACTCGAGGGTTATGTGCGCTAGCTGTCCCTAATTTAACAACGTAACACTAGAGGGAAGGCAGGTAGTCATCACAACCCACCGCCAATTTTTGGGCTACTCTTTTAGTAACGAATAGTGGGATTGATCATCACATTATAACGCCCCACGGCTGAAAAGGCGAGATTGTTTGGTTTGACGGGGAGTTGAACCCGCGACCCTCAGATTACGAGTCGAGTGCCTTAACCACCTGGCCATGCCGAGCACTATTCACAGGGTAGGTTTTCTTTATCACTAATGTTTGGTAAGATTTAGATAAAAATGAAATGTTAGAGTCGTTGCTTCGTTTCTCAACTTCATTTCTCAATAACATTTATTACTGTGTTGTAATAAATGTAATCGTCCAGAAATTTTTACAGAGAAATATATTAAATTTACCAGAAAGTAACAACTTAAAATAATGCAAACTGTTCTGTCTATTAACTTTAGACTGAGAAAGGTTCTCTTTCGACTAATGTAACCTCTCGCTAGTACAGCGGTAAGTCTACGGATTTACAACACTAAGACCAAGAGAGCGATTCCCCTCCGTAGACTAAGCAGATAGCCCAATGTGGCTTTCTTATGAGAAAAACACGAATGTATTCAATTTCTGTGAAACTATTTATTATTGAAAACAATACCTGAAATAACTGTGTAAATAATATTATCCAAAGATATTTTCTATAAAATAAAACACTTTTAATAAGTAAAGTAATAACAGGCTTTGGTAAGTAGTTTATGTAGATGGAGAAGGTTTCTTTTCCACATAAAACCATTTCGGTGTGGCATTAAGTTCAGACAAGTCTAAACACGTTCTTCTTATAAAACCATTTCAGTGTGGCATTGAGTTCAGACAAGTCTAAACACGTTCTTCTTTGAAAAATTGTTTCTTATTTGTTTACCTGATTCTTAAAAATCTTGTTACTGTTCAACAAGATTGTCATTATGTGTTACATCGTTAGATATTACTGGAATAGATAATTTATTGTGTTTTTAATGTTTGACAGGTATTTAAGTGTCATTAAAATAATGCTTTTCTTTTCTTTAGCATCAGATGTTACTAGAAGATAAATACGTGGAAATAGATCGGAGTCCTTACACAACAGAACTATTTATCTAAGAAATGAAAATGTTGTGTCTTCTAAAATAATTATCTTGAATAATTGTTCTCTGATCTCTGTTTTTTTTGTAAAACAAAAATCATTTCTGAAATAAACAAAGATATTGTTATAACTTCTATTATAAATTATGTTCAGTATTTAGGTTTTAGTTTAGTTTATCGAAATTACTTTTTGGTTAGAATAATAATCACAGTTTTTTATATAACACATACTGATATATAAATATATGATTCAATAGAGTTACATGTTTCCTGTGATATCTCAGCAACAAAAGGTTTTTATTAGATCTACAAGGACAGTGACAAACCTATTATTATCCTTTCATGAATCATATTTTAGCTGAAGTAAAAGTTGTACAATGAAACACTCAAACTAATGGTCCTTTACCAACAGTTTATACTTATCACTATGATATTCGCATATTTATTTTACAGTAAGAATGTCCTTTCTTTATAAAGTTCTAGTTAATACAAACAATTATTTTTGATAAGTATTCATTACACCACAGTTGAAGTTTCAATAACAAATATTTTTTTTCATATCAATATACAGCAAAGTATTATCCAAAAACTTGTTAAGATGAGTTATTGTTAGTAAAACAGCACAATAAGAAAACAAAGAGTTCTCGTCCGTGAGAGCGAAATTCACTGCAATTCATCATTAGGATAGCTCAATCGAATACATAGCTAGAGTCATAAGATAATTTTTCTAATGCTATTCCCATTAGAATTATTATATCAAATTAAGATATCGAATTTGCTTTACATTTGTTATAATTAACTCGCCTCCCATTTATTCACCCAATTCCTCAAATAACCCACATTCTTCTGTAAAACAGCAAGATCTTCCTCACAGCTCACATTATACAAAACTTTAAAACCATCACCATATCGTGCATTATTTTTAGTTCTGATGTTAAGAGTAGTTTTTATTGATAAGCAACCGCAGTTTATTTGATGAACAATCAGTGTGTTAAAAAAATAGCTTTGGTGAATTATTATATCCACGGTTATCAACTCCATTGTTAATATAAACAAATCTGTCTGGGACAATACTTACAAATGTTGTAATAATACACATAAATCCGGACGTCACCGTCTCTAATTTAGTTCTTAATTTATCTACGTCTTTTCTAATTCTGTAGTTTTCTGATATTCCATTGTTGTTCATATCTTATGTAAGTTAATTTGTAATCGTGGAATGTACTTTTACTAAGAGAACTAGAAACTACTGTTTACATACTGGTCAAGGGTCAAGTGTATAAGGTTGTGCAGTCCTTCGAGTTTTAAGTCTTCAAGCAGGACAAAGCAGGCACTTGAGGTCACGAGCATCTCAACAATCGTTTTCACGTTAAGCCTGCAGTAATTTACTAGCCGTTTAATTTCTACTGTAGTCGCAAACTGGTGGTCATCTCGATATAAGACAATGTGTTGTTAACGTTACGAATACCCAGAAGGACAGTGGTTTTAGTTTTTACAGGTCATAAGCCTTTCTGATGCCCTCTGATTTCACAACCTCATTCAACTCTTCTTTTATAGTTACCTTTTTAGTTGTTATTAACTTTCATTTGTTGTTGTTTTATTAAAGGAAAAATCAAAAACGTAATTTGGCGCAGTATAACCTTAGGAACTTTACATTATGTACGTTCAACAACTACATATATCATAGATTGTACCGACTGACAATCTCCACCAGTAGCGTAGCCTCCATACTCAAGTATACCTGTTCAAGACACTGAAAATTCAAAATGGACCCTCATCAGTATGAGGGGGAGAAACTATCCACACACCTTTCTCCTCCCGAGTGTAACTCAGATTTACGTCTCTATCACTACAATATATCTCACATTTTGTGTCAGTACAACTATTTGTTAACATGAAGAAAAATATATTAGTTGAAAAGAAGAGGCTTGAATGAGCTCTTTCGCCAGTTTTCGTTACTGTATATGTGGAGCACTTCGAACATGAAATCCTCAGAGCAACCGCTCAAAGACATAGGACTTGGCTCAGATATGTTAACAAAGCAGGCGTTTCATCTTATTACAAGTGCTACACTTACACTACAGAGCGTGAGATTTTAAACCGGAAGATCACTGGGTTGTTAATTATACCTCTTCAGGGTTTGTTTTATAAGGTATAGGAGTCGTAAGTTCAACGTTTGAAAATTTTAAATCGTTAGTGGCAGTTGGAACTAGTTGTGAGAATTTGACAAGCTACGAGATTGAAAGTTATGATACGTAATATTTCTACTTCGTAATTACTTTTTTTAATGATTATAAGTGTTATTTTATGAAAAGTTACAGCTTTTACAGTGAGGAAGAATATTTTAAAATTAGGTGCGACGTTTCGATAATTGGTTAGCTGAAACAGGACGTAAACGTTAAAGACACTTTTTACAAACAATAGAAAGGATTAGAAATTGGTAACTGAGCAACAGTCACTCCTAAATTTACCATATGCTATATTCAACACAGAACACATAAAGTTAGAATTTGAATACAGTGAATTAAGAGTTTAACTTCTAATTTCAAATTTCCTATTACAGTAATTACACAAACTAATAGCAAACTTACAAAATACAGACGAAACTAGATTAACAAATAAATGAAAGTCAAAAACACTCTACAAGACAAAGGAAACCTAATCATCTACAGTATTTCACATATAAAAAATAATTCCATACCTCTATCAGAAATTGGCTAAATTTAATCTTAACATAACGACTACATTCATTTTCACTTGTCCCCCGCGAAAATCAATGGTTCGATCCCCCTCGGGTTAAGAAAATTATATAACGAGCCCCCTTCCACCAGCATGCATTTACAAAATAGTGTGTATCATTTTACATAGGGGAGAGAGAAAACGTAACTTGAACAGCAGGATTAAAGAGCACAAAAAAAAACAACCATTCTTCCCAAGTACATGGACATGTGAACAAAAACAATCACAGTTATTCTGTACAGAATGTCACCACAATAAAATATGAACCTGATATTAACAGGAAAAACCCAGAAAAGCCTTATTAATAAAATCAAACAATTCCCTTTAATCGTTATTTCTTCAGACATTCCCACATTTCATATTCATCAGTTTTTGTTTACTTTTCTTTTCAGCCACAAATAAATAATTCAACAATTTGTTTATATTTATTATAGCAAAGTGACATCGAGCTATCTACTATGTTCACCGAGGAAGATCTAATACTTGATTTTAGCGTTGTAAATTCATTGACTTACCGCTGTCCGACGGGGAAAAATAATTTGTCAACTTACGCAGAGGGATACATACATGCATAAGTAATCCCTAACAATTCTAAATTTTATATACATTAATATATATTGTTGATTTAAATACTAAAACTTTACCATTAAAACTTGAAGATAATTATAACAGTGATGTAAAATGTCTTATATTTTCTTTTCACACAGTAAATGTTTAAACTTGTCATTGATTAATTATATTTTTGTTTGATTTTGACCAAACGTGAAAAACGGAAGTTAAATCCTTCCAATGCCAAGGTGGCATAAAACACTGAACTCTAACTTAGTTGGCACAAACAGATGAAAATAGTGATAATTTATACCTCCTGGATGCCACGTCAGCTCATCACAGGTTAGCCCCAGCTAACAACTGATTCATCGTACGTTTGGGTAGACTGAAACAATTGGGGTAAAGTGTTTTTCTCGAGGACACAAATGCATTACACTAACCAGCCTCGAACTCACAACCATTCAAATGTATAAATCTAGTAAATCGTTCTGTTACCCAATGAATAAAAAAAAATTAATATATCGATCTTTTGTTGTTTAGCATAAACTTAACATATCTGTTCTTCCTACCGCGAGTATCGAAAACAGAATTTTAGCATTATAAATCCTTAGAGTTACTGTTAGACCATCTGGAACGAAGATATATAGACGTAATATATATTTAAAAAAAAAGACAAAAATTTCTTGTTTGTTCGCCATCTCTAATTTTGAACTGATAACGTTAGAGAGATAGCAGCTAGCCAACAGCACCCTCTGCCAACATTGAGGATACTGTTAGTCAAATAGTAGGTTTTTTTCTTTTCACTCTAGTAATGTACTACGTCTCCATAATGAAAAGTGTAATTCTGTACAACTGAATGCAAACCATAGACACTTAGATTCAGAGTCAGACAAGTGTAACCTTCTGACCAAGCCAAATACAACAAACACTGAAAAAATGTACAATTCCTAATACAACTGAACACAATACAAGGTAAACATACTATTAGTTACTTCTAAATACATAATTCCGGGATAACTAAAGTTGGTATTGGAAAACAAAATTAACTTAAGTACTTCAAATGCCATAACAAAATATACAATCTTACAATCAAAATTAGACAAGATTTATAATGACAAAACAAACAAACATTTGAACAATAGATCACAAAGCTATTCAACATATGCTATTGAACCACACATTAAAAATCCTGCAGCACACAATAAAATGAAAATATTTCAGTAAAAGATAAAAATAAAATCATGCTATAAAGTTGTCATAGGTTAACTAACTCCAGCAGAACACCATTGTGAGCCAAAATACTATAACATAAATTTATAATATATTTTATATGTTTTAAAATTTTAAACCCAAACGTTACAACTGAGATAAATGCAATAAACAGAAAATAAGAAAATAACAGAACATGCAGAATGATGCAGGAGCTATGAATATATTATTTACAAGTGCCGCATCTTTATACAGTTAGTAATGGCTGCCAGGAACTTCTGTAGACTTCAGTTTTTAATTTTAATTTCGATACCATCATTGGTTATTTTCTTCCTCAGTTTATGGCTCTCACGGGCAAGATATAAACCGTAACTGTTACCAGATGACCTCATTTTCTTTACCTTGCTCTTAGCAATGGTTCCACCAAAGGACAACATCCTGTCATAATAGAACGAAAGGTATATTTAGCAGCTTAATGATTCGAATAGCTTTGAAATGGGTCCCACTGTAGCAGTTGGAAAAGTACATTAGAATGGTGTTTCTTCAGCTTTCTAAACGTTCTGTGGGTTTTAAGTAAGAAACAAACTACTTTAAACACCATACCAAGTCGTCACAATATGATGTGTAATGGTACGTGTGTCCACGAAACATGATGGTATCAATCTGCTATTTTTACCTTGGTTTGGTTTGTTTTGAATTTCGCGCAAAGCTACACGAGGGCTATCTGCGCTAGTCGTCCCTAATTTAGCAGTGTAAGGCTAGAGAGAAGGCAGCTAGTCATCACCAACCACCGCCAACTCTTGGGCTACTCCAACGAATAGTGGGATTCACCGTCACGTTATAACGACCCCACGGCTGAAAAGGCGAGCATGTTTGACGTGATGGGGATTCGAATCTGCGACCCTCAGATTACGAGTCGAATGCCATAACCCACCTGACCATGCTGGGTCCCTCACGTCAGTACCTCAGATTAAGATGATTATAAACATAACTAGTTTACTCAGCATCAATGTGGCTTAACTTAGATATTATCTGAGGATAGCAGTAGAATAATACCTAATTTGACATGTATTCATAGAGCTGAATATGGTAATATTAAATGTTTTTTCTTTCTACATGACAAAAACAGTTAAAATGGAAACACTTTAGAATGGGACGTATCATAACTCCATCTTGACACTGTTTGGCACCACATACATAATGTCATGCTGCCGAAGATTGATTGCTTTTTTGAAAGGTATGTAACTGTTATTTTGCAAAGAAAAAACTAAACGAGAACAGCAAAGAGAAGGAAGTAAACATAAGTGAAGATATATATATATATGAAATAAAATACTAAATTACACTAATGTAAGTCTTACAAAACTCAGCTGACCAGCTTCAGTTTCCCACAAAGTACCGACTGAAAATTTTACACTTACTAAGAAAACCTGATTGGAGTATTAACAATAGTGGTGTTCCACCGTTAAGCCAGACCAGCGTTTTATGTTATCATTGTCAACTAACATTATGTTATGTATTCAATAGTAGTAAACTTGTAACAGCATGCTAATTTGTACAAATTTCTGTGTCACTTCCCAACCTGAGTACAAACTGTGCCCTAGGGAAGAAGTTGTAAGAAAGGTTAATCAAGTATAATTGTAGGAGTGACCATTGTTGAATGACACAATTTTAAGACCTTTCATATCAAATGTAAAATTTTATAGAAAACCTGAATATATCCAAATAAATATGAATTTTTCTTTAGTTTCGTTGAAGTAAATGTATGACTTGTTTCAGATACAACACGATTAATATGTTGAGAAAAAATTAACATGTAGAATTTGTTTGTATCAGGTCTTTAGTTCTAAGCTAAAATATCCCTAATGTTAAAATAACAGAACAAAAAGAAGCTGGTTTCTATAGCCAGCACTTGTTACACTCTTGTTTGTGTACGCAGTTGCACTTGATCGCCCCTTATATAAAACCTCAGTGTTCAAAGTGCTGAGTTACAACAAGAGTTCCCCGCTGGTACCACCACCCACCGCCAGTTCTTGGGCTACTCTTTTACCAACGAATAGTGAGGTTGAACGTTACATTATAACGCTCCACAGCTAAAAGGAGTAGCATGTTTAGTGGGACGGTGATGGGTCTCATATTGACGTTTGAAACAGATAATTTATGTTTGTACGAGATTTTTCTCCAGCCGCATCAAGCAAGAACAACAGTAATAAGATAATATAGTATTGTTAATAAAATCATAACTATAGTAACAAAAGAAGTTAGGTAAACGAAATTTACGTAAATTAATGATAAAATCTAAATAACTGCTTCTTGGAGAAAAAAGTAAAAGAATTGGTAAAAATTATAAAAAAGTTCTCTTCTAAATAGGATTGTGAAATAATTTAAAGGAAGGAGGAATATATGTAGTAATAAAAAATTTTTCATAAGGAGTATTAATTATTTTTTTATCTGTAATAAGAAATGTAAGGCCTGGGCAACATCACAGAAGCCTAGAGTTCTTTACATGTCTGTACGTTGCCGAAGTAGATAGACCTGAAAGTCTGGCTGGCTGTGGCCTAGTGGTTAGCTTGCTTGAGCTGTAATCCATAGATTCCTGGTTCACGAAACTGTTTCGCCTCACCTTTTTTGGCCTTGGGGGCTACAACAGTAACCCAAGAGGGCGTTGTTGAACTATCTGTATTCCCTCTAATTCATCAGGGTTGTAGTTGAACTATCTATATCCCTTCAGCTTTATCAATTCAACAATTATGCACGACTCTACAGTTTCTTCATAGTTTTATGGGTCTTTAAAATTTTTTCCCCGGTTCCTCGAAGACACCAACGAAAACGTTGTTGATATTTTAACGGTAACCATCTGCGTATTTGTAAAGTATCTATGAATAAAGAGTTTGTTTATTCTGTCACAAAATTACACAATCCTGTGCCTGTCAGGGAACCAAATCCGCAGCTTAGTTATTAGCCTTGGAGTTTACTGCTAAGGGAATATACACAGTGACACAGTTAGTATGATAAAAAAGGAATCTTGGAATATTGCGACTATTTTAACTTGTGGATGAAACCTTATAAAAGAACAAAATGGAAACAAACAAAAATGTTTAATTATCTAAAGTAAGGCACGATAAAAATATAGGATATCTGGCAACTATGGCTGCCTTTTGGGCGTTGCAAAATGTTTGATTCGGAAATATTTTGGCAAACTTCCAAGTTAAACTCATTTTCCTTTTTATTCTTTATGAATTAGCAAGATGTTTAAAAGTGACTATTTTCTAATTGAAACTGAAATAGAGCAAATGTCAAATAATTACGCAAGATAATTTGTTACCAGATCACGTTCATAACATGGCATCAGAATCGTGTGATGTTGAGGGATGAGTCGTATTGACTGGTTTGGAAACTACTGCCGTTGAGAATCTCGACTGTAGCAACGAGACCAACAATTCATGACAGAGATGGAAATGAATAAAATGTTACGTAGTTCTTACTAATAGAAAAACATACTAGAAATCCTATTAACATAGTTTCATTCAAAAAATGCAGAGCGTAGCCCAGTCGTTTGTACTCCCAGACTGTACAGCCGCGATTACATAATTAGTGAACAGTCTACACGTACTCTGTAAAAGTGAATCAAATTATTCAGTTAGACAAGAGTAGCCCAACAGATGGCAGCATGTGTTCTCGATTAGCCCATCAGTTCAAAACTGGGAACGCTTGGGTGCAATTAGCCCCTTTTATGGGTCTTCGTGGAAATTCAAAAGCAAAGAAAATTCCACCTTTAAAAATGTTTCTATGCCCGATATCAAAGAAATATTACGTTTGTTTTTGTTTCTAATAAGCAAAGCCACGTTCCACTGTTTGCTGTATGAAAAGTGAGGAATCAAACATCGGATTTTAGCGTTGATTAATAAAACGTTACAGTCTATGAAACATAAAGAGTACACAAACGTTACGTAAACTTATCACAACGTCTTTACAAACTTTCAAAATGTCATCGTTTCGTCTTTTTTTTTTCTTGTACTGTTTGTTGTATGATGTAAGAATGTCCTGAAACTTGTTGAATGATGTACGTCCTGAAGCTTGTTGAATGATGTAAGTATGCTCTGAAGCTTGTTGAATGATGTAAGTATGTCCTGAAGCTTGTTGTATGATGTAAGTAAGTCCTGAAGCTTGTTGTATGATGTAAGTATGTCCTAAAGCTTGTTGAATAATGTTAGTATGTAAGTATGTCCTGTAGCTTGTTGAATAATGTTAGTATGTCCTGAAGCTTGTTGAATAATGTAAATATGTCCTGAAGCTTGTTGAATAACGTTAGTATGTCCTGAAGCTTGTTGAATAACGTTAGTATGTCCTGAAGCTTGTTGAATAATGTAAATATGTCCTGAAGCTTGTTGTATGATGTAAGTATGTCCTGAAGCTTGTTGAATAATGTTAGTATGTCTTGAAGCTTGTTGGATGATGTAAGTATGTCCTGAAGCTTGTTGTATGATGTAAGTATGTCCTAAAGCTTGTTGAATAATGTTAGTATGTCCTGAAGCTTGTTGAAAGATATAAGTATGTCCTGAAGCTTTTTGAATGATGTAAGTGTGTCCTGAAGCTTTTTGAATGATGTAAGTGTGTCCTGAAGCTTTTTGAATGATGTAAGTATATCCTGAAGCTTGTTCAATGATGTAAGTATGACCTGAAGCTTGTTGAATAATGTAAGTATGTCCTGAAGCTTGTTGTATGATGTAAGTATGTTCTGAAGCTTGTTGTATGATGTAAGTATGTTCTGAAGCTTGTTGTATGATGTTAGTATGTCCTGAAGCTTGTTGAATGATGTTAGTATGTCCTGAAGCTTGTTGAATGATGTAAGTATGTCCTGAAGCTTGTTGTATGATATAAGTATGTCCTGAAGCTTGTTGTATGATGTATGTCCTGAAGCTTGTTGAATGATGTAAGTATGTCCTGAAGCTTGTTGAATGATGTAAGTATGTCCTGAAGCTTGTTGAATGATGTAAGTATGTCCTGAAGCTTGTTGTATGATATAAGTATGTCCTGAAGCTTGTTGTATGATGTATGTCCTAAAGCTTGTTGAATGATGTAAGTAGGTCCTAAAGCTTGTTGAATGATATAAGTATGTCTTAAAGCTTGTTGAATGAAGTAAGTATGCCCTGAAGCTTGTTGAATGATGTAAGTATATCCTGAAGCTTGTTGAATGATGTAAGTATATCCTGAAGCTTGTTGAATGATGTAAGTAGGTCCTGAAGCTTGTTGGATGATGAAAATATGTCCTGAAGCTTGTTGTATGATGTAAGTATGTCCTGAAGCTTGTTGGATGATGTAAGTATGTCCTGAAGCTTGTTGGATGATGTAAGTATATCCTGAAGCTTGTTGTATGATGTAAGTATGTCCTAAAGCTTGTTGAATGATGTAAGTAGGTCCTAAAGCTTGTTGAATGATATAAGTATGCCCTGAAGCTTGTTGAATGAAGTAAGTATATCCTGAAGCTTGTTGAATGATGTAAGTATATCCTGAAGCTTGATGAATGATGTAAGTATATCCTGAAGCTTGTTGAATGATGTAAGTATGTCTTGAAGCTTGTTGGATGATGTAAATATGTCCTGAAGCTTGTTGTATGATGTAAGTATGTCCTGAAGCTTGTTGGATGATGTAAGTATGTCCTGAAGCTTGTTGTATGATGTAAGTATGTCCTGAAGCTTGTTGAATAATGTTAGTATGTCTTGAAGCTTGTTGGATGATGTAAGTATGTCCTGAAGCTTGTTGTATGATGTAAGTATGTCCTAAAGCTTGTTGAATAATGTTAGTATGTCCTGAAGCTTGTTGAAAGATATAAGTATGTCCTGAAGCTTTTTGAATGATGTAAGTGTGTCCTGAAGCTTTTTGAATGATGTAAGTATATCCTGAAGCTTGTTCAATGATGTAAGTATGACCTGAAGCTTGTTGAATAATGTAAGTCTGTCCTGAAGCTTGTTGGATGATGTAAGTATGTCCTAAAGCTTGTTGTATGATGTAAGTATGTCCTAAAGCTTGTTGAATGATATAAGTATCTCCTGAAGCTTGTTGAATGATGTAAGTATATCCTGAAGCTTGTTGAATGATGTAAGTATGTCCTGAAGCTTGTTGTATGATGTAAGTATGTCCTGAAGCTTGTTGTATGATGTAAGTATGTTCTGAAGCTTGTTGTATGATGTTAGTATGTCCTGAAGCTTGTTGAATGATGTTAGTATGTCCTGAAGCTTGTTGAATGATGTAAGTATGTCCTGAAGCTTGTTGTATGATATAAGTATGTCCTGAAGCTTGTTGTATGATGTATGTCCTGAAGCTTGTTGAATGATGTAAGTATGTCCTGAAGCTTGTTGAATGATGTAAGTATGTCCTGAAGCTTGTTGAATGATGTAAGTATGTCCTGAAGCTTGTTGTATGATATAAGTATGTCCTGAAGCTTGTTGTATGATGTATGTCCTAAAGCTTGTTGAATGATGTAAGTAGGTCCTAAAGCTTGTTGAATGATATAAGTATGTCTTAAAGCTTGTTGAATGAAGTAAGTATGCCCTGAAGCTTGTTGAATGATGTAAGTATATCCTGAAGCTTGTTGAATGATGTAAGTATATCCTGAAGCTTGTTGAATGATGTAAGTAGGTCCTGAAGCTTGTTGGATGATGTAAATATGTCCTGAAGCTTGTTGTATGATGTAAGTATGTCCTGAAGCTTGTTGGATGATGTAAGTATGTCCTGAAGCTTGTTGGATGATGTAAGTATATCCTGAAGCTTGTTGTATGATGTAAGTATGTCCTAAAGCTTGTTGAATGATGTAAGTAGGTCCTAAAGCTTGTTGAATGATATAAGTATGCCCTGAAGCTTGTTGAATGAAGTAAGTATATCCTGAAGCTTGTTGAATGATGTAAGTATATCCTGAAGCTTGATGAATGATGTAAGTATATCCTGAAGCTTGTTGGATGATGTAAATATGTCCTGAAGCTTGTTGTATGATGTAAGTATGTCCTGAAGCTTGTTGAATGATGTAAGTATGTCCTGAAGGTTGTTGGATGATATAAGTATGTCCTGAAGGTTGTTGGATGATATAAGTATGTCCTGAAGGTTGTTGGATGATATAAGTATGTCCTGAAGCTTGTTGAATGAAGTAAGTATGTCCTGAAGCTTGTTAAATGATGTAAGTTTGTAAGTATGTCCTGTAGCTTGTTGAATAATGTTAGTATGTCCTGAAGCTTGTTGAATGATGTAAATATGTCCTGAAGCTTGTTGAATAACGTTAGTATGTCCTGAAGCTTGTTGAATAACGTTAGTATGTCCTGAAGCTTGTTGAATAATGTAAATATGTCCTGAAGCTTGTTGTATGATGTAAGTATGTTCTGAAGCTTGTTGAATAATGTTAGTATGTCTTGAAGCTTGTTGGATGATGTAAGTATATCCTGAAGCTTGTAGAATGATGTAAGTATGTCCTGAAGCTTGTTGAATGATGTAAGTATGTCCTGAAGGTTGTTGGATGATATAAGTATGTCCTGAAGGTTGTTGGATGATATAAGTATGTCCTGAAGCTTGTTGAATGAAGTAAGTATGTCCTGAAGCTTGTTGAATGATGTAAGTATGTCTTGAAGCTTGTTGACTGATGTAAATATGTTCTGAAGCTTGTTGAATAATGTAAGTATGTTCTGAAGCTTGTTGAATAATGTAAGTATCCCCTGAAGATTGTTTTACATTGTATTACATATGTATATATATATATATATATATATATTATATAGATAAATGTATCAACCCTGTATTATAATGTAAATTAATACAAACGTAACAACCAAAATCTCAGTAAGTACTAAGTTTCATGTATATACATACTTGCTAGCCAAAATCTTAAGGCCAATAAACATAAAGGAAAAAAAAATGAAAATTTGCGTTGTTAGACTCAACCACTTATTTGAGTAAAGCTTCGAAAGATGAAAATAAGAAGAGGGAAAAAAACAAACCTTTTTTAGCATTTAATAGGGAAAATGTTGACAAAGCTAAAGCTTGAACACAAATGACTAAATCTCGTAACGTGTTTACCGATTAACGCTTTGTTTCAGTATGGTCTTAAACTTTTGACCAACTAGTATTTATGCTAATTTCATAGCATAACGCTATAAAGTGGAAAGAATTTGAACGTGGCAGAATTGCCGAGCTGCAAAAGCAAGGTCTCTCTCAACGCTGGTGAAATTGGACGTAGTAAAACTGCTGTTGTAAGTGTCTTTTAAGACCATAAAGGATACGGAACGAGAACTTCAAATGGTCGGCCCAAGAAAATTTCGCCGGGTGTGAGCAGGAGAATTCGACAAATTGTCCGGCAAGACACCAGCAGATCATCGAACCAGATTAAGGCCCTTACTGACGCAGAATGCAGCTCAAGAACAATAAGACGGCACCTGCAAGAAAAATGCTTCAAAAACCGTAAACGTCGTCAAAGGCCATGCCTCCTTCCAAACATCTCGGCTAAACTTCGCTGAGAAGCACCAAACATAGGACGTAGAAAAGTGGAAGAAGGTTTGGTTCTCTGACGAGAAAAAAATTAACCTAGATGGTCCAGATGGCTTCCAACGTTACTGGCACGATAAGGATATCCCACCGGAGACATTTTCTACACGACACATTGGAGGAGGTTCCAACATGATGTGGGGTCCTTTCTCCTTTCATGGAACAATGAAGCTTTAGGTTATACAGGGGCGTCAAACAGCAGCTGGCTACATTGTCATGTTGAAGAGAGCATTCTTATTGACTGAAGGCCCTCGCTTGTGTGGAAATGACTGGATCTTTCAGTAGGACAACACTGCAATCCCCAATTCCCGCAGAACAAAGGACTTTTTCATGGCAAATAACGTGATTCTTTTGGACCATCCAGCGTGTTCGCCCGAACTGAACCCCATTGAAAATGTTTAGGGGTTGATAGCAAGGGAAGTCTATAGAAATGGACGTCAATTTCAAGCAGTGCATGATCTTCGTGAAGCCATTTTCACCGCTTGAAATAACATTCCAGCCAACCTTCTGCAAACGTTTATATCGATCATGCCAAAGAAAATGTTTGACGTTATTCGCAATGGCGGCCGTGCGACTAACTACTGAAACCTCTTGTTGGGCATTTCCTACCCTGTTTAGGACTTCTTTTTGGTATGGTCTTAAACGTTTGACCAGCTAGTGTTTAGGACAATTTCATAGAGTTCACATTTTCCCTATTAAATGCTAAAAAAGTTTTTTTTTTAATTTCCCTTTTCTTATTTTCATCTTTCGAAGCTCTACTCAAATAAGTGGCTGAGTCTAACAACGCAAAATGCATATTTTTTCTTTATGTTCATTGTCCTTAAGGTTTTGGCTAGTAGTGCATATATATGTATCAGGTATATATATACATATTATAAATAATATATCTCTTTAAAATAACATTATAGTTAAAATATATTGTTATAGGTTTGGCAATATATTTATTAACATACACATATGTAGTTTATACACTGATACATTTAAGATATAAAAATAACTGATGGTAAAATTGGATACATTGTACGATTTATTAAAAAATAGTTAGAAAAATTAAATTGTGAAGTCAGTCATTTTCTTCATCTATTTATTATTTTAAATTACACTTCTAATTGCAAAACTTAATGTTTTTGTTAAATCGTTCATAAAATCGACATGACCAGACGCTGTATTTGTGTAAGAAGTTATTGGTGTATAAAAGACGTCTCTGGTTTCGGTTTGTTTTGAAGTTCGCGCAAAGCTACACGAGGGCTGTCTGCGCTAGCCGACCAAAATTTAGCAGTGTAAGACTAGAGGGAAGGTAGCTAGTCATCACCACCGACTGCAAACTCTTTGGCTACTCTTTTACCAACGAATAGTGGGATTGACCATCATCTTATAACGCCCTCACGGCTGAAATAGCGAGCATGTTTGGTGTGACGGGATTTTGTACCCGCAACCCTCAGATTACAAGTCGAGTGTCTTAACCACTTGGTCATGACGGGCCCAGGAGTCTCTCCGAAAATATATTAATTTACTAAATTTTGCGTTGATCTGGTATATTGTGTTCTATGTAGGATGAAAGAAACCAAACTGAAAAAAGAAATCGAGGTAATACATTAAGATATTCTGATTAAATAACACTAACACTCAGATCTGTTGAAATAAATATATCTGTTATACCTGTTTTATAAGGTGTTCTTCCCTCACGTTAGTAAAAATTAACAACAGTAAATTTAGTTTCCCGCTTATTATATGTGAACTACTAGAGGTCGATGAATATCGCTGCGAGAGTGAGCGAAGGTGCGTGCCGAACGTGTCCGGGAAGTTTGCGTAGGGTATGTCGGTGTGACGTCCAACGTGAAGTGACGTCGAAGCCGAAACCCTAACGCGCGCTACATCGCGATAGTGACCCAAACTGCTGCGGACGTGTGAGAACAAAAGGACACGACGTCGAGATTACAGTTGGAATGATATTAACAATATTATACGTTTTTTTTTAATTAATGTTTGTTTCTTTACACCCACTCATTCTTTAATAAATAATTTATTTTAATTCTAAGTAGTTGAAATGTAGTTTAAAGAATCGTAATGCAGAATTTAAGCAAAGAGGTAGTAACACATACTAGCAGTGATGTCAAAAGTTTGGGTGTCACATTTCAATATGTAGAAGCAGCGTGAATATTTTAGCCTACAGAAAGATAGATGGGATAACAAAGAAAAAGAATGGGATAGAACTTGAATTGTTCAAATATCACTTGACACAATAGTTTGAAGAATTACAAGTGACATATGGCTATTCAATTGTATCTTAACTTGCAGAAAAATAAAACCAATTTCATTCATAGCAACTGTTTTTCTGTGTATGTGTTGTACAGAAACAAACATTCTACGACTGGAATAGATGAAGCTTCGTATTTGCCACAGTTGTAGTTTTTGTTTATTATACAAAAACATGAGTAGAATGTCTTCTTACACCCTGGTACTGGAAACTTCTTGTATTTAAGGATTAACTACAGTTGACTAGGAAACTTGAATTCCACGTTGTTTCATATAATTCGGTAATTTATCTCGTGGATTCTTCGCCACCTTGAGTCGTCACAGCTTGTTCGTTGTTGTTTCTCTTCCTGAGGAATTATGAAAAGCAAAGTGTATTAAGATAATTTTATTTTCTAAAATAATTTATGAAAGCTAGTTAGTGAATATAGGTCAGATTTTAAACTCTTATTGGCGACATTCCATTTTACCACATCTAAATTATTTGCTTGTTTAATTTTGGGCAAAGATACGCGAGAGCTATCTGCACTAGTCTTCCTTAATTTTGAAACTGACCGTCACGTTCATAACCCATTTAATGCACCGAGATGCAGAGTGAAACGTATATTTGTAATTATTGTTGTTGTTAGTAATATGACGAGAAACATCGAACGATATCGACTCACAAAAATAAAGTTAGATTAAAATCGAACTGATGTACAAACATTTTTGCTAACACTAAAAACTGGACAAACATTCCATTATTTATTTAGAATTCATCACATTGATAGAATTGGTTAATATATATATATATATATTTATCTTATTTTATAATTGGCTTGGTTTGTTTTGAATTTCGCGCAAAACTACACTAGGGCTACCTGTGCTAGCCGTCCTTAAATTTGCAGTGTAAAACTAGAGGGAAGGTAGCTAGACATCACCACCCACCGCCAACTCTTGGGCTACTCTTTTACCAACGAATAGTGGCATTGACCGAAACATTATAACGCCCCCACGGCTGAAAGGGCGAGCGTGTTTGGTGTGACAGGGATTCGAGCCCACGACCCTCGCATTACGATTAGAATTTTATTATATAATTTTATTATTACAAGGATTACTTTGGATTCACAGTTAACTACGTGGATTGAGGGTTAAACTTAATGTCCTAAGCTGCCAGAATCATGCAAGACATTATTGGGATTATGGCCAAAAATACGATAACGTCGAGTTAGACTAATTAATGTATCAATTCATTCTAATCCTTTTATACCTTGATTTCTTGACACTTTAAGTTAGAACAGAATTTAAACTAACTACATTATTTAGTAGATATATTTTAAATTATTGTCTAGGTTGGTACCTTACTTTCGTCGGATGTAACTGTTAGTAATTGCTTTCACTGTTCATTATGCTAGCCTCTTCCCTGATGCCTCAGCGGCAAGTCTGTTTTGCTTGTTTGTTGTTAGGTGCAAAGGTACACTTTGGAATATTTGTGGTGCGGCTACCACGGGTATAGAAACCCATTTTTAGCGTTATAAACCTAGCGTAGGAGTATCCACAATTCGCAATGGACAGAGAACAGATACCTATCATGTAGCTTCGCGTTTGACAGCAAAAAAAGAAACAAAATCATCACGTTAGCTAGAATATTCCCAAATCATTCAAGTTATTCCCTCAAATATTATAACGTTGCCTTTACATTTTTTCAGATAACTGTCGCCAGGGGATGAAAATGTATGGAAAAACTATTGATGTTTTAATTTCATATTTAAGAATTTGACTCGGAAAAATAAATATTCTGCGGCACAATATTAAAATTTTAATATTTAGTGTTTGAAATTGTTTTATATAATTGCAACTTGTAATTACCTGGCTAAATAAAACATTTTCTGTTTCAATCCGAACGCTTCGGAATCTTCAATTGTTTGAGGCAAACTTTCATTTAACGTTTCTGGCACCAGGGGAGCTAATAGTCCTGCTACCAAACACATTCCACCGATGAAGAGAAATGGTATGTATTTATTGTAAGAACCCTTTATAATAGAAAAGAAACAATCTCTGTTTACACAAAATAATTAAATTATTACACTTTATACAACTAAATTTGATAACTTGTGTCTTTAATGCAACAACACTTCTTTAAATATAGGATTTCTAGAATAATACAAAATAATTCTAATTGCAGAAATCAAAATCTATAAGTTTGCTTGGCTTAGGCCTAACATTAGTTAAGCGTTTATTAAGTACGGCTTGTAATTGATAAAAAGATAACACCATAACGTATGTACTCTTTTTTTTTTTGCTTGCGTTTAGTTAGGGCTAAACTTTACCGTATTTAATACAATCGATAAATAACCTAATGATTTTTTTCTATTACATAACATTAAACATTTTTAAAACTTTCATAAGTTTTTATAATATATGTTGTACAAAAGGTCTACTACATTATTTTAGATCCGTCTTTTGTTTGGATTCGTTGAAATAGAGAACGTAAACATTCGCATTTAGATAGTAAGATGCGCACGCAATTTCAGGACAGACAAAACTGAGCATTATTATTGTAATATAACTATTAATAAGTAAATTTAGAACTTACTAAATAGACTATGTAAGGCATGCAAATGATAGCTATAGCAGAGACTGTAGACCCAATTGCTATTCCAATAGATCTCACGGCAGTTGGGTAAAGCTCAGCCGCCTGTTGGTATATTACCATAAACCCTGCAGCCGAACAAAATTTTCCAATCAAGGAAGCTGCCAAGGCTGGGCTTTTGAAATCTAAAAAAAAAAAAACAACATATATACGTTGAGAAAATAATAAATGTATTCTCCATATTTGTTTTAATACAAATTAGAATTGGAAATTACGTGCTGAAAAAAACCTTTTGCGATCGTCGGGTAAAAATTCAGTTCAGAAGTCTTCAGGATTCAGATATGGTCATTCCTGAGAGTAGAGAGCCAGGAAACAGCATCTGTCACCTAAAGGTTTTTCAATGGCTCTTCGAACTGGATAATAGGATTACAGGGTCTTTCGCTAATTCTTTTAACTGAATAATGGAATTACAAGGCATTTCACTGACTCTTTCTTCTGGATAATGGGATTATGAGATCTTTCACTGACTCTTTGAACTAGATAATGGAATTATAAGGTCTTTTATTGACTCTTTGAACTGGATAATGGGAATATAAGGTATTTCACTATTCCTTTAAACTGAATAATGGGATTACATGGTCTTTCACTGACGTTTTGAACTGAATGATGGGATTACATGGTATTTCATTGACTCTTTGACCTGGATAATGGGATTATAAAATCCTTCACCGACCTTTTGAACCGAACACTGAGATTGACCGTCACCTTCACAACTAGTCCACATGAAAAAGTGTGAAGCATCTTCAGCATTATATTGTCTCGAACCTCGGATTCTTCGATACGCAGCCTAGCGGGGTAACCGTAAATCACGCTCTACCCTTAACTAAAGTAAAATAAATAAAGAATTGTTAAGTTCTTCGTTGGAGGGAAAAGTATAAGTTGGTTTGATGAAAGTTTCGGACCAGGTAACTTTCACATGGTATATATATACAATATTATAAGTAACAAAAAACGTAACCACGTGAACCTTTTTTTAAATATTAAACAGGAAAATTAAAATATTAATATTCAGTAAAGTCATCTCCATAATAAATTACATTTTCAAGTTGTTATCCTTGCATACTTTTACCTACACTGGAATGGTTTTTTGTCCCTTATTTTTAGAAATTTACCCTGTGGTTGGTACGGAGGACGTCTTATGTATAAACTAGGATTTTTTAACGAAAATGCTTATAAAAAAATAAACATTTTGAGTTGCGAACCTCTATCTACCAAATAAACGACTGACCAAGCCAACTGTAGCATTATGGTTATTTTATGGAGTGGAACCTTGATTGTGGTAATGATGTAAAAGCAGCAGTCACTCATGATACTTAAATAACATTAACAGTGAAGGCGGTGATTCTTTTAATTGGCACTCCTCCCCTCCCCATAGCTAGCAATTATAGAAGGAAAGTTGTGGAACAATAGTCTCTCCAACATGGCGGTTTCGTCTACGTGTTACATACGGTGACTTTTTTGTTAAAAATACCAAATATAATTTAGATTTGTACCAGGGAACATTGGTTTGTTCATAATTAAGATATATTTACAGATTTGAAAACTGTAACGAAGATCTCATTATCAATAACGAAAACATAAATGATAAAAAATAAACTTTAATAATAAATACGTATTCTACATCATGTATAATATTAAGGTTTTATAAACTTTAATAATAAATACGTATCCTACATCATGTATAATATTAAGGTTTTATAAACTTTAATAATAAATACGTATTATACATCATGTATAATATTAAGGTTTTATAAACTTTAATAATAAATACGTATTCTACATCATGTATAATATTAAGGTTTTATAAACTTTAATAATAAATACGTATTCTACATCATGTATAATATTAAGGTTTTATAAACTTTAATAATAAATACGTATCCTACATCATGTATAATATTAAGGTTTTATAAACTTTAATAATAAATACGTATCCTACATCATGTATAATATTAAGGTTTTATAAACTTTAATAATAAATACGTATCCTACATCATGTATAATATTAAGGTTTTATAAACTTCAATAATAAATACGTATTCTACATCATGTATAATATTAAGGTTTTATAAACTTTAATAATAAATACGTATCCTACATCATGTATAATATTAAGGTTTTATAAACTTTAATAATAAATACGTATTCTACATCATGTATAATATTAAGGTTTTATAAACTTTAATAATAAATACGTATTCTACGTCATGTATAATATTAAGGTTTGTTATAAGAAAATAATTCAATTTCCTTAGTGGATAAAGAGGTAAGCTTACCCCTTCTTACCAGGAAATACAGTAAAGCAAAATTTATTTAGTAACTTTGGTTTGATTATAAAGCTCGACACGTTGGGCGTCTTTTTTTCTTTAAAGAAAAAAAATATTTAAAATTGCTACTTCATAATAACTTTACTTACTAGCAGGCAGGAAAACAGGGAGCAAACAGAAGAAGCCTGCTATGAGAATAAAGCCAGTGCTAGCCCATCGTCTGCCCCATTTATCCATGATGTAACTACCAATAAAGAATGCAGGAAGTTCGACGACAGACAGACAGAAATAATTCAAGAAATCATTTCCACCGAGGTTTGATATGTTGATTATCAGGCCGAAGTAAGTGACCGAAATCGCTGTCCTGTAAAATATAAAACCAGAACACGTTCGTCAATACCCTTGATTATTTATTTTATGTCTATAGAACTGCATGGTTAAAAAAATGAAAAAAGTTTTAGAAGCATAGATTTATGGAAGAGTGCTTTATATCAACTGTAAAGGTCATTAATGACCCTCTGATTCTAGAAATCATTGAATGAATGAAAGTAAAAGAGCAGCCATATATATATGTCCTGTCTAGCTGATGAATTATAGTGTTAAACGAACTGACTCCTGGACATTGGCCTGTGACAGAAATAGATCGATCTTAAATGCTATTCTTAAATAGCTTTTATTTGGAATATGAAATGGACTGATTAATAGGAATGTCAAGAATATATTATATTTATGGGATACTTACGTCCCTACTAATTTTTAATGTATGTTCAAGTCTCTCCAGTTTGGTGGTATGGTACCTGCTCACAAGATTGGAGCAGATTATTTATTTAACAGTGATCTTTCTACCTTAATCTTTGACCTTCAATAATTAGGTCATGTCTAGAACTTTGCGTGTGTTGTCTACGTTTGCTTAAACCCATCCATCCGGTCTAGAGATATTCTGTCCACAAGATCGGAACGGATTGTGATCTTTTGACCTTCAAAAGTCAGATCACATCTAGAGCTTTTGATGTAGAACCTGTTGTATACGTGTGGATAAAAACATCCATCCAATCTTAAGGTACACTGTCCACAATTTTGAGACAAACAGACAGGGGCAAACTTATATGCCTTGCCCTTTGATGTTTCACAGTAGGGGAGGTGTTTAAAAGTCATATCGGTAGTCAGTGTGACATAAATATTAGGGTTAATGGTTTGAAATGTTTTATCACTTTTGAGGTTCATTACTGAATACAGATGTCAGTGTTAATAGAAGCCTTTAATGCATCATTTATGATAAAATAATTTATTCTTCGAAGTAGTATTGGTTTATACATAGTTTTAGCCATCCACCTATTGACCCATCTGTGAATTATCATACAATACTTACAACACTTACCAGATTAATGTAACGATTATTAATTTTTTCCGAAGTTGTGGATATCGAAATATGTCTAACACGGAATGAGTACTTTCTTCGCGTCTGTGGTCCATGAGCGTCTGCCCAACTTTCTGTGAAAAAATAATTTAAAAAAGGAACTTAATAAATAAAGAAACAATACTCAGTATAGTGTAACGTGTACGCTAAGAAAGAAATCCAAAATTTTAACATCACTACTCAAAATGTGAAGGAATATACATTATTACATATTAGGCCCTTACGACAGATATTGCATTTTCAATTTTGTCTTTGTTGAAAAGAACTCTGTCATACCATCATTCTAGTGCTGCCCCACTGAGAAAATGCCAAATAGTAAATTAGGCGCAATGCCGTAATATTATTTACACATATCTAAATTAATTTAGTTTCTTAAATGGTGAGTTAAGAAAGACTTAAAAGCCGCGGAAACACATTTTGCATAAATTCAGAGCGATTACAAAAATCCTAAAATGTTTAAAAGTCGTCACTGGTACTTCTGATTTGGTTATGGTTAAATGCAAAATAAAAAATGGGTTATTTGTACTCTGTCACTAATATCGAAACCCGAATGTTGGCGTCGTAAACTTACAGACTTAACACTGTACCACTAGAGTGAAACATCACATAGCCATTCAGTATGTCTTCTATCATTCTTAGTTACTATTTCAGTATTTTTCCTAACAGAAACTAATACAAGTTTTTGTTTTTGACAGCGTATGTTAATTCCTGTAACTGCTGCTCTGACTTGTTCATTCAAATGTAAATCACTAATCTGGTATTGTTGAAAACAGAGAGAAGACACTAACAGCAATTCTAGTATGTAACTTAATATGGTTATAAAATACATCCAACGGCTTTAACAAACGTGATCATCTTCAGTGTGATTATGTTAACATTTTGTTCCATTGAGAGATTGTTTATTTGTTTTTGAATTTCGCGCAAAGCTACTCGAGGGCTATCTGCGCTAGCCGTCGCTAATTTAACAGTGTAAGACTAAAGGGAAGGCAGCTAGTCATCACCACCCACCGCCAACTCTTGGGCTACTCTTTTACCAACGAATAGTGGGATTGAACGTAACATTATAACGCCCCCACTGCTAAAGGGGCGAGCATGTTTGGTGCAACGAGGATTCGAACGTGCGACCCTCAGATTATGAGTCGAATGCCTTAATTAACCCACCTGGCCATGCCGGGCCCCCATTGAAAGAAGGAGCATTTAAAATACAATAACTTGGGTGAAAGGGGTCTTTATGTTATCTGTGTGTGTGTGTGTGTGATGTAAACATATTCCAGAATTGGTAAGAAAAGGAAAGACTTAAATAATAAAAAAACGTATGTTTGAAAATTGAACATCCTTACCAAAACTTTTACTAGTAAGTCACTGGGAACCTCTTTCTTATTGGTTATTGCTATGTGTTTCAAAACCTCCCCTGCTTCATCATATCTTCCATGGGCAATCAGAAAACGAGGAGAGAAGGTCAGGAACCTGGAGTGGAGAGTATAAAACTAAGCTTAGAATTGGATACATGTCGAAGTAGGCTTAGACTGCATAAAATTTAATAAATGAAATATTTATTTATTTATTACTTAACATATTTATTTATGATCCACTTCAGTAATTTTATAGACCTTATTATGAGATTGTATTACATGAATTATATATTATTATTTTCTATTTTCAACATTGGTTTTTTATACCTAATTTTGAATTTCAATAACATTTGAAATTATGTGTCTAACAAAAGAAAGAAAAAACGCTAGCCATTTGCCCTTAATTGCGTAGAAAACTTGTGGTGATTCTTAAACCCATAAATCATAAAACCTAGAAATTATATAAATGACTAAAGAAACTAACTGTTAACTTTCATTTTTTTCCTGGGATGTACCTACGGCAAAGTCAAATTATCGGGCTCTCACATTCTACAATATAAAAGTCTTGTTTATATGTTTGTTGTTAAACACAAAACTGACGCGAGTATTAAAGCTCAATTTTTAGCTTTATAAGCCCTCAGACTTGCCAGTGAGAAAAAAAAATGTAACGGATATAAAATAAAGATATTTAACAGAAAAATCACACGGTAATTAAATCAAGCAGTTTCATGTGATAAGGTCATATTATCGGTTGCTTTACTTCATAAAATCGTTTTATTGGTCGCTTTACTGGATAAGGTCGTTTTATTGGTTGTTTTACAGGTAGAGTCTTTAAAAGTGATTGTCATAATAGTTGTTAATTTGGAAACAAGTTATTCCTACAATCATAACGAAATAAAAAAGGCGTTAAGTTAAAGTTAAAGATATTGGTTTAATACTTTAAAAAACGTTTAAAATATTTATAAAATCATATCTAAAAATTTACCTAATTTTTGGAAATTTTAAAATGCAGCGATTGTTTTAATACTTTTTCCCCCTATTGAAGAAACAGGAACAGTTTATGCTATATGTTAGAATATACATGATGACATAATGCGTTAAAAATCTAATTATTTCAACATAAGTATCCTAAGTTTCCTAAACAGTTTAATCACTGAAACATCACAGTAATCGTATCTACTTACTTCCAGTAAGCCAAGAAGAGCGCAGTAGGCAATGACGTCACTAGAGCTAGGGTCACCCAACTGCGAGACAAGAATGCCACTAGCGCCAGACAACACGAGCCCAGAGTCCAGAGAATCCAAGAGAAGCACACTAAACGAGATCTCACAGTAGAACCCACTTGTTCAACAGCTAAGAAAGATTACATAGAAAATAAATGAAAGAAAAAAATTAAATAATTGGTATTACTCGAATATTGGGTTGCTTATAAAACAATCACGTTTTTATAAGAAACTGTTTGATATTTGCCTCAACATCGATGAATGAAATGTACGTTTGCGTACTTATCTTTGAAGAACGAAAACCCATATTGATGATTTCAATTTTCAACTGTTTACATGTCTCTCATAATTTCTGGTAAGGTTTTTGATATTTTTGTATCCCGTTTTCCTCCTTTAATTTCAATATAAGCCTTGTCCTAGCTAGTTAGTATATTATAAATCCAGTCGTTACCATTAATAACGGTTGTTCCCGAGTTGAAATGGAATTATTAGAGCTGGTGAGATGTAAGTTAGAAAAGTACTAATTTTGTAATTACAATAATTTAGTTTCATAAATTAGTTAATTCTTTTATTCCTTCTAACCTAGTCCGGTTAAGGCGCTCGACTCGTAATCCGAGGGTTGCGGGTTTAAATTCCCGTCACACCAAACATGCCCTTTTAGCCGTGGGAGCGTTATAATGTGTCGGTAAGTGCCATTATTCGTTGGTAAAAGAGTAGCCCAAGAGTTGGTGGTGGATGGTGATGACTAGCTGCCTTCCCTCTAGTCTTACACTGCTAAATTAGGGAGGGCTAGCGCAGATAGCCCTCGTGCAGCTTTGCGCGAAATTCAAAACAAACCAAACTTTTTGATGACGAGAAACCCACTTGAAATAAAAATGTAACTCAGAACTGCTGAAAGGAGTATTAACACTTTTATTGATAAGGAAAGAACAACGTTTCGACCTTCCTAGGTCATCTTCAGGTTGAGGTCTAACCTGATGAAACTTTGTAGAATGGACGGCTACTGCCTGTTTTGGAGACACAAGTATAGAGAACGACGTTTCGAAAGTCTTCCGCCTTTCGTTTTCAAGTTAGTGTGTGTGTTATTTATTTATTTTAGACTTGGTAGTATTTTAGGTTTTAAAGACGGCAAACTCGGGGCGCTCAGAAACTTTTGTTTCTCTTCAGCCCCACACGTGTATAAGGTGGGTCGTGTCGTGAATAAAAGGAAAAACGAATTGACTGGTGTATGACAAAATATAACTATAAAATATGAAAGTTGAGGAGTGGGAGAGCTGGATTTGATTGCATTGGACGGAAATAATCATGCTCACGAGCAGGGAGACCAAGGTTGCAGGTTCTTCAGGGGACCGGTGACAAAGAGGGGGACATGGGTAGAGAGAGAGAGGAGAAAGAGAGAGCGTGAGAGAGAGGAAGAAAGATAGAGAGCAATACGGGGGAGAGAAAGGGGAGGGAGGAGTGGAGAAAGAAAGGAGTAGATACAGAAGGTCTTTTTAAGGGCCAGGGTGCCTGGGATCCATGATCCAATGGCGAGAAATTAGATGTGGGGGAAACCGGAGTACCCGGAGAAAACCACTTTCACTGGATGGGTACCGCGTGTGTGTGTGTGTGTGTGTCGGTGTTGTCTCATTTTTATAGTGTCCTGGTTGATTGTTGAGAGCATGTTATGATTGGTTAGATTATCACTCTTTCTGATTGGAGGATATATTTCCTGTAGATTCAACCAATGGCAGCCACAGGTTACTCACCACTAATCCGGAATATCTATTTAGTGAAGGTTTAATAGTGTTAATATAAAATTATTCTTTGATTTTTCTTGTCTTCCATAATTAGTCTGTGTCGATGATTCTAGTTTTCTCCCAGTTTATTCTGTGTCCATTTGATGTCACGTGCTCTGCAATGGTTGAATTTTCTGTTTTCATGAGTCTCGTATTATCTTTATTTTCTTTTATTCTTGTTACGAGTTTTCTTCCCGTTTTTCCAATGCATGTATCGTTGCAGGAACATTGTCCTCTACACTTATGTCTCCACAACAGGCAGTTGCCGTCCATTCTACAAAGTTTCATCATGAATACTCTGCCTAAACAATATATCAAAGAAGGTTTAACCTAATTTTAGAACTGTAACTTACCAGAGTCTGGGATTTGTGGGGCCAATGATAAAATCTATCACAGCAAGCACCTGTAGTCGTTTATCTATATAAACCATTTACGAAAACAAATACAACCTGGCGTAAAAAATAGATCAAAGGATTATTTGTAGTTTAGGTTTTATTTAAGTTATAAAAACAATATTGCAACATCAGGCAGTTCCTTTCCGCATCTTTTATTTATGTTTTAATCTATAAATTATATATAATAATTTGGTTACCCTAAAATTTCGAACTTTCGAGGTCATATCTTTCGTCTACTTAGAAATAGAATATACACAAATCACGTTCTGTGGTTTCAATACTTACTTAGGATGTAAGGAAGCTGAAAATTGGAAGGCAGAGTTCCTCCTACGAGCATGCGCAGAATGGCAAAAGTTGAAAAGTTTGGAGCAAACACAGATAGTACGCCACAGACAATGGCCACAATGATATTCATAAAAAATGCATTTCGACGGCCCAGTCTGAAATCAAAGTAAAATTTTCATCGTAACAGAAATTCTTATATTGTACGTTTCACAATTATCTGTATTACAAACGATTTTTAAGCGCTATCCAGCGCTGACGATATAATTACATAAAATTGTTTATTATAGACGTACATCACAAGGAAATGTATTATCTCTCCAGCTAAACTGCATTACGAAAATGTAAAACTCATACCATTTATATACAAGTGTAAAATATACCATTTTAAAGTGAAAGTATCTATAGCCATAGCACGCAAAGGTAACGGGGATATTCCGCCTATTAAACACAAATCAACAAACCCAAAACTAGAGACCAATTCAGTTAAAGGTCTGGATCTGGGTGACAGAACCCATAACGTCCTAGGCCCCACTATTACTCACCGCTTATATTCGGGCGTGAGCATTACAATGTGTAACAAAATTTTTACTTTTTCTTGTTCCTGGGCAGAAAGTGTTATTTCCCAATTGCTTATGTCTAAAGTAAATGGAAAAGACCTATTTTTTCTTCAAATTTTGCTTTTGTGACCTGGGAGCGTATAACGAAAACAAAATGGGAGACTATATCTGGGGCTGATATGTGAAAGTGATTTACATTACAGTCGCAAATTTCGAAAAACTGCTCGCTTCTAAACATTTGTGTATAACATTAGTATAAATATATGTAAGTCTTGATTCATATGTTGTTTTATTCAAGTATTATGTAAATGAAAATGTGTAAATTTGCCCATTTTTACATAGAAAATAGGTTAATTTCTAAATTTCATTATCCAGGTCACAAAAACAAAGTTTGAAGGGAATAATGGCCATTTTCTGTACTTTTACAACATAAGCAACTAAGAAATAACATACACTATCCAGGAACAAAATTTGTATTGCATAGTGTTATAGTTATCCATAAAAACATGAAACTAGAAATCAGTCACCCTCGACTTCTATTTACAAATATCAATACCCAACCTTCACCCTTTAAATAATGTTTGTTTGTTTAGAGCTAAGCAGAAAGCTACACGATGGGCTATCTGTGCTCTGTCCACCACAGGTATCGAAACCTGGTTTTTAGCGGTGTGAGTCTGCAGACATACAGCTGTGCCACTGGTGGCTTAAAATAATGAAAATAGGAAACATGTATCTTATATCACCCCTTATTTGTATCAGAGAATATTACTTGGCTTATTAAAAAATCTTAATGACGGAATGGTAGAAAAAAACAAATGTAAGCCTAAACTATTGTGTGTACGTTAAGTGTGCATCCTAACATGTATCAAAGAGGGTTTTGGTTTTATGTCTTATTGCTTTTATGTTTAGCCATATAAATTTCAAGTGACATGTACAGACCCAAACCATTTTATAAAAGCTTAAAATTATGCGTTTTAAACCTTCAATCAGCATTTTTTTTTCTTTGAAGTAAAAACCAGATAAAGATTTTAAATTTCTGTGAAAGGTGTTCTGAAGCTGCGCATATAATATAAACGTATCGTAACAGCGAGAAATGTCGGACTTTAGTCGACCTACCCTGAACAAGCGTCGCTTTGTGTTTCTTTTTGGATCTAAGGTCGCCATAACTAACAAACTGGTCGATCAGTGTCTTTATGTGTAGTTGTAGCTGGTGCTACACCATTGGACAATCTTACGACATGAAATTGAAATCCATTCTGGTAAAAAAAAAAAAAGACATGACCGATTTCCACATTATCTAATAAACATGTTGTCTAATAAACCAATAATGTTATTTTACTGTGTAGCTACAAACATAAACACACAAACAATCAATTAAATTTTGTTAGAAGTTTCTTGTAATGTAAGCTGAATTTCATTACTAAAGGTCAGTAAAAATTTCTTGAACGCCACATGTAAGTGGAGCTCTCAGAGTGTTCGAGTTTCCAATCAACATACAATGTTTATTGAACATTGAGAAGGATGAAAACGACCCGGATTAAACCTCTCTTAACCGGTTCAGTTATTGGTGGTATTTTTTTAAATCCTCAGTGGAGTTTTATCCCACCAAGGAGATCTTTGACAACGATTAGATCAAATCCAGTTGTTAGAATACACTTATATATTTGATAACTGCTTTTATGAAGAAATGATAAAGCCATTGCTCCCTGTATTAAACATGAACCAAACTCTTCTTTGTAAAAACATTGGTAAAAAGATTACTGTTCGATGGGGATACACCTCGCTAATCTAATTTGTTTTCACGATCGGCTCTCTGTAGCTCTGTCCACATGAAGTTCATTTGATCGGTTAAACATTAATGTCCCTTGAAGGTTCGAATATTAAGAAGGTTGTTTACAAAGGAATGTGTGAATTCGAGTCTTCAGTCTGAGACTGTTGATCGAAATACCACAACACTATATATTTTGTCGAATTTCGAGGTATTATTATAAAAACGAAAAACTATATGACAAACAGAATATTCATTTAAGCTACAATAATAAATAACTCGAAATTCTTTAAGTGTCTTAAATATAACATGAAACTAGACTCCGAAATATCGTATTAAGAGTTATGTAATAGCTGACGCCACGTGCACATTTTACTTTCAACGTATTAGTTAGTGTCTATCGGAAGTGGCGTTACTCACTGATGACCCCAAGATATCTATCCTAACCGTGCTGACGTGGATGGCGTCCCTTACAATAAATCGTCTTCGTTGTGAGATAAACCAGTTTCTGTTTGTTTATTTTTATCTTTTCAGTCGACAAATGAAAAATAAAACTTTTTAGGGAAACAAACTAGTAAACTATGCTAAATAGATAAACTATCATGTTTGACTTAGACAATGACGGCTGCTTCTGTGACACTATGAAGGACTGCTGTTGTAAACTTCGAGCGACATTTTATATGACTCGTGAATTAAACCTTCAAGTAAGAGACCACTAGGGTTGAAACAGAATGATTCCTGGTTTGGAACTATTGACCAGAGGAAGGGCAAACAGCAGAGATGAGCTGGGTGGGCTCATGCTTTACAGATCTTATGACTTCAAAATGATATTTTTTGTATGTCATAAAATGTTTCAAAAACTACGAAAAGATCCACCTGTTTCTGCACATTTCTTGTTCTGAGCTATTAAGAAAAATACATTTCAACGTTAAAATTAGTGGCACACAGGGACTTCTGGGTGTCCATAGTAAAAAAAAAAAAAGATATCTTATTAAATGTTGATACCAAATAACTGCTACATGTGGTTTTGTTTTACTATTTCTGTACCAGAGGTAGTCCTCAGTTTGACATAATGCCCTTTAACGATTCTCAACTTCCCACGCTTGCCTTACGATGTCAGAAAAGTTCTCCCTTGTTTGTCAATGGGTCTCTATCCTTTCAATGTTCTCTGTACATTACTGATAAACGTCAAGACATATTCGTGCTAATTTGACGTATTGGGTTCGGTTCGCTTCCAGCAATTGAATGTGAGTGTGTTGTGTACAGTGTAAGGCTCACAATACTTTTGTGCGCATCTAAAGGGCTAATCAGAGGTATATCTCTTGCACAGCTTAAATCGTGAGGGGAGGGTGGCTTACAACATATTGCAGCTTGAACCTTGGATCTTATGATCCACAACCTAGCATGTTAACTGCTAGATCACGTCTGCGCTTATTCTTTTAATAGTCGCTACTGTGAACAAAGACATGAAGCCATGCTGTGTTTGTTTGTTTTGGAAGTTCGCCTAAAGTACATAGTAGCCATCTCTAATTTTGAAACTGATACAACAAAGGGAGGGTAGTTAATTAACAACACCCGCCACCAGTTCTTTGGCCACTTTAATCGAATGGTCGGATTTGATCTTTATTCTTATAAAGCACCCATGGCCTCAAAGTTCGAAGTGTAATCTCGTGTAAGGGGACGCTAACCTAGGATCATCTGATTTACCTAAATTTGGCACGTTAGCCACAAAGCAATGTTTGACTTAAGGAACATTGTGATTTAAACAATAGAAAAAATGGATTTTATAAGTTGTAGAAAATATATAAAAGACAAATAACAACACTAAGTTTATATTTTTCATTGTATACTTTACATTTTAATTGATTAAAATACACTCTGAAAAAGTATATGTATCGTAAGTATCATACATTTAACGTAAACAATGATAAGAACTAATATATACATTAAACGAATTCCTTATATATAGGTTATTTCTGCACAAGAAATGATAACGAATACATCTCAACTCCTTAGTTTTGTCACCTACAGTAATACAAGGTGTTTACAAAGTCCTGTTTCGGTTTTAAACGTTTATTAGAAAGAAACTAATTGAGGTAGAATTATGCAGTTTTTAGCACCTCATTGCTTAATTAACAAAGTCTTTTTTTTAATTTATAGATTGTAATGGGAGTATCCAGTTGCTAATGACTGACGTTTGAATTAAGATGGCGACATATGGTACGGATACCTCAAGAAAGAGAATCGTTATCTTAACTTACGGTGTTGCTAAGTAATCGACTTGAATTTTATGTGGGAGCCCATATCAAAAGTTATATTTCAACGATTGGTCTCCTAGAACAGGTCCAGAAATTTCATTGAAATAGTTGTTGTGGGTGTTTTCATTTTGTTCGTCTGTGAACTGAATATTTTTTCTTTAACCTTTTGAACACTGCATAGGTCCTTATGACCAACTTCGTAACCAGTTGTACTCGTTACGATTTACATACTGCTAATTTCTAAAATGATTAAGTGAAAATCACAAAATTTGGTAGACCTTAGTAAACATTACAAGGCTTTTGCAACGAAAACCAGATTTTATGATGCAGTACATTTACCACTTTAACAGGCAATTCTGAAATGGTTAAATGTTGATGGACAAAATAAACAGCTTTTTGACAGTTCAATGTTTAGATAAGAAACTATTTTCTGTTAACACTCATATTAAAGTTATAATTTATTAATGAATTATTATCAATGGTGAAAGGAGTTGGTCATTTGTCGTCTCAAGTGACATTGTCTTATTATTCTTTTAGTGATAGAAGTTGGACCAGAAAATACCTGAATATAATCATGTACATTTCTTTTGTCTAAACACCATGCGCATTTCATATCGTTGATCAAATATTGAAGAAAATTATTGATTATTGGGACATAAGAAAAACGGAAAAACTAATATTATCACGATATAAGTTAGAAAAATTGGGAAATTACTAATTATTAGGGATATAAGAAAAAGTGGAACCATGCTGACTTGCAAGCTACACTTTATATGAATCAGCAATTGATCAACGAATTTCCAAGCTTATGGACTTCGATTCCTCGTGATGGACAGAGAGCAGCTAGTCTATGCAATGTAGGTAATTCTGTACTACTTTAAATTTCTCGAAAAACGATCAAAAACGTCACCGAAGTTATGAACTTGTGAGGAATAGTCAGAAGTTGACTCACCCCTCGTGTGGTAAGGAATAAAAAAATGTATTCACTCAAGCGAATCTGGTGTGGTAAGGATGAGGTTACGTTTCATTTTACTTACCCAAAAAATGAGAAATAAACAGCCTAAAAAAGAAAATATTCACGATAGATTAAAATAAACACCCAACAGTTAAAGAAAGAGGTGAGGAGATCAACTTACTTGTCGGCGATTGCACCAAATATTAGAGCACCCATCACAGAGCCGACATTTGATAAAGTTAGAACCAAACTCGATAAACTGTCGTAATCACACACCAAGTTCCACTGTAAAAAATTATGTACAAATTAGGGCTTTATATTTTAGAATCACATAATATATAAAATATCTTACCTGCATACGAGAATAAGTCCAAAACACTGACATAAATATAATGTAATTAATGCTTACATATTTCAAATTACCTGTTTGTTTGTTCTTACAAAAATACGAAATAAAAACCTTGATACAAGTTAAAGTTTTGTTGTTTGCTGTTAATTACCATGAATTTTATATCATTTTAAAACGAATAAGGTGTGTTTATTTGGTTGTGGTTAAACGCAAAGCTACACAATAAATTATCTTCGCTGAAAACTGACTTTCAGCGTTATAGATCCGTATATTTACTGTTGAGAAAATGGGGCGGAGCGAAAGCATAGTGTTAATTGTGTTTTGTTTTTTTTAATTTTGTTTAATCAGAATAATTGGTCTTGGAATGTCGCACAAAGTTGCAAGAGAGCTATCTGCGCAAGCCGTCCCTAATTTAGTAGTGTAAGACTAGAGGGATGGTGGTTGCTTATCATCACCCACCGCCAACTCTTGGACTATTCTTTTACCAACGAATAGTGGGATTGACTTTTACACTATAACGCCCCAATGCTGAAAGGACTAGCATGTTTGGTGTGACGGGAATTCGAACCCGAGACCCTCGGATTACGAGTCGAGCGCCCTAACCACCTGGCCATGCCGGGCCTAATTTCGTTTAAAGCTATTCGAGTCGTCCCTAATTTTGAAGTTATAAAGTAGAGAAAAGACAGCTTGTAAACACCAACCACTATTAGTTTACTCTTTACCAATGAATAGTGGGATTAATCGATGAATTATAACGCCCCTACGTCTGGGGGTGAGCATGTTCGATAACGGAATTAGGCTCTTTTAATGTGTAAGAAGGAAACAATATTTAAAAAGACAAGCAAATATAAATTATTTATTATTTTAAATTTTCTAATTCAAATCTTTTAATATCTGAGTTTCTTGTTGTCAAGATAGTTAAAAAATACATTTTAATCTTATGTAACATAGTGCTGGCACTCTAGTCCTCAGAGCTATCGTACAAACCACATACATATTTTTCTACATTATCATACACCAAACTGTTTGAGAGTCCACAGGGTCAGTAAGGAAATACAAGTCACACTGTCGATTTAAACAATAGTAACGCCAGTACTGCAGTTAACCCCAGAAACTGCAATGAGGTTTTCTGTTCATTTAAAAATGAACCAGACAGTGTGTGAATTTATGTGCAACTTTCTATCTATTTCCTTACCCTGAATGATTTAACAGGTTAAAACATACTATCTAGTTCTTTAATGGTTTAAGGGGTTAAGTGTTCTATCTAGTTCCTTACCCTGAATGGTTGACACTAGAGCGTTTACTTAACACGATTCAGCGTGTGGACCACACTGGTAGCGAATAGAATATAAACAAGTCGCTAAGTTAAAGAGTTATTGAGAATTGTGATCGAGGCCTTACGTCTAAATTCCGTCATAACATATTATCCAGCACGTATATTATTAGACTGTCTTACCCTTGTTGCAGCTGTCTGTTGGTAGAGAGTACGGTCATACACCCATCCATTCTGACAGGACTGTACGGGATGGTGCGAATGTAGTTTGGGGAGTACGGTTGTTCCGTTGAACCACGTTACGTTACGAAGTACGGCTGTATAGTCCAAGTTGTACATTGTACATCTGCTGTACTGTTCCTCTCCGTTTCTCACGACTTTCGGAACACTTAAAATCTTCTGTTCTTCGATGGTCAGGTTCGTTTCTTCGAATTCCGGGATGTGACACCAGTGATTAGGAACGGCGACTAAGAATATGACATTCATTACGTAAAAGGCAGTTGCAAATGTCGTAGGGGCCATGAAATATAATAAGAGTTTCTTTTGGTAGGGACCAAAATCACCGACCTCCGACAGAATGTCTTCGAATTCCATAACTCTAAAATAACTTATCTCGTGAGTTTAGCTACTCAGAGAAACTATTACTGTACGGGAGTAACTTGCTCTAATGTGCAGAACAATTAACTCGCGTGAGTTATTATATACTTTATTTCGATACTGCTACGGGAGACTTCGTAATGACATCACGGCTAGTCGATCCCAAAACTGGTAATAGCCGGTATTTCATCGTATGAATCCCTTTAACATCCCTCCCTCCTTCCTTTTTTTCCCTCGCATTTTTCTAGATCAGCTGATCGTGTTGACCGTTCGCACCGGTTAGGGGCGGTTAGCTGATAAAAAGCACCCAATTATTAATATATATATATATATATATATATGCTGCATTCACTTATAAGTTGAAATGATGAACCAACACATATGAATATAGAATGTACGAGCTGGACTTTTAAACCCAGGGTTATTTAAAGAAAAAATATATAACTTACGTGGTTGATGGTTGCAGAAATCACATATTATACAGCAGCAGCTGTTTCTTTTCCTCTACTTAGTACCCCCTTCATAGGATGATTCAGCGGTAGCTTGTAGGTTTACAACGCTAGAATTTAGGGCTCGATCTCTGCGGTGGGATCATTATACGCTGTTGTGCAGTTTTACAAATTCCTTAGAGACACATGTTGTGTAAACCTAATTCGTGTGATAAACTGCCATTCAGTTTCATATTTACCATCACATACGTACGATTCGTTATTCGGTTCGTGTGGATTTATACTGTTAGACACCGGGTTTCGATACCAGTGGTGGGCAGAGTACGGATAGCCCTTTGTGTAACTTTGTGCTTAATAATAAACAACAACATTTTGTTCGTTTAAAAGCTAATGTCATCTTAAGTTTTATAACCGCACAAATCCAGAATTTATAAGGTTCTGTCCATCTAAGAGCAAATTTATTTTGCAGTAGAAGATAAAGGCTGTGGTTGTAACAAAAACCTAGTCACTTACTGGAACCACTATTATCCACCTTCTGTAGTTGTTTATATTGTCCACCTTCTGTAGTTGTTTATATTGTCCACCTTCTGTAGTTGTTTATATTGTCCACCTTCTGTAGTTGTTTATATTGTCCACCTTCTGTAGTTGTTTATATTGTCCACCTTCTGTAGTTGTTTATATCGTATTTGAGCTTCTTCTTCATTACTTCTTCTGCATTATGTTTTCTAGCTTTCAACAGTCTTGGGGTCGAGCGAGGTCCAGTGATTAGAGCGTTGGATGGTGGATCTGATATTCCATGATTCGCATCCCATCACTACTATAAACAACAACTTTGTTTCGCTATTTGTTACCTTGGAGATGCTACAATTGTGGTGATTAAATACCGCTATTCGATCAGATAGCCCAAGAGTTGCGGTGAAAGCGTTGACTAGGTAGATGTTTCTTAATATCAATGTTATGAACGACAAGTGTAGATAACTTTGGACAAAATTCAATAAAGATGAACAGCCTTGGCCTTGGGAAAGGAACTCAGCAAGATGGTTTCAAAGCAAGGCGAGCTCATATCCCAAATATAGCTTGTCTAATATACAACCTGTCGCTTCCTGAATTGGAGTTTTTCATTTATTGAAATGGACAGGAGGGTGTCTACCCAAGGTTTTATGAAATCTCTTTTGTTTACGTCCTCCAGTGACTCAACGTTAAGTCTGAAGGTTTATAACGCTAAAAAACTGGGTTTCGATATCTGTGGTGTTGCTTTGTGCTTAACTACAAAAGAATCTCTTTGTCACGCTTAACTGAGAACAATAAGTTAAAACATAATTAGCTCCTACTGCCTCACACTTTTCTGCCGTCAAATAACAGTTAAGTTCTGGTTCTTCTTCAAAGGCCACGATCTTTCAAATACAACATCAATAAAATAATTCAGACCAATTTAGATGCTATCCTTTTAAACTAGAACAGTTAAGCCCACTTACAATATAGTATGACCATGATGAAATGGTTAAATTCGGAGGTAAGTAAAACCTGGATGTGATACAGAAAGGTAAAGACTCCATTGTAATCGTTTAAGTAATATAACATTTTGATCCATTGGAGGAATTGAAACTATGCTTTTATTCACTCAAAGACACCGTAAATGCAAATGGACTAAGTAGACAAGAAGGAAACCTCCATGTTTTTTGTTGTTTTAAATTCGCGCAGAACTATACGGTGGCTATCTCCGCTAGCTGTCCCTAATTTAGTAGTGTAAGGCTAGAGGGAGGGCAGCTAGTCATCATCACTCATCGTCGGTCCTTGGACTACTCTTTTATCAACAAATAGCGGGATTGATCGTCACATTATAACTCGCCCTCACCACCAGCCCATTAAATCAAAAGATGATCTCCCAATGTCTAACTAAGTATTTAATTCAGTGAGCTGAATAATTAATTCTAACTCACTCACTTACACCGTATTCGTTTTCTAAGTACTACAAAAAGTTTCGTGATGTTACGTCATCGTTATAGTATGACTAACTTTCTCTGGAAATGAACATCTAAACAAAAATATTAAAAATATAATTTCCAACATCGTTCTTACGTTGATGTACATACAGTTTCTTTGTTACTCCTTAAAAATCCATTTGAAGACATTTCAAACGTTTAATATCGAGCTCTATATATATTATTAGAACAGTACAATGAGTTACTGTCTTATATCAAATATTTATTATAGTTGAAGTTATTAGCTTATCTATTTATTTTTACGTAGTGATAAATAACTAGTTTGAGTGCAAAAATGGTATAATGTGTACTTTTTCGCGCGTTATAATGCAACGTGTTTCGTCTAAATTAACTTCTGTGTCACTAAACTAAAGCAACGTGTCTTGTCTACGACAATTTCTGTGCTATTGGCATCTTGCTTTATTCGAGATGTTTTTATCTCCTCTATCTGAACGAGGCTTTAAGCGACACGTGGACCACAAACAACGGAGTCAGAGACATAAAGGTGTGGACATAGTCAACCTAACCTATAACTTATGGCAGACAGATAATTCATTTCATTTCATTTCTATCACATCTGAAACAGAAACAAATGTCAGAAGAATAACGTAGTGTGAACCTGGTGTTTATTTATTTTTGTTTGTTTTTGAATTTCGCGAGAGCTGTCTGCGCTAGTTGTCCCTAATTTAGCAGTGTGAGACTAGAAGGAAGGCAACTAGTCATCACCACTCACCGCCAACTCTTGGGTTACTCTTTTACCAACCAATAGTAGGATTGACTGTCATGTTATAACGCTCCCACGGCTGAAAGGGCGAGCATGTTTGGTGTGACGGGGATTTGAACCCACGAGTCGAGTGCCTTAACCATCTGGCTATGCCGGGCCTGATTCGCAAATAAATCTTTGGAAGGGTGACCATGTTCTGAGTGTTTTAGTTGCCATTAACCCTTTATTTACTAAATAATGCAACATTAACTGACTGTTATTGACGGTCAAAACGTTAACTTATAGAAACTCTGTCCACTGTATTCTACAAGGAGAAAACAAAAACTGTTTTAGTTTCACCGTTCTAAACTAATTTTTTTTTCTAACCGCTCTTCTAGTAGCTCAGTGGAAAGTCAAAAGGCTTATAACGCTACAAACCGAGTTTCGAAACACGTGGTTAGTACAGCAGAGATGGTCCATTGTGTAGCTTTAGACTTGATTACCTTTTGTCTAATATCAGGATTTCCAAAACTTTCTCAACCCATGACCCACCTCAGTAGCCAGAGAATTTTTTTAAACTTATGCTGAACTTGAGAGGTAGGGTGGAAGGGGAGTTACTTACTGCTCAAATATATTTCAGTAATGATTAGTTGGTTTCTCAAACACACACACCTATATATATTTCTGGTCTGGCATGGCCAAGCGCGTAAGGCGTGCGACTCGTAATCCGAGGGTCGCGGGTTCGCGCCTGCGTCGCGCTAAACATGCTCGCCCTACCAGCCGTGGGGGTGTATAATGTTACGGTCAATCCCACTATTCGTTGGTAAAAGAGTAACCCAAGAGTTGGCGGTGGGTGGTGATGACTAGCTGCCTTCCCTCTAGTCTTACACTGCTAAATTAGGGACGGCTAACACAGATAGCCCTCGTGTAGCTTTGTGCGAAATTCCAAAACAAATATATATATTTCATTCAATACTTTCAAGATAATTATTTTGTAGAATTTAATTCATATATATGTATGTATGTGTTTCCCCGGTCTTGTTTATTTCGTTTAATCGCTAAATGCACAACTAAGAAATTAAGTTCATTTCTTTTTCTATGACTGTTTCTTTTTACAAAGTTCTTGATAAGTAGTATTTCTTTGCAGCAACTAAAACAAAAACCGATAGATGGCAGCAAATGAAATTAAAAGAGGGAGACAAAACTGAAACGGAAATGCAATAAAAAGCTGTTGTTGTTGTTTTGAATTAAGCACAAAGCTACACAATGGGCTATCTGTGCTCTGCCCACCACGAATATCGAAAAAAGGAAAAAAGATATTAATTATCGTAATACTTATAACAAATGTGCCTCTACAAAATCTATAGAATATAGAATGAACTGAGGCGAAAATGCAGTAAAAAATGAAAAACAAAACAACTAGAAATTTATATTAATTAAAATAATATTTTCCGAGAAGAAGGAACGTCTCAGAAAGACTTCGTCTTTGGATCTTTTTATCTTGTATCTGGCTTTATGTTTATTGTTTATTCTAAACGACAGTTATTTTATACCTGGATTAGTCAAACCAATTATAGACATTTGATAATACCAATATTTGTTAGATTGGTACAAACAATATTGAGAGATTAAAATGGTTACTTGCTGTGAAATGTATGATTTTAACAACACGTGACACAATGGGGAAGAAATAGTCCCCCATATTTGTTTTGGTGAAGTTTAGTGTTGATAAAACCTAACCCTAGTTTTTGGCACGGTTGTTAACATTATGTTTTACAGTGTTTAACATTGCTTATGTTTAGATGGCTGCACTAACGACACGTACAATAACTTTACATCCCAGTAATGTTTTCCCTTTTACTTTGGGCAATAAAAATTAAATTTCAGTAAACAGTGATGTTGTGTTTAAAACTACTAGCAAATCTGTGGTATATCTACACACGATATTCACAGTAATTAATTAAGACTTTTCCCCATTACAGTTTAGTTCCAAGTCCTTATAGGTATAATCACGTTTAAACTTTATAATGTTTTATAGTCCTAATTCTATGTCCTATAGTCTTTCTTGGACATATCAGAATAATGCGATATGCCACTGATTATTTACGACGCTACAACTTTATCAAACATGTGTATCAAAAGAAGTTAACGATTTTATTACTCAGTTTTAAAGCATTTATTGTTTATTCTGCCTGTAATTAAACAGTCAGTTGTAGCAATTCCTTTGTCACATAAGTACCAATAAAAGTTTTGTCATTAGGTTCAGGTGGCAGTTTAATTATGTTACCATTTCACATAAAACGCCTATGATTGCTTTGATGCACCATTTTGCTTTAGAAACAACTGATTATTGAGGCATAAGTAGTTTTCAAAACACGTGCATAAACCTGTGATGACGTAAGAAATCAGTGGAATAAGAAACATGATCCCATTAATTCATGAATAGTCTAACTAATATTTTGTATAATAACGTTATGTATTTCCATATCAGGACTTACGAAGGGCAAGTAAACAGGTTCGATTCCCAAAATAACATTTAGTTTTTGAAAACCCAGACAGTTAGAATACAGTTTCTTGTTTGCGGTAAGTGTGTGAATTTACGTCGTTAAAATCCGGGGTTCGATTCCATGTAATAGACAGAGCGCAGATGGTGCCAAGGAACAAACAGACTATAATAAATATATATGTTTTTATTCTTTGGCTGCTGCCATAAGGAACCAGGGTAGAAACAAAATTGCGAAAGAACAGTGCATTTTTCGAAGTTCGTAACATATTTGATACGGTGCACAAGGAATGTTAAGTTTAAATAGTATAACTTATTTCCTTTAAGTGCTGAAAGGCACAGTTTCGTTCGCAAATTAATAAACTCACAGAGTCATTTCGGTGATTCAGCTGATGTTAACTAATACATTAAAACAAATTAAACGGTGACAGGAGTGGAATATTTAAAGTCAGTTATATGTTGATGTCTCTCCTCTCATAGCAGAAAGGCAGAGCAGGACATCTCTTGATTGGATGTTTCCGTCACTCGAGGAAAACACTATTGGAGTATTTCCTCTTGATAATTCTCGTGGACAATTACCTTCCCTTTATTTTACTGGAGAGCAAAATATTCCCAGTAAACATGTGGTACAAACAAACAACAATACGTACTTTTACACTAAAACTAATTAGATCAGATGGGCACCTATTGTTGTAACAGGACATTACTGTCAATGACCATTCAGGGTTCTTTTGTTCTGTTGTACATCTTTCCTATGACATTCGACGAGTGGGTTTCTGTTATACGGTGGTAAAATTACGAGAGAGGAAACTTAGTCCTATTGATAATATTGCCTTAGTTAAGTTTTTCTTCACTAACATTGATTAATTTGATTCAAAAACAAGTCTATATAGCATTTAAGAGGTTCGTCTGAATATCCATGACATTTGTTTAATTACACAATGTTATCTTATCATTAAGGAAACCAAGGAAGATTTCAATCTTTATTTTAAACTAGCCTAAATGTTCTGAAAAATTAGGCCTGTAATTATTTATAACTGTTTAAGTTAAGAAATATAAATCTGAACAATTTCTTTAACGCCATAGTTTTTTTTAAGCTTTCGTGGTCAATCCTACAAACTTCTATGGAAACGAATTTCTTGATGTTTTCTTTCTTGACGAACCTGGAATTTTCTTCTCCGTGTTCCTGATATAAACATTATGGGGAAGATGGACTAGCGTCATGTTCATATTATTAGATGGCTTCAACATCTTGGTATCTGATAATGTTTTCACAGATAAGTACTGTCGTCATCAAGCGAATGTTTCTTTCACTTATCGTCAGGCTTTAGTGAAAAACTTTCGAACTTCTAAGAAGTGAAGCTTATAATATCTCATTGTTTACAGTATTCTTAAAGTGGCTTAGAATGTTTTAGAAGAAATATATTTTTACCAACTCAATGAAGTTGTGGTTTTAGAAAACATTTGTTATAATTTGAAATATTAGCTTATTTTGATATTACCACAAGTACTAAACAAAGAACGATTTAACAGTAACTAGTCATGTTTAGACCTAAAATTAACATAACCTAAGTTTTCTGAAAAAAAATGAAATCAATTATGTTAATGGTATATTGTTCTTTAAAAAGGTAAGACGTTTTAATCAATAATTTACGTTTATGCTACTGGTACACAATTATTTAAGATAACTTGAAAATGAACAGGAGACCAAAATACTTCAAACGTGTGCATTTTTCTCTTTAAAACTATTGATGCCGAAATCCCAATCATACCGAAACAAGTCTGCTAGCTTTCTGCGACGTTAAACGTTCGTAAAAATAAATTTTTTCGTTCATTACAGCGAATTTACAGTCTACACTTGTTCTTTACAGATCCTAACATACATCTAACAATAACTACAGCGAATTTACCTTCTACACTCGTTCTTTACAGATCCTAACATACATCTAACAATAACTACAGCGAATTTACCTTCTACACTTGTTCTTTACAGATCCTAACATACATCTAACAATAACTACAGCGAATTTACCTTCTACACTCGTTCTTTACAGATCCTAACATACATCTAACAATAACTACAGCGAATTTACCTTCTACACTTGTTCTTTACAGATCCTAACATACATCTAACAATAACTACAGCGAATTTACCTTCTACACTCGTTCTTTACAGATCCTAACATACATCTAACAATAACTACAGCGAATTTACCTTCTACACTTGTTCTTTACAGATCTTAACATACATCTAACAATAACTACAGCGAATTTACCTTCTACACTCGTTCTTTACAGATCCTAACATACATCTAACAATAACTACAGCGAATTTACCTTCTACACTTGTTCTTTACAGATCTTAACATACATCTAACAATAACTACAGCGAATTTACCTTCTACACTCGTTCTTACAGATCCTAACATACATCTAACAATAACTACAGCGAATTTACCTTCTACACTTGTTCTTTACAGATCCTAACATACATCTAACAATAACTACAGCGAATTTACCTTCTACACTTGTTCTTTACAGATCCTAACATACATCTAACAATAACTACAGCGAATTTACCTTCTACACTTGTTCTTTACAGATCCTAACATACATCTAACAATAACTACAGCGAATTTACCTTCTACACTTGTTCTTTACAGATCCTAACATACATCTAACAATAACTACAGCGAATTTACCTTCTACACTTGTTCTTTACAGATCCTTACATACATCTAACAATAACTACAGCGAATTTACCTTCTACACTCGTTCTTTACAGATCCTAACATACATCTAACAATAACTACAGCGAATTTACCTTCTACACTTGTTCTTTACAGATCCTAACATACATCTAACAATAACTACAGCGAATTTACCTTCTACACTCGTTCTTTACAGATCCTAACATACATCTAACAATAACTACAGCGAATTTACCTTCTACACTTGTTCTTTACAGATCCTAACATACATCTAACAATAACTACAGCGAATTTACCTTCTACACTTGTTCTTTACAGATCCTAACATACATCTAACAATAACTACAGCGAATTTACCTTCTACACTTGTTCTTTACAGATCCTAACATACATCTAACAATAACTACAGCGAATTTACCTTCTACACTTGTTCTTTACAGATCTTAACATACATCTAACAATAACTACAGCGAATTTACCTTCTACACTCGTTCTTTACAGATCCTAACATACATCTAACAATAACTACAGCGAATTTACCTTCTACACTTGTTCTTTACAGATCCTAACATACATCTAACAATAACTACAGCGAATTTACCTTCTACACTTGTTCTTTACAGATCCTAACATACATCTAACAATAACTATAGCGAATTTACCTTCTACCGAGAAGGACAACTTTATTAACGTCAATTGATATTGCTTACAATTCAGTGAAGGTACTTGGATTTTTGATATTATGGTGGTTTAGTATAAATCATTATATACAAGTGAAGTTCTTACAGAACTCCAAGTATCCTCTAAGTAAAACAACACAAAACGAATACCAATGAGGTGACTTTCCTGTTCAACAAAGTTAATATAGATGCTTCTAAAACTTTATTATTTTACTTTAATTGAAAGAACCGACTTTATTCTATTGAAATGTGAGTAATATGTACTTTTCGCGCCAACTATATTAACTGGTTTCGTTATTTTTAAATGTATCTTACAGTTTCATTGGCTCTTCGTTACGGACTTGCCTATCGCTACTACAGCACTGTCTATTTTAGGTAAATTTGTTTGAATTCGTGTCACGTATCAGCAGGCAACAGGACTTCACCCAACCACTGTCAGGGCTCTTGGAATTGGAACCAGTGCCACTGTTGCCTGTGTAACAATGATTTGTACTTCTTACATCGTCTATCTGGTAATATGTTCGGTTTCAAACATTTATCAACTGTAAATCTATGAACATATCTGAATATTGAAAACTAATGAGAGATATATCATAAAGTCAGATTTAAATCTAGCTCAAATGAAACCCAAGGATACAGATGCGTTTAAGACATAACTCAAATTAATAAATTTTATCTATAGGTTTTTTTAAATATAATTTTTAGAATTTACTTAGTGCAAAAGACAGACTACAGGTGTCAATAAAGACTGATTATTTTAATTAACCACAGAACGTTTTGAATAAAAATTTTACCTTTGAAGTATTACTGAAATATCGTTTGGAAATTTAGAAATATTATATCCATGCCTAACTATTGATTGATTTGTATGGTTTAGAGCAAAACTACACTGGTCCTCTTGCTGTGTCCGAATCGAACCTCTGATTTTAACGTTACAAGCTCGTAAACTAACCGCTGTTTCATTGGATAAAAACTGTAAATCACTGTAACTTTGAATTATTAGCAATCACTGCCTAAGAATGATCTAAAACAAAAACATTATTTTTTTCTTATGCTATATACGTCACGAAGCTCTTGTATTCCTTAAAATTTCTTGTGAAACAACTATTAACCTGTTCAATATTTTCAACAGTATTAGTTCAAACGAATTAGTAAAGAGTACATATTACTATCACCAAGGGACATATTAGCAATACATACCGTATCTTATTGTAGGAGGTATTTGTTTGGTAGCATCATTTGCGTCGTTTTTCCTTCCTGAGGGGCCCGGCATGGTCAGGTGGTTAAGGCACTCGACTCGTAACCCGAGGGTCGCGGGTTCGAATCCCAGTCACATCAAACGTGCTCGCCCTTTCAGCCGTGGAGTCGTTATAATGTGACGGTCATTCACATTATTCATTGGTAAAAGAGTAGCCTAAAAGTTGGCAGTGGGTGGTGATGACTAGCTGCCTTCCCTCTAGTTTTACACTGCAAAATTAGGGGCGGTTAGCGCAGATAGCTCTCGTGTAGCTTTGCGCGAAATTCAAAACAAACCAATCATACCTCACACATATATATGCTATACACTTGTTTTTATACAGACTACACAGATCTAGAGGTGGAATTAAAAGAATTAACAAGAAGAAAGTCGGTTCTACTCTAGAAGAGCAGGATCTGGAACTATAATGTTGATAAATGAATTTACTATTTAACTTTTTGTTTTCTAACTGAGCTTTCAGTTTAATTATTTTCACTTCCTTGAAATAAGATTTATGAACATATTTTTTTGGAGTGCGTATAATTTTTAACCAACTTAATTAGTAAGATCCCAGAAAGCACAGTAACGACAGTATAAACAAATTGTGTTTAACATATAAACATATTGCTGGCTAACAAAACAGAACTCAAAAACGTTGGATGATCCACAACATTTGTGTTGAAACTTATGAAATGTAAATTATCAAAATGTGATACATAATAAAACAATGCATTTAAACAAACGCAATGTTGAACAGAAAACTGCATGTTATTTGTGTTTATGAAATTTAAATTAACAAAGAGTGTGAAAACATGATAGAACAATGCATTAAAGTAAACACAATATTGAACAGAAATCTACATGTTATTTGTGTTGCTAGAAAATACATGAAACATGATTAAATCCATCAATTAAATCATCCATTTTGCTATAGTTTAACCAAGATTGTGTTTGTGTAGCAAAATTTGCACCATTGTGAAAAAACAATGTTTGTGTGAATTTACAACATAACGTTTCACACTAAAACTGAATTCAAAGTTGTTATTTTGTGTTTGTGTGTGTGTGTGTGTGTTACTGAAATAAATATGCATTATTAAAAAGTTAATTTTTAGAGAAAAAAAGACCATAGCTTGAAAATTTTACAACTTTCTGGTCATAGCTATGGAAATTAGATAGAGATGTCCCATCACCGACCATGCTGTCCCTTTCAGCTGTGGGGCCGTTATAATGTGAGAGTGGGTGATATTGACTAGCTGCCTTTTCTCTATTCTATCACTGCTAAATTGGGACCCGGTGGCCAGGTGGTTAAGGCAGTCGACTCGTAATCCAAGGGTTGCGGTTTCAAACTCTCGTCTCACCAAATATGCTCGTCCTTTCAGCTGTGAGGACGTTATAACATTTCGGTCAATCTCACGATTCGTTGGTAAAAGAATAACCCAAGAATTGGAGGTGGGTGATGATGACTAGTTGTTTTCCTTTTGTCTTACATTGTTAAATTAGGGACGGCTTGCGTATACAGCTCTCGTGTAGCTTTGCGCGAAATTAAAACAAAACCAAACCAAATCACTGCTAAATTAGGGACGCCAAGTGCAGATAGTTCTCGAGTAACTTTGAGTGAAATTCAAAACAAAACAAAACTAACTGAAATATAGAATCTCAGAAAAAAAGTATCGTTTATAAAGAGATAGCCCCGTTTTATATATACATATTATGTAAAATATAATGTATGCATAAAAATACGTATATACACTTCTAGCATAACCATCCTTTGGTCGAACTATTAGTTAGCTATGCATAGGTAAGGAAAAGGTTATTTTATTATTTTTAAGAACGATAAAATAGGTTACTTTGAAAATACTTTCCACAGGCACCTGCAGTAACTTATGAAATTAAATTAGTTTAAACACGTTAACTATAAACCTACAAATAGGAGTTCTCAGTATCATCCTTGCTTTTGATTTTAGAAACACAATTCACAGTTAGTTGGCTTTGTTCAAATAAAGCCCTTGTTCGGTGAGCTGTGGTCAGATAAGTTTTGAATTCTTTTTCGAGAATATATATATAAGGTCTGTCGATTTACATTTCTAAAATCGGTATGTCATACTATGTACTTTTTTACCAACAAATAGTGGGATTGAACGTCACGTTATAACGCCCCCATACCTGAAAAATGGAGCATCTTTGGTGTGACGGTTATTCGAACCCGCGGCTTTCAGATTACGGGTCGATGACATTAACCACCTGGCCATGCTGGACCTCGCAGTGATAGGACTAAAGGTTTGTCGCTGTAAAAAATCGGGTTAAGGCATTTGACTCGTAATCCGAGGGTCACAGGTTCGAATCCCCGTCGCACCAAATATGCTAGTCCTTTCAGCCGTGGGAGCGTTATAATGTAACAGTCATCCTACTATTCATTGATAAAAGAGTATCCTAAGAGTTGGCGGTGGGTGGTGATGACTATCTGCCTTCCCTCTAGTCTTACATTGCTAAATTAGGGACGGCTAGTGCAGATAGCCCTCGTGGAGCTTTGCGCGAAATTAAAAAATAAACAAACAAACAAACAAACCTATAACTGCGCCATCTGGGTACAGATTTAGGGGTGAGATGATTTTCTCATAAACTGTATGTGATCAGGAAAGTAAATATGTTGTTAATCTTTATAAGTACGTTACAAAAATATTCTTAACGTAAATCAGTGATTTTACATTGATTATCAGGAAGTAGATTGCTATGCTAATGACGAGACTAACGTCAGATGAGAATGAATATAAAGCGTTAATTACATGTTTCGAACGCGTTAATATTCGATATTGAAGATCAATTTTTTAGTTAAATACTGCAGATAAATAAATAAATAAAAATAGTTGTCTTCCCAATATTGTTGTAGATACAAGTAACAATATAATTTGGGGACATAATTAAAATTAGAAATTTATTGACTTGTGACTGTCATATGTAGCTGATTGTCTTGAAGGGTTGGCATAAACAAATATCGCGTTTGGTTTGTTTCGAATCTCGCGCAAAGCTACACGAGGGCTACCTGCGCTAGCCGCCTCTAATTTAGCAGTGTAAGGCTAGAGGGAAAGCAGTTAGTCATCACTACCTACCACCAACTCTTGGACTACTCTTTTACCCACGAACAGTGATTCACCGTAACATTATAACGCTCCCACGGCTAAAAGTGTAAGGATTTTTGGTGCGACGGGGATTCAAACCCACGCCCCTCAGATTACGAGTCGAACACCTTAACCCATCTGGCCATTGCACATTTTACTAAGGGTGTTGTTAGTATGGTAATTTATTCTTTTAAGGCTTTGCTATTAATTTTTGTTCTGCACGAAACTCTTCCTTTTAATTATCTAATTTATTTATTTTTTATTTAACTGATTCAATCTTATTTTATTTTATTTCTGGTAAGTTGCTTATACTTATTCTCAATTTTGAAGCTTTTTATTAATTAAATAAATAAAATTATATTGTATATCAAATTATTGATTTGTATTAATTCCCTTCTTATATTATTACGTTAATTGATTATTACGTTTACAATAATTTAAAATTAAAATTTGAAGAGAGATACATATACTTATATAACTGTATATAGATTTGTGATCAAAACTATAACTTCGAGGCGAAGTCAACAGCAAAACGTTAAATGGGCATTTCTCACTGTTATTTCATAAAAGCTGACTCTCTTGACTGTCGGTAGATGACGCTGTATTATATCGAACGAATACCACCGAACTTCCGAGGAAGTTGTTACAACGCTGACGATAAATTTAACGAGAATTGTGACATATTTATTTATCACAGTTGTATCTCTGCATATAGCACAACAAATATGGATGCGTTTGTCTAGGTTCTTTCATATATAACTAAATACTCAATAGCGTATTTAGGTGGGGCTAGAGGAGGCTCAACCCTAGGGCCCATGGTCTTAATGGGGGTGTTGATAATTTTATTCAATCTAAAATTACATGAAATATGGTGCCCACAAAAATTATTAGCTCTCGAGTCCACACAATTAAATCCGCCACTGTATATACTGTACATAATTTGACGAAATTTCCCCAAAACATTGTGTTGTCACAAAGAGATGCAAATGGGAAATGATTACATTGTAGAAGTTTTAGAGTGGCTTCATTTCTAGTTTAGGATTGCAGATTTTTAGTGGTAACTGCCTTCAGACAATGAAAGACGGTAGGAGTTGAGACGTTGTGGATGCAAGCATTCAACTCCGTGTCCTTTATTGATTCTCTATGATTACTGGGTAGTGTTAGGGATGCTATGACCACAGACATTATCCGTTATAACTCCAGGTTAAATTAATTACTTTACCGTAATATTTGTTTAATATCAAGTTCACTGTTGTTTTAGAAGGCTGATTCAATTGCCTATTGACAGTTAATGTAACTAACAGTATTATTAGACTATATATAACAAGTTGACAACCTGCACCGATAGCGATAATACGATATATTACATTATAGTTTGTTTGAGTATCGAAATTCGATTTCTAGCGGTATAAGTCCGCAGATATGCCGCTGTGCCACTAGGGGGCTATATTTATTAATAAACATGCCTAAGAAAGATAAACAGAATCAAAACCTGTGAAGAAATATTTAGAGTTGGTGTTAGTGTTTTGAATTAAGCACACAGCTACACAATGGACTATCTGTGCTCTGCCCACCACAGGTATCGAAACCCGGTTTTTAGCGTTGTAACTCTGCAGACATACCGCTGAGCCACTGGGGGGCGGAAATATTTAGAGACATCAGTATAAAATAAGTAAAGAAAAGGCCTAGTTGACAACTTCTGTCAACAAAGAAATCTTATTAATGAGGTTTATTTCTCTCAAACACTTGTATTTAAATGAAGATTCTAATTACTAGAGAGATTATTCTGATGTTTAATAGCATTCTTAATCGTCGAAACATATTTCACCAGCTGCGTCGCGATAAAACTATGAAATAGTAATTGGTTTGGTTTGTTTTGAATTTCGCGCAAAGCTACTCGAGGGCTATCTGCGCTAGCCGTCCCTAATTTTGCAGTATAAGACTAGAGGGAGGACAACTCGTCATCACCACCCACCGCCAACTCTTGGGCTTCTCTTTTACCAACGAATAGCGGGAGTGACCGTCACATTATAATGCCTCCATGGCTGAAAGGGAGAGCATGTTTGGTGGGACGAGGATTCGAACCTGCAACCCTCGGGTTACGATGAAATAGTAGTATATCTTAAAATAAAAGAAAACTGTCCCTCGCTGATACAGCGGTAAGTCTACGGATTTACAATGTTAAAATCAGGGACTCAATTCATTTCGGTGGATTCATCAGATAGCCTGATTTGGCTTCGCTTGATCACTGCAAACCACTTTACTTCATACATGACAGAAAGCGAAATCGAACTAGATATCAAAATTGAAAAAATATTGTACATGACAAAATAAAGTTAAAATTGAGTTTTCGTTTTCCCTGGGCCTGATGGGTTATAAAAGTTAATATGTCCGAATATAGATTCAAATTTAGGTTTTCTTGTTTCTCATCCCATTATCGTAGACTCACCCAAACAAAAAAATTAAGATCTACGTTATAGGAGTGACAGTGAAATCAGTGTTTTTGGTCAGACATTAGTCCAAGAGTTAGCAGTGTGTGCTGTTGATTAGCTACCTTATATGTAGTCTAAACATTAGGGACGGCTCGCGCAGTTACCTCTTGTTTGGGGTTTGAGCGAAAGCTTTAAACAAACAAATCATCTTGCGAAAATTATTACTATAAGAAATTATAATAATACAGTTTTTAACTTAGAGATGACGCTACAGTCCATAGGTACGCATGCCTGCTTTTTTTAGTCATTATATACCACGCTGTCTGATGAGCTCATGTGATGTTACGTCATATTGAGATAAAACATGGCGAATGTCGGCGTGTGAAGCCTGTGTTGTCCACGCCTGTAATCTGAGGGACAAGAATGTAACTTTGTTGTATATAATACATTAAGACGAATGTCCTTCTTGTAGCCATTCCTACAAATGATACTTTAAATCCCATTAATCATTATTTAGTTGAGATTTTAGCAGGTACATAAGTAATTCAACGAAATATGGCATCAGATAAAGTAAAAGTCGCTGTTCGTGTAAGACCACTGAATCGACGAGGTGAGTAACTAAGTTAGGCCTAGATATATACGGCTGTATCTTGCGCTGAGTTACGACGAAAATTATGTCTTGAAATTACTGTATAGTACAGCGGTGTGATGTAACACAGGAAAGCGCTGCCTGCGTGGTTTCACATTGAGTTTAGGTTTCTAGGTTTGTGATACAAACGTGGTTTATCCCGGCTCAAATATCGATAAATTGGGAAATTCCTCACGAAAACGTAGTATTAACGCATGGTAAACATTCCAGTCTCTCGTATTTGTACCGGGCATTTATATTGTTACTTGTAGCAACGAAGGTGAATCATCTATATACAAATACAAATAGATAAATACTAAACCTACGTTTTTAGTTTTAAATGAGTGGAAAATATTTTCTTGAGTACTTCAAATGTATAAGCTTTACTGAAGTGTCTGAACTTTAGTCTTGTGTAGTTAAAACATTAAAATAGTACATGCAACGTGAGAAAAACGGAGCTTAACAAAAACTAGAAAGATGAAAGCTCCATAACAATACATGCATAATCGTACATTTCTGAGATATTATTATTTATTAATTGATTTGTGGGCCATTGTCTACTACATGGATTATTTTTGCACTTGTAATGTTTTATTTGATGTACTCCCACAGACTGTAACCTTTAAAAATTGCCTCTTTCTGAAAAAAAAAAGGAAATAAAGTTATTTCCAATGCATACATAACAGCCTTATGATTATTTACTCAATTAAATATTCTATCACAGTTTTTTTTAATGATAATTTACATGTAGGGGAATAAGTATGGCTTGTATGTTAGTAAAAGGTTTTTCAGAAATGTTCATAAGGTTATTTGATTATTCAGTAATGTGTCTTAAATCACTTTTTATTATGTTTGTTAATCTTTAGCATATACTTCATTCATTCAAGAAATTACCTCATAATCCAAAGTACCAAATTCCATATAGTTATGTTATTATGTTTCATTTGTTATTATTATAAGATCTTAGAAATGTAACAGTTAATTTTTTCTGTTTGTTAACTGATGATACAGTATTATGATTCAAACACTTGATTTAATAGTCTATATATATGTATTTATTTATCCTTGAATCTCCTTCTCTTTTTAAATTAGGGCATGAATACTTTTTGGGCAGGTGTAGTTACATAGTCCATAGTATTTTTGGGCTTGTTATAGTTTAGTAATACATAATAATGTACTGTTTCATATTGCCAGCTATGAAAAATGTATTATAAATTGTGAGATTGGTAGCCATAAAACTCAAGCCCTTCACATAATTAAAATATCTTTCAAAACAGTGCATTTGTACAAAATCCATTTCAAATAAGTCACTAAATTAATTAATTTAACCATTTCGTCATAAATTTTTGACACAACTGTTTAATATTAAAATGTCTTCCTATTATAAGCTCTTTTTTCTTGATCCTATGAAACATTTGTTTATTTATTTCGATTTAAACTTTGTGTCATATCTTATCTTAGTGAAATGAATAATTCCATAACAACTTGTACAATGGATTTTAAGTACAGTTGAAACAAGGTTACAGAAATGACATATGTTAGTTTGGTCGCTTGATGTTTAAAAGACAAAAAATTAAATTACCATCCTCAGAGCATATTAATGTACTATGTGAGACTTTGAAACTTGTACTTACACTACAGTATTGTACTTTACAATTGGAGTGTTTTTATACTGTAATAGTATAGAGTGTAATTATATGTTCTAAAGGACTAATTCTTGACCCTTTTATGTCATGTAACCTCAATCAGACTGTTGAGTCTGTGGCCTTGTGGCCACAGTAATTTGTTAAAAGAAACTTGAGAGTTGTTTGTGTTAGTAAAAATTAAAAAGAAAGAGTACAAGAGCTAATCAACAGTATGTGAATGTTGGGTGCTGGCTAGGGGAATATGTTTGGACTGCCTTCTGGTTTTGAGATGTGGGGTTTGTTTTATTTTTAATGTTTTTCAAAGGTTCTTTTGTACCTTCAGGAAACTCTCCGTTCAACATATTTGGAATCTCTACACTTAAGTGCACGTTACATACCACACGTATGTGCTCTTAACAGATTTTATTACACACTTTACATCACATCTATATTAAGTATCTCATGACTGTCTTACGGTTGATAGTACCATGCATGTGGCGAGGGTTCAGATGAGTACTGTTAGGATGGTTGTGGAGATAGATGAGTTTTATAAGTTCAGAACTTGTTTGCTTGGAAAGAGTATCATTGTTAGTAATTAAAGTATTTGAAATGAAGAAATTAAAAACATAGATACACCAGGTTTCTTCATATAAGCTGTTAAGGTAGTGAGACAAATTGATTATATTTTAGAGTTGATAATTTCATACCTGTTTAAAACACCAAATAACTTTTCTATTATATGAGCAGACAGTCTAATATTTTACAGTTTAGAACATTAACTTGTTTTTACTTTCTGAAGGAGGATAATGACTGTCTTATTAAAGATGATTAGATTGTTCAAGTGGATAGTTCAGTGGTACAGCACTAGTCATGTTAGCTAGAGGCCTCAGGTTGAATATCTAGTCTTGGCATTGATTTTCACTTATTGACTTTTTGATTTAAAGTTTAATATGAACATTCAAAAGAGATATATTTGTAGAAATAGCTACTAAGAATCATTTTTAGGTGTAACATGAAAGTCCTCTTTCACTTTATAATACTTAATTTTAATTTAGTTTCTATTATTATTTAATGTGAAGTTTAAACACTCAGTAAATGAAACCAGAAGTTGCTTATGGGTTTGTGTAATGTGTGATAAGAGTGACAGTAATTTACAAAATATGTTTATAGACTTGGTGATACTTTGTTTGAACTAATTGTAAAATCAAACTAGATAAATAAATATCTCAGATATTAGGTTTTGGGATTAAATGGCTCATCAGATAGAAAACTGGCTGAATGGAAGAAAGCACAGGGTTTTATAAATGGATTAATGTCACAAGTGGTGTACTGCAGGGCTCAGTAATAAGACCTTTCGTCTTTCTCATTTTATATTAATGAAAATAGGTGAAGAAATAATTAATAAATTATTTAAATTTACTGAAGATGTCACTGTCTAGGGTGTTTGTGGATGAAAGGTGGATGGCAGTGCTTAACAAAAGCATTTATATGTTTATTAATTTGTGCAAATAAATGGCACATGGTTTTTGATTATAATATGTGTAGTTATCAAAGTTTGAATTATGAGTACAGATTGTATGAGAATAACCTTGACAGTGGTGGTTAAAAAAGGATACTGTCAGATTGTATGAGAATAACCTTGACAGTGGTGGTTAAAAAAGGATACTGTTCTTGTAGATCAGTCATGCCCTATTTAACAGTAGAGCAAATAAAATTCTAGGTTCTATTTACAGAAATATTGTACATAATTTTAAAGAGGTACACTTTTCTTGCATATGTTAATGATTAGGCTTTATTTGGAACCTTGTGATCAGTCTTGGGCTTCTTGCATTGAGAAAGACATTGACTTGTTAAGAGTTTGGAGGAGGACTGCTAGAATGAGATAGAAAGACTGCTATCAAGGACTGTTTAAAATTGATAGAGTCAGTTTATTATTTTTTTTACCTAATAATGAAAATGATAGGATTGGGGGAGACAATTATACATTTTGGGAGGGTATAAAGGAACTTCATCTAAACCAGTTCTATTTTTCTCACAAGGTGGGTGGTTTTTATTTCATATTGGTGGATTTAGTTAATTTAAGATAGTTGAAGTGAAGCCTTTATAAATATGACAATGATAAAGAGTGGCTCTGAGTTTAGTGTCAATGATAAAGTGGCTCTGATTTTAGTGTCAATGATAAAGAGTGGCTCTGATTTTAGTGTCAATGATAAAGAGTGGATCTGAGTTTAGTGTCAATGATAAAGAGTGGCTCTGATTTTAGTGTCAATGATAAAGAGTGGATCTGAGTTTAGTGTCAATGATAAAGAGTGGATCTGAGTTTAGTGTCAATGATAAAGAGTGGCTCTGAGTTTAGTGTCAATGATAAAGAGTGGATCTGATTTTAGTGTCAATGATAAAGAGTGGATCTGAGTTTAGTGTCAATGATAAAGAGTGGATCTGAGTTTAGTGTCAATGATAAAGAGTGGCTCTGAGTTTAGTTTAATGGATGGGACATCTTGATGGATAAAGGAATCCTTTTTTTTCTTTTCTCTCTGATCTTTCAATTTTACATTAAGTTAGAAGGTTAACAGGGGCTGCTGAAAGATGTGTGCTGTCTTTTATTTCATATTAAAAAATACTGTTTTTGTTGACAGTGTATTATATCACAAAAAATATTCTTCCACATAAATAATAGTGAGCTGATTGTAATGAAATGATGTTACTGAATTATTGTTAGGCTTACAGTAAAGTTTTCTGAGTTAATTAGATTATTGTTTTAACAAGGTAATGTTGGACATATCTGGTATTTATAACAGATGTGTATAAAATGCATCTCTTGTAGAGATAGAATTGGAGACACAGTGTGTCGTGGAGATGAAAGATGATCAAACTATCCTTCACCATCCGACCTGCAGCAAAGCTGAAAGGTAAATTTTCTACATATCTTGTATTGAACTACATTTACAAAGTTTATACTCATTTCTGTATTGAATTAGATATTTAATGTTTCTACATATTTCTATATTGAATTAGATATTTAATGTTTCTACTCATTTATGTATTAGATATTTAATGTTTCTACTCATTTATGTATTAATTATATATAAAATTTCTGCATATTTCTGTATTGGATTAGATATTTAACGTTTCTACACATTTCTGTATTGTATTAAATATTTAACGTTTCTACAGATTTCTGTATTGAATTAGATGTGTAATGTTTCCACACATTTCCTCATTGGATTGGATATTTAATATTTCTACATATCTCTGTGTTGAACTAAATAGATAATGTTAGTGAACACAAACTAAATATGTATTATGTGTTCACATCTGTATTGTGAACTGTCTTAAAATGTATAATGTTTTTTAATCTGTGTTCATTGGACAAAGTGTATGAAGTGCTTTAGCAGTTCTTTTATAATTAACTCACCATTGAATACAGACTAGATGTTCATATTTCTGTAATGAAACAAGAACATTTTATTCCATTATGATGATTACTAGTGACTTTTGTCCACCATGTGTACATTGTTTGGTTTCAATGTTGTTGTTGTTGTTGTTGTTTTCTTTTGGACAAAAATAACAGTTGGCAGTGCTTGATACAAATTTATTGATATTAGTATTAAAAAAATGTTCAACTAACATTAGGAACATTTGAAAATTTCTTATTAATTGTGATTAGTTCAGTTAAGAAAAGTACAAGTATTATCTTTTAATCTGTTGCATTAACATTTAATAAATAACTGTGAATTAGCTTTGCAGTTTATTGGCTATTATGTCTACTTAACTCCTTTGGAGCATCATGTTAATTATGTTACTGGACTGCTGTATGATTAGAACAACTTGATTTAATGCGATTACTTGGTACTTAATTAGGTGTCGACACTGTAGCTGTAAACCATCGTGATGCTACTATCTGTTGCTGTTTTATTACATAATTGTGAAGAATAAATCTGCTGTTGCATCATCACTGTAATTATACTTGTATTCACAAACTGAAGTGTGATTCTCAGAATTAAAAATGTCCTTATGTTAAACAGATCATTTGTAATCAGTGAAGTTACATATACATTATAAATTCATATCCTGTCATAAAAATTTTATCAAAACTTAGTTAAAGCAAAAATTAAAATTCTCCCAGGATTAACATAGGAAATCTAATGTACCACTGCTATGACTAGGAGACTGTGATTCATGAGTTTTAATGTACCACTGCTATGACTAGGAGACTGTGATTCATGAGTTTTAATGTACCACTGCTATGACTAGGAGACTGTGATTCATAAGTTTAGTACTTGTGCTCTTAACTGTGTTAATTATTAATGTCTAAGAATCCACCTTGGATGAAGTTAAACAGAATAAAGAATTAAAGTATTTATCTAGTTATTCTGAAATACATAATGTGTAACTCATTCATAGCATATTTATGAACTTTTCACTGCATATGTACATCTATATAACAATTATGTAGTGAAAATATTAAAATGACAAAGATAAGTATCATATATATTGTATGTTTGTACTAATGCTTTATGACTCTTGTGTTAAATAAATAATAGAATCTAACATATTTACAGAATAAAAATTAAACTGTTTGTCTCATGCAACTTTGAAAATGATGACATAGTGTCTCCAAATGTAGGGAAAGGTACCCCGTTGTGAATCCTGAACATATGATAGGAATCTACAAAGTCTTATTAGCACTGCTTAATCTTCATGTATGAGCCAACTGTCAGATGATAGAGTATTTATTGTTACTATTCGAAATTTTAAAATGAAAGATAGAATATATACGCTATGAGGTTATTTTCAGTGTATCAGCAACATGGACTGTTTAGTAAGCGAATTTACTTTTGTAAAACTAATTTTAATAAATCTGTCTTCCCTTTCTATTCCATGTGCAGTTAACCTTACATTTTGTCTTCATCTAAAGTCACTTTGTCTGTAAGTTATTATACACAAAGCTAAGAAATGAAATCAATTTCCTGTATCTTTATTACCTTAGAAATTGCAGACATGAGTAGTTGATATATACCTTATTTAGGTTGTACGTCGGAAGAACTTTTTACTGACAAAGTTTTGTAATCATTTCCTGGTACAGGATGTGAATTACCTTCCAGACAGAGTTAATTGTTATAGATCTGAACTTGTAAGGTACATTTTTAAGAATGTTTGTGCAGTAAAATATCATTTGCTATTCCAGCATGACATATTTCACCCGTAATTATTGAAGTTTACCTAAAATGTTTTCCCAAGGAACTAACTACGTTGATTTCAGGCCTCGGCTTATGAATTGAAAGACTCTTTAATGTCGAAGCTTCAACAGTCAGAGACTCTTACAAGGATCCTAAATGAATTAGAATGAATGAAAACATTACGTTTTCCTGTGACATGTTCCAGTAGATCTGACTTTGTCTGTGGTCTGAAGTTGACGCATTCTTTTATACATGTGATTAGTTCACTTTTTTTATGACACCAATATAACCTTGTTGAAAAATAAGGCAAGTAAATATATATAAACTACTTTACACATGATGTCTCTAAAGTTGATATCTTGGTCTTTCAATGTGAAAGAAGAGGGTAGGGAGTAAATCAGTTTCAAGTGGCTCTAATTAACCAAAGAATATTTATTGATAAGTGGTAAAATGATGAGTAAATAGAATGTACAGTCATGTGAAAAGTTAGGACACCCTATGAAAGCCTGTGTATTTTTGTAACATTTTTGGATATATAGATATTTAATCTCAATTTGAACAATACTGAGAGATTATAGGAATATAACTAAACAATTAAGACTGAAGAAAAGACTTTTCAAGATCTTCTGTAAATGTAATTCTACAAAAATGCATATTCTAACTGAGGAAAACGTTAGGACACCCCCACATTTATTCCCACTTAAAATGGCTCAACTCGCACACAGGTGTATCACATTAGATGCACATGATTAGAAGATCGTTACTCAGCATTTTGAATGAGGCTTGCTCTATTTAAACCTCAGACATTTAGTTTGGTGTGCTCCTGACTGTTGAAGTGAGAGTGAGCACCATGGTGAGAGCAAAAGAGCTATCTGAGGCCTTCATAAAGAAAATTGTAGCAGCTTATGAGTCTGGTAATGGATTTAAAAAAGATCCCAAAAGATTTTGAAATCAGCCATTCCACTGTCTGGAAAATAGTCAACAAGTGGAGGTCTCTCAAAACAACTGCCAACATGCCCAAGTCTGGTCGTCCAAGCAAATTCACCCTGAGAGCAGACTGCAAGATGCTAAAAGAGGTCTTCAAACACCCTAACATGTCATCTTGGGACCTACAGCAGGCTCTGGCTACTGTTGATGTGAAAGTGCATGCCTCTACAATCAGAAAGAGCCTGCACAAGTTTAACTTGCATGGGATGTGTGCAAGGAGGAAACCTTTACTCTCTAAGAGAAACATCAAGGCCAGACTGAAGTTTGCCAGAGAGAATGTAGACAAAGACCAGGACTTCTGGAATAATGTTCTTTGGACAGATGAGTCCAAAATTGAATTATCTGGACACAAGAACAGAAGACATGTTTGGTGTAAACCAAACACAGCATTCCAGGAAAAGAACCTCATACCAACTGTGAAGTATGGAGGTGGAAGTGTCATGGTTTGGGGCTGCTTTGCTGCAGCAGGACCTGGACAGCTCACAATCATAGAATCCACTATGAATTCTACTGTGTATCAGAGGGTGCTTAAGGAACATGTGAGTCCATCTGCAAGAAAATTAAAGCTGAAGTGGAACTGGACCCTGCAACACGACAATGACCCAAAACATACCATTAAATCCATCAAGGACTGGCTGAAAACTATGAAATGGAGAGTCCTGGAATGGCCGAGTCAAAGCCCAAATCTTAATCCCATTGAGATGCTGTGGGGTAACTTGAAACAGGCTGTACCCTCAAACCCCTCAAACATCTCACAGCTGAAAGAATTCTGCATTGAGGAGTGGGGCAAACTTTCTTCAGACAGATGTCAGAGACTGGTAGATGGCTACAAGAAGTGTCTCACTGCAGTTATTTCAGCCAAAGGGGGTAACACTAGCTATTAGGGAGTAGGGTGTCCTAACATTTTCCTCAGTTAGAATATGCATTATTGTAGAATTACATTTACAGAAGATCTTGAAAAGTCTTTTCTTCAGTTTTAATTGTTTTGTTATATTCCTATAATCTCTCAGTATTGTTAAAATTGAGATTAAATATCTATATATCCAAAATTGTTACAAAAATACACAGGCTTTCATAGGGTGCCCTAACTTTTTCACATTTATTCTTACTAATTAAGTTATCCAGAAATGGAAGTTTATTGTCCACTTTGTATTCCACACTAAACTGTTCTGTTTGCTGTTTAAATATTCACAGTTTGTTCCACAATCAATGTCTAATTTTTTACAAATTTTAAAAAAATATACAGTTGTGTGTTTTATGAATAATTTGTTTTATTAAAACCATGATTTTGCCAGTGAAGACATCAAGGTGGTAATAAATTGAATAAAGGTGAAACATACTATTGACTTGGTTTCACCTGGTACGAATGGTTTCAAGTAATAACTGTTTAATTTTTATTTTTTTCTGCAGAATAGCAATTCTCCAATACATAATTTCAAACTGTTGATGATATAATGTTTTGTTACATAAACATCATGGCTCTGATATTAGTGTTTATGTGCATCTGCTCAGCTTCCTACAAGGATTCTTTGTTAAGAGTGATTATTTACAATTACAGCTGTAAGTCAGCTCCATAAATATTAACCTCTGCAACTTGTAACATTAACATGTTTACACTGAAACAGATGTGCATGTTGTGGGTGTAATAAAAACATATCTGGGAAGAAATCTTGTATTTTCTGCTCTGTTTAGTAATTCATTTATTGCAGTAGATGATGTGAACAAATTGATTAAAATATCTTGGATAACAGCATGTGTATGCACAGAATAGCACCACACACACACAACCAAACTGAGTAAGCAGGCAGTTTTTTAGGCCCATGCTAATTTATTTGGGAGAGTGGAGTGGATACTGTTTTAATATATTTTAGTAAAGTCTAGGAGAACTCTTATCATGTGTATTTTGTTAGTAAAAATATTTTAGTTTCAATTATTTTATGAATATTTATGAAATAAAATGCATCAATTTTCTCTTGTTCTGCAATGCATCTAAACATTCCCTTACAGTGTACCATAATAGCTTTAACTTTGCATTGAATATATTCTATAAAAAAATATTAGTTTTCATGCATCAAAATAAATTTGTTTACAAATAAGTTTGGATGATTTATGTAAACTTTTCTTTTTGTCATATTCTTTAAATGAGTATTTTTTTCTTAAATTTGTTATTATGGCTTCACCTAAAACGTTATAATGTGTTGGTCAATCCCACTATTCATTTGTAAAAGAATATCCAAAGAGTAGGTAGTGGGTGGTGATGACTAACTGTCTTACACTACTAAATTAGGGACAGCTAGCGCAGATAACCCTCGAGTAGCTTTGTGCGAAATTCAAAACAAACTAAACCAAACCAATTTCTCAAGAGGAAACCTGGCCCGACGTGTCCAGGTAGTTAAGGCACTCGACTCGTAATCTGAGGGTCGCGAGTTCGAACCCCTGTCACACCAAACATGCTTGCTCTTTCAGATGTGGGGGTGTAATAATGTACGGTCAATCCCATTATTCGTTGTTGAAGAGTAGCCCAAGAGTTAACGGTGGGTGGTGATGACTAGCTGCCTTCCCTCTAGTCTTACACTGCTAAATTATGGGCGGCTAGTGCAGATAGCCCTCCTGTAGCTTTGCACGAAATTGAAAACAAACCCGGAAGAAACCAAATAATAAATGTTTCACTTTTGCGTCGTTTCGTTTTATATGAGGATTGGTTAATAACCAGAATCGTAGAGTTAGGTAAAGAGTGGTCCAAAGTAGTTTGGAAGAGTTGCATACAGCTGTTTTGTTTATATTATATATCGGAGATCAAGTGGTTGTAATACGAATAATTTTAAGATTACATCATGCCGCTCATATATACATAAAATAATTACTTGTTCGAACCAGCGTCAAGTATATGTCAAGCACTAAACAACGTGCATTCTCTCTCGTGTGAGGTTTTACTAGAACCTCTAACGACTAGAATTAAGATCCACGGAAGTGTGGGTCGTGACTGACGTGTATCCTTCCTTGAGTTCTTATGCGAAACGAAGGTGCTTTGTATGTTGCGTGTTATCGACAGAAATAGTTTTCCTGGGGAAACGAACACCGTGAGAGGACCTGTGTTAGATGTAGCGTTCACGTGGTAGGTTTAAGTCGTGATGTGATGTGAAATGAAAGTATGTTGAAGTAAATGAGTGAGGTTTTTGTTTTTTTAAATATGAAGATAGGTCTTAATGCATTCAACATAGTGGTAATTTACGCTGTGTCCCAGAAGTCTAGATCTGTAGGGAAAATATTCGTTATATTATTCAAGTTAAACACATTTTTAATGCCAGTTGTGTTTATATGGGTGTTTATAATATGCAGTTTGAGTAATAAATAAATTGAGAATGAATCGCTTTTTTTTTTTTTCATGTGGGTCCAAACTTTTGAGGCACCTTGTAAAATCTAGCTTCATATGTATAACTAAATGTATTCGAGTTTCGATAAATCTTTCACTAGGTGGAGCTGATATAGAGGGCTCTGAAGTATTGTATACCAAACTTAAAACCGAATTTTCCGAGTCACTCATTTTATGTTTCTCTAAATAATCATTTATATCTGGAATCCGTATATAGTTACACAATTTTTTAACCCACAAGATTGGCTATTGTAATTCAACTTTGTCAAACTGTACCCTTCACCCAGCGAGACTGGTTTTGAGATATGAAGGTGTAAGTTTCACAAGTACTAGAATAACCAGTCGACTTGAGGAAGCTCATTGATCTGATAATTACAAGTGGGGCGATTTCTCCTTCTGTAAGGATCCCCAGTCTGAATCTGCTGCAGTAATAATTTGGTCTCAAATTTTTAGGCTATTTATTTTCGTATATAAAGTTTTTATATTGGATTTAAATTATTTTCGGTTATGTTTATTGGACACAAAACGATAACATTTGGTATTACCTTCAGAGGTCTTTTTAACACCAAGATTTGATAACCTTTAACCTGACAATAGCTAGTTGGCTAGAGCGCTCGATTCTAATTCCCGTCTCGCCAAACATGTTTGCCTTTTCCGCCCTGAAGGTATTATAATGTTCCTATCAATTCCATTCTTCGTTGAGAAGAGAGTAGTTCAAGAGTTGGCGGTGGGTGGTGGTAACTAGCTACCTTCTCTTTAGTCCATCGCTGCTAAATTAGGACAGCTAACGCTGATAGCCCTTGTGTAGCGTTGCGCAAAATTCAAATCAAATCAAATATATAGTCCGAGCTCCTTCGAAAGGTGGACCTTTCTCTTTCAGGTTTCCTAGACAAGGAAGGTTCACAATATACAGGATTTCGAATCCTTTGTTAAATGGATCCCTTAATCGTACGTGTTTTTCCAACTTTAAAGGTCAGTGTTATCCAACATGGCCTAGAAGTAATCGGACTCTTGATGCTCAATAATTTCGATTGGTAGGAATGGTTGGCAGCAGCAATTACGATGCGGAAAACGAACTACTTTTTTTACTCAACTAAGCTAGTCTATCCTCATATGTTTATCTGATATTTCAGCATTACTCTATTCTAAATACGGCTAGTATGGGCATTAAAACTTTAAAGTTTTCAATTTGTTATTTTGTTATTTGACTGTAATTAACTTTTTTCTATCCAGAAATAAATTCCGGGCACTTATTCCAAAGTAGGCATGCGTTGTTAAGTTTCAGTCCTTTTTGGTCCCCGGATTCTAATGTTCATTGCGATCGTATATTATTCTAAGTATACCAAGCAAGCAGTCAGGGCAGACAAAGAAACTAGCTAATATCAATATAACACTTACACGAATGTGGATTCCAAAACTGTTCACTTATCACGGACCTTTCTACGTACTTCCAAAATATCTCGAATACTTTATAATGTAGAAACATTAGAAAATAAACATCCAATGCATTTTTATAATAGAATGGTATATGTATATATAACTTACTTTAAAAGTAAAACGTTCAAACAGAAAATCACTCTAACGACAGAAAACACGATCAAAGATGGCAAAATCTACCCAACATGTGGGAGGAAGTCCATCAGTATTGAGTTTCTCATGCCTTTTTTGGATATGTATGTACGTATATACATGTGTGTGTGTGAGAGAGAAAATTAATACTGATAAAAACGTAAAGACAAGAAACTGACGACAATAAAACGAGAATAAATAATACGTCAAAATGTTAGTTACCATAGAAACAAGCAAGATAAGATATAAATTACAATAACAACTAATGTGTTTACACACGAATCATGATGTATTTTCATTTACTTACTCTTAAAAGCTAGGATTAATGAAAATACAAGCAAGATAAGAAATACAGGGTGTTCGGAAAGTCACTGTGCAGTTTTGTAATTATATTCTCTTCAGTCTATTTCAAGCCAGCAACTGATAGCGGGGTTTAGAAACAAAAGAAGGATCCAAGCCTGTATTAATGCCAACAGGGGTCACTTTCAACATTGTTTATAATTGTCATTTACATTTACATCCTGTATTCTATATTGAAACATGTTTGTTAATAAATATATAAGTGCACAGTGACTTTCCGAACACCCTGTATATGTAAGAACGTGTTCTTGTGTGGTTGGGAGATGTAGTCAGGCGCATCTGTATATACGTGTGTGTGTGTGTATGGGGGTTGTATACACACACACACACACACAAATTATTTGTACATACGTCACAGTTCATTTCACCATTAAATAAATGTTTAACAACGACAGATACATAATCATGTTTTATCTTTCAATCTCCATAAAATCATTATGCATTATGGCGGCTTGACTGTATTTATGTGAGTGGAGAAGAAACTAAACGAATTTTGATAAGGTCAAATATCAGGGTTTCTACAACTAGTTAATTATAAAATGTTACAATTATAAATTTTAATATAGTGGCTTGTATTTATTTACAAAAACCGGTCTTTAATATCATATACTAATTAGGCCAGGTGGGTTAAGGCATTCGACTCGTAATCTGAGGGTTGCGGGTTCGAATCCCCGTCGCACCAAAAATGTTCGCCCTTTTAGCCGTGGGAGCGTTATAATGTAACCGTCATCCCGCTATTCATTGGTAAAAGAGTAGCCTAAGAGTTCGCGGTGGATGGTGATGACTAGCTGCCTTCCCTCTAGTCTTACACTGTAGCATGGCTAGGTGGTTAAGGCGCTTGACTCGTAATCCTAGGGTTGCGGATTCGAATCCCCATCGCAGCAAACATGTTCGCCCTTTCAGCCGTGGGGGCATTATAACGTGGCTGTCAATCTCACTATTCATCGGTAAAAGAGTAGCTCAAGAGTTGGCGGTGGGTGGTGATGATTAGCTGCCTTCCCTCTAGTCTAACACTGCTAAATTAGGGACGGCTAGCGCAGATAGCCCTCGTGTAGCTTTGCGCGAAATTCAACAAACAAACAACCAAACACTAAATATTAATCCATGACTTAACTGATGTAATGTACCATTCTTATTTCTGGTTCATTAAAATTTTAACTGGATTTTCGGCCACAATACCAATGGCTCACAGCTTCGGGTTACTTACGACGTTTAGGCAAGTTCTATATCTTTATACAGCCAACAATGCAGGATGATCTTCATGACGAAAAATATAAGATATGATAAAAATAATGTAAATATACATTTTAATCAGTAAACCTTGAAAACCTATCATTGTAAAATATAACTTACAATATATATACACGAGTTTCATTAACCCTTGCTTTTTAAGTAAATAAGTGAAAGTATGTCATGGTGCATATGTAATCACATTAGTTATTATTATATGTATCTTCGCTCTAATATGTTAACTCTAGCTTTTCAGAGTAAATAAATGAAAGCACGCCATGTTGCGTATGTGAACACATTAGTTATTATATATATATGATATTTTCTGTTTCTTGGGCAACTGTAATATTTTGACGTATTATTCATTCACGTTTTATTTTTGTCTGTTTCTTTTCCGTATCTTTCGATACTTTTCATCATTTTGGGTTGAAAAATATTTTTCATTTTAAACTATACATTTGACAGTAGGTCTTCACAGCATCACAAAGCCTGCTGCAGAGCATTTGTTCAGAATTTTGCTAAAAGTTACACAAAGGTCTATAACACGCACATAGCCGAGCCTAATTTTGAATTTATAGGGAAAGCAGCTTGTCCTTAATGTCCTCCGTTAACCATTCAACTGCTATTTTCTAATTTATCTCACAACAGAAGTTCCTGTTGATTAGGGGCGAGACTACCGATTTAATTTTTTTAAAACGGTTTATATTGTATTTGGTGTGAGCAAATGTTTGTGGTAAATTATGCCTTTAGCTCTATTAGATTTTTATCAACGAATTTGTCGATGTTTGGTCATTTTTGTTTCTATTTCTCTGTGTGGAAGGAAAATATGGCTAACCAATTCATTTTTCAGTAACCCATATGCACAATTTTGTCAAGTTTTACTTATATTTTGAGGTTGGAGTGTGGGTGAAGGTTAGATTTTTATAATCTTTGATCTTTAAAAGATTGTATTAAAACTGAGGGATTTGGGCAGCTATATCTTTTTACAACTTTGATTTCTTCAGTAGGTTCTTGTTAAAAACACCAGAACAAAGAAAGAAGCGTTTCCACTGTTTGTCTGTTTTTCCTCCATTTACGAGTTAGTTAATCTGTCATTTGTGTGTCATTCGTTGATGGCTGCGTGCCAGAAGTGGAAAACAGAAATAAGGATTTTGTACACAAAATTCAAGCATTTTCATGTCTGATCATTGATGTTAGGTGACCAAAATACCAGTGTTATATTTGTGCAGTTTTCGAACGCGTTGGTTAATGATGAATCGTAATTCTGAACAAATATATACAATGTTTAATCAGTGTTGTCGAGAAACCCACTTGTTGAGAAATTTATATGCACAAACGGCTCGTTTGGGTTGAGAAAATATTTTACATAGAAGAGCGAACAACGTTTCGACCTTCTTCGGTCATCGTCAGGTTCACACAAAAGGTTCACAATATTTTCTCAACCCAAACGAGCCGTTTTTGCATATAAATTATACAATGTTTACAAAGATTATCTTTGGTTCGAGTTGCACCTACGTGACTGACTTGTATTTACAACACTCGTGTGTGGCTGATCTTCGTCTATTGTCAGTTGTAAAGTGAGATGGAGTTGCGTTGGCTGTTGAGTCAGAACTCGTATAGCGTTGTTATACATCTAAATGCAGGTTACCCTTCGAGGCAACGTTAAAATTCTGTGCTGGATTCCTTTAGTAGACGGAGCGCAGATGGCACGTTCGTAGCTTTGCACTAAAATAGATAAACGAAACCTTTTTGAAACCTTTTCTATTTCATAAAAGCTCACAAGAACTACTGTGATTTCTGTACGGTTTCAAATATTTTAACGAATATTTGTCATCCATCAATAGTGACATTTAGTTGTTCGTATTTCGAGTTTTTAATTGTTGGATAGCCCCTGTCCTGGTATATGAAATCTTAGAGAAAGAACTTATTTTCTTTATACCTACCCCTCGCGGGGAATAAAAGGGTTTTATGGAACAGTTGCTTTTAAACGTTTTTTTAGGTTCGAAGTTGGCTTAGCTGTTACGCTACAGAGGTTAAAAATAAATTGGTCCAGTCCATTGCCTAACTAGAAACCGGGTTTTGATATCCTTGATGCGCAGAGAGCCGATAGCCCATTGTGTAGTTTTGTACTTAACTGCAAACAAACCATTTTTTGAACTGCGAGATACTACTACCAGCCACGCTCCGTACTTTTAGACATGGAGGCGTTATAATTGTAACAGTCAGTACCGATATTTGATTAATAGCCGTATGCTCTAGTTGACTAATTCTGTCTTGTATACGCTGTTCTAAGTTAGGAAATGCTCTTCGTCAACTCCATGTGTCACGTACTGTGTCGTACAGGTTGAAAATATCAAATACACCAAAATCTCTCGTCAGTGTTTCAGACGCGACGTCTGCTTCTTAACCTTATAAACTAACATTCGTATGTTTTCAATTCTTTAATGGCGCAGATAACCTAGCTGCTTTGCGCCTTATAATGCCAAACCCACCCATCCACCAACCCACTTCTTTAATGCTCCCGTGGCATGTTCAAAGATTGTTGCAGAACTAGTTATAAAAATATCTAGTTGGAAAATACATGGGAAATTGGTTTGTGGTGAGTCTGTTTAAAGGCTTACAAACCAAGTATTTTGTATAAAGTGAATATACGGGCAAAGAGAAAGAAGGAAATATTCTGATGATGATAATCGGGATAACAACCGTTGTGCACGTTCACAAGTGAAATGCCATACACAAACAGCAGTGTACAAACCTTCAGAAATGTAAAATTCCACACAAACAGCAGTGTACAAACCTTCAGAAGTAAAACTCTACAAACAAACACACACATAATTTTGACGTTATTCACACAATGTGAGAGACAATATGTTGTACAGATATAAGAAAGACCAGTAAATATGATGTATGTCGTACAGATATAGAAACAGAGGTGACCGACACTGCCGCGATTTAAAATTTTTATTTTAAATTCTGGACTGAAGCACGTGCAGCTTTTTGCTTGATGTCTACGTCTTCGTCACTGTTCCTTCATTCTCGTCATTAAAGTATTAAAAAACTGAATTCATAACTTCTCTCGTCGTGTTTATCCATGTAAGTTTTACCCAACTCTCTTTATGAAACTAACATTATAGAATAGTACTTTTACCAGCCTGAATTAGTTGTTTTGTTTTATTTCTCCATTGGGCTACTGAGGTTTTTACTCGATTTGTTTGTTTGTGTTTGATTCAGAGTAAACCTACACGAGGGCTATCCATGCTACCAGTTCCTAATTTAGTAGTGTAAGACTAGAGGGAAGGCAGCTAGCCCTCATCACCCACCACCAACTGTTGGACTACTCTTTTACCAACGAAATGTGACTGTAACAATCCCACTGCTAAAAGGACGAGCATGTTTGGTGTGACGGTGATTCGAACTCTTGACCCTCGGATTACGAGTCCAGCACCCTAACCACCTGGTTATGCCGGGGCCAATTTATTACTTGAATACAATCATTCGCAGCAAAGCGAATCCTTTATCAGAAAGTCAGAAGTTAATAAAAGGGACGTGCTTAATAAACTTAACTGTACTTTTGAAAAATAAATAATTGTTATCCTTGTTATACGTGTGTCGTGTAAAATAAACATTCATATGGCAACATAATTGAGAAATGGGAAGTTAGAAATGAAAATATTCCATGATGGGTTTAGACTTAGTAACCTGCATATCAAATAGCTGCCTTTGTTATTTACGCATAAAAAAATAGCATGTGCGAAATTTAAACCATTTTTAGACAGTGTGTAGCCGTAACTTCGAAACAAAAACGAACCCCCTCACTCACGTTGAACAAAAGGGAAAAACAAACAAATATTGTGTGGTGCGTATGATAGGTATCTGAGACAGACGTGACAGTTATTTAAATAAGGTATTTGCGAAAAGTCCATTGAAACAAAAAAGTTTGTTTTGGTTATGTGTTTTTGAAAACTTATACACCGAACATTGAAACGTTTGAGAAGCTTCAGGCAATATATGATAGTAATAAATAAATGGAGAATAAACCTCGCTCGTTAAATGGATTAACTGGAAAGTATCGAATTAACGTTTTTCTATGTTTGCTATATATTCCAAAAATATCTATCGATTAGTAAAATCGCACGAAGTGAAGTCATCTTGCAAACTTACAATAATTGGATTAATATGTTCTTCTGGACTTAAGATTACTGGTCAACATTTCCACGTGAACGTATGTTCTGCTGGATTTAAGATTACTGGTCAACATTTTAACGTGAATATACGTTCTACTGGACTTGGATTGGTGGTCAACATTTCCATATTAATATACGTTCTACTGGACTTAAGATTGGTATTCAACATTTCCATGTTAATATACGTTCTACTGGACTTGAGATTGATAGTCAACATTTCCATGTTAATATACGTTCTACTGGACTTAAGATTAGTAGTCAACATTTCCATGTTGATATACGTTCTACTAGACTTAAGATTGGTAGTCAACATTTCCATGTTAATATACGTTCTACTGGACTTGAGATTAGTAGTCAACATTTCCATGTTAATATAGTTCTACTGGACTTGAGATTGATAGTCAACATTTCCATGTTAATATACGTTCTACTGGACTTAAGATTAGTAGTCAACATTTCCATGTTGATATGTTTCAGGTAAAATGAAAAGAAAAGAAGAAAGTTTTTAGGAAGTTGTTGTTTTTATAAACAGGTTATAACAGTGTGCTGCTTATAAAATTCACATGCAACACTTGGCTCTGACTCGTGTGCAGTTCGAACAATCCATTACATGGCCTGGATGCATGATTGACGTACATTTTGTAATGATCCATTACAACGCCTTACTTTATAAATACTGTGCAGTTTATAACGACCCATAACAACGCACATTGCTGTATGAGCAGTGTGCTGTTTATAACGACCCAACGCACACGGCTGTATGAGTAACGACTCATAATACACACGACTGTGTGAGTAGTGTGCAGTTAGTAACGACCCATAACCATTTATTTTTGTCCATTAAATATGTAGTACGGCTTTGCAGAGTACGGGCGGTGTATTAGTGATTTTTATTGTGTATAAATACAAGGACCGTACCGTAATATGTATTTCGTACTTTTATCACCAGTTTTTATTTAATGTAATAACGAGGACGATCTTGCTGAACCGTGTTGGCAGAGAGATAAGGTTGTGATGTTTTATCAGCTGAACCTCTTCCGTATAGAATATCCTATATGTGTAATTAAAATTTACAACGCTTTCGATATGACTCAACTTTAAGCACAGTTTCAAATCTTAACCACCCCGCATGGCCATACTCTCGACTCGTAATCCGAGGGTCGCGGGTTCGAGTCCCCGTCACACCAAACATGCTCGCTCTTTGAAATTAGTAATCCTTGATGTCGAGAAAACCCACTTGTAGAGAAAATTGTATATATATATATTGATGACCGAAGAAGGTCGAAAAGTTGTTCGATCGTCTATATAGTGCTTTCTCTATCCATACTAGCCGTTTTTTACATATATAAAATGTTCGCTCTTTCAGCCGTTGGGGACATTATATATTACGGTTAATCCCACTATTCGTTGGTTAAAGAGTAGCTCAACTGTTGGCGACTGATGGTGATGACTAGCTGCCTTCCCTCTAGTCTTATATCGTAAATAGCCCTCGTGTAGCTTTAAGCAAAATTCAAAACAAATGTTTCAATTTTTTTTAACAAACGAAAATATAGGTTAGACTGTATTGAAATATATTCGGACACTAACTACCCTATCCCAATTCAACGTGTGTCCTAGAATATTGTCTGATTATTTGGGTAAGTCGTGGGTTGAGGAAATGTGGGGATCTGCGCCATTAAAGTGATTCAACTCGCATTACTTAGGGCCTGGCATTGCCAGGTGGTTAAGGCGCTCGACTCGTAATCTGAGGATCGCGGGTTGGAATCACCGTCGCACCAAACATGCTCGCTCATTCAGCCGTGGGAGCGTTATAACGTAACGGTCATCCTACTATTCATTGGTAAAAGAGTAGCCCAAGAGATGGCGATGGGTGGTGATGACTAGCTGCCTTCCCTCTAGTCCTACACTGCTAAATTAGGGACGGCTAGCGCAGATAACCCTCGTGTAGCTTTGCACGAAATTCAAAATAAACAAACGAACCCTTAAGTAACAGGATAGCTGACTTTGTGTGCTTATAAACATTCAGATTTGCAATGTTTTTTTTTCATACTGTGGTTAATAGTTGTAATTATCTGATTACTCGACTAGCCCGGAGTAGCCCATGAATTGATGGTGGGCGCTTTTAATTAACTGACTGCTCTTCTCTCTAGTTCTGTCAAAAAATAGATGTGTCCACATATGGCTTTGCAAAAACATTCTGAAACAAATGAACAGTTAACTTTGTAGGTCTCGTGGAGGAAATAATCTGTTATGTCACAAGATACAGTTATTTTTATTTTTAAAATATAACTATCTTACAGTTAGTAGCTGTGGTGTAATAAAGAAACAGCTGACGTAGTGTGTTCCAGACTGGCACAGCTGCTCTTAATCGCTAACGGTCTCCTTGGTCATTTTCTTGATTACATATCCGAATCGATAGAAAAAAAAATTTTGTTCGCGGTTTACAGAAGTTAGAGTATATATGTGAATAAAAGAAAGATAATTCTACTTGAGGTTTAGCGCTGTGTCTGATATTGGATTGGTTAGCTTTAGACAAAGCTTGATCAAAACCTGTTATATGTCTATACATGGTGTCCCAGATGTCTGGAACCATAGGGAAAATAGACACTATATCTTTCACGTTAAACAAACATATTTTTAATCTCAGCTGTACGTATTTCATGAAAGAAAATACCCTGACGGTACCATATATCAATAATTGATGTATGTATGGCTATTAATGGCATGCAATTGGAATAATAAATAAATATATTGTGCAAATTTCTCTATATGTTCGGGCTCTTGAGAGACACCTGTAGATGTAATGTTGTCATCTATATATCACTCATAAGTTCTTAGAATTATCATGACTGTATCTTAAGACGGCTGGTATGGGTATTAAAAGATTTATTAAAATAAAGTGGAGAACAATGTTTTGACCTGTTTGTTGACCCAAAGATGACCTAAGAAGGTCGAAACGTTGCTCCCTACTTTATTTTAATTAATGTTTTAATACCCAACCAGCCGTCTTGCGATACATTTTTACTTCAAGTGTGTTTCTCGTCATCACGAATTACTTCGACTTATCTGCCTTATATATATTTATATGAAAAGGTATTGAATCTGATGACAAACAACCTGGAATAAGCAACTGCCCTTAACCTGCATCACAATGGAATTCTCATTCATAAAATTATGTGACGTAAGTAACGCTTGGACCGTTAAGATATCTGGGTGTTTCTGCCGGTATTTGCAGACATGGTTGAAATGGTTTATTCTTTGCCTTCACTCGTTGGTTCTTAGAATTTCGTTTCCCATAAGAACGTTTATCGATACCACTGGACAGTGTGAAGCTGTAGACGATTTCTCGTTGTTTTTAATTTTATGGGTTAGTTTTTGAAAAAAATGGTATAATAGGGCTGTCTCACGAGGAATTGTTATCACAGATTGTTAAATGAACTATAATTAAGAGGAAATTAGTCGTAGTGATGAGAACAAGTCATTAAGCAACGTTGATCCTACGGAGAATTGTCCAGTAAAAACAGGAACCATTATAAAAAAAGGCTTAATTAATTATTGTTATTTTGCGCAACGTGTTTGTATTTATGTATTTGTGGAATTACGTTCTATGTCGTGGTTCGAAAAAAAATCACATAATCTAAAGTGACTCGAGCCGTTTGAAAACAGGAAATAACGATTACGAAAAGGTTGCGAAGGGGGCTAGTAGAAGGTGAAGAAAGATTAATCACGAAATCCCCCACCAAAATAAAGATACACATCCAAATAATGCTTTTCAACTTGTGGTACGTATAAAAGTTTTGGTTTGGTCGAGTGTACAGCGCATGGCGAGATGTTGAAATCCACCTGTACTCAACATGTACTCTCGAATTATTCAACATGCTGAAAGCAAGAAAAACCGCGTGGTGAAAAAACCAACATATTCAACAGAAGAACTGGAAATATCTTTGAAAGTAGATTTCACACACACGCAAAAGAAAGTCATGAACTATGAAAAATAAAACATAGGGCTGGCGAAACGTAAGATCTTTTCGTACGATGTGGAACTCTTAAAAGTAATCGACTTGCTATTAAAAATAAGAAAAGGTCAAAATGCTGCGTGACAGTTTTTCTCTACCTTGTCTGTCAGTACAATAGATTAACTAGTCTTGAAAATCATTGAAAGTAGAAAGTGGAACACGTGGGTCATCTAAATATTATGGCTGTGTTTTATCTACCTCTCAGCTTCTATAATGTAGTTGTAAACTTTTTCTGAAACTCGAGTAAAACTGTGTTGAATGCCTAACGTTACATAATTGATATTTTTATATATTTTATTCGCAACTGGATATATATGTATATATAATATTGTTAAACAAGTGCTACTGTAATTATTTAGCAGTCGGAAAATCTATACAACTGTATATGTTAACGTTATAAGTGTACGCAGGCAATGTATATAGTTGGTAAGTAATGTAGTCACGATAGCAGATTTTGTGTAAGCGGAAGTCGATTTTGGATCGGAAATAGAAACGAATCTTTCCGAAACATGTTTCATTTGAAGCCATGCTTTCATCGATTGAAATATTTCAGTCGCAGTTGATATTTCTTAGTTTTTAATATGCCGTCTTCAAGATGACCTCTCTGAAAGTTATAGTGGGAAGGAAAATATGGGCGCTTCGTGTCATCTGTTTTATTGTCGGTTTTAAAATTGATCCACAGTCATTCTCATAACATTTGCTAAGAGCTAATTGTGCGCTTGTATTTAAACTTCATTTGGGGAGTGGGGAGGTTATATGGAATTCAGATTTGAAACCGAATACTGAGAAATGAAAAGTTATTTGTCAAAGAGCTTGCCTCAATTTGCCGGTAGAGGCGCTGTAAAAACATAATTTGTTTTTTTATAAAGATAAAATTTAGTTCCAAGTAACAGTAATAATTATAATATATAGAAAACGAAAATCATGCATCAGAGTTAGGTGGATATAAGTTGGAAAATAAAATATAGGTGTTGAAGCTTGTGAAAAACATCGAATACGTAATTTAATGTTTAACAGATATCCAGTTTAGTTTTATTACGCAAATTAAGTGCCGTTATAGTCAATTGTTTTCTGTGTAACTTATGTTTAAAAGTGAATTTTTGAAAATAAAAATTATATTAATAGACTTTTCTTTAAATACCTTAGGCTTGGCGGCTTGAAACGACTCTTTAATTTCTATTGGTCTACGCTCTATCTGATCATATACGTCATAATAAAAGGGCGTGTCTGTTACGACGCTGTAACTCCAGGAATCTAGAAACTTCTTCTAGTGTGTAGCCCCTCGCTGTACAGCGGTAAGTCTACGGATTTACAACGCTAAAATCAGGGGTTTGATTCTCCTCGGTGGACTCAGCTGATAGCCCGATGTGGCTTTGCTATAAGAAAAACACTCACACACTTCTAGTGTGTAATAATCGCAGATAACTAACCTTTAAAAACCGAGTTTTTAACGTTAACGATAGAGTGAGGAATGTATGTGCCTGAACATTTTTTTAACGTATTACACACTTTTATTACTGTTCTGTCTCTGTGAACACCGCCCTCAATGGTTCATCGATTACTTCGTGGGCTTAAACGCTAAAAATAGAGTTTCGATACCAGCGGTTAGCGCAGCACAGACGGCCCATTGTGCAACCTTTTGCTCAACAACAAAAACTATTAATTCAGTGTTAATCGACTAATCACTTCGTTATGCAAAACAAACAAATATATTGATTAATGATTTGTGAAAGCTGAAAATATTTCAAACGATGAAACCTCTGTTGAATAAATTGTTTAAAAAATATTTCATCCTAAGTCTCTCAACCTTTAAATTAGGTGAATTTTGTGTTGATTAGTTTTTTTGAGGATTACCAATTTTTATGTTTAATTATTATTTTTATTTTTGTAGACTGTCGAAGTTGAATTGGAAGTCGTATTCGCCATCTAGTGCTCGCGTAATGAATCGATTTCTAGGAATTTAATATTTTAATGTTTGGGTTTGTCTAATGTTCTTGCAATATGGCTAGAAATTTCTTAATTACTCAAGTCTGGGGGCTCGGCATGGCCAGATGGTTAAGGCACTCGACTCATAATCCGAGGGTCGCAGATTCGAATTCCCTTTACATCAAACAAGCTCGCCCTTTCAGCCATGGAGGTGTTATAATGTGACGGTCAGTCTCACTATTCGCCGGTAAAAGAGTAGTCCAAGAGTTGGCGGTGGGTGTTGATGACTAGCTAACTTCTTTCCATCTTACACTGCTAAGTTAGAAACGGCTGGTGGAGATAACTCTCATGTAGCTTTGCTCGAAATTCGAAACAAGCCAAACCAAAGTCTGGTCGATGTTATATTTAAGTGCATGTTTATAGACTGCCATTTTGATAAGGTTGTTATTCTATTCAGCTTTAAAGCTGTTAAATGTTTAAATCGTTTTTAGCCGAATTAGTAGGTTTTGTATTTTCATGTTTTAATTAATATTAAATTTTATACTTGAAAAAAAGTTCAGATTTCTCACGCTTTTCACTGTCTTATCAGGACTGGTAGTAATAATTTTTCATTAACTATGAAATAATGTTTTATTTTTATGTTTCGGTGCATAGCTATTATTCACATATACGTTATACGTACTAAGCCACACTACTGCAGTTAGTGTCAAATATTAAGGAAAGCTTTCTGTCAGTGGACGAGCTGACCGATTCAGGCAAAACGTGGCAGGCTAATGTAGTATTCTAAAAGCAAACAAATTCATATTAAACTTTCTCATGTATTGAAAAAATATTTTGTAGAATAACTTATATTATTACTGCAATTAGTATTGTAAATAGTTTGAACAAAACTCGCACCACAACAATATTGTACAAGTGAAAGAATGTAAAATGGTCAGCATTTTGGCTTGTTTTCCATAATAACCAAGATATACAGTAATGACGTAACTAGCTACAATGTTGAGAATAAATATGTCGCTGCTCTATTAGTTTCCCGCTTTCTTCTGATTCACACCATTTAATTTCCGGTTTATACTAGGATTAGGAAAAGCGTTTAAGCCTGAATTAGCGAAGTATTTCACGATTAAAATATTTTAAGATATTTCTCGCTTTTTGGTGTAGAATGTATGAAATGCATCAAAAGTCAGACAGTAGAAATCTTGACCACTATTCTACTGTGGAATGGACTGTTTTGAACGGAAATGACACAATCTGCCAATTTTATCGACTCAGTTGTTACACCTTCTCAGTTTTCTTGGATAATAAATTTTACTGACAATTTACGTAAAGATTTTGCTCTTTTTTTTTTTTATCAGATTGTTGTGTTTTCCTCGTTTTGGAGAGAACAGAGATGGAGGAGTGCACTCTTTTAAAAATAACCTGTAGAACTAGTAAGGTAAGAAGACATTTTAAGTGAATGATAAGAGCTTCAAAAAGAAAGTCAGTTATAGACTGAACGTTTACGTTCACTTGTAGACTTTCATCGTAACTGACTGACGGGCTTTCACCAAGGGCAGGGCTCGGTATGCCTCTGAAACAATTAGTGAAATTGCATTTATGCTGAATTTTTATTTACTTATTTTTGTCAATAATGACTTTTCAGTTCTGAGGCCCGTCGATAATTTTGTAAAGCAAGGAAGTTTGTACCCTGGTTGCAGGCTCAGTCGGTAAACGTGTAGGACGACATTGTTTGGTGACGAGGACTCGAACTCACGACTAACAGGTTGCGAGTCAAGCACTCTAACTACTAAGTCACGCCAGGCTCACCGTTTCAGTAATTTATGTAAATATAACAAAATACAGATGTAACACGTGAAATGTTTTAGGCCTGCATATACACTGTGTGCGTGTCTGTCCGTATATTTTTCACCTACATCTATTTATATTTATACTTGTACAGACGAAGATATCTAAAAGTCGTTATAAGTTAATGTTATGTATTTACAACTGTGTTAATAATATTCCTTTTTGGTTAAAGTAAATCTCTAGTATGATCATTAAACAGTGGGTCCTCTGTATAATATTTAATAGTAAGTTAAATGGCAAAGTATTATTCACACACAAATTAATTTACGTTGCTATATGGAGAGTTATAAAAGGCTTTAAAACCCCATACACATCTGGAAAATCGCGTGTCTGTGTTGAGAAGTTTTATTATTGTTATTTCTAACAGTATTTCAAAACATCATAGCTGAAGGTAGGTAAGGATCATAGCGCTAGGCTATAAACACTCGGTTGGTACTAGGTTTACAGTGGCCTATCATGATCAGGTGGTTAGCGCGCTCGACTCTTTAATCTGAGGGTTGCACCAAACATACACGTCCTTTCAGCCGTGGGGGCGTTATAAAGTCACGGTCAATCCCCCTATTCGTTGGTAAAAGAGTATCCCAAGAGTTGGCGGTAGGTGGTAATGACCATCTGCCTTTCCTCTAGTCTTACAATCCAAAATTAGGGACAGTTAGCATAGATAGCCCTCGTGTAACTTTGCGCAAAATTCAAAAACAAACAAACAAACTAGGCCTACAGGAAGAGATCGACGAAATTTGACCCTCCTGGGTGTATAAACATCAATACCCAAACACCTATAAGAGAGAGAGAGAGCCTACAGAAAGAATGTGAACTTTTGGTTGAGGTTGGGCTTGTTTTAGCCTTTGCTTGACTCAGGACACGCGTGTGTGTTGCAGAGAAGCTAGCTTACTGCACGACTGATTTATGTTTGAACTTTATGTGTATGTACGTATATGTGTGTGTGTGTGTGTATATATATATATATATATATATGTGTGTGTGTGTTTATACATAGAATTGCACCACAAGATTTTGGGTGGAGATGCAGTAGGTTTGTCGAGCCAACACCCACTATGTAGAGAAACAATTAGCGCTTTTGAAACCAGGTGGGGCTCACAAATTATTGTATCCCCCACGGAGCGATTCTCAGTTAAGAGCTAAACTCCACCCCAGAAGAAACGTCTACCTACTTTCGTGAAAACGTCCGTTACGAGGAAAGTGAATATTTTATTACCAGATAGATTAGATGGCCACCCATAAGAAGATCACAATTTTGTGCATGTTTACTAGAATTAGATGCCTGTTTCACGTAGTTTGATGGTTAAAATGCTAGACTAGCAATTCGAGAGGCGCGGGTTCGAATCCCGTTACCGAACAGACTCGCTTTTTTCAGCCGTTATAATGTCACGATCAACCCCACTACTCGTTAGTAAAAGCATTGGTAGTGTAAACTGGTCTATCCTGTTAAATTAGCAATGCGCAAAGTTAAGACTTCATATCGTAGATAATCTTAAGTGGAAGATTTGTTTGTAAATTTCGCGCAAAACCACACGAGGACTATCTACGCTAGCCGTCCCTAATTTAGCAGTGTAAGACTAGAGAAAAAGCAGCTAGTCATTCCCACCCACCGCCAACTATTCGGGCTACTCTTTTACCAACAAATAGTGGGATTTACCGTCATATTATAACGCCCCCATGGCTGAAAGGGCGAGCATGATTGGTGTGACTGGGATTCTAACCCGCGACCCTCGGATTACGAGTCGAACACCCTTAACCACCTGGCACATGTGGAAGATATTGGTTGAAGTGAACACAGATAGTGTGTAAATAACCCAGTAAAATCTGTGTCGATTTCATAGGAATATTCAAAGGAAATCATTACTGGTTTTACACATTTAACACTCTTCTCAGTTAATAATTTAGTGACCGATAAAATTAAAGAAAGGCGGCTTTAAAATTAGTTATCTTGGTGTGAGCTTCCTTTCTATTCCTTGTAAAATCGCATGGATCATTAGTTGTTTAAAAAATATGTAATTATGTAACAGAGTCTAGAATTACGATATTTTAATAAAAGTGTGACAGAAAGATTTGAAGGATTTTAAGTCCACGAAGGTTCGGCATGACCGGATGGTAAAAGCACTCGACTCGTAATTCGATGGTCGCGGGTTTGAATCCCCGTCCCACCAAACATGTTCATTCTATCAATCGTAGGGACGTTACTAGTGACAGTCAACCCCACTGTTCGTTAATAAAAGGGTATCACAAGAGTTGGCTGTGGGTAGTGATGACTAGCTGCCTTCCTTGTAGTCTTACACTACTGAATCAGAAATGGCTGGCGCAAATAGTCCTCGTGCAGTTCTGCGCGAAATCCAAACTGCCATAAGTTAGAGTTCACTAAAAATCGAATACAATACACGTACTTGTATTCGAGTAACAGTTTGTGATGATAATTATCCTACTAACTCGCCTATTGGTTTAAGAGGTCTGATAGGAATTTTTTTATTATTATTCAAATTGTTGTTAAATAATAGAAGAAAATGCTCGTGAACTTCAGCGTTTGTGTCCGAGATTTCTCTTCTTCTTTTTTTCTTTTTTTAACTAAGCAGCTGTAAAAACAGCTTTCCTGGTGGGTCAATATAAGTTTACCGACTTCCGGGGTAAATAGTCCATTATGTTGCTTTTAGTGAAAATAAATCGCAAACACACGCAACAGCCTTTATATTAACGCCCTCTTGTGGCTATATAAACGATATTAGAATCCTGGTTTATTTCAGAAAAAGATATTTCGGGCCTTAATACTCTTAGTATATCTGAATGTATTGTGATAACCAAGTCTGATCAAAGAAATAATGTAGTAGTTAGTAAAGTCTACAGAAACCTGTATTAACCACATACAGTAGTATGTACATGCAGTACGAGAGATAAGATATTTGATGCGTTTATCTACTTCTTTCTCTCCATAGATCTCACCTTTGACTTCTTACTTATTTTATTTGTACAGGACACACCTTGTCAGAATTTGTAGTGCTTTACCAACAGAGTCTGCGCGGGGCTTGTATGTTTCATGTACGTATAATGCAAACGAGGGACGCGCACTTTAACCCATTTTGATGTTTGGGAACGCAAAACGCGTTCTCCATCGTTGACATGGTTGAGTCTCAAAGTTTTGCGTACAAACGTCGTAGTCTCAGCGAGTGTTCTTCATTCTTTCTGCCAGTTTGCAAGAATGGTCAACCAAAGAGTGCTATTCATTTTAAATTGGTTTCAGCTCGGTGCTCCTTGTTTGTTTTTTTCTCCTGCAATGGAAAGCGTTCTCATGAGCTCTCGCTGCTTTACTGAATGCATTGTAAACGTAAACATATTCAATATATTTGTGAAGTTTCTATAACTTGGTCTCTCTCTCTGTACATGTCAAACTTGGATAAACGTGTCTGATATTAATAATATCATATTATGGTCTTTTAGATGTATGATAAGGTGACTGTAACTTGTTACAACTTACAAAGAACTCAGCCGTTCACATAGATTCATTAAATTCATAACTTTAAAATAATGTAGCCATTCATATAGATTCTGTATTAATTGACTCTTTCGTAGTTATTACACGTTCAGCGATGTGTGAATTAAACCAAGTTTATTTCAGTGCTGTCCTTCCGTATTGTTTTGTCCCTCGCTTGAACTTCGGATTTCCAAGCTTAAATCAGGGTTTGGATTCCTCTCGATGGACACAGCAGATAGCTTGATGTGGCTTTCCTGTAAGAAAACAACACAACTGTGTTGTTTTAAAACCACAATATTTTTTATGGATTTTTGTACCTTTGCACGTTTTTTTTGTACACGTACTAATAAAGTATCGCGAGAATGATTCGGTTTTTTCTTCGTCTGTCGCACTCTTGAGAGCCCGGTATGACCAGGTGGTTAGGGCATTCAACCGTAATCCGAGGTCGCGGGTTCAAATCCCGGTCGCAACAAACATGCTCACCCCTTTCAGCCATGGGGGCGTTATAATGTGTCGGTCAGTGTGTCGCGCAAAGCTTCTCAAGAGCTATCTACTCTAGCCATCTCTAATTTAGTAGTGTAAGACTAGAGGGAAGGCAGCTAGTCATCACTACCCACCGCCAACTCTTGGGATACTCTTTTACCAACGAATTATGGGATTGACTGTCACATTATAACGCCCCCACAGCTAAAAGGGCGAGCATGTTTGATGCGACCGGGATTCGAACTCGCGATCCTCGGATTACGAGTCGAACGCCTTGACCCACCTGGCTATGTCGGGCCTGGGATGTTTGGAATTCACTTTCAGTATTATATTTTTATACTTAATGAATTTGTGCGAAATATAAATTGCTTCTTTTTTTCTTTCTCTATTTCAGAGATTACCCTAATGTAGGAATTGTTCCTAAGACTTTTTCGATATTCTAAATAATTAATTTTGACTGTAAGTGCGACCCGGCATGGCCAAGTGTGTTAAGGCGTTTGACTCGTAATCCGAGGGACGCTGGTTCGAATCCCGATCACACTAAACATGCTCGCCCTTTTAGCTGTGGGAGCGTTATAATGTGAAGGTCAATCCCACTATTCGTTGGAGTAGCCCAAGAGTTGGCGGTGGTTGGTGATGACTAGCTGCCTTCTCTCTAGCCTTACACTGCTAAATTAGGGACGACTAGCGCAGATAGCCCTCGATTAGCTTTGGACGATATTAAAAAAAAAACAACAAACAAAAAAAGACAATGCTAACATCTCATGGTGTAGGAACGACAAAAAGAAAATACTTCTATATCAGTTAAGAGTTTTTGAAAAAAACAAAAAACTGTCTGCATATTGTTAGTAGACTAACAACTTTAATTTATTTGTCCAGTCCTTAAATTTATCCATGAAAGTAGGTGGCGTTTTATTCATATTATTTGTATGACTTTGTGTGCGTATGTTTTGGGGAGGGGGTTGTAGTAATTACTGTGGATACTGTTTTTCATCCGGATCCTTTATAGAATATGTTGATTATTAGAGACAAAATATGCTTAGTAATCAGAATGTTTTATGATTATTTTGGTAGTTTAGTTATCTACTAGCACTAAATGTTAGTACACCTGAAAACACGAACATTCAAGGAATTGTTTGGTGTCTTTTTACTATATGTGTACACAGTATTAATGTATTGTGTAACATCGTTGTTTCTCATACAGGGAAGAACATTCCATATAGTTACTAAGCAACACTGTATTGAAATCAGTGTATTGTACAACTTCATTGTTGCCTATACAGGGAAGAACATTCCATACAGTTACTAAGCAACACTGTATATCTGAATATACATTCCCTTCCGTCTCATATTAGAGTAATATTGTCTTAGGTTCTTTCTATTTCCCTGTTAGTTTCTAGTGGACTATATTAAAGCGCGTAAACAAGAAATATAAACCAGTCAAGAACTAATAGTGAACAGTATTTATGTTGGCGCAAAGCTACACAGCAGATCATCTTCTCTGTGCCAACTGCATTTAATCGAAGCCCGGATTTTAGCCTTGAAAGTCGTAAACTCACTGCTTAACCAGAGGGGGACAAGAATTGGACGCTGGTTTCATTAATAATCGGAATCCCAACTAAAAGTAAATTCATATGTACGTAATTAGGCTAGTGAACTTTAATGTGCGAAGATTGGGAACATAACCGTGGAAACGGCAGTAAAATTCCTGTGTTTAATAGCTAATCACATTCTTTATGTAAAGTCAGAAACTCGGTTCTTCTGTACCGCCATGAGCATGGTCTTATCCGTGTGGAAGAGCTCTGTTTATTAAACCTAGTATATCACGAAAGAGCTTACAGTTAGTCGATATAGTGAGACGACATCTGGAAAACACCGATCCCTGCACGACAGTGAACACAGTAATCTACCAACTACGACGTAAGACAGTCACTTGTTGAAACCTAAGCCTAACCCATTAGTCCCTGCCTGATCTAGTGATAAGTTGTTAAAATAATTCTTAGCATAGGAGTATTGTCTATGTTGTTTGTTTCGTGTTGTTATCAAACTAAAAACCGTATCTATACAATACGTACTTTTCGCTTTAGAAAACATACGTAAATCTTGTCTTAACTGCACTTAAACTATCCTTTAAAAACTCGATTGGACAGGTTTAAACCACTCTAAATACTTTAAATATTCCATCCAAAGTTTCCAAAAGACACATACTATTGTCACAGTGTTTTCATACGTTTCGTAACTTGCAAATCTTCTCGACGAAAAATTAGCATATACAGTGCTGCCACCTACCTTTCTTCTTTAAAATATATTATCAGTTATGAATTTTTTCAAACTCCTGTACCCGAATCTCTTCAAAGTTAACTGCGAATTCTTAGATATTTCCAGAGATTCCTGTTTAGTTTTTATTTATTAGTAGAATGTTTAGTCAACACTCAAGGAGAAGGAGGGAGGGAATTATTTGTCATATATTCAGCTAAAACGTTTTATTCATTTTACGTTTATCTGCCCCTTGGCCGCCTCTAAAGTGTGACAGTCAAATCCCGCTGTTCGATTAGAGTAGCTTAAGAGTTGGTGGTGGGTGCTATTGACTAGTTGCCTCTGGTAATTTAAAGCTGAGGGCTGCTAATTTTGTGCTAAACATCCGGAAAGAAGAAAGAAACTGAGAAAAGAAAACAAAAAAAAGTGTTTTTTCTTGAGAGAAACTAGGCTGGGCGAAATAAGAGGTAATTTGTTAACTTAGTTTCGGGGTTATTGCTTGTTCTAGAATTTAAAATGTGCAATGTATCTTCTAAATTTTGGGACCTAAAGTCTTCACAAATAATTCTTAAGACGCGATATAAAGGACATCTTCTGTATCAGGTGTTTTAATTTAACTCTACCGAAATATAATTAAGTGGTTGTTATGAAAAAAGAAATTTTCAGCTTCTGATTTAGTGTGAATTTGCCATCTAAAATTAGTGGAAACGTCAAAAGAGCGCAAGTTTCATTCTTGTGGGATAGACCGTCATAGTTAACGATCTATTAGCCGAAACCTCGAAGTCATACACGCACATGAGAAAACTTCTGGTTGAAAAGACAGGAAAATGGAATTTTTGATTGGATGTCAAGTGGTTCATCGGTGTAAAATTTGTTACTGATAGAGCTGTATATGTGTTAATATAGTTATCGATTAGAGCATCCCGTGCTCTGTACATGTACGTTGTGGGAAAAAAATAAAGTTGTAAATAAACACAAACATTATGCTGTTTCACAAATTGTGTTCCCCAAACACAGACTTGTGCGAACTGCATGTAACACGATTAATAAAGCTAAGAAAAAATAACTTTTACACTGCAGATAAATATAACACAATATATTTATTTAAATGAACGTCTAACCTCTGCAGCTTCTTCAGGGTTAATTAATCTACCTATGTTAGATTAGATGTATATTAATTTTTTATCAAAGCCTCTAAATCCCTCCAGTATGCACTGCAAATTTTAAAAAGACAACAACAAATAATTGAATCTAGATAGACACATTTCATTTCCTAACATGCTGTGTTCAACTCAGAATCATGTTTATTTACTTCCCTCGGTGGACTCAGCAGATAGCCTGATGTGGCTCTGCTATAAGAAAAAATCAAACAAAAACACGTTTATTTAAACACGCTATTGTGTTACGAAGTCGCATGTTTTTTGTAAGATTAGACACACAGACTGCGTAGGAGCCAACACATTTGTTCTTAGTTTTGTGTTGTTTATGCTGTTAACTTGCATAAGCTATTCAAACACCAGGCTTGTGTTCATTTCTAACACAATTTTTAAACAGTGTATAACACTGTCCAACATAAGATTAAAGTCATTAAATGACGTTATTGAAACACTTCACCCTACACGTTATTACGAGAACAATGTATGTGGAAAATGTTTTTCCAACGAACCATATTTCAACTCTTATATCGTGACAAGTCACTTGTTGGTTCAATAGTCCTGAGTTTTCCGAACGTTTCGTATTTTCAGAATCTTATTTTTTACACCATTTGTTGCGACAACTGCGCAGATATAACTGTAAAAAACTGATCAAACAGCTGATGAAATCAATTTCTCTTTGCTTTCTTAATAATTTGGTGAAATATTTAGATATATCACACTTCTTACAAGTCATCATTTACCCATCAATTAAAGGCACGTTCCGAACGTTACAAACCAATAAAAAGGTAGCAACGGTTAAGCTCTTGAGTAAGACGAAAAAATATTAAGCAACGCGAATCCTTTAAAATATATATTTAAATAAAAATTAACCACCAAGAATTATGTTTTGTTTAAAATTAAGAGTTCTTTACTCTTCTTTCCTAAGATATATTATTCCACATGTTTACTTGTATATAACTTATTAATTGTTGCCTTGTTGATGTTTTATACAGTGGTTTTAGTAAATCTGTGTTGATCCTGCATACCGACGTTCCTGCTGAGAAGCCACAACCATGTCTTTCTATCACACATCGATGGGTTTTACACTATCATTCCGGAGAAAGACAGGAAAGTACGCATTACAGGGGAGGGAGCAAATGTTCTGGCATTTTCTACACTCTCGTCTACCCAGCATCCCCACACTCTGCGGGGCTTTGTTTTAATTTTATCATAATGTAATTTTCACGTGAATTTTTTTTTAATCATGCGCTGCGGATTTGTTTTGTTGTAGTTTTATCATAATGTAATTTTGACTAAAAAACTTTTTAAAATATATATATTTTTTTCTAACCAACCATTTCCTTTTTTCCAAGTAATTTGGTAGTTTTATTTACACGAAACATTATAAAACCGGAGAGACAAAAGAAACAACTCATTAACAGGTGTGGCAGACTAAACTGATTATAATCTAGTGGGATAGACCGACACATCACAAACTGACGGTACAGAACAAGAGAAAATCAACATAAAGGAGTGTAACAAACTAAATGCATCATAAACTGGCGAGACACGCAAAACACACAATCTATCAAGACAGGAAGTGGTGTATTTAGGTAGAGGCTAAAGGAGGCTTAGTCCCAGGGCCTATGGTCTTAGTGGAAGCCCATTGATAATTCTATTCTCTGTAAAAGTACTTAGAATGTTAGGCCCACAAAAACTATTAGCCCCTGTGTCACATAACCTTAAATTCGCCACTGAAAAAGACCGAAGGTATAAGTTTACAGAAGTAACGCGCATATACACTCATTTCCAAATTCTTAACAAAATATCAAGGAATTTAAAAAAATTTTCCAGCTTACGACATCACGCTAAGAATAAGGAGTCACTGACAGCGTTTTAAAAACTTACTTAAACCTCGTGGTGAACCTAACACCACACCTAAAGTGTGAAATATTGAAAACTAAGAAACATATCTTAAAAATACATGGTGGACATGGCATATCATTATCATTGCCCGTAACTCATAGCTTAAAGGTATAGTTACAAACCTTGTTGCATGAAAGGTGAGTTTAACACGCAAAATACGTTCATTGGCAATCCCTATTACATTTACGCAATCTCCATTACGTGGAGTTCCATTGAAGTTTATGGTTTCACTTCTAGAGTACTAACGTTAAACATAATCCCACGTTTAAAGGCGATACATTTTTTCACGGTTTAGATTCTGATACAACCACGTTAAACAGTATTACAGCTTACGTTCATACCCATAGATACATCATTATCGAACACGAGTACACTGTTATTTCAACGTCATAGATAATTCCATGAGAAGAAGAAATGCTTACCAAATGTACAAACAACTCTGCTACGAAACAATATGAAAACACCTATAACAAAGGGAGGTTTTCAGAAGTGACTGTTTCACTATAGCTTGAGTATAATTTTCGGATTGGGTAAGGGTATGCGATAGATAATATCTTTTTATATTTTAACTGAATTATTTTTAATCTGTCTAAGAGCATAAGGTATGTCTAACTAAACTTACATTTGTTGTCATACAAAACCCATACACCGTGACACAGCAAATCTGTACTAGGTACATTGTTAAAACCAAGTGTTTGTATTTAAATATTGTCACGAGATAATTTTGGAAAGCGTCCAAAAAGTACAGGACTATAACATTCATAACGTCATCATGAGGTATCATCTCGCGTTTAGTCCTAAACACATTTTTTAATATTTTGTTCTCGCACGGTAAAAGATTTAAAAAAAACACGAAAAAAATAATAGCTAACTAGAATGTTCTCGTGTTGAGTAAAATGTATTCATTTGTTTAGCCCCTGAATACCAGCATGTTCAGGAATATATTAAATGAGTTAGATATGATTGGTTGAAATATTTTAATGAATTGTTAAAGCTGTGATATTATAGGAGTTTTTCGCATGCATATTAAAAATTCGCTAAGCCTATTCCAACGTGCAATGTTTGTTTTGTTTTTGAATTTCGCGTAAAGCTACACGAGAGTTATTTGCGCTAGCCGTCCCTAATTTTGCAGTGTAAGACTAAAGGGAAGGCAGCTAGTCATTACCACCCACCGCCAACTCTTGAGCTACTCTTTTACTAACGAATAGTGGGATTGGCCGTCACATTATAATGCCCCCACTCCTGAAAGAGCGAGCATGTTTGGGGTGACGGGTATTCGGACCCACGACCCCCAGCTTAGGAGTCGAGCGCCTTAACCTACCTGGCCATGCCGAGCCGCTCGTGCAATGTTGCGCACAAGTGTACTTACAAGTGAATTTGTTTAGTTGGAAAACAAGGTTCATACAGCAGAATTGAAATTCATTATTAATGCTTTTTTTCGAAATTCCAAAGACTTCGCATTTGTCGGCGTTCAAATAACTTGTGTGACGAAACAGCTGCTATTTAATAAGCATGTTTTGTAAATGTGTGGTTTTGGAACAGTTGAAGGTTTTCATACAGCAAATTAAAACTCTGTACAAAATTATAGCTTGTTACAAACGTTTGTCACAAAGCTAAGACAATATACTGCATTCTGTTAACCTGTGGTGAATGTCTTAGATGTTTGACAAAAAGGTCCCGGCATGAACAGGTCGCACGTTCGAATCCCCGTCACACCAAACGTGCTCGCTCTTTCAGCAGTGAGGGCGTTATAATGTGACGTTCAATCCCGCTGTTCTTTGGTAAAAGAGTAGCTCAACAGTTGGCGGGGGTGGTGATGACTAGCTGCTTTCCCTCTTGTCTTACACTGCAAAATTAGGGACGGCTAACGCAGATAGCCCTTGAGTAGCTTTGCGCGAATTTAAAGAAAAAACACTGACGAAAAACAACAACAAAGGTTCGTTGCAAACCAAACACCGCACACAGTAACCTCACGTAGTTGGAATGGATGTAATAAGACAGTAATAATCATATTCATGCATATCTATAGTCCATTCCATATAAAATAACAATGAAAAGTCCACTGTAAATCAAACATATTTTGAAATAAACTGCATGCATTTTCAATATGATGTGGTACGGACGTCACGGTGACAAATAACACGCAGTCTTGTGAATGGGTGGAATATAAAAGGGGACACTAAAATAATAAATGTAAAGTTGAAATGGAAGTTAATATGATGTTATATGTAGATTTGTTGTTTAGCCTCTCTGGACCGCTTGAGATCGAACGTTTTAGATTCATTTAATAAAGAAAAAAACCAAAATGTGTTTTATCTCTGGCTTGTGAAATGGTAAATGAAAATGCAAAATGGACAGAAATTTTGAAAGCGTTCGTAATTTAATTACATGTTAGGAAACGGTTTTGCATCATAAACCAACAAGATTCTATTCAAACATTGTTAATAACTAAAGTATTAAAAAAAAAAGGTGGTGGTCTTAAGGCACTGGAGTGACGATAACCTCTCGTGGATTCATAAAAATGAGTACTGCGTTACAAATATGTATTTTTACCCCATTTGTAATATTCTGGATATGGATTTATAGATAGGCAGCCCTTACTGTAGTAAATTTCTTTGGCAATAGCAAATTTATGACATAACGAGTTTCACGCATAACTTTCGTTACCAAATCGAGACTGCAGAACATTACTTGAGTTCCATGTGTTAGGATTAGTTAATTGCCGAATAAGCAAAACGTAAATCGCAGTTAAAATATGTGTGCTCGCTTGAACGAGAGGTTTCAATATTAAAAAGTTGTAGTACCGTATGTTAGATATATCTGTATGCTGTGCCAGTCTGTATTTGTTGTGAAATCCAGAAAAAATATGCTGATGTGGAACAACTAAGTACTTTTGGAACCATTTATTATATGATTTGATGTCGTGATGTGTAGGTCAAATCGAGATCAATCGATTAGTAAAAAGGACAGAACAAGGTCAATCGAAGGATATAAACGTGAAATCTAACTCGATTAAACTATCAGTGTGAGGTAAAATGTGTAAATGAAGAAGCTGTAGTGCACTACGATATAGCCCCAGAAAGTTTATTTGTTCTTTTGGTTTCGCATATGTTCGCGTAGTTTTTGTATCACAAATATTTCACTTCATTAAAAGGTGTGTTAAAAATTCTTCGTATTTATGCACATGTGTTATCTAGGTTTGACATTTATATCATGACATTATGTCAGGTACCAAATTGCCCAGATATGCCTTAACACACTATGTAAGCAGGCGTTAAATATTCTATATCTACTTCGTAATAATTGAAAAATTGGGATTTTTAATTCACCATATTTTTATATTTTCAACAATGTAACTCACTTTCAAAATATTGATTGCTGATTATATATTTACGTAGATTTAAAATGTCTGCTAGGAAATCGGTTTTTTTTTAATTAATAATTAAGGTGTAAAATTTAAAATTCATAGTCTTTTTATTATTGCAGCCGTCAACAGGCCCATTTCCCCTACTCCAGCTTGTCGCTTTCTTGAATGTCCAGTTAGTATCGGTCTATGCTTGCACACCAGATATTCGCTGATCTTGCAAATAATCCACCTGCAGGGTGTTCAACTATAGTGTTGATTTTACGGACCTAAAAGGTATATTTTATGATACTCCTTTTTTTTTTCTTTCGCGTGGTTACTGAAAATGTGGATCACCTTATATTCGAGATCGCCCTATTATCGGGTCGCTGCATTACATTAAAGGGGAAATTGGAGGTTTCATTGGTTCCATACTGTTAAGCAGTGCAGAAAACCATGCACAGGATTGCGATATACAACATATTATAAGCAGTTTTATTTAAGTTAGTTAGGTACTTACGTAACGAACCTATTTTCCACACCAAAATTCTAGTGTCTCAAAATTTGAAAATTATAGAATTAAAAATGAATCAATATCGGTTACTAAAGGGCTATATAATTATAAAATACCGTATTCATCAATTTCAGCGTCTCCCCATCATGATTTCCAAAATAAAGATAAGTAAGCGCTCTCTATTATTGTTCTTTGTCATAATTTTGAGGAAAAAATCTACACCTACTCAATCAGTATGATGTCATCTAATCAACTGGTAAAGGTCTTGTTTTGTGAATCATAGTAGCGGCCGTTGAAGAAATTTTTGGTAAGAGTTATTTTCCTATTAGCGTCCATAATCTGTTTCTGAGTTGCGTAAGGGCAGCCAATCAGTAACACACATCAACCTCAATCTCTTGAGATGATACTCTTTGCTAAGTGAGCATCCTAACCACCAGACCATGCTACGCTTCATATGATGTATACTTATAAGACTAACTTAAGTTGAAAATAAACAGACGATAATTAGGTTGCTAAGCTAATCGGCTGACGTGGAATACACACACACACAGTAAAATTATAATATATTTATTTTGTCAGTTAAACTTGTGTATTTGTACTGCAGGTTAGAATCTAACTTTGTAAAAACGTTGCCTTACGTCTTATGCTGGTATTATACATATTTCACCGTATTACTGGTAGTAGCTAATAGTTTTTCATTTTTCATATTAACTATAATATATATGTGTAGAACGGCGAGGTCAGACTTCGACTGCGTGTTTTCAGATTCTTTCCGCGGACCCGCCGCTCTATGTTGACTTTGGCTTTCACGGTTGTATTTCAACAGGCCAGAAGCACGAGATTACGTGTATTTTAGCTGCACTGGAAGATCAACGTAAGGATACAGTCGAAATAGATTGCTGTTCTTTTCTTTTCGGTTTGTTTCTTTTTATTCTATAAGGACATTTATTGAATTCGAAATGGGATATGAAGCTGTGGTTCTTCGATTTCCAATTCTTGTGTGTTATCTTAAGACTAAAATAACATTTTTATGTTATCATTTATTTCTGATGGATTCAAATTCCTATTTCACCACATATGCTTGCAATTTCAGTCACGGAGCAGTATAATATGACGTCAATCCCACTGTTCGTAGCCCAATAACTAGCGGTGAGTGATAATGATTTGTAGCTGTCTTCTCTCTAGTCTTACACTGTTACATTAGGGACGGTTATTGCAGATAGCCCTCGCTTTATACAAAATTCAAACCAAACCAATCCACATGTTACGTGATATTAAGTAAATTAATGTATTTACAAAACCCGGTGTATAGAATTAATCAAAGTAATTGTATGGAATGGCAAGGTGTCTGTATAAAACAAGTAATGATTAATTGGAACATTTACAGTGAGGGTCAGGTTAAAACCCTTCATACCCGGAGTGAAGTATTGTACTTTGGGTTCGCGCAGTTTACTTGGAAAATAATAAACCGACTTACGAGATGGAATTGTTACAAGAGATAGGGTATCCCCATAGGACGGTACCCCTTCCCCATTTCTGGTCTGGATCCAAATCCGGATCTTGAATCTCTTTGAAATATTTTTATAATGGATATGTGGGGCCTTTTCTCAATTTGTTGATAATAACTGTTTAATATGTGATTGAATTAAAACTGATTTTCAGGAGCACGTTGAAACGAAAAATATATTTGTTAGTTTCAATTATCCCGCAAAGCTACACGAGGGCAATCTGCGCTAGCCGTCCCTAATTTAGCAGTGTAAGACCGCCAGGCCATGTCGAGCACTAGTTAAGGGTACTAAATCGTACGTGTTTGTTTTTTAGTTTTATACTAGTGATAGTGGTAATGGAAATATGTAGGAAAAGTTTAAAGGAATAAAATGGACGACATTCAAGATTGTCGTAAGACGATCCATGTAAATTACCGTTGTTGACGGAATTGTATCTTGGTACATTTATACACGACGTAAATATGACGTGCAGTCTCTGCTAAGACTTGATAAATAATTAGTTTAAATTCAAGGATGGCGAATAATTTTCCCTGACAAACAAGCGAGTAAACCAAAGGTATTAAGCCTGTAGCGTTTGTGTAAGTGTTATGAGTAAGGTGTAGGTAGATCTGAAAGGATGCTGGAGGGTGGAAGTCGGACCACCACGAAATCCTAAACTGTTTATTCACCATTTCTCGGAATATTTCTCGACGTGTTGATGGCGTCGGTGGTGTTTTTCTATTGATTTATTGATTGAACTTACTTTCTGTGATCTCGCAGAATCTTTTGTTTCTTTCTTTTCACGAGTAACCCCCCATGTTTTCAGTTGTTATGCTCAGAGATGTTGTCTGTTATCAATTCCTGTTATGCACCAACAAAAGAGATTTGTTGTATAAACTTCAGAACGAACTTGTAAAATCTCCATTGTTGTTCGTTGCTATGTGCACTAAATATAACAGCCTACGCGTGACCAGGTTCTCAAGCAGAGCCACACTTCTTTCCGAGTTCTACTGAGGTTAATTACACACGCGGTATTAAAGCTATTTTGTTGATCTAACGTTCGAGACTACCTCAATTCTAATGTTTGTGATAAACTAGATTTCTGAATTATGTGCAACTGTTTTGATCATTCTTTTCACCAGATGGCGAGTACATTGCTTCAGCTTAGTTTTAACATTTTTTTTCGTGATATTTCACAGAAAGGCTTAGCTTGATTTATCAATTTTCTCAAATTAAAAATACGCAAATAATGAAGTTTAATAATGAAATACAGTTGTTTTGCTTTATTTTTCACAACAGTATAAGATTCTTTTGTTTTTACGTGTTATGCCAAGATGAACTTGGAATCGGTACGTGTGTTGTGCTACGTGTAGTGTTAGTTATTTCAGTGCTAGCACACGTAATTAAGAATTGTAAAGACGCCCCCAAACACATATATGTATACAGTATCCCCCCTCAGTGACTCAACGGTAAGTCTATAGGCTTAAGACGCAAAAAATCAGGTTACGATACCCGTGGTGGACAGATCACGGACAGCCCATTGTGTAGCTTTGCTCTTAACAACAACTAAACGTGAACAGCATTTATACATGTATATACAATATTTATTGGAATGCTGATAAAAACAATGTTTTCTTAGTATAGTTGTGTTGCATTTAAGGTTATTGTTTTACTTTTTTGTAGTTCAGCTTTTTCACTAAAAAACATGTGTATGTGTGTGAATATATATATTTATTTATTTATTATTTTCCCACATAGAAAATTATAAAATAAAATAAAAATTCTGACTGATGAAAAAAAAATGCCGAATATCTGCACGGTGATAAAACAATGTTTACTTATGCGCATGCGTAATTCAGCGTGTTTTGCCCGAAGAATGTGTAAAGTTTTACAACACGCAAAGTGAGCATCGCTGACGAAATACTCGAGCAACGTGATGGGTTCCCGCTCACGTGCTTAATGTAGCAGAACATAGGCTTGTTTCGAGTAAGATATGAAAGAGCAGTGATGAACCGTGCATTTTTTTTCTAGAAATTATGAAATAAATATGACGTCTGCCATTTTGTCAAGGAAAAAATATTCCTCTCTTCTTCTAGCCAGTAGCTTTCGCGACACCAGTAACCAATGAAGTATTAGATAAATTAATAATCTTGATACATATATTGTATATTTGTACGGATGTTTTTTTCTTTGCAGTTGTAGAAGTTATTCGAAAAATGCTAGAGGCAGAGTTTAAAAGTATACTTTAATATATGTGAGTAATCAGTTCGGTTACATTATAGTGTTTTTTGTTTTCTTTAAGGACTCAAATGCTGTATACCTGATGTGTCCCAATTGTTAACGGGGGAATTATGAACCCTGGAATCCATGGTTCAAGTCTCTTTTGTTTAAAATTTCACTCTGCTTTCTGTAGTCGTAGATGTGTTATAAAATAGACGGTTAGAGAAAGAGAAAAAGTAGCGGTTAGTGCTGTCGGATAGTCGCCTTCCCTTTAGTATGTTAATTCAAAATAAGAGATAGCCCCAAATAACTAATAGTTTAATAACGCAGCTGATTGGATACAAATAATTGGCAGACACCCTTACGCAAGACCAGTTTCGTATAAATATACTTTCCAAACAGACAAAATTTTGTTATCTCTTTATCTAAACAAGCTTTACTTGTATGTTTAAACACGTAACAAGCTAAATGACGAGTACTTAATTATAGCTTAAAGTCTCTCTTAATCGCCATTTTGTAAATTTTGGCGTATAGATATTGCGCATGCGCAACTTTATAGTGACTGGGCGAGATTCAGAAGACAGCTGATAACAGATTTAATTACAAACGTGCAACTGTACTGATGCTGTGATGTAACATTGGTATATATACATGATTTTTAAGTTGATATTATCAAATTTTGTCAGATTTTTTATCACATTTTGTCTACACCCGTGTTTCTGGAGCTTGTTTGAGATATAGCTTGTGGAATAAGAGTTCGTTGACCCTGTTAGTTCCTTTGTAATAGCTGATTGTCTGAAGTGAGACGACGGCCATTGATTATTTCTGAGACAGAAAGGTGAAGTATAAAAATATAGAAGTTAAGAATGCAGAGAAAATGCTGAAGAAACTCTCTCCAGTGTTTTACAATGTAACTTTAGAACAAGGTTCATTAACCCCATCGGTCTTTTTTTTATTTTGTCTCTACGTTTCTCAGTTTTAGTGTCCCGAACATCGAACTGAGGAGTCCATAGTTCGTGTCCTGTTGCTGCAGTTGTGTGTTTTTGTGGTGTTGGTTTCGTTATACGAGTGAAGATCAGGTTTCTCTATTAAGTGAGACAACAATTAGCGGTGGGTACTCCTGATTAGCTTCCTTCCTTCTAGTTTATCAACTCAAAAAATTGAGGACTGCCAGTCCATCTGTAGGTCCTGTAGTTTCTCGAAACTGTATTTCGTTAATATAGTCCCTTATTGTCGACATGTTGTAACTTGTTTAACATTTTATTAAAAGCGGACAGAGTTTAAATGGGTCTGTGTTCCAGTATGGTAGTGCTCTGTGTGTTTAGTCCTACCTGCATAATCCAGCCAGTGGCCTTATAGAACATATTAGGAACAGTGCGAGTGGGTGGATGCTGATTTAATTCGAAAGGAATGCAGCAGTGAACTTGTATGATCTGACAAACGTGGATATTTAATTAGATTTGTCTCTTCAGAATGATTTAACTTGGAACAAACTGAAAATATAATAATTCCACTACTAAGCCAAAAAAAATATGAGGACTCTTTGCGAGGATATGATTGGACCACACACAGGATGTTTTACAAAGGAACCCCCGCCAACCTAGCAATCAGATTCTATTAATTCAAAATGAGGAACGCATAGAAGAGATAGCCCTAACAAACTAGTAGTTCAATAACGTAGCTGTTTGAATACCAATTATTGGCAGACAACAATTCCTGATTAGGTTATATGTATAAAACAATCTTTATTGGTGTGTTTGTGTGTCTATAATAACCATAAATTTTCAAGCTATAATCAAAACACATTAACGTGAAATAAAATGCGTTGCATATTTTTAAAAAAGGTTCTCAGGGTACAAGCTACGACTTGGGATTATAAAATGTATCCTAGATTTTGGAGGTGACTGCGGAAGTAGGACCCACATTGCGGTAGGGATACACCGTCTGTCAGTCTTAACCTCCATTTCCTTAGTGTCGCATAAGGAAATAAGAAATTAAGAGAGTGAGATGTGGGTGCTTAAGCTCACAACGTCCCACATCTATATCACCCTTCACTGTCTGCAGATAATTGTTGGAAGGTGATTGCTCTCTAAAGTTAAAATAAGAAAAAGATAAACATAAAAAGATGAAAATAAGGTACCACCATTTGGGGGTAAAACCTTTCGAAGTTAGCATTCCTGTCCCCAGTATGATAAGAGGTACTAATTAACACGACATCAGTTAAGCGAATTGTCAGTAAAATTTAGGATACATTTTATAATCCCACGTTGTAGCATGTACCCTAGGAACCTTTTTTAAAAATATGCAGCGTATTTTATTTCATGTTAATGTGTTTTATTTATGGTTTAAAAGTTATGGTTATAATTAATCAGAGGTTGGGATTTGCTGTTTTTAACACAGTCCTTCCTCATGATTTTGTTTATTCATTTAGCTTCATTTGAATGTAATTATTTAATTTCAGTATAATATATACATTTACACACACATAAATTCTGGTTAAAAAGTCAGTCTACAGGATCACCTATAGACTTGTGATGTTTTAAAACGAGATCCAAAACTCCAGAACTTTTGAATAGTTGACTGTTATTCTTCTGAAAAATATCAGAGTATTCGAGGGTGTTCAAGTTTTAAGGTCTCGTTTGGAAACATCACATTATAGCACCCCCATGGCTAAAAGGGCGAGCGTTTTTGGTGTGTGAAGGATTCAAACCTGCGGTCCTCAGATTGTGGGTCGATCTTCCTAACCACATAGGGGCCCGGCATGGCCAGGTGGTCAAGGTAAATATAACAAAATACAGATGTAACACGTGAAATGTTTTAGGCCTGCATATACACTGTGTGCGTGTCTGTCCGTATATTTTTCACCTACATCGATTTATATTTATACTTGTACAGACGAAGATATCTAAAAGTCGTTATAAGTTAATGTTATGTACTTACAACTGTGTTAATAATATTCATTTTTGGTTAAAACAAATCTCTAGTATGATCCTTAAACAGTTGGTCCTCTGTATAATATTTAATAGTAAGTTAAATGGCAAAATATTATTCACACACATAAGTTAATTTAAGTTGTCATATGGGAAGTTAAAAAGGCTTAAAAACCACATACACATCTGGAAAAGCGCGTGTCTGTGTTGAGAAGTTTTATTATTGTTACTTCTAACAGTATTTCAAAACATCATAGCTGAAGGTAGGTAAGGATCATAGCGCTAGGCTATAAACACTCGGTTGGTACTAGGCTTACAGCGGCCTAGCATGATCAGGTGGTTAGCGCGCTCGACTCGTAATCTGAGGGTTGCACCATACATACACGTCCTTTCAGCCGTGGGGGCGTTATAAAGTCACGGTCAATCCCCCTATTCGTTGGTAAAAGAGTATCCCAAGAGTTGGCGGTAGGTGGTAATGACCATCTGCCTTCCCTCTATTCTTACAATCCAAAATTAAGGACGGTTAGCATAGATAGCCCTCGTGAAACTTTGCGCGAAAATTCAAAACCAAACCAAACCTAACCACGTGCTAATGCCGGGTCAACATGTCACATGTGAAGAACCCTTCACTTTGGTGCAATCCCACAGAGCAAGTTTATAGACAACTAATTTGAATAAAGAACAAAATGCATTTTTACTATTAAATATATTATTTTGAAATAAAATGAAACGCTCGAATAATATTCTCAAGTTTAAATACTACCGGCTGGCTTGAGGATACATTTTTTTTTTTACTTCAAGTGGGTTTTTCTTCATTACGAAACGCTCATATTATTTGACAGATAGAAACGAATTATTTAGTTAGAGTTACCGTTTTTTCTCTGCCTTTCGCATGTCCCTAAATTTTAAAAATAACAATATTACAATATATTTTTTTTGTAATCGCTCTACTCTTATGCATACATTAGTTTCATTAAAGTTCAAGCTGCATATAAAATTTCCGGACGTAGTACAGAACTATCTGCTGACGTCAGTGGAGTCGGTGTTTTATACACAGTATTCGGAATAGATGTATTTTCTAATTTGATAGACTTTATGTGTTTATGTTGTAAGCGTATAGGGGGAGTGAACTTGTATGGTCGTAAGTGCTAACAACTACCAGTGAAGTATATTAGTGTCTAAGCACGATATACAATGATTAATAGTTAAGCCTAATCGGTTTAACTTCGGAACAAGTCACAACAAACCGAGTTCAATTTCCTGAAAGCCGAAGTTGTACAAAAACAAAGCACGGATATATATAAACTTAATATCACTAAAAGGAGAGAAACACCAGAAAAACTTATCTGTTAAATAACAACTTTATCGTACTTTTATATGTCAGCACGCAAACGATGGAGAAGACTACCTCTGAAGTGACATTTAGGAAGTCAGGCACTGGCGTTCTGAGAAAGAGTTGTTTTGTTTATTGGGTAACGTTCAAAGTTCATTGTAAACAACGCAATTCAGTATAGAAGTCTGTTTAACTTTACAGAAACAGGATGACAGAACCCTCATAAATAACTTGAACGAGTAATGGATCGAGCTAGTTACAGAGAACGCAGTTGATCAAAAGCCTATATAAATAACTTAAGTAGCATTTAGGCATAACAATGTCCGTATTGATTTATCGTATACCTAGTAATATAGGTTGGTTATATTATAGAGAAAAAGATTCATCAGAGGTTCCTATAAATTTTTATTTGTTTTTATTTGGCTCAGTTATTGATTGAAGGTCTTTATGAACTTAGGTAGTAGTATTTTTATTTGACTCAGCCATTCATTCAAGGGCTCTATGAATGTAGATAAGTTTTTATTTGACTCAGTCATTGATCCAAGGTCTTTATGAACTTAGGTAGTAGTATTTTTATTTGACTCAGCCATTCATTCAAGGGCTCTATGAATGTAGATAAGTTATTATTTGACTCAGTCATTGATCCAAGGTCTTTATGAACTTAGGTAACATTTTTATTTGACTCAGTCACTCATTCGAGGTCTTTATGAACTCGGGTAAGTTTTTTTATTTGACTCGGTCATTAATTCGAGGTCTTTATGAACTTAGGTAACAGTTTTTATTTACTCAGTCGTTGATCTGAGGTCTTTTTGAACGTAGATAACAGATTTTTTATTTAAACTAATCATTTATCTGAGGTCTTTATAAACTTATGTAACAGTTCTTTTGTTTCTGATACCCAGTATATTATTGTTATCAATAATTTGGCTTTGTGGTTTTTGTTAATGGATGTAATAAAATAGAAGTTACTGAACGTGTTTTGCAATTTTTAGAGCGGCTTGAATGTTATTGTAAAGGTTTATTCAGATTATCTGTTCAATCAGAAACTACTACTGTATGTAAGGGCTATCTTGAATGCACCAAGATGATGATGTATGCCATGTTATAGAGTAAACAACGAAAGGAAAAAAAATCTAATTGTGTACATTTAAATACAAGTAGCGCTAGTAAACAAGACTCCAAGTCTTCTGTTTATATCGGCACGGCATGGCCCGATGGTTAGGTTGCGTGACTCGCAATATGAGGGTCGCGGGTTCGAAACTCCATTACACCAAACATGCTCGCCTGTATAATGTAACGGTCAATTCCACCATTTTTTGGTAAACGAGTGTCCCAAGAGTTGGCGGTGGACAACAATGACTAGTTGCCTTCCCTGTAATCTGACACTACTTAAGTGGGAATGGCTAGCGCGGGTAGCCCTCTCGTCGATTTACGAAATTCGAACCGAACCATTTATCTATTGGTGGAGGCTGTTGTGATGGTACTGCACTCCTTTTTCGTGTCGTATGTCTTCAGTCCGGTTTGCTTGCACTGATGAATGAATGAGTTGTTCGCATTTGTCTTGAGTACAGATGTGCTGAGTTCGTTTTCATGGCTAATTTCCGTCTTTGATCACCACTTCAATTGGCTGACGTGAAGAGGACAAAAAAAAAAAAAAAGAAAGAGAAAAGCCTTGTTGATTAAAAAATGGGCACTTTTCAAGCATCATGAGACAGTACCTTTTTCCTTTGGGGGGGGGGAGGAGTTTCGGCAGAACTGATGGCACTGTGAGGTACCTCAGTTATAAATAAGGTAGAAAGCCATGAAGAGCAAGCCTGTTTTATTTGTATTCAATTAATCTGATAAACACAATTAAAAATATCAAATTAAATAGTGAATTTTTGCATTGTAATACTTCGCAGCTTATCGTAATTATGTTCTTTACTGTATACACAGGTCCGACATGGCCAGTTAGTTAGGGCACTCGACTCATAATCTGAGGGTCGTAGGTTTGAAACCCCGTCACACCAAATATGCTCTCCCTTTCAGCTGTGGGTATGTTATAATATGACGGTTAATTCCACTATTCGTTTGTAAAAGAGTAGCTCAAGAGTTGGCGGTGGGTGGTGATGACTAGCTGCCTTCCCTCTAGTCTTACATTGCAAAATTAGGGATGGCTAACGCAGATAGCTCTCGTGTAGTCTTGCGCGAAATTCAAAACAGATAGAACCAGATACTGTATAAACCTACAAGTTCCTGTGTCCCTCCCCCCCGCCCCGTGTGGCAGAGTTGTGTGTCTTCGGACTTGCAGCATTACAAACTGGATTTCGATATCCGTGGTGGGCAGTACACAGATAGTCTTTCGCGTGGATTTGTGTTTCTTCGTTTATAATTAAGCACAAAGCCACACAATGGGCTATCTGTGTTCTGCCCATCACGGGCATGGAAACCCGGATTTTAGCGTTGTGAGTCCGCAACAAACATGTTTGTATTTCATTATAAAGCCGAAGTACTGTTACTATTTTTTCTCCTAATAACTCGTTGGAAGTTCAGTATGGATACGGATGGAATCAGGCTCGTGTTTTAGTAATAATAGGTAATGTTTATGTTTGAGGGCAGAAAAAGGGGCTTGAACACACTCCCACCCCACCCGCACATCACACCATCCAGTGTTTTGCAAATGAAACAAACTTTTTTTGTCTAACGAACCGAGTCCACCTATTTTGAAGAGTCGGCTCGTCTGCAAATCAAAATTTCTTGTGCACACTGTTCTTCAAAGGAAGCGAATTGTACCGAGGACTTGTAAAGACCCTAGTGTGAACATGCACTAATCGTGTTGGATTACAGTATGTTACTGGGCACACCCTGGGGACGAGGTGGAAGTATTATAAGTATACGAAAGTCTATACTACTATTTAGTTAAGAATAGCTTACTGTCTGGTTACCCTCCGTATGTCATAAGTTCTAAATGATTTAAAAGTCTACACTGGCTGTTAAGTCCATGTGTCGCCCAAGGTTGAAGCTACCCAAGTGCTTAAATACCAAGAGCCCGGCATGGCCAAATGGTGAGGGTGCTTGACTCGTAATCTGAAAATCGCGGGTTCAAACTCTCCCCAAACATGCTTGCTTTTTTAGCCACGGGTACGTTAAAATGTTCCGATTAATCCCATTATTCTTCAGTGAAAGAGTATCCCAAGCGTTGGCGATGGATGATGATGACTAGTTGCCTTCCCTCTAGTCTTACACTGCTGAATTAGGGATGACTAGCTAGATAGATCTCGAGTAGCTTTACGCGAAATTTCAAACCTTTTATCTAACTAACTTTTTATCGATCAATTTTTTTACAAAGATTAATACGGGTCTTACGTATGTTTTCTTCAGAGCAAATAAAATGAGCAAGTGTTTTTATGAATTCTTTAGTTTTACGCACTGTAAATATTACACGTTGTTTCTGTCAAGTGTGTGGCACGTTACGCACCAAATGCTCCTTAATTAAGTTATAAGTTACGCTTATCTGAAATTCACCTACGCTGTTTATTATACCTAGCTCGCTTCTCAGATACCTAGAACCAATCAGTAAACACGAGGAAACATTAAACAGGAAATAGGTGACGACTTACGAGAGATGGACCAGAGTTTCTGAAACATGTTAATTTGTTAATATTAACATTTCAAATAAGATACTTGTTACAATTTTAATAATGTTTGTATTGTTTCATAGTTGTACATTTATATACATTCAACGAATAATCAGAAACTTCAATTCCGAAGTTGATATACATATAGCTATTTTTCTTTTCCTTTTTTAATATACAAGATTGTAAGTTTTCAATGGGTGGAACGGAAATCCCAAGTCGCTCATTAATTATCAAATGTGAATCATATCTCATTACTTCATTGTAATTTAATTCAGTACACAAAACTCTTGACAATTTTTGTTTCTTATATTCATGCTGAAATACTGGTGTTTGCTCTTGTTCCAAATGTGGTTAGCATGTCGGGCTGCGGATCGAAAGGTCCAAATCTGTAGACGATACGCCACATGTTCATTAGCTTTGGGCGAATTATAAATGTATTTGGTCAAAACTGTTATGTGATTCAAAGAACCGGTTAAAACCTTTCTTGTAGCGTCGGTTTTAATGACTGCATATGTTGTTGTTTTTTTAAGTAACCAATCGTTTAATATTTTTGGTTGTTAATCTCAAACCCTAAGGCCTGACTTGGCCGCTTATTCACGTGCTCATAAAGTCTCATTCAGGTTGAAACGCCAATGCTAAACAGTAACTATGTATATTTTTAATCTGGAGAACTCTACATAGATACAGCTATATAACTTTTAACAATAAATTTGAACTGCCTTTTTTTAATCATTAGGACTCTTAAACTAGCCGAAGATGTTACTGGGTTTACGGCCGAAAATAATAGTAACAGTGTGATGAAAAAAATGCATTATAATCTTCGTAATAAAAGTGTACTTGGTTAGCTATAGTTGTGACAAAATTAATTTTTAGTTTAATTCTAAACAGTGTTTGCATCCGCGCAATAAAGCCTGTAGGCGAAATGTCAAAAAATAACATTAGATAAACAGGTAGAAAGGAAGGACACTTGTTGGCATTGTAAGGTAGAGCTACTTAAGTTGGGTGCGTTTTCAGAGTGACAGTCAATCCCTTAGCGACTAATGGTTGGTAGGGTGCTACTGTCTGGTTGCCTTCCCTCTGGTCAATATTTTAAAATTAGGAATAACAGCAAATAGAATTAACAGCTTTGCCACAGATACAGATAGGAAATGCTAGAAAACAGAACCAGTGGACGAAATGCTTAATATGATAATATTAAGATAGTGAAATTAAACTTAATGTCAAAACAAGGAAAATAATCGAAAATGTGTAACCAAAATTGAGATCACTTTATATATCTACGTTTAAATGAAATTGAAAGTAAAAGAAAGTATGCGAATTTCCCATTTAAAATTGAATTTACTTCGTGCGTTATTAATTTTAATAACACAGACTTGGTATTTAAAAGCCACTTTAAGACCGTCTTGTAGATTTATTAGCGAAAGTATCTGGTTTCATTCGGGTTATTAGGTTGATATATTCCAAATTACTATATCATTGAGTGTATTCCAAACCCATTTTAGCATGAAAGTATATATGCTTTTGTTAATAAGCAACATGACATAAAATCCATTGTTAGAACGCATTGTTACCAAAACACAGGCTTTTATATATATTAAAAGTTGTTATATAAAAAAACAACACCGTTTCTATATGGTTTTTGCAACTTATTAAAAAGATGCGCATACTCGCACGCTCTTGGATAAGTAATACCCAGGTACACACTCTCAGGGTCTACTTTACCTGGTATCAGTGCAAAATAACTCGAAACCTTAAATGTGTGATTGAATAACCTAAAAGACAAAGAGCACAACTTAGAAATGAATCATTACCCACGTGTTTTATGACTCAAATGAATTAAAATATGAATGTTTATTAATAATTCATATGCATATTTTCGTAATTTAAAAAAAAAACACGTAAGCTTGTGTATATACAGTTAATGTTTAAAATATTAGGAATAAATCCTTTAAGAAAAATTGACATTTTAAATTGAACTTTTTTCATAAATGTCGTTAAGTAGGGTCATTATGTTATACATTTTTGTAATTACGCTATGTAACACAAATTATGTTCCTGGATAGTATGTGTTATTTCGTAGTTGCTTATGTTGTAAAAGTACAGAAAATGGCCATTATTCTCTTCAAACTTTGCTTTTGTGATCTTTGGATAATGAAATTTAGAAATGTTCTGTGTAAAAACGGGCAAATTTACATATTTTCATTTACATAAGGTATGAATAAAACAACATATGAATCAATATTTACATGTATTTGTACTAAAGTTATATAAAAATGAACAAAAATGTTTAGAAGTGAGTAGTTTCTCGATATTTGCGACTGCAGTGTAAGTCACTTTCACGTTATCAGTCCCCAAATATAGTCTCCCATCATGTTTTCGTCATACGCTCCTAGGTCACAAAATCAAAGTTTGAAGAGGAATATAGGCCTTTTTACTTTTTACTCCATTTACTTTAGGCATAAGCAATTGGGAAATAACACTCTCTGTCGAGGAACAAGAAAAAGTAAAAATTTTGTTACATAGTGTTATAAAGAAAAATCCCTTATGTGAAAGGATATCTTAAAATATGTTCCGTGTAACGAACAAAATTTCACAAAGAATCGAGTTTCACTTGATAAAGTTTAGACATTTTGTGTTTCATGCTTTAATCGCATTTCTTGCAAACTAACATTGCTTTTGTTTTGTATTCGCTATTTCCGTCTTTCAACAGCACGAAATTAGCGATTAGATTAGAGTACGTATAAATGTATTGAGTTTTGTTAAAGAGTTCCCCGATGGTACAGCGGTAAGTCTACGGATTCACAACGCTAAAATCAGGAATTCGTTTCCCCTCGGTGGACTCAGCAGATAGCCCGACGTGGTTTTGCTATGAGAAAACACACACACATACATAGTTTTGTGAGAACTAGGCTAGGGTATGTTTTTGTTCGTGATTAGGCTTAACGTTCCGATTTTGAAGTAACAGAACGTGCGTTTGAACACCTTTCATGTTCCTTGTGATATAATCGTTTAAATAAACAGATTTTGTTTATGATCATCTTCTATACCACGAATGTATAGCATTATCGTGAAAACAGAAATTAAATTAGGTATTATAATTACAGATAAAGTATAGATTCTGTATTAACTGATGAGGCCTGGCATGGCCAAGCACGTAAGGCGTGCGACTCGTAATCCGAGGGTTTACGGGTTCGCGCCCGCGTCGCGCTAAACATGCTCGCCCTCCCAGCCGTGGGGGTGTATAATGTGAAGGTCAATCCCACTATTCGTTGGTAAAAGAGTAGCCCAAGAGTTGGCGGTGGGTGGTGATGACTAGCTGCCTTCCCTCTAGTCTTACACTGCAAAATTAGGGATGGCTAGCACAGATAGCCCTCGAGTAGCTTTGTGCGAAATTCCAAAACAACAACAATTAACTGATGAGTTACCCATACGATCCAAGTGACACATTTTATTTGTTTGTTTAACTACGTTTGAACTAAGCTATTTGTAATGTGCATCAATTTGCTTGTAAGCCTACGAATTTGTTGGAAGCAGGATCGCGAATAACACAAGGGTGACACAAAAAATGTAAATAGAAACGCCATCAGTATTTTGATTACGTCAGCAGCTGCGACTGGAGTTACCAATGCATTTTGATGGTGGACTCGTTTACTTGGAGCTATTACAAGCAACAACATAAAGATATCCAATGAGATGCCGTGTTTTTCTCCTCGCCGATGGAATATGGTATAAAAACAAGCCGGTAGTTTTAGGTTTAAATAATTAAAACTCTATAATTATAAAGCATCACGTGTTTTGTCTCTGTTTCTGCAGTTTATGTTCAATTTAAATGTTTTGTTGTGTTAAAAAACATCGTTTGAAAGTCTCTCGTACTTTCTCGAAATTTCGTAACACAATGTGATCTTCATCTTCTGAATCGGAAATAACAGTATTGTCAACAGGAAATTATGATATTTTCCTCATTACCACTATTGGGAAAGTAACAGCTTTGGATCCACATTTTACTGAATGTTTTAATAGTTCACTTGTTTCCACCAGAACAATTTTATTTAACTATGTGGCAGTGCTGTCATGTTTATAATAACTTGCTAAAACTATCTTCCTTCTAATCTGTTTGGCCCGGCATGGCCAGGTGGTTAGGGAGGTGCTCGACTCATTATGTGAGGGTCGCGGGCTCCAATCACGTCGCACCAAACACACTCACCCTTTCATCCATGGAGGCGTTATAATGTGACGACCAATCCCGCTAATTGTTGGTAAAAGAGTAGCCCAAGCTTTGGGGGGTAGGTGGTGATGACTAGCTGCCTTCCCTCTGGTTTAACACTGCTAAATTAGGGACGACTAGCACAGATAGCCCTCGTGTAACTTTGCGCAAAATTCAAACCAAACCAAATCTGTTGGCTGTGTTTCCTCACTGACCTTGTGGCTTTCCTTCTTCATTCTATTTTTTTTTTACACAATTTACAATATTTCGAGAATATTAACTAAAGTAATTACTTTATTTTTCTAAATATCCATTATAATACGACACATTAAGCCGTAATATGTATTGTGTTATCTCAAAATCACACACACTAGATTCTTTTTTTTTGTCGAACTTCACTCAGTGTTACTCGAGAGCTGTCTGCGATCACTGTGCCAAATTTATAAGTGACAACTAGCCAAAACCATCTACCGACAGTTCGTTGGCTACTCTTTATCGAAAAAAAAAATGTATATAACGGCTGAAAGGGCAGGCATATTTGGTGACTGTATTCGAACCCACTACTCCCATATGGCGATTCTTTTAATATCAATAGTCTTAGATCTATTCAAAGAATTTGGTTAACTATTAACAGATGTATTGGGTCCAACTGAATAATTTCCTTAACTATTAATAGTTCTGTTAAATTTATTCGAATAATTTAAAGGAACATTCCCACAATGTTTCTTTGTTCATTATTTCAACACCTCTTTGTTCTATTATTGAAATAAGAAAAGAGAAAGTGAAGTGATTTCATACAGGAGCTCAGTTATCATTCACCTCAATTTTCCGCTCTAAATTATTTAAATATTTATTTTAAGTGTATCTCATTTAGAAGTCATAGGAAACATGATTTTAACTGTCAAATATACTGACTATTCTTTACGTCCGTCAATATATGTGCGAAAACATTATTTCAACAATCAAGAAAATAATATCAAAAGGAAAGACTGCGTTAAAAACAGCAAATCGAAACCTCTGATGAAAAAATCATTTTAATGATGAAAACAAGCCTTAAGAACTACTACAAAAATCTCGACATAAATTGGAAAGATCGCCAAGACACGGGCTGTAATGTGGGATACAAGATGTGCCCTGCGTTTTGGAGGTGATTGAAGAAACAGGACCCACATTGTGATGGGAACACACTGTCTAACGGTCAAAGCCCTTGTTCGCTAGTCTGTCAGGTTAAAGATGAATGTGCAAAACATAAATAAGCGAAATAAGATAAGTTAAGAAAGCAAAATGCGAGTGTTCAAGCCCACAACATCGTATCGCTATCCGCAGATAGTTGTGGAAAGGTACCTAGTTTTCAAAGAATTGGCCTAGCTAAGGTGGCTTGACTCTCAATTTTCGGATCGCGGGTTCGAATCCCCGTCACATCAAACATGCTCGTCATTTTAACCTATGGTGCTATAATGTAACGCCCAATCCCACTATTATTCTTTGGTGAAAGGGTAACTCAAAGAGTTGGCGGTGGGTGGTAATGACTAGTTACCTTCACTTTAGTCTTACACTGCTAAATTAGGGATGGCTAGCTTTGCTTGAAATTCAAAACCAAACAAACTCTAAAGAATTGTAAAATGGAATAAAAAGCAAAACTAATTAAGGTCCTACCACTAGGGGCTAGTAAGAGAATCTTACCTCCAGAGAAGGGAGGGTCCCATTTCTAGAGTTACTTTTGAAATCCGTGGCACGTCATGTATCACACATGCTGTGCCCTTGTGATCTTTTTAATGTATAAAAAGTTTATTTTCTGATTGTGAATATATTTGTGTCTCTGTAGTGTTAACTAGCCATGGATATCTATATATTACACTAGAAAAACAAACAAAAACAGCTTGGGTGAAGCTACTTTGTTTGGTTTGGTTTGAATTTCGCGCAAAGCTACACGAGTGCTATCTGCGTTAGCCGTCCCTAACTTAGCAGTATAAGACTAGAGGGAAGGCAGTTAGTCATACCACCCACTGCCAACTATTGGGCTACTCTTTTACCAAGGAATAATGGGATTGACCGTAAAATTATAACGTCCCCAGGGTTGAAAGGGCGAGCGTGTTTGGTGTGACGGAGATTCGAACCCGCGACCCTCGGATTACTTGTCGAGTGCCTTAACCACCTGGCCATGTAGCGAAAGCTACTTCGTAAAATATATTAAGGACTTTATCAGGAATGTGTTTACGGAATGAAATCCAGTTGGCCTAGTTTTCCATTGGATTTTTTTCTATGCGATTCCCATGTTATTAGGAAAATTATGCTGAACACAGTCGTAGAACCACAAGAAAGTTGATGTATAGATGATTCAGAGAAATTTACACAAAACTAAAATAAAAATGATGCGGTCCATAGACGTCATCAGCAATTCCATAGCCTTAAAATTCTTAGCAATAAAAACAACAAAATGATATTTATAATTAAATTCATATTCGAAGCCCTCTACAAACCATGCATTTCTGATCAGCCACGTGATATCAACTCAATTCCACTGCACGATCTAGGATATTATATGGCTTCGTATACCTGTTACAGTTCGTCACGTGACTTGTATTTCTTTACGCGGAGAAATTTCACTTTCATGTCGTATGCAAGTCCGGATAGTTGCGTGATTTGAGGGACAACATACAACGATTTCTAACCTTAATGTACATGGTGGATCTGTAGCGGTATAGTGAATGTTTAGCTTGATTTGTAGTCGTGACGTGTAAGAACTGTTTGCACTTGTGTAAATCATAACATTCGTAGGCATTACATTTACATAACCACCTCGGGCTGGATTTGGTATTTCAAACTCATCACGTTTACTCTACGTGGATTATAGATCAACTTACGAAATGTAATCTGGTTTTCGTAATATATAAATGTCTGTGCGTTAGATGCATTTCTTTTAAAAACAAACACTCACTAGTAATACGAGAGACGTACAGACCTACAGTGTTGTTGTTTTTTTTTGAGTGCTTTGCATACTTTGTATACGTAAAGAAAAATATCTGCGTTCTTGTGCGTAATAAAGCTATTTTTTTTTATGCCACCATAAGGATGACGAGAATATAACTGAGTGGCCTAACATCAGTGTTATCTTTAGAACTGAATATTGATGATATCCATTTATTTTAATATTCAGTTTTATTTCTGCTGTTAGCCTACTGTAGGTAACGTGGCGTACAGTTAAGATATTCTTATTGATGGCTCATAGGCTATAAAAACATCATCTTAATTTACGACACTTTTATAACAGAGAAAGAGTTATGGGTTTTATATTGTCAAGTGTTTGGTTTCCATTTTGCGTCAAGTTTTCAATATTGTATCTGTTAGTTGCATGGGTTTGTGCTATGGCCTGGAGCTCTGAATTTTCGAGCTGGGGAGCCGAGTTCGAATTTGTGCGATAATACAGAAGATTCCCAGCACTTTAAAGCGCGTTATAAAAATGACAGTTAAACCTTCAGCGTATATGATAAGTGTTAGAGCGTTACTGTATGCCTTCTCTTTAATCAGTTGTTCGGGATAACGGATAAAGTTTTACTAAATCTAAAATACAAGTGTTGTATGTGTAGTACAAAAAATATATGGGAAGCTAGAAGACAAAATATTTAATAATAATAAAATGTTATTCTGTAGATAAACGCTATATGTGTCTACATTATAGAAGCTATTACTTAACGTCGCGTCTTTCGTGTATTATTGACGCGTTCAATTTGTAAAATTACTCTCTGTTTGGGTTGTTTTAGTTAAGGGGTTTGCTGTCATTTTGGGATTATAGTATCATATAAACCAAGACTTATTCGTTCGTTTATTCACCCGTTTATTTTTAATTAGTCTTTTAAGGTCAGTAACAATTTGATGGACTTAACACTCCTACGAAAAGTGAGGCCTAATAGGCCCCAGAGCAACTTGAAAGGTTATTAATATTAGGCTAATAATTTTGTATTTAAATGAAATTGCCATTTAAATCCATTAATGAATGGATTAACGAGATTCCCACTGTCCCTATCTACTATCTAGCGAAACCACAGCTAGGGGAACGGGCTTGGAGAAATCAGGACTAGAAACGTCTTTTCGTAGGAGTGTTAAAAGCTTTTGCCGATTCGTAACTAGAAACGAAAAATTGTTTCTTGTGCCACGAAAGCCATGTAAGAGACATGGCGCTGATGGTGATAATTTTGTGAATTTTACGGGTGAAAGGTCACTAGTTCAGATAAAGTTTACATGATGCACTTTGTGTATATGTGTTTGTGTTTTGCATTTGGATGTCGATAAAGTGTTCCAAATTATTCACATGAATCATTAAAATAGTGACAACCACGTTACTTAGTAATTTTTCAAGAACAGTATTTGAGCGGCGGTGGTTTAGGCTGCGCCGTGAGAAGAAATATTCGTTTCGGACAGTTGTATACAACCAACACTAGACCGTACCAGGCTGTAGAATACTCGTCCAAATCGATTGTTTACGGAAGGCTACTCGTGCTGAGCCTATCTTGGACATCTAGTCACTCATATACAGTCATCTCCTCGAGTGAAACCTTGTTTGTTTGTTTGTGTTTTAATTTCGTGCAAAACTACACGAGGGCTATCTGCGCTGTGAAGCCTTGAACTCTCCTGATGTGTGCACGGCACGAAACGGAAGTATAGTCATTTCGTGTGCACAAAGATGCAAATAAACCGAATGCTTGTATTCATTTATATATATATTTCAAATCTTTATGCCATTTTCAATAAACGTGATATTGTGTTTTACGTGGCAGTATGGAGTTCATAGCTTCGATGACCGATCGTACGCGCTAAAATAAATACTTGTGTCTTTTCCGTATAACCAACCCTTGACTGGCCAGCAGTAAGTTTCTGGACTGAGGAAGGATGTGCCATTGTGTGCTTTTGCGCTAACAAAAAAAAAAAAATGCTAATCGAACACCCTGAAAAGTTCCCAAGATGCGGGAAAAATGTCCTGAGGAAACTACAAGTTATTTACCCATAATTGGGGTATAGTTTTTCTGGACAAACATTTATTTTTTATTTTTTTACTAAGAACAGAACAAAAGAAACATTTGAAGTTTCAGATTATTCGTGGAGTTTTTTCCAGTAAAGAACAACTGGAGTAAGATAACGTTATATTATTTCCACAAGAAATTGAAATATCGAAAACATTTCGTGAGGTTTAGAAATCTGTGGCTCAAACTAATACCAAGTCACGTTTACATTAAATGAATACAGTCAACCACACGCTTCATTCTAGTGTAGTATATCAGTACCACAAGGGGGCGGAAGCCTTCTGTCTACCTCAACCTTTGTGCAATGCAGTAAAAACCATACCCGCGAACGTTCTGATCCATAAAGCTTAAACCCCATAAGTTCTTAATCACGAAAAATCGAGCGTCGCTTAATAATCTTTGTCAGGTGAAGAAACGGCTGAAAGTAAAATAATTTTAATGTGGTAATTAAAGAAAGAATACGATAATGGGAGATTTTTCAATTTAAGTTTGAAATTCATTTGATTTCACATAAACATGTTTATTATGTATATTTATTATTACTACAAAAAGGGTTAATTAATTGAATTATTTCCTGCTTTTTCTTTTATGTCAAACGAACTATTTCTTACAAACACCCGTATTCTAAAGATGGGTAGTATGGATATTAAAACTTTAATTAAAATAAAGTATAAAGAACATTTCGATCTTCACCTTCAGGTTAACAAAGATGCCTGATGTCTTAAGAACACATTTTTTTTTACCTCTAGTGGGTTTCTCATCATCATGAAACACTCATATAAAACATGGTTGTCTGTATGTCTATGTCACAAACTGCTAGAACTGGTTAGACCAATTTCGACTAAACAACTGAGCTCTAGCTCCCAAGTATGGATAAGCAATGTGACCGATGGATCGAGTTTGGTAGCCATTTTAATTTTACAACCTCGGTACAGCCAATGAGTGTTCAGCCAGATGAGAACGTTCATAGCGAAGTACGTGAAGCAGACGCTAATCGCAACTACAAAACTAACGCTCAGCGTTGAAGACGAACGGTTCGTGTGCTCTGGCTTTATTGTTGAACACGAGCGGCCCATGACCCCATATATAACATCACATTTCAAGTCCGATACTGTGACTAGCTCAGAAAAATCTGTATTACTTTTAGTAGACTTTAGTAGTACTTTAGACTATTTTTAGTACACAAAAAGGGCCTGGCATGGCCAAGCGCGTAAGGCGTGCGACTCATAATCTGAGGGTCGCGGGTTCGCGCTCGCGTCGCGCTAAACATGCTCGCCCTCCCAGCCGTGGGGGCGTATAATGTGACGGTCAATCCCATTATTCGTTGGTAAAAGAGGAGCCCAAGAGTTGGCGGTGGGTGGTGATGACTAGCTGCCTTCCCTCTAGTCTTACACTGCTAAATTAGGGACGGCTAGCACAGATAGCCCTCGAGTAGCTTTGTGCGAAATTCCAAAACAAACAAGTACACAAATGTTAATTTATTTAGATATTCTAAAATATGCAAATAAACCGAATGCTTGTATTTATTTATATACATAAATAAATCTTATTTACTGACCAACTATGCGATGTTTATATTTTAACGTTTAGTTTGTCTCTTATTACAATAAATGTTATCCTTTCCATATCAAGGGACTTTATGAAAAGTTCAACTTGTCTGGGGACTGCTAAATAAAATGTAACCATAGTTCAATTTGTTGTGAGATTCGACCATCTCTATCGATAGGACTCGCGAATACCGTAGACAAACCTACTTGTTAAAGCTAAGAAAGTGGATCTTATATGGAGCAACCTATGTGGCCACTACCGCATTTTATCTAAGAAATTGAGAGTTTATTGTGACTAGCTCAAAACATCTGTATTACTCAGACTATTTCTTGTACACAAATGCTAATTTATTTAAATATTCTAACACTAAAATTTTTACTTTTTTTCATTTAAAACCTTTGTACAAAATTATCAAGACGTTGACAATTTAATATGAAGTATATGCAGTTTCTAAGTGTAACTGAATTCATTCCAACTACTTTCGCACCAGACTCAGAATTTTAGATTCTGTGGTTCTCATTTATGTCGTACAGCATGGCCAGGTCGTAGGGTGTTTGACTCACTATTTGAGGGACTTGGGTTTGAATCACCGTCCCACCAACAAAAAACTATTTCAACATTCATCAAAATTCAAAAATAAAAAACTTAAAAGTGTTTTGCGTGGTCGAATTTACTCTAGTTTCCAGGCACTGAAGAAGTAAAAACTCTATTTTCCAGATATATTATCAGTTCTAACAAGCAGGTTTCTCCACGGTATTCGCGAGTCCTATCGATAGAGATGGTCGAATCTCACAAGAAAATGAACCATGGTTACGATTTATTTAGCAGTCGAAAAACAAGTTGAGCTTTTGATAAAGTCCCTCGACATGGAAAGAATTAATATTTCTTTTTATAAGAGACAAACTAAACATTAAAATATAAACAACGCTTACTTGGTCAGTAAATGTGTGTGTTTATGTGTGTTTTCTTATAGCAAAGCCACATCGGGCTATCTGCTCAGCCCACCTAGGGGAATCGAACCCCTGATTTTAGCGTTATAAATCCGGAGACATACCGCTGTACTAGCGGGGGGCAGGTCAGTAAATAAAATTTATTAAGAACAGGGCATGGCCTTAACAAAAGATTATACCTTTTAGTAATACAGGATATAGTTTCCCAGCTCTAAGAAGCAGGTTTCTCCAGGGTATTCGCTAGTCGTGTGTGTAAGGTGGCGGTACCTGCCTCAGTGAGCATCTTTACTTTTTTAATAACCTTCTAAACACTAAGGAAAGGTAAGCTTCTTTTTTGTTGTTCTAACATTAATATAGCAAACCATCTAATCCCACAAATTCGGTTTCATCAGATTGGATGTTAAACCTTAACAGAGCTTGGTTTGGTTTGTTTTGAATTTCTCGCAAAGTCACTCGGGGGCTATTTGCACTAGCCGTCCCTAATTTTGCAGTGTAAGACTAGAGGGAAGGCAGCGAGTCATCACCACCCACCACCAACTCTTGGGCTACTCTTTTGCCAACAAATAGTGGGATTGACCCTCACATTATAACGCCCTTACGCCCGAAAGGGCGAGCATGTTTGATGCAACCGAGATTCGAAACCATGACCCTCAGATTACGAGTCGAACGCCTTAACCCACCTGGCCATGCCGGGCCTGTTGAAGTAGAGGATGGCATTGTATGTGTTCTTTCTGTTTAAACTACACAACTTCGTATTAGTATATACGTTTGACAATGGAGTTTTAAACATTGTGCATTTCTTGCCTTGCACATGATAATAAATCGAAATTCATTATTTTAAAACAAGTATGATATGGAAGAAAAACACGATAAAGGTAGAAATATAAATTTCTAATGTTAGTAGAATTTGAGTTGTTTTTTTAAGTTGTTGTAGTTGGCTAAATAAATGTATGAAACCGAGTACAAACACCGATTTCTTCTACGTATTAGTTACTTGTGTAGTCTCATCGTAAATAACAATAAACTAGCCCATACATCCTTTCGATGGACATTATTTTGTTATTCGGTAAAAATTGATCTAAACTAACATATATGAATTTCGGTTTAACGTGTAATTACCAGAGAGAATGCCACTTATAAGATTTCGCTGTCAAGTATGCAGCATACCTGTCTCGTTTTTTTGTTTTTTGCCTAACATTGCTTAGTTTGTGCGTATGTTTTAACAGGATTTGCGCTAGACTATCAGGTGTCTGTCGCCCTGCAGTAGTGATTCATTTCTGTGGTTATGACTACAGAACAACACAGTTTAAGGCGTTCGTTCACTTATGAATTGGGATTCGAGGCGTAACGGAGCCGCCAGTTGTGATATTTTGATATTATAATCAGCACGTACGGTTGAGTGTGTAATTTGCTGTATTGTCAAATAGATTATTAAACAGCTAATAATAGTAATGAAAGCCATAAAAATGAATGAATTTAACAGGTACACCGCGGTTAAACGTGACTAATTGTTCGTATTTTATTGGATAAATTTCGGCTAAACGTGGTTTATGGATTCATATTTCAGTGAATAAATTCAGGCTAAATATGGTTGATTCTTTTAATATTTCAACGAATAAATTCCGGCTAAACATGATTGCTTTTTGTTATATTTTAGAGGATAATTTCTGGCTAAACATAGTTGATTGTAATATTTCAGCAAATAAACATAAGAGTAAACAGAGATTGTTTATATATTATCGTAGTACCTCGAATAAATGTCTAACAGCTAACAATGCAAACCTCAGTAAGACGTGCAACTAAAAAGCTGGTCGTGGATTTTTTATTGTAGGTTTTCAAATGAATTCAGATTTAGTATTTCTGTAGACTAGTTTTACCACCCCACCTTATACATTTCATTTATTATAGACATAAATTCCAGTATTTACATAAAACTTATTTATGATTTTATATTTATATTAGTAGCCATTAGTTTAATTTTACTCTGCTCCTATATGTTAAATTTCAATGCCCAAAATCGTTTCAAGAAGCAGTTTTCTTAAGTATATACTCATTTTGATAGAGCTGTCATTTTATTCCATTTCGATTATTGTGTAAAAATTTTTTTACAAGTTAAAATGTTAATTATCTGACTTCAAATGAACTATGTTCCATCATATACTATTTTATCTCGTATTATTTGAAGTAATTTACTGTGTTCTTAATTGTTTTTGTTTTTTTCCTTTTAATGTTTCATGGTTGACTTCGGCTCTTTTTCCATCTCCGATTAGTCATAGGAAAATAAAGGTAAGGGTAATGTGGCGACATCTAGGGTTTTAATACTTAAATTATGTATTTTTTCCACTGAATTTGATAAGGAAAAGTGTTGAAACAATCATTTTGAATAAGATTCGTAAATATTTCGCAAGCGACAGTTAAGTATTTAAAGACGTATAACTAGAATGTTATTATGCAGGAATTTTGGAAACTTTCTGAACTTAAATAGAATTTAATTTATAAACCACACATTTATGTACATTTAGTCAAAGATTTAGTTAAACCATGCTGATATAATAATAGATTTATTATTTTGCCCCTCGCTATTACAGTGGTATTTCTACGGATTTATAACGTTAAAATCAGGGGTTGAATTTCTCTCTGTCGGCTCAGCAGATAGCCCGATGTAACTTTATTATAAGAAAACACACATTATTTTTGTGATAATGTTTGAAAATATATGTATTGGTCAATATTTAAACAAACTGTTAACATACGTTTTAAAATAATTTAGTCGTGGTTTGTTTTGTTTGAAGTTAAGCATAAAGCAACACAGTGGCCTTCTATAATCGGCCCGCCACAGGTATCGAAACTAGGATTCTAGCATTTTAAAGCCACGGTCATACTGTTGTACCACTGGGGAGCATTTAGTTATGGGATCTAGGCTGCTTACCATTGTTTCTAAATGAAGATGTGAGTTAGATGAAAGTTACACCAAGAAACTCGACTAGTTCTTGTAGGCGATAATGTAATTTGAACTTTCGTATCGATAAGGTTAAAGTCTGTAACTGTAATAAAGCCAAGAAAATTTTTCATTTTTTGATTTTGTTTTCCAATCGTAAAATAATAAGAGCTGATATTTTCACAGCATGACTTAAGGTTATGTGAATTTTTATATATTTTTGTTTTAACATTTTAAAGAGTTTTTCTTTCTGGCTGAGATTTTTTACAATGTTTGTTTTTTTGCTTTTTTTATCATAACAATAAGTTTATATTTTTATAATGTTTTTTTTTTCTCCCTTCTCATCTTCAGACATTTGCCTTTGACCATTGCTTCTGGTCGTATAAAGACACTGACCCTTGTTATGCCAACCAAAGAGATGTTTACCAGCATTTAGGCTCAGACATCCTTCACAATGCATTTCAGGGCTACAATGCATGTATATTTGCCTATGGTCAGACAGGTAAGAATATACAAAAGTGCTTCCATTAATTATTTGGAAATTACAGTTACGGCAGAAAGTGTTTATACCTCTGCATCGTGAGTAGTTTTTCTTCATAACTTAAAAAGTATCATGATTAGGATAATGAAAGTGTAGTATATTATGAATATTATACTACCACAATTGTACGGCAAATAAACTGTTTATAAATAAGTAACCAAACATAGGAGAAGCAGAAAGTGTTCGTGCATCTACTTTAATGGTCAGGTAAATTACTTGGCACAATCTCTCCTCATAGCCCTCCATGATCGTTTGACAGTACTCAACTGGTATTTTCTTCCATTCTTTTTTACAGATGGCCTCCAACTCTTGCAAGTTTTTTGAATGATGCTGATGAACCCTGGTCTTCAACTCATGTAAACGTTTTCAATTGGGTTGAGATCAGGTGACAGCGATGGCCACTCCAGAACGCTTATATGGTTCCTCTGCCACAAGGATTGCACATATTTTGATGTGTATTTAGGGTCATTGTAGTGCTGGAAGATCCAACGACACCCAAGCCACAAATTCTGTGTATCATTCTTGATACAAGTGCCTAATATATTAATGTACTTTTCTTTTTTCATGATTCTGTTGATGCAGTGAAGCCTGCCTACACCAGAAGAGCTGAAGGAACCCCATAGCATGATCAAGCCACCTCCATGTTTAACTGTAGGGATGGTGTTCTTTGGAAGATTTCATTCCTCCTTCTTACGGAAAATATAGCGAACATCATTGTGGCCGAAAAGCTCGATGTTAGTCTCATCTGACCAAAGAATACTCTTCCAATAGGTGAAGGAGTTATCTACATGCTTTCTTGCATACCTCAATCGTGCTTCTAAATGAACAGGCTTTAAATATGGAGTTCTACGAGGACGGCATGTTTTGAACCCAGAAGAGCATAACATGTTCGTAACTGTAGAGGTGCTTACATCAATCCCAGTTTCCATTACCAGTTTTTGTATGTCATTACATGTTAAACGAGGGTACCTCCTAACTTCTCTGAAAACCTTCCTCTTGGTTCTCTCTGGAATTTTGGTGGGGCGTCTGGAACGAGGGAGGTTAGCAGTTGATCCTGTAAGCTTAAACTTGGCAATTATACTTTGAACAGTAGATTTTGCCACATTAAGTTGTGTAGCAATACCGGAAAGAGACACACGAGACTTGTATTTTACAATAATTTGTTTTTTTTTAAATCATTGGACAGTTGTTTCCTGTTTGCCTTTATTACCAAGCAGATAATGACAGAGATGGCACTAAATTGCCAGAAGTACATTTTTTGCTGGCTAAATTCAAATAATTATGAACCCAGTGTCTAGTTATGGAATGGTATAATGTAGTTTATTCACCAAACTAAACAAAATTTTTACGGGAATATCAGTTTTTTCACACGTTCTGAATTGTATGAACACTTTCTGCCTCTCTTATTTTTGGTTATTTGTTTTTTAACAGTTTCTTTGTCGTTTAATTTACATAAAAAGTTATGTAGATGCTAGTATGATATTTATAATATTATGTTTAACTGTTATAATATATCATACTTGTATTAGCCTACTTGTGATACTTTTTAAGTTATGAGCAAAAAACCACTTGGGACTTTCTGTCATAACTGTACATTTAACCTCACGATACAATAATTTATGAAATTATACAAGTCTCTTTCAGATTCATAATTAGTCTTAGGTTCTCACTAAACATTATGAACTTGAATACTCTCCTGTTTTTAACATGCTTGTCTTGTTAATTATGTCTTTAATATAATTTATTCAAAGTTTGTGCTGTTTTGGGTTTTATAGATATTTAACTGTTGTAATTATATCTGCCCATAAGTAAATGAACAGTTAGTGTACATGTGTTTGCACATCTTTTACAAACAGAAGTAAAATGTAATTGCATTGTTCTGTTAGTTAATGAATAAATAGGTAAGATGTTAAAGGTATATGGAACATTAAAACAGTTACATTGTAAATAAGATTTATTAAGAAGAAGGCACATTCCTAAAAAATGTTTACAACCATAAAAGGTATAGTCCTTTGTGTGGGTCACACCCTGTTCTTAATAAATTGTATTTACTGACCAACTATTTTGTCTATATTTTAATGTTTAGTTACTCCCTTATTAAAAGAAATGTTAATCCTTTCCATGTTAGGGGACTTCTATCAAAAGTTCAACCCATGATTCAGTTTGTTGTAAGAAACCATGTTGCTCAACCTGTAGTTACCTCAACTGCACTGCATGATAGTAAATTGATTTTGTTTGAAAACTGTACCATTGATTCCTTATGTTAACTTTCTCACGAACACTAAACGTAATAAAAATTTGAAGTGTTTGATTGTGATTTTATTGTATTTAAGTAGGGTGCTGGTGAAGAAGTTATTACAATAAGAGGTTTGGTAATTTTCAGTGGAAAACATTATGCAATTATAAATTTTTGTTATTGTTCTCTTAATTACAAAGCTTTTATTGAATGCCAGGAATTTGGGATTATAATGGTTGAAATCCCAGGATTGGGGCCAAGATTATATATCTTTTGTTTTTCTATGTTTTGTTTGGTGTTAATCAAAACTAATTAAGTTATCTGCTTTTTTTGCCTAATTTCTGTAATTAAAAAATAATTTAGACAGAAGGGATTGTTTGAAACTTTCATTAACTACACAGATAGATTTATTATTAAAACTGTTAAATCAGACATCTTTTCTATATATGTCACCATTGCTCAGTCAGAGCATAAACAATTAAACTTGAATACAGGCAGCTTTCTGTTAGCTTTTAATGGAAGGTTAATTAAGAAGTCATGTTGGTGAAAAATTTTTGTTCAGTTTGGTTCATTATCGTCATTGTAGGGGAAAAATAATTAAAGGTATGTCAGTGACACCCATCCAACCATAAAAGAAAAGTTAATACATTCAGCAAATCCTGGGATTTTGGAAGACTTATTAACATAATGGAATTCTAGAATTGGAACCTTACTTGTTACAAATGGCACTGTTATAATGATATTTCAAAAGATCCAGTACATTATTTCTCAAGTGTGTACAACTCTAACATTCACTACCACTCACTTTGCTTTGTACTGTTTATTAAGTATTTAGCAATATTTGTTCTGGAAAGATTGATCTTGTTGACAGAGTGAGTTAAAATGATGCTTTAGAAGATTTCATTATTAAATTGGTTAAGCATTATTCTTGCATTAGGTACATAAGCTGTCCTAGTTCTGAATGTACACATTGTGTATTTCTTGTAAGTCTTGAAATCATACATTATCTGTATTCTTAGGGTCTGGGAAATCATACACCATGATGGGTTTGGAAGAAAACAGAGGTCTAATTCCTCGCCTCTGTGACGATCTGTTTGGAAGGATAGCTTCTAACACCAATCCTAGTCTTTCCTATAAAGTAGAAGTTTCATACATGGAGATTTACAATGAAAAAGTCCATGACCTCTTGGACCCTAAAGAGTATTTATTCTCTTTTTATAGATATGTTATTTTGTGAGGTATAATGCCAAAGTAGAGTAGCAAGTGTGTAAAATCATCACAGTGAGACTATACATGTTTTTGAATACTTTACTCTTAACTGGCTCATTTTGAGGTTCCATAAAAATAGCATGCATAGCTTTTCAAATACATTTTATCTATTCTAATCAAATATTTATGAACCTTTTTATTCAATACAAAAACTTAATTAAACCTAGTGTAAATGCTAATATTACAAGGCTATCATATGCATTTTCTTCTAGTGAATTGTTTTAGCCTCTTGAGGAATAAGACAGTTACTGTTTATTATTAGACTTGATTTTCACACCTGTAATCCTATTTCACATATAGTATTATATACTATACAAGTCACTGTTTCATAAATGACTGGTATAAATAGAATCCTTAGAATTTAGATGTTATTTGGCTTGCACAATGACCTTTGGAATTTAAAAAAAGGCCTCATAGAACTTCATTTAACAATGAACTATTCAAATTAACAGTAACTTACATTAAGCCATTTGATATTAAAATATATAAAAACACGTAGAATATTATTATGGTGGTTCATTAAAATTTTTACTATATTAAAAAATTGTAGTTTTACTCATTATGTATCAATTTTTACTCTCATATTTACCATCATACTAATGGGAATAGTTAAAAAGCTTCTGTATTCGGCTTAAAGTCTCAAAAGTGTAGCCCATATTAAGTGTTGCAAAATATGTTAACTTTGCAATAAGGTAAGTGTCCTGCTGTATCGAACAATAGCCAACACGATTTTGCACCGAGTTAAAATAATAATAATAATGTGTTTCTTAACTGAGACCCATGTTAATTATAACCACCAGAGCTACCCAAGCCAGTGTGTCCAACTCCAAAAACATTATTTAATATCTAACATTTATTAGCAGAGAATGTGGTTGTGAGAAGAGGATCCCTAATAAATAATAATTATAATCATTTTACAGTTCACCCCCTTTTGTTGCCCCCCTCATTTTTTATAACCTGGTTGTGTGTATATTGTACAAAATAATTGTTGCTACTAGTAATATTTGCATGGGAAGTTTCTAAAACACTTCTAAATTTGTACTTTCAGATATAATTATTAATGTGCATTCTCATATTCACTATCCATGACCCTGGAGGGGGCATACCACAGATTTAAACAACTAGGAAAACCTTTAACTTAAGGGTAGAATTGTTGTATGTAGTTAATAGTAAAGTAACAATCACTTATATTAATTTAGCTTCCTTAGTATTGTTGTTATAAATATCAGTTTTGTATTTTAGAACCAGACAACATCTAAAAGTGAGAGAACACAATATTCTTGGTCCATATGTGGATGGACTGTCTACTTTAGCAGTCTCATCTTTCCAGGTGAGAACTAGTTTTGTGCGGGGAAGTGGCATTTGTAAAATGAGTTAAGATAAAGGAAGATTTTTTTTGTTGTGCATGTTTTCAGGTTTCATGTTTTTTGTTACAATATTTGTATGCTGCTTAAAATTCTAAGACCAGTTTGTAAAAGATTTCATGTATTAGTTTTGAATTGTTGCACTCAAATTAAAAACTTATCATTGCTAACTAAACTATAAGACACATTTATTAGGCAACTAGTGTGTTCTTCTCTTGTTTGGATGGTTTATACGAAAAGAACAGATGAACTGCTTCCTCTACAAGTGATAATATCTTGTGTATAATTGTATGGTCATGATGAAAAATAGTCATCGTAAATTATGCATCGATATTCCTGTACTTTCTTTAGGTTTTGATGGTAAAGGTACTTCGAAGTGACTGCACACATATGCCTCCAATGTGTATATTGTAAGTTAGATTGGGAAGTGGGATATTGTGAAAATTATAAAACACACCTTTATTAGATGAGTTGATCAGTTGGAACAAAGGTAAAAATGAGTACCAGCTGTTTTAAGTGTGTTGTAGAACTTTACAGAAAATATTTTGATGAAAAGGTTAAAATGACAATGTTTATGAAGATAGACCCACAACAAATAAATGCAGATGGATTATCTGCCACAATTGCTACATTCATTGAATGTCCTGACTCTGGATACTGTGAGAGTTAAACCATTTCTTCTGTAGTGATGCCAAGCCACATTGTAGGTGATTGTATTAATGGTTGATTACCTCAATGAATGCTTCAGAAGCTCTAGTAAGGGTTAATGAATGACCTGGATCTACCTTTTACACCAATGGTTGATTTTACACCCCTTGCCAAGAAGTAAAATGAAGTATATCCAGTTCATATTAAGGAAATATTGTGCACGTGGAGGAAGCCTGGAGAACTCGTACAGTTAGCTATGAATGAAGAAATGTGTTTTCTATTGTGTTGTAAACCATAAAGATCTGGTTCTCAGTCTCTGCTGCAGCTAGCTTAGTAGAAATTATAGAATAGATGTTTGCAATAGGTTTTACTTACCATGGAACCTACTAGGATGAATAATTGTTGTATGTTATGATGGCATCATCTTGAAAATAAAAAGATCAGCTCGTTTTTGTCCTTTTATGCATTTGTGTTTGGTCAAGAAATGGAGCTTCTCGTAGATCTGATGTTTGGTCTACCCTGTCTCACATAGAGAAGATGTACCACAATCTCTGCAAAAAAATATTTGATGTGGTTAAGGTTTTTGGCTGATGCAAACACGTTTGTGCATCAAGAGCTCGGAAAGACTGCTATTGTAACAGAAGGGAAGTTATGATAAAAAAGAAAGAATACTGAGTGTGGCTGTATGACATGCCAGATGCAGAGAAACAAATTGGTTCCAGGTGTACAAGTTATATTTATTCCTCCAACAAATTTTTTAATCACATGGTAGGCATAAGTTCACTGAATACATTAAAAAACAAAGAGTGTATTTAACTGACTTTTACTTTCAAACTCTCATACTAGGTTTCACTGAGAAATATGATATCTTGTGGTAACTACCAACACAGGATAACTAATGTTAGTAGATGTAATAGTTAGAATAGCAAGTTCATGTGACTGAAGGCTCTGGGAGAAGTTAGAAAAGTCGATTGGAACTGCACTGTGACCCCTTCTTTTTGAACAAGAGAGAGGGATTTTTGTAGGATGATTTATATGAATAACATGTTACAAAAATCTCTCGCACTATCTAGAGGAGGTAGTGAAATTTCTGTGGAGCATGGTCATGCAGTACTTTCAGAATATATTCAATACATGTAATTCTATATCTGTACTGTCTATCTACAGTGGGAGTGCTGTGTATTTCCTTAGAACAGAATAATTGTTATATGTTTATGAATCTCAAGAGAAGAAGTTTTTGCTTCACTAGGTTTTGTAGGTATTTATTTTTCTGTGATACCCAAACGAAGGGGTTATCTTGTACTATTGTCTGTATAGTTATGTATCTTTAGTTTTCTATTATGAATTAGCTTTCAGCTATAAACGTTTGACTGTGTATTTTTATTTACTGTTAAAATATCCACATTGAAGTATTTGTAAAGAATCTAGTGTTGTTTTAGTTTGTCTTTGAATCTTAATATGTGAAGTTGTTTTCCTATTTTGTTGTATAATGTAAGTGTTTCACAGGTACAAGAGTAAGTTACGTTATTTTTTAAATTGGGTTTTCTATTAAAGTAAACAGGGACAGCCTGACAGAAGTGGATAGGGGAAGTATGCAGTCTTACCCTATATTTTTTTAGTATTTAGTAAAGTGGATTCATAAGGCTCATTTACATTTTTCTGAAATTTCATGCATAAAAATATGTCTAAGTTTAACCTATAAAGTTGCTGGAGGAAGCATCTAAGTTTTTTCATGCTAGTTACCTATTGTTGTAGGTCACTGATGAGTTATGTGATACTCAGAGAATACGCTCTCCTTTTTTTCCAGCCAAAATTACCAACAGTAATGTAGGTATTGTATGTGCTCTAACAATAATAGTGTTGCAGAACTTTGTATATAATGCTATGTTTTCTCAGTTTGGAATATTTTTAGTTCTTTGCACAGAACTTTTGATTCTTCAGATATTTTTTACTAATGTTTGATGCCCCATAAAGGTGGTGTTTTTTGTCCACACTGCAATTATTTTGATTATGTTTACATATTGAATAATATTGTTTCACTCTGTTAAAAACAGACCTCATAATTTGTTAGTCCTACTGAATCTTTTGAGGAAAGTAATACATACTTAAGAATCTGAGAAATAAAACAAGCTTTTTTATTTCATCCTTCAAGAGCAAACAATTGTTAAATGTTTAGACTGTTTAGAGTTGCCTAATACTTGCAACATATATTTAGTAATTTGATGAGTTTTCTACGCATCACACACATATTTTCTTGAAGCCCTAAATTTGCCTGCCCAAAAGTTCAAAGCTGCATTACAACACTGATACAGTAGAAAGTAATTTGGACAACAGCAATGGTTATAGGAGTCTAAATCTAAATTAAGAAAAAAAATCAATGTTGTTATTTTCTATAATCTGTGAATGAATCACATTTTGTAATGTTTTACATTAATCTTGTTTATCTTGCTGTGGTCAGTGATAAAAATGTTTTTTGTTTCAGAAATATAGTTTAATTGACTTCAGTTTCTGTTAACTATACTGATAATAAATAAGAAATACTAGAAAATATTTTGACTATAATTTTTTTGAAAAGATAGTGTCTCTTGAAATATATTTTTACAAAATATATATAATGAAGTGGTATTTGGTATTTATGTATTAAGTCAAATCCGAGGACATAAAATGTCAAAGAGCATTATGGTTGATATCAAATCATATTTTTGTGTATGAATGTTACAGTTTTAATATTTTCACTACTAACCTTTGGGGATTTTGTGCCAATTCAAATTTTAGTTCAATAATTCAGATGTATTTTACAACCCTAGGACATCAGTTGTTTGATGACAGAAGGAAACAAGTCCAGGACAGTGGCTGCTACTAACATGAACAGTGAATCTAGTCGATCTCATGCTGTGTTTAACATCACTTTAACCTGTTCTCTGACCGATGTCCAGTCTGGGGTATGTTTATTTAAAACATTGAGGAAGAATTAGGCCTTCTTTTATTTTACTAGTTTTGAAATGTGTATTCTGTTGTAATGATAATGAAATCACATTTATGTTTTCTTTACATAGTGAAATAAGAAAAGGATAAAAATCAATCATTTCAAAAGATAACTGACAAGTAGGAAAGGTCACTCATTCAAAATTTGTACTTCTCTAAAACACCTGTACTGACTTATATTAGAAAAGACATATCATAGAAAATGTTGTAATATCAGTATTGTATTATAAGTTATAAGTATAGCAAAAGCATTCCCTCCCTTGTGTTTTGTTTATTCTTTCATCAGTGTTTAAATCTGAAATTGAAAATAATAGGTTTATGTTTACACAGTGTTGTTGTTTTTTCTCTCAAAGTTTACGAATTTTTAATACTGGAATTTGTTTTTCAGGTTACAGGTGAAAAGGTGTCCAAAATGAGCTTAGTTGATTTAGCTGGTAGTGAGAGAGCTGTAAAGTCTGGGGCTGTAGGAGAACGTTTGAAAGAAGGTTCCAATATAAACAAGTAGGTTTTAAACCTAATCCAAGTTTAACTTCTAGTAAAATAATGCTAAAGTTTAGAACCTGAGGGGAATGCTTTAAAGAATGGTTTGGTATGAATAAGTGGATTTTAAACCTAATTCAAGTTTAGCTTCTAGTGAAAGAACTCTTAATTAAAATCTGGAACCTGAGAGAATCACTTTAAAGAAGGGTCCAGTACCAACAGGTAGGTTTTATACCTAATCCAAGTTTAATTTCTAGTGAAAAAACTCTAAAGTTTAGGGCCTGAGGGGAACACTTTAAAGAAGGGTTCAGTATTAACAGGTATGTTTTAGATCTAATCCAAGTTTAGCTTCTAGTGAAAGAACCTTTAAAATCTGGAACCTAAGGGAAGTTACTTTAAAGAAGGATCTAGTTTCAACAAGTAGGTTTTAAGCCTAATCTTTGTTAAAAGTGAATTTTCAACAAATTTAATAATTGCCTTAGAAACTGTATTTTGGTTAGGTATAATTCCTGTGTGGTTGCCATATTTTTAAACACTTTAGTTTTTGAGTAAAAAAGGAAACAAAATATGTGGGTCCTCGAACTCAAGTTCCTCTCAGTCGTTCGGCTTTTTCCGTGACATTTTACAACTGTGATATAATAGTTGTCAAACATGCTTCATTGCGTGCCAACCATTTTGTTCCTTTCATTGCTGATGTTTTATGTAAATCTATTGATGCTTTTTTCGGATTACATACTTTGTGAGACTATTTTTGTCTTGTTATTGCTACTTTATGTTTGTTTTATGATAACAAGATTCAGATTACATACTTTGTAAGACTATTTTTGTCTTGTTATTGCTACTTTATGGTTGTAACAAAAATGGTTGTAAAACGGTTCGCATCAGGCAAAAGCTTTTTTTCGTTTTCGTGCAAGGAGAAGGAACCGGCAAGATGGTAACAGTGGGTGCGGATGGTCAATAGGAAGAACTACACTCCTTCACACCATGCAAAGCTTTGTCAAGATCACTTTGAACGCTCATATTTTGTGTCGGATCCCACGGTTTTGGATTCCGTGGGTTTCAAGCCAGGCAGGTTGAGACTGAAAAAACCATCAGCAGTAGACAGGATCGTCCCCACTATCTTGTTAGGAGTCATAAATACCCAGTACATTGATTGTGGAAGGGCCAAGTATTAGTTACTATAGTCGGCAAAGTATAAACAAATAAAACCCAGTCTGTGATACCAATAATTTATAAACACCAGACAGGTTTCGAGATGCTTAAAATTGCACGCGAAATAATACAGACCATATTTGTTGTCATGACTTAGGCTTACCATTCTTCCACTGGAGGTATGACCAACTCGCAACTGGCATGTCAGTATCACTCACAGTTTTGCTACTCTCCCTCGTGGAACTATTTTCATCTGTAAAAGTAACTGTTCTGTGTTCGTTCAGAGTAGGTTCGAATTGATATGGCGCTACTCAACACAGTTCAGAACACAAAGTCAAAACAGACTCTGCCTCTGTTTCGCCATATGTACTGACCATGTTTATTTACATTCAACGTGCTGGCATTGGCGGTTTGTTTGGCAACTATTACGTCACCAGGGGCGTAAATTTTTTACACCCGATGGGGGGATGATTTTTGCAACCACTTATGTGGACTGTTCAATTTGCAAATTGGTAATCTCTGATTACATGAACCTGAAAGCTGTAAACATGCAGTCACAGAGTAATCTTGTTGCCACAATATTTCAAGGTTTCCATGTATGTTTTGTATAAGTGAGGTGTTGTGAACAGTTTTCAAAATGTTAATAGAATAAAAACAAATGTGTCACAAATTAACTGCCATATGAATTTATTCCTGCACACTGTACAGTGTAAAAGATGGCCATTATACTTGACAAGGTTAATAATAACTTTCATTGCATGAATTACATTTTCAAATATTAATAAAATTAGTAATTACCCTGATAAGTTTATATCTACTGAAAAACTGTTCATGTTGTTTGATAAAAATAATTAAAATGTCTTTGCAAACTCTTGAAAATTACACATAAATACAATATAGTACATAATTATTCATACTTTTCATTGAAGTAAGATTCATTTAGTCCTCTAGTCTACATGTTCCCAAATGTAGACCTTCTTTGTGATGATCTGTTTATAAATTCTTTCATAAGCTTTTCTATATTTACCTTGTCGACCTCATCTTTGTGAGTGTGACAAACTGCCACATGGTTGAGGCAGAACTGAGACACAGTTGACCTTATCCACGTCTTCAACCCTCTTAATGCAGAAAAGCTGCATTCACATTTGCAGCTGGATACTGGACATACAAGCAGTATTTTCATAAGAAACACTTCACTAAACATCTGCTGGCTTGTTTCATGCATTGTACAGTAAGCATCCTTCGCACCTTTCAGAGTTCTATGTTTCATTTATTAGCACATATTTTTTATAAAAAATGTGAACCTGCAAAATTTATCAGTATGAGTAGTTCTTTTGACTGCAAAGTTTTCTTTTTTCTGTAAAATTCACCTTTAACCCATCAGTCAGAGAACTTTTAGGTCTGAGGTATGATTTGAAGAACAATATTGGCAACTAGGTTTTAAACTGTGTCTAAACTTTGGATATTGTTGTTAGCTCTTTTAATATAAGGTTTTTATTTAGGTGCACAGTAAGTGAAAGTAAGACACATTTTAATACTTCATTACACAGTTGTAATTTAAAATTGTTGAACTTTTCTTTGCAGTGGTGAAAGATACCAAACTCCTGTGACTGTGAATGATTTATAACTTAACTTAATATTTCAGTTTTGTAACCATTCACTCCTTCTTGCTTTTTATTACTTTAATAATTTCATAAGTGATAAAAAGTCTATGTATGTAATCAATAGTGTGTGTAAGTAACTTAGCTAGTTCAGATGTAGAAACTGTCACCCTGTGAAGTTTTTAAATGTTTTTAGAGTGGAAATTATGGCTTTTGTATTTTTGTAATCTCTTGTTAATGCACTCCACTAGGTGACAGTCTTCTTGAGTTGACCTGGCATTCAGAGATGAATATTTTTGTAAAGTTCCTAAGTGTATCTGATCAAAGTTAGTAATCCATTTTGAGTTAGTGTATTTTGTTGTATTAAAATTTATGGAACAAAATGGTGTCGTCTCCACACGCAAGTTTGTACAACTTCAAATTCTCTTTTATAGTAACAGAATATGAACATTTGTAGTAATTACAAAAAAAAACAACTCTAAGAGACTTTTCCTGTAGCATATGTTATTATTATTATTTATTTTGTGGTTATTGTTGTTTTTTCAGATTTTCTTTGTAGTTTGTTAATAATCATTTTTTGATCTTTGTGTTTCTTTTTTTTTTTTCTATAGATCATTGACAACCTTAGGCCTGGTCATATCAAAACTAGCTGACCAATCATCAGGAAAAGCAAAAGACAAGTTTGTTCCATACCGGGATTCTGTACTTACGTGGCTTTTAAAAGTAGGCTTAGTGCTCAGTATGCTTTAACTATTAGCACATTTGAAGTACCTGCTTAATTTTCAGTAAAAAATAAATCGTATATTAATTGTCTTCCTTAAACGTGATACAATACAGAAGAAAGCACTATGGTGTACAGTGCTGAAGCAAAGTTCTTGTGAAAAAAAAATATTTTAAAATTATTTTATTATCTCCATTTCATAAATCACTTACTTGGAATTCCATGACTTATTCAATATTGCAGCTGCATTCTTTGCTTATGTTTGTAGCCTGCTTATTCATGGGAAATATCAATTCCAATTGATATTTAGAGACAAATATTACAACTTATTCCTCTACTTTTATTCTTCAGTAGACTGCTTTAATTTACCTCCAGTGTCTATTATGGCACAAAACAATGTAGTGTATGAACATCTAACAAAATGCTGATACTGGGAGTGAGAATAGAATAGAATATTAACTTAAACTCATTCTAAAGTTCGACCAAGAAAAAACGAAAACAACTGTCTGATGTTTTATTATGTTTTCCCGTTAAATTTCCTATGATGAATTTGTTGTTTGCTTTAATACTTTATGGTTAGTAATAGTGAACATTTTACTATACAAAGGTGAACAAGATATTAAAAGACAATGTAACACATGGATTTTTTTTTTAAGTAGCTTTATTCATTTTATCTTAGTTACTGCATAGTCCCACTTTGTGAAAGTTAAAGTTCCTTAGCACTTTTTTTTTGTTGTTATTTATTTGAATATAAACTTCTTTCTTTAGTGTTTTTGAATTTGAACTTTTCATACCCAATTTTCTTCAAATATTACTAATTCAAAGATATTTTCTGATCCATTTTAAAACTCCTATAATTTTCTTAAGTGTGAATTATTTGATTTCAAATCAAGCTAGACATTTTAGGTCATTTTTATGTTTCATGAGTTAAATTTATTCATGTGTCAAAAAATATGTTTGGAACTTTGTATTTTTAAGGACAATTTAGGAGGCAACAGCAAAACTGTAATGGTGGCTACTATCAGTCCAGCGGCTGATAATTACGACGAAACACTTTCAACTCTACGTTATGCAGACAGGGCTAAACGTATCGTTAATCATGCCATCGTCAATGAAGATCCAAATGCTAGAATCATCAGAGAGCTTCGAGAAGAAGTGGAGCAACTGCGAGAACAGTTGAAGCATGCTGCAGTAATAAAGGTTTTAGTTTGTTTTGTATAATGTAGTATGAAAGTTTTTGGTGTAGGCCCTAAATATATAAGTACTTTTACATTTATTAAGCTCACTCAAATTAAATCATATTTTGTGTAATAACTAACTTACACTCCCATTCTCTCAATTGGGAAGATACAGGTAACATTGGGTGTTGAAATATGGGGTCAAGCCCAAAAGCCATCACCCCTCCCTCCATATCACTTTTACAAAGTTAATGGCTTATTCTTCATAATATTATATTCAGTTGACAAGCCAAATTGTTTTCCACTGTTTATTATCATAAACACTATCAGTGTATAATGCACTTATTACTTTTCTTCCACATCTTTTGTTGTTTTTTTTCTCTTTCTTATTATAACAGTATTAGTGTATAATATAATTATGCTGCCCTTTGAGTTAGTTACAGCATTTGTATTCTCAATTTACAATACTTATCTGTTTATTTGTATTTAGGCCTACTTTCAATAAATGTCCACTTTTTCACGTGTTGATGTACTTCCATAAAATTGTCTATTTTATGTCAAAGTCCACCCAGGCAGGTTCAGTTGCTACAGAAAATGCTTTGATGTAGCAGATTATTCTCCTAAAATGTACTTAATTTGTACTTTACGTATTAACTGTTAGGCTATTCACTCTTACATTGTTAACTTTACGTTCAACTTTTCTTTCACCTAACTTCCACTTCATATGACTTTACCTTCTTGTCTGCTCTGTCTTTCTACTGTTTATGCATGTCTCACACTATCTGTCTATATATATATATATATAGAGAGATAGATAGTGTGAGATGAGCATAAATGGTATAGATATATATCACTTTAACTGCTCACATGACATTGTTAGCCTCAACACTGAGGAATTATAAATTATTCCTACCAACTTATCTAACTAAACTTGTAATGTTTACTGTAAAATAATTGTTTTTAATTCTCATTGTGAAAAAACTTAAACTATTAAGAAATGTTCACTCCCAAAATAAATAAACGAATAACATCTACATTAAATTGTCTTCTATATCATGACACACTTCTTGTGGAACTGTATGAGTACTTGCCAAATTTTGTGTTTGTCAGTATTTGTCAAAATACTGAGTTTGGAGAAAGCCTTTTATCAAATGATTTTTTTAGATAAAATTTCAAATATGAATGTGTCATGCTACTAGATTTTTTACCTGGCTTGTGGCTGTTTTTAACATAATGCATATGATAACATTATCAAATGATTTAGAGTGACATTTTTTTCGTACATTAAATGCGTATAACTGACAACTGCGACTCACTGTGATTTTGGGTTTCATTTAGATGTATAAGGAGAGAATTGTTAATAGTTTAAGAAATAAATTTGAAAAGCTCATTTCAAGTTAATATACTATTATACAGTAGGGTTTTCTGTAAAACTGGTGTTAGTAGTTGCAGTAATAGTGTCTAATAAGACAATCGTTAATGCTGTTGCACGTACAGCTATGTCTGATGAATTAAACATGTATGGGAAAATCAAAAATGGGAAGGTCATGGGGGTGAACCTACACTCCCTTTGCCAAGGAAAACATGCTATGTTAGTTAAATCAGTCATTTTTGTTAAATGTTTTTTCAACTTGTGTTTCTGAGTTGTTTTTTATTCATTTTGTGCCATTGTTTAATACTTTTTATAAAGCTCACTTGGTTTGATTCATGTTTAAGGTTATGAAATGCACAAGAAAAGACATTTTTACATATTAACAACAATAAAAATACATACATATATATGTGTACAACCCCTGTGTTTCACTGTTTTTAGTACTAACAGTTTTTGAGATTCATTCCCATGTCTCTGGAGCACTCTTCATTCTATGCATGGATATCCAAACTGTAACAGGTAGCTCCATTTCTAAAGTAGACGTTCAATATCTAAACCTTATTCACACAAAGCTTAGAAAGTACAACGAATAGTTAAGAGTACATCAAAAGCATTTAGTGTGATGTAAATATAATTGTTCGGTTATCTAGAAGTCTGACAGGATAAAAATGATACTGTTCTAGACATTTTGCTGGTTTTGCAACAAAATTCTTTTGGTATTTTCCAGGTTTCATGAATCCTCTAATATATTAACTGATTTATTGTTTAAGTAAGTGCTACTGTGTAACAATGACAAGAAAGCTTCTGTTAATTTTTAAAATATGTAACTATGTAGGAGTTTTGTTTTTAGTTTTAATGACGTTAATCCTGCTAGACTAAATATAATCAAAGACTGAGATTTTAATGTTTTAGATACTGTGTAAGATACAGTTGTTATAGTGATAAATTCTGTAAAACTAATAGGGAGACTTGACTGATAATGTTTTACCTTTTGTGTGTAACACAAGAGATACAACAAAGATAAATACCATAAAACTAAATAAAACAAGATACTAAGCTATTAATGTTTTACATAACGTATAAAAGGCCTGTTACACCAATAACAAGTTTTAGAAAAACCTAACAAAAAATCTGGGCATCCAATACTGTATATATTGTATAAAACACAGCAGTTACAACAATGATAAATGTTCTAAAACTAAACATAACAAGAGACTGGGCTGTTAATGTTCTGTATTTTTTAAAATACAGCAGTTACAACAGTGATAAATGTTCTAAAACTAGACATAACAACAGACTCAGCTGTTAATGTTTTGTATTGTTTAAAACACAAAGTTACAACAGGGATGAATGTTCTAAAACTAGACATAACAAGAGACTAGGCTGTTAATGTTCTATATTGCTTAAAATACTGCAGTTACTACAATGATAAATGTTCTAAAACAAGGCATAACAAGAACAAGGCTGTTTATGTTTTATATTGTTTAAAACAGCAACAAGAAGGTTTGTATGAACGGCTGAAGGAATCTGAGAAGCTTGTTCAAGAGATGTCTGAAACCTGGGAAGAAAAACTTGTTAAAACAGAAAAAATTCAACAGGTGTGTACAAACTTTTCATATATTTTGCTTCTTCATGGCTCGTTGATTACTAGGGAATTCGCAAAATTACAGTTGTAGGGTTGCATATTTGAATGTTTTATGAACAAACTGATAGTTTAACATAATTCACTAAGTCCTCAGTGTCTTTTACAAAAGTTTGAAGAGAAAGAAGGCTCAAGACAAGGCATTCCAGTTCTTACTTAATTTTTGTTAGTTTATTTTATAAAGCACAAAACTAACATCTTGTGTGTAATAATAATGGTCTTTCAACAAATGCTTTTTTGTAACTTTATACCATTTCCAAAGAGAATAAGAATATAAACTACAGAAGGGAAAGAAGGTTGTCTTTTGTTAATGTTAATCTAACACACTTAGTCACCAATGTATTAAAAATGAATTGGTTGTGGGTATGCATGTTTAGAAACCCTTTAGTATAAAGTTCGTATTTTAAAATGAGTTTGCCTAATCAGTTACTTACCTTCCATTCATTTGGATGTTACTGAGATATGTTTGTCATTGTAGCTAATAATATATTCTCTGTAATGTGTTGAAAGGAGAGAATGAACCATTTGGTAATGTGAATATTTTATGTAAATTTATAATCGAAATTCTTGGAACTTTTTATTTATTGTTTTACTAGTTTCACTTGTCAGTTAATCATTTTGAGGTAGTTTACAGTGAATGAGAAAAATGGGATTGTTTATGCTAAGAAGTTTTAAATTACCAAAAATGAAAAAATCACTGAATGAAGACAAACCAGTGGGGCTTGTTGTACTTGATAGTTAACAGTAATGAACAGTAAGAAATTGGTTTGTTTGGTTTGTTTTCAGTTTTGCACAAACCTACACAAGGACTATCTGTGCTAGCCATCCCTAATTTAGTAGTATAACACTAGAGGAAAAGCAGCTAGTCATCACCACCCACTGCCAACTCTTGGGCTACTCTTATACTAACGAATAATGGAACTGACCATCACATTATATGCCACCACAGCTGAAAGGACAAACATGTTTGGTGCAACAGGGATTTGAACCCACGACCCTCAGATTACAAGTCGAACGCCTTAACCCTCCTGGCCATGCTGGGCAGTATTCATAAGAAATAAAGTTAAATTTTCAAATTCTCTTCAGAAGAGCAAAAAGTTGAAACCTTGTACAGGATTAATTGTCAATACAAAATGTGCATAAAAAATAAATACGTATTTTAAAGTGATACTAATCCTTACTTCAACACATTCTTCCTTTAGATACTGGTTGTGAAGTTGATTTGAAGTTAGAATTGAATCACATAAGTGTATTGATGAACTTACAGTTATATGAGTAATATCTCTAAACCTCAATGTAAGGTTAAGTATGGCCTAGTGGATAACATGCTAGAACGTGGATCCATCGTTTACTCTTTCTTACCACACAAAAAAAATCAAGATCCACACCTTTGGACCATGTTTTATTATAAGAACATCACAAGGCAGCAGTGGGTGGTGTTGACTAGCTGCCTTCCCTTCAGTCTGTCACTTCAAAATTAGGGATTGTTAGTGTTGCTAACATTCGAGTAACTTTCCACAAAATTCAGCAAATAAGTGTTAGGTCTCAAGGATGTTGTTTGTTAATAGTAATTAGAAATACAAATGTGAAACTTTGTATTAAAGTATTAGTTCATGAGGAAAAATCGTTTTTGTTTTTTTTAAGGTTTAATATGTAGATTGTTTAGAAAGAAAACACTTAAAATTGAAGCTTATTTCCTTTATTATCCAAATGTACTGGTTTATCCAAAACTTATTATTCATTTCAGCTGGCTGGTCTGCTAGATACAATTAGTTTGAAACTATTGTTCTATTATTTTAATCTAAAACAAATATTTTGTAAAGAAACAAAACAAAATTAATGTTCGTTTACTTTCACCCTGCTAGGAAAGACAACATGCATTAGAGAAAATGGGAATCTCTGTTCAGGCTTCAGGTATCAAAGTTGAAAAAGATAAGTACTACTTGGTGAACCTGAATGCTGACCCATCACTTAACGAACTTCTGGTGTATTATTTGAAGGTAAGCTGTGGTGTCAGTATTGTATTTAAATTAGTATACAAAAAAAAAAAGATATCTTAGCATTTGAATGTTTACAGAAGTTCAAAACTAGTAATGTGTACATTAGTGGGTTATAAGCACCTTAAAGATTAATGCATGTTTGTTTGATTTTCATTGCTACTGATGTTCTTGTGGCTGGAGTGACAAGTGTTAACGATTATTAAAACTCCAATCATAACATTATAGACTAGGCTTATTTGATTAGTTTAAACATTATTATTATTTAATTAATTTAAACATTATTATTATTTGATTAATTTAAACATTATTATTATTTGATTAATTTAAACATTATTATTATTTGATACCAATAGAAAAGGTTAGGTTTGTCTTAGCATTTGAAAGATATTTTAGGCATGTAATAAAATATTTTATCTTGGGGATGTGATAACTCTTACAGGATAAAACATTAGTAGGGCAACCTGATGCCCCTGTTGAACAAGACATCCAGCTATCAGGGTTAGGTATTATGCCAGAGCATTGTGTCATAATGATAGAGGACAGTCAGGAGGTTTTTCTCAGCCCAATGGAAGGAGCAAGGTTAGTCAATTAAAAATTACCCTAAGAGTTATTTGGCATGCCAGGTTTTCTGAACCTGTAGTAATAATGTGTTCAGATATCTTAGCAAATTAAAAAGAGTGTTTATTCTTGTACAAAAACAGTTTCCAAAACAAAGTCAGATTAATAAATGTACAGTTATTTAATGTGAATATTGGATTATTATGGGTATTTTGTACTATTAATGTTTTTGTTAATGTTGTTAGAAACATATATCATATTTTATTATACTTTTTATCATTTTAAAATATATTAAAAGAGTTTATATTTGCCAAAAAAATATATCTCACCCTCAGTTAATAATATGTATAATATTAGTACTGTGTAATGGGTCAACAAATGGCTGTACACATTTTATCATGTAGGAGCAGAAAAAGTCATAAAGTTACACTCACCAGTTTTGTCCTAAATCAAGGTATTTCAAAGACAATGCTAAAATGGTGACCATTCAACATAAAGTTGTAAACTCTTATGTGGTACATTAAATTCAAGACTCTTATTAACATGCAAAGCTAACTTCAACAAGTATACCTTACACAGGTACCATCAGCAATGCATTTAAGTATGGCCATAAGTGATCCAAGTACACAGTAGCACTTGATGACCTATTAAAGAAAAGATACTGTCACTTTAGTATCGGAGCCACTGGACTTGAATTTCTGGACGTACTGGAGAATTTCTTCTGTTGGACTTTAGAAACTGATTGTATAGTTGGCATTTGTTTTTTCCAGCTAAATATGGCAATCTGATGATTGCCTAAGAGAAGCAATTTAGTGTTTGAAAATTTATGAAGATATATACAGACTGGCAGCGAACTTGAATTTGAAAGTGGCTCTGTGGAGAAGATAAAAGTTATTAATATTTTAAAACTTGTACAGTCATTTGTTGATGTTCAGTATAACTCACATTTTTCATTATTTATTAGCATGTGTTAAAAGGAATGTTGCCTGTTAATTTCATTTTAATAATGTTATCATGAACGTATTGTCAGAAGTTGGAAACTGCTTTTTACTGTTAGAGTAAAATCTCTGATTTCTTTTCATTCTATTTCTTGTAATTTTAAAAAAAACTCATATTTGTAAAACAGTATGTCTGTAATCCTTCATTCAGTGTAAATGAAGATGTGGGTCAAAATACTTTTTTTATTTACTTTTTGGCAGGACCTGTGTGAATGGGTCTGTAATAACAACCAAAACACAGTTGAGGCATGGAGACAGAGTTTTGTGGGGAAATAACCATTTCTTTAGAGTCAATTGCCCTAAAGCTGCAAGTAAGCCTTATCATTCATGTATGTGTTAATTATGGCCAAACGTGTTGATAACGGTGAGAATAACCGAGTAATATTTCAGTGCATTGTAATCTGTGTATTCCGATTGATACTGCTAATTAGTTTTATTCAATTTGTTATACAGAATTAGTTTCAATTAGTTTGTTTTAGAATTTCGCACAAAGCTACTCGAGGGCTATCTGTGCTAGCTGTCCCTAATTTAGCAGTGTAAGACAAGAGGGAAGGCAGCTAGTCATCACCACCCACCACCAACTCTTGGGTTACTCTTGTGCCAATGAATAGTGTGATTGAAGTCACATTATAACGTCCCCACGGCTGGGAGGACGAGCATGTTTAGCATGACACGGGTGTGAACCCGCGACCCTCGGTTTACGAGTCGCACGTTTTACACGCTCAGCCATTCCAGGCCTGTTTCAATTAGTATCTAACTTGGTTTTTCGGTCTTACATATATAGTGTACTTGCTTTGGATTTGTTTATAGTTCATCACAAAGCAACGCAATGGCTATCTGTGCTCTGTTCACCACCAGTATCAAAAACGGGCTTCTAGCATTATAAGTCCACAGACATACCACTGCACCACTAGAGGGCATCATTATTATTTCACAGTTGTTAACAACTTCCTTTTCTCTCTTAAGATTTTCAAATCCGTTAATTTTTTGTTTTGTTTCTTCAAGTTTGAAGAGACATATATATTCCAGAGTTTTCTCTTTGATTAAACAGTATCTGCCATTGTATTCTTTTATTGTTTTATTTTCAAATATTGTTGATGATAATTTAAAAAAATAGTATTTTTAATGGGATAAAATGTTCTGTTGAAATGCATTTTTAGGACTAAAAATTATCATTTCTGCTAGGTATCACAGTTAAATGGAAAATATTTTGTGAAAGGTTTAAAGTGCTTCAAACTGAAGATTTACAGCTAATAATAACAAAATAAGCTTTTTGTGTGTGAAAAAGCTTTGATTAAAGCTTTTGATTAAAAATATTAATCAATCACATTTGTTTTTTTGAAATAAGTTTGTTTTCTTTCTTCTTATACATTAGGTTTATAACACAAAAACAGTGAGAGAGGATGTATTCTGTGTGAAATTAATTTTCTAATGTTACTCAAACATTCTGGAAGTTTTTAAGATATCTTTTCCTTTTTGTTTCATTACTCTTTTTTTTTTCTGAGGTTCTTCACTGAAATTATATCAGTTAGAAACTTTTGGTGCACATATGTACTATTGATAAATGTTACATAAAAGTTAAGAGTCTTAGCCATTAAAGTTAACAATGCTATTGTTAAATAGTTCTACAATGCAGTATCCAGTAAGTACATATTTCCACATGAGGCCTGGTGTGGTCTGGTAGTTATGATGCTTGATTTGCAGTCTTCAGGTAATGTGTTTGAATCAACATGGTCAAACATACTCCCTATTTCAGCTACTGAGCATTATATTGTCATTGGTAAAAGAATAACCTAAGAGTTGACAATGGTTGGTTTTAATTAACTGCCTTCTCTCTAGTCTATCACTTCTAAATTATAGACAGCTAGCTCTTTAATAGCAGCCCAGTATGACCAGGTGGTTAAGGAGCTTAACTCGTAATCCGAGGTACGTGAGTTTGAATCCCTGTCACACCAAATATGCTCACCCTTGGGGGCATTATAATGTTACAGTCAGTCCCACTATTTATTGGTAAAAGAGTACCTCAAGAGTTTGCAATGGGTTGTGATGACTAACTGCCTTCCCTCTAGTCTTACATTGCTAAATTAAGGATGGCTAGCACAGATAGCCCTCATGTAACTTTGCACAAAATTCAAAAACAAAAACAATAACTATTTAATAGCTTTGTGTGAAATTCTAAACAAACCACAAATTTCCCTTATGTTTACAGTGCAAGGTGTTTGTTAGTTCCATTGTTTTTCCACATTGTCTTTTGGAAAGATGAGTATTAATTAGATTTGAAACTTTATTTTGTTTTTCTGTACTTTTCTGTTTTATTTCTCTGGAAGAATGCACTTAATGCCAACAACACTGTAAAAGAGAAAAAAAAATGTAATTGGATCTTTTTTGGTTGAAATATAGAAAATTGGGCTGTTTCTTTGAACATTTTCCTTCATTTTAAAGTAAAATGCACTGTGAGATGTGCATTCCTTTAAATGAACCTGTGTTATTTTTTTAAAGCTAATTAAAGACCTTTCTTCTGGATATAAGGCATAGTTTAAATAATGTTACTTTCAAACCTCCAGCAGTTACTAGTCCCGATGAACCAGAGAGACCTATTGATTACGACTTTGCCCGAGAAGAACTTATGATGAAAGAGCTCAGCAACGACCCAATACAAACAGCTATGGAAGCATTAGAAAGACAGCACGAAGAAGATAAACATAGTAAGTCAATGAAGCTTTATGAAATATGTTGTATAATATAAATAGTGGGTAAGACATAGCTTGAGTATGGTTTAAATAACTTTATGTCTTTCTTAGCAGTAGTTTAGTGCAATACTTCAGCTTGTGGCACACTTTTAATGTTCCATACTTTTTGAGGCACGTAAAGAAGTCCATATCGCAGATCAAATGGCAGCTCCTGAATAAGATGATCAGAGAAAATAAATTAGATTTTAAAAATATATTAAGTTGGTAATAAGTTTACACCACTAAATAAAAATGTCTTTATAACTGCAAAAATTCTACAACATACCTTTTGAGAAACATGGGTTGGGAAGCACAAGTGGTATAAGGATCCATGTCTTAAACATTATAATAAATAAATGTAGGAATGTTTATTCTCAGGTGTTATTAAAGTTTAATAGTTATTAACACTTTCTTAGTATGTGTTTAAGTTGAGAATTTTTATATGGTTCCTCATGTCTAAAGTGAGCAGTCAGTTATTATGTAGTCAACTTGATACAAGTATACAGCAACATCAACCTTCTATTTGATGACATGGGTTTCAGTTTTGTTTCCTCAGAAAGCATTTTGTTTAAGGTTTTTATGTCTTTTTTCCTTGTTTTGTCCTACTTTCAAAATGTATATACAAGTAACATCTGCCATGGACAAGTTGGTGCAGAAGAGTTTTTAAAACACACTTTAGAGCTGTTTAGTTCTCTGATATTTGATTGGGCCCACCCTCTTCTCATGCAAAAATTAAAATTGTAGTAACTCTTTTACAAATTAAAAACTTTAAAGTGGAAATTTATTTAAAAAGTATTTTTGATTATTTAAGTTTATTGACCTCCATAGGAAAACATTGGATTTAGTGGATTTGGTGAATTAAATGTAACAGATGGCACCAGTTTCACCTTTGCAACTTGCACACAGCAAGTTGTATCGGTTTTAATCAATCACTGGTTATTAACCACGGTTGCCATGGTGTGATGTAATCACCTGTATATCTGTTTCAAAATCATATACTTGTGATCTACATATTTTATGAAAGCTTTTCTTTTTTATTTCTTGTTATTTTCAATTATATGAGCTGATTAGGTTTCTAGTTCAGTGGAGGCTCATGTAGAATGCAACACAGTTATGAAAGTTTAGCTTGTTGATTTGTTGCTAGAAGGAAAATAGATTGTGAACAGCTTGCGTGATGGTTAAGCCCTTTTTTTTTCTTCTTTTAAAATATTTTTCATAACTTGTGCTTACACGAAGTGGCAACAATTTTTTGTTTTTTTACAGATTATAAATTCTATTTTGAACTGTTTTTAGATAAAAACATAAATGTTTTTGTTGTTTATATCATAATTAAATATTTATTTGTTTTTTTGTCTAAGAAACATTTTGAATTCATTCTATTAAACAGAACAAAATATGTAAAGCATTATACTTTCATTATTTATTTAAAAGTATTGTGAACATTACTATATTAAAACATTTGTAGCCTAGTAGGTGGTGTTTTCTGTTTGTTCAGTTTTACATTAAAACATTGTTGTAAGTCCCATAATTCCAGACTATAATACGTTATTTTTAATGAATTTTTATTTATAAAAGATGGTCTTGTCTTACACATAGATGCTCTTCAAAAGCAGCGACAAATGTATGAGAAACAACTGCAGATGCTACGAAACCAGATGTCACCTAGTACACCGTATTCTCCTTACTCACCTTTTGATCCATTAGGGTTAGGTAAGATTACTCCTACTGGTTCCAGCTCCATTGTCCAGTCTAGAATGGAAAGATGGGCAAAAGAAAGGTAAAAAAAAATTATTAATCCCTTTTAATGATAGTACGTGTCTTTCAGTAATTAGTAGGAGGTGAAAGGGAAGATAAATCAACATGTGCAATTATTTAGTTAATTCTAGCTCAAAAAATAGAAAATAATAATTAGTTATCACTCTTCAGGAAAGTATCTTCAAGTCTTGAGTAAATTATGTATATACATTTGGTTTGCTGAATTTTTTGCAATTTTTTAAGGAAAGCTTTTTTTTCATTTGTCCTAGAAACTTTTCTCACCATCATTATTATCTTTAATTTAAAAAGGAAATGAATAATTTATTTTCTAACTACAGTCTTGGTTATCATTAGTGTGTTAGTATTCAGTAAACATTGAACTCTCATTATCTAAAGACTAAATGTCCTTTACAGTACTTCCCTACATTTGCAAGACTAGCTACTTTTGTTTATTGCTGCCATCTATGTGCAATATTTTTTGTTAGAAGTACCATAAGTCTTCAGAGTTTATCTGTTGGAATCTGATACCAATGTGTGTCTTGTGCAAATCATCATGTATTGCTTCTCACCCAGTAGGAGCACAGTACACTCACTGATGCTTCTGACTCCATCTATGCACCTCACCAAACTGTCACTTCTTGGTTGGCAGCACTTCCATGTGGACATCTTTGTTTTATTGGTGTTTTAGATTAAGTTAGTTCTCAAAGTGGTTTAAATTAGCATAGTCAGTTTTGTTTTTTAAAACATTCAAATTCAATTAGTTCCATTTCTTTGTTACTTCACTTGCTTTTGTCAGCTGATGCAGGCCAAGTGGTTAAGGCACTCGATTCATAACTTGAGGGTCGTGGGTTCGAATCCCTGTCACACCAAACATACTCGCCATTTCAGCCATGGGGTGTTATAATGTGATGGTCAATCCCACTATTCATTGATAAAAGAGTAGCCCAAGAGTTAGCAGTGGGTGGTGATGACTAGCTGCCTTTTTTGTAGTCTTACACTGCTAAATTAGGGACAGCTAACACAGACAACGCTCATGTAGCTTTGCAGGAAATTTTGAAAAACAAACAAACAAACAACCAATGCAACATTAATTCTTCACCATTTCAGGTGCTGGCAACTGTGTTGGGAGATTTATTTATATTTAATTGTAAAGAGATTGAACATTATGTGTGTTAACCTCCATATTCAGACATTCCCCCACTTCCTCTTGAAATTGATATGTCTTCCCACACCCTTGCTCCTGTGTCTTATGACCTGCATCCTTCATTCCTGCATGAATATACTTTCCAGTCCTGTTTGGTTTTCCCCCATTCTCCAGCATTCAAGTTTGTGCTGAGTACCCCACTTGTCAGTTGAATGATGGTCTTGATATGTTTCATCCCCCATGGGCTTTGGATCAGTCTGCCATTGCGTATCATAGGGTTGAGTGTCCGTATCTCAACTGACAACTTTTGGCTCTGTTTTTATCTGTTGGGGATAGGCCCTGAAATTTTCTTTAGTCTCATCCATGCCCAATTTTCCCACCTCCATCTTACCCTCATGACTCTTTTGTGGTACCTTTTCACAATCCATTCCCAGTCAAAGGCTCTTCACAGAAATCCTGAAGGATTATTTTGGGACATGCTTTCCCATCTCATATTGGCTCATTTGTTAACATTTGGCTTTACAAACATGGTTCATCTGTTGTTGGGATCTTTTAGATCATGATACTGTTTCATCTTAAAGCCTTTTACCTTTTCCTTTTCTCCTAGGTTGGTGTTTGACTCCATTTTTAAGACTTTTCATCTTTGATACAGTCTTAGAGTCTCTCTGTCCAGCAACAGTCTACTTTTTCCCATGTGGTCAGCTTGTTTATCTCAGTCAGAGCCAAGTATGGCACTAGTTTCAGTGTTTTCCATCCTTTCCAGTCTATACCTGTTCCTCCTTCTTACAGTGCCACACCTTACTGTTGTTCTGGACAATGTACAATATGCTGCAGAGTTCCAGTAACTACATGTTGATTTCATGTTTGATAGGAGTTTGACTTGTGGCTTTTGTTCATCAGTGGCATTCTTTCATCACCTTTGATTTGGTTCTTCAGGTTTTGTCAGAAAGCCTTGAAATTCCATTTCTTGTCCTAAGTACCTGTTTCCTTCCTTTCTCCTAAAGATCCCACAACTTGTCAACATCTATCAGAGGAAATACAGATTCTCGTTACCCAACGTGCCATTGAACTTGTTCCACATCATTCACTGGGTTTTACTCCTGTTTGTTTGTGGTTCCTGAGAAGACTAGGGACTGGAGGCAGTCATCAGTTTGTCCTGCCTCATTTAATTTGTTCTCCTCCTGTCTTTCACCATAGAATCCTACCTCACACTCTTTGGTGAGCATTTTCTCATGATTTATGGAATACCCACTATTAAAGATTTCAATGCTTATCTGCATATTCCTGTCTCGGAAGGATCTCGTCCTTATTGTCTATTTGTCCATTGAGGGGTACAGTATTTTTCTTATCTATGCCACTCTGTGCCAGGTCCTTCTGATTACTCCCTGCATGCCGGCTCAGCCATGGTTTCCTTGTTTACTCCAACTATAATTATTCTCTCCTATGTGCCTTCCCTTATTATCCAATTTCTTTTGTTATCCCTAATCACCATTTATGCATCCTGCACTTCATGCCATCCATGTTAAAACCTGGCTTTGTCTGGTACTTGGATGAAGATCTCTTGCCAAGGACCAGACAAAGCCAAAGTGGTCCAGCATCACTTGACACAGATATTCTTTAAATTCACACTGTATGCCTGTTGGCTACTACTTTCCTTTCCATGGCTTGACATACTTACCTTTGAGATGGGGTTTTTCACAAGATCACTTATAGGTGAATAACCTCACAATGTTTGTTTCATATATTGGCCCATTTCAAACTGAACCATCCACGGACTTCATGGGTAAGGCAGGTGAGGGATAGCTGCTCATCACTGCCATGCTTCAATTGAATAAATCAGTATGGTCTTCTTTTTCAAATAGGGTTTCATGATCACCCATTGAACTGTTTCAAGTGTCAACATTCCTCCTGACTCTTCAATGCATTCTCAACTCCCCTTTTCTTCTAGTGGAATATATGAGTTGTTATTAATTATCCATTTGAAGCTGCTGGAGTGATTGATCTTGGAGGCATCCTACAGGATGGTTTCCACATAAAATGCTATAACAATTGAGTTCAGTGTTGGACAGTAGTGTTCTGTTGATGTAGATGATATAATATCCTCTGATTTGCAATTAATCATACAACAGAGTGAGACATCAAAATGCAGTTCACTATTTGGATTGGAAGTCCCTATCCTACCCTGGCATGGATGTCAGTACCCTACAGGCTGGTTTTGGATTTGAAGTAAATCAATCAACACAAGTCCTCACACAGGTTTTCGATTGTCTGTCTTTCTTCTTCTGTGTTGTGTATCACAGCACAGATATGTGAGACTGTTCCATCTCTATTCTTGGCTCTTTCTCTTGTTCTTTGTTATTACATGGATGTTATCATCCTTTACATAATCTTAACTTGTCTCATGGTTGTAGGAGTTAATTCCATATGATGGACTTCCTTTTGCTACCAGATGTCAAATGTCAAATTCTTGTATCAGTAGCTCAGAGTTACTCCTGTGTCATATCCAGGAATCAGAGTAGTTCTCATTTCCCCAATTCTTAGGTTTGAGGTGAAGAAGGTATGATCCTTGTCCAATGCTCCAACAAATGTCAGTAACCAACGAAGATGTTTTGGATGTAATTGGCTTATTGTACAGTCTGCCAAGCCCTAATCATTCTATAACATTTTAAACATCCCTGCCTACTCACTTTTCTTATTGTGGAATTGAGTTGCAATGTCTTACTCTGGTTAGGAACACTTTCCTGATGCATTCTCTCAATTTGGATGTGCTCCTCTCATTTTCTGGTCATATTTCTTACTTATTACACAAATAGGCAAAGAGTATATTTGGATCAGAAGTGGTGCAGTTCCTCTCTTTGAATTTGACACTCCCATCTGAAGAGGTATCTTTCATATGCTTTTAAGGGGTAAATCTGTTCTTGTCTTCCACAAGTCCCTCCTCCTAATCAGTGTGGGATTCTAGCAAATCGTGTAAGAGGAAGAAAGTTATAATTTTCTTACACTGAAAATGTATTTCTGATAGGTACTTACCTCTTCTCACCCTTCCTACCCACTCGTTTCTGGTGCTTCCATCAGGTATCAAACTTCAAAGTGATAATTTGGTAAAAGTGCATAGAGGGAGTCACATAAGTATACTATGCACTTGTTGTTGGAGAATTAACATGTGATGATTTGCATGAAAGACTGTTGGAATAATTTTATTCCAGTAGAGGAGCTCTAAAGGCTTGTGGTATGTCTAACAAAAAATACTGCATATAGAGGGCAGCACTAAACAAGAATAGCAAATCTTGTGAGATGGGAGACATACTTCTTGGAAATACATTTTCCATATAGGAAAATTATAACTTTGTATCATTCTCTGTTTTTTATGAAACTAAACTTTACCATAATCCTTTAATGGTCCCTTAACATAATACATTTGTAACAATACTTTGTCCAAAACTAAACATTCTTGGTAGTGTAAGAATGTTAGAAAGACAGTTTAGTCAAACAGTCATAAAAACAAAACATTCTGCAAGGTTTTATTATAATGGAATAGTGTTATAAGATAATTTTTTTACTTTTTATGTTCAAGTGTATGTTAGTCTATGCATATTGTAGTATCATAAAAATATTTGTTACATTTAACAATTGTGTGTTTTAAATAGCAAATTCATTTTGCTTTATTTATAGGGATGAAGTTTTCAAATTAAGTTTGGCCAAGCTTAGAGAAGACATTGTTAAGGCCAATTCTTTGGTTAGAGAAGCTAATTTTTTAGCACTGGAAATGGAAAAAAAGACAGAGTTCAAAGTTACCCTTCAGATCCCGGCAGCAAATCTCAGTCCTAATCGTAAGGTAAGAATGTTTTTTTGTTTTTTTTTTTTTTTGTTTCTTTAAATTGTTTTTAGTCCTAATTGTAAGGTAGGGATGTTTCTTTTGCCTCTTTAAATTATTTTTAATCAAATTGGGTAAATAATTCAAATTCTAAATCTAAAATCTAGGAAAGTGTTTTACTAACTAAATCTTGTTGAGTTGTTTATTTGTTAATTTGGACAGTGTTGAATCTAGCAGTGGCCAACTAGACTAATGAGACAAAGTGTATAGAAGTATTTGGACCAGTTGTGAATGACAGGATGCTTTTGTTGTTATTTAAATTAAAAGACATTCCATGCAAACATTTTGGCAGAACAAATCAACACAGGAAACTTGAGATAACTTTCCTTAGAGTTTTTTTTTGTGTGTGTGTGCACAAGTACAACTATTGTATTTAAGGATTTTTTTTAAATTTTAGTACGTAAATTTTGCATATAACTTGGTATCAGGATGGTCATTATTATTAATTGAGATTTACTTTATGTGGACATTTAAACTTGAGAAAATATCTAAGTTGAATGCATTGGTTTTTCTAAAGATTAAGGCAATCCTTATTTTATTAGAACCATTGTTGATGAATAGTGTGATAATACTTTTTTTTTTTTACATAGCGGGGAGCTTTTGTGAGTGAACCAGCTATTCTGGTGAAAAGAATCAATAAATGGAACCAGATATGGTCAATGGAGAAGCTAGAAAACAAGTTAATAGACATGAGAGACATGTACGAAGAAAGCAAAGAAAAAGATAAACCCTTAAAGGTTAGAAACTAAAGTCTTGGATCATTAACTTTACCAACACTGCCTAGGCCTATCTGACCAAACTCATAACCATTTGTACTCATTACAGTTTATATTACTAGTAACTTCTAATGTATTAAGTGTAGCTTCATAAAATTTGGTAGACTTGTGGTAAAAGTTACAAGGCTTTTGTACACAAAAAATCAAATTTTTTAATGAAGTATTTTTTATTAATATTTGTTCCTGAATTTGTCAATTCGTTTTTAACTAATATGAGAGCAAACTGATTTTTCATTTTGAGATTAAAAATACTTTTCTTTGTCTCAATAATCTCATATTTTACTTGTATAACCTCCTGAACCTCTTAAATGAATATATAACTTTTTTTCAGTAAAACTTTATATTTTATCTGTTATTACATTTATTACTTGATTTTTCAGCCTATAGAAAACTCTTTAAATAAAATGAAAAGAAAAATTGTAAAATCAGAAATAAAATGAGCAACTCTGTCCTCTTTTCTTTATTATTAATCATAAGGTTTCAAAATACATACCCTGAGAGTTTCAACTGTTACATCTATCCCATAAATTTTCTGTGTTTATTTTACTCTCAACATCTAAAGTTAAACAAACTGTAAATAAAGCTGAAATCACTGACCATCTTAGATATTAGCTCTTTGCACGCACCATAATAAGACACCCTTGAGAGCAAGAATGCACAAGCATAATATATATTCGTACATGCCTTTGCTTCAAGAACACAATATTGGATTAAGCGACTTATGTTTCCCACAATACTTACAAAAGAAATTTCCAAGGGTAATGAAATTGCAATTATAATGTGTGAAAATATTTATTATATGGTTCAAAGTTGTGCTGTTTCAATAAACACTGTAGGTTCTGAGCCTCACTGATCCATTTACATCACAGGTGTTTCAATACTTCAGCTCATCTGTTTGATATTTGCCAAATTCCTCAGCATATGTGTATGGTGTTATTTGGGCACTTACTTATAAAAGTTACTACCCTCTTCTTAAAATGTAGAAAGTGAATGAGAAAAACATTGATTTTGAGTATGTATTTGTGTAACAAAATTCTGCACTTGGCATTACATACTATCCTAAGCCTTGGTTAGACTTGAGGGGTGAGTGTGTAGAGATAATAATTTTTGTAGGCTTCAAACATTAACATTTGAAAAATAAAAAAATATTAAATTACTGTATTAGTATCCTCAAAATTCCTGTTATTTAGTATAGTCTTTAAGTAAAGTATATGTGGATTAAAAAACAATTGCATTCCTATTAAGAGAAACAATTTATTGATCACACATCTACAGTTTTGGCAAAATTCTTTTTTTTTACCTTCAAGTCACTTATAAACAACTGTCAGAATTATGTAGGAGAGAAAATTTTCTTTCTATTGGTTATAAACTTAAGCTACTTATTAGCAGGTGGTACGAGTTAAGAACTTTCATATGATTGGTTTGAAAGACAGATCCACTCTAGTATATTTGCTAAATATATTGATATCTCAGCAAATCATAGAGGTGGGAGGTTCTTATTATATTTTGCTTGTCTATATCTCAAATTAAAATTTTTAATTCATTAGATACATGTTGTATGGTGGGCATAATAAAATGGAAACTGAGCAGTAAGACAATTGGATGTGTTAGGTGACAGAAACTGAGACTTAAGTTTTTTTTTACATTTCCTTTTAAATTAGGAAATTAAAACATATATAATTTTAAAATCTAAATTATAAACTGATGTAAGTAGTATAAATGTTATTCAGTAATATGTTTTAAAATAACGCTCCAAACATTGTGACACTTGCACTTTAACCTACAGGGGTGAAAGCTTTAATTCTTATTTTCTTTGAAAATTGTTTTCCTGAGAGTCCTTGTTTGCGTTTTTGTTGCATATGCAATGTAGTCAAAGTCCCACACCCAAACTTTCAAGCAAGATAGTATTTTTTTTACAAGTTTCATACGTTTCTTTACCCTAAAATCATGTTCTTTTCTCACCAGCCCTTTCTTGCTAATTATTCTTAGCTTACAAATTATGCCAGAAGATTCTCTGAGTTTCAAAATAGTTTTGTCTTCAAAGTGGGTTTAAATCGGTAGAATTTTGAAACAATATTTAATTGATACAAATTTTGATCTGTTTTGTCTGTTACAGACTTCATATAAAGATCTGTAACACAAGTTGGAAATGTGTTTAAAAGAATTTGAAAGAAATAAGTGAAACAAGTATATTTGAATGAACAGTAGTCTAGGATTAGAATGGCTTAACTGTTTCAAACAGCTGTGATAGCATAGTTTATTGTAGAGAAACAAAACAAATTGATATAATATTGATGAGCAAAAGTGTACCACATTAATTAATGTATTATCTGAAAAGAAATTAAACTACTAAATGAAGATTGTCCTTTTCCATTATAGTTATTTGATGTTCTAGTTGAAAATGAGTTTGTATTTTCAAATTCCACTAGTTTAATAAAATGTAATTACATGCTAGATTTGTTCAGCTTTTATTTCAAACCAATGTTTCTCTGTGAAATCTGTAGGATGCAGTCCTTCCTAAAAGAATAGACCCATTCTATGAAACTCAGGAAAACCACAATCTTATTGGTGTGGGGAATGTATTTTTGGAAGTCCTGTTCCATGATGTTTTGTTGAATTACCACGTTCCAATCATCAGCCAACAGGGGGAGGTAACTTAAAAATATTTCATAATATTTGGTTTCTCAAGTCAAACAAAAGCAAAAAAAAAGTTAGGTAATGAAAATTAATGACTGAATATTAAATTGATAATTTAATATTTTTGTTTTAAACTACACAACTGTACTTCGATTTTAATTATGAAATTAAAAAATACAATAATTTGTTTTTTACAGTTGTAGAATCAGAAAATATTATGAATGATGTATTTTACCTCCATTTTAATCAGAATTAGTGTCTCCATTATTGTACTTGATATATTTTAAAGTTAAAAGATTTAAAAATGTTAATGATAGCTAATCCAAATATAGGATTGCCATAGACAAAATTTTTTCCTTGCAAATAAAACTATGGAGAAAATAAATTTAAGTTAAAAATTCTTACGTTAACCATTTTAAACCATTTCTTTAGTGTTCAGTGTTCAGTCTGAGGGGTTATAACATCAAAACTGATATTTGAAAGCCATGCTGGCAAATTATAGGTAGCCCATTGTGTAGCTTAATGCTTAACAACAAATAACTCTTGTCAGTTGACTTCCCAAACTACTTGTGAAAATTATTTTTCTTGATTCTGAATTAAAAAGCTTACAAACTACATTTCTGTTTTAGCTATCAGCCGTCACACGAAACATGCTTTCCTTTTTAGCCTTCTGGACATTATAATGTGAAGGTCAATCCCACTATTCCTTGGTAAAAGAGTAGCCCAAGAGTTGGCAGTGGGTGGTGATGACTAGCCACCTTCTCTTTAGTTTTACACTGCTAAATTAGGGATGGTTAGCTCAGATAACCATTGTATAACTTTGCTCAAAATTCAAAAGAAACCAAACCAAACTTAGCTGTCAAACGTTTTTCTTTAAAAAAATTAAATACTAAAGCTTTAGATTATTAACATAAAATAAATTGTTTTCAATATTTATATTTATTCTTCTGAGTTTTTTCATTCACTCTTCATAGAAGTTTTTTTTGTCATGACATTACTGTCTTGTCAGAGTGTTAAAAGCATGTTGAATTGTGTATGAATGTAAAAGTTATTTAATGCTGTTGCCAAATAGTTGGATTACTTGAGGTATTCCTTGGGTAAGATCACAAGCTAGATTTATTACTAACATTAGTAATTAATTTTGTTATGAGGTTGCTTATTATTAATATTAAAATGTCTTTTATACATAAATATGCACCACAGAAATCAATTAGGTTTTGTACAGTTTTCTTTTTCTTCAGTTTGTGTTCAGAAATATACTGTTGACTTAACAATGGTGTAGAAAATGGTAAAATTCCACTATGGTACATTACTTCCACTCACATAAATATTCACATTTAGTGCTGTCCTCTATATGCAAAAAATTTGAACATGCTACAAGCCTTTACACTTCCATCCATCTGGAATGACTACATTCAAATGCTTTTCACATGCCAATAATCATTTAAAACCCTCCACCAGTAAGAGTGTGACATATCATTCTATTCACTATTCAGTGGCCTGGCATGGCCAAGCGCGTAAGGCATGCGACTCGTGATCCGAGGGTTGCGGGTTCACGCCCGTGTCGCGCTAAATGTGCTCGCCCTCTCAGCCGTGGGGATGTATAATGTGACGGTCAATCCCACTTTTCGTTGGTAAAAGAGTAGCCCAAGATTTGGCGGTGGGTGGTGATGACTAGCTGCCTTCCCTCTAGTCTTACACTGCTAAATTAGGGATGGCTAGCACAGATAGCCCTCGAGTAGCTTTGTGCGAAATTCCAAAACAAACAAACAAACAGACACTATTCAGTTATACCAAGTTGTCACTTTCATTTGGCAGTGTTATAATACTTAGTTTGTGCTCTCCTCATATGTTTTATTTAACAATTTTTTTACATCTTTGTGTTAATTTCTCTCAGTAAGTTTGCTTTTTATTACACAGTAGTGATATTTGTAACTTATTGAGTTATTCCGAAGTTGATTTATTTTGTATTTTTACCCTGTTACAAAATTACTATTTCATTACAAAAACGTTTTATTTGTTTTTGCCAACACATTTGAGATTGGAAATTTTTGCACAATTATGAATTTTCAGAAGTTATATGTTCTATTAGCACATCAAGTCGTGGTACTCAGCAGTAAGATTTTTGGCTTTATCTCATTGAAAGATTGATCATCCAATGAACTGATTTTTGTCAGACCTCATCTTAAGTTTAGGGATTCACATACATGGAATATAGTCTGCCAACTTTGGAAATGTAAGATGTTTTACTGTTTTGGTTTTGGATAATTTTATTGTTAATTTGCGAAAGTATCCAGCTCCACATATGTTGTTAGGCTGATAGTTTGTATTCTGAGTCTATTTTAGGATAAAAATATGACTTGTATACTTTTGTTGCTAAGCAACATGACATAAAAGCCAGTGTTGGAAGGCATTGGAACCAAATCACACTGGCTTTACATTGTATTAGAAGTTGTTATTATAAGGAACCACTTCTTTTCTGTGTGGTTTTCCTGAGTTTTCCTCATTAAAAAAAGACACCCAGTTGAGCCCATACTTAGATAAGTAATAATACCCAGTTGCACACCTTTATGGAGCTATGAAGATCACACTACATACACATTAAAATGTGAATGCTTGCATGCACATGTGAGTGTTTATCTGCTTATGATTGTTATTTGGATTTTTGATAACATGGCATGTGGACAAGTAATAATTTCAAGGTGCACACCCTCATGGTCCACTTAGTTTATGTACAAAATTTTAGGTCTTTGTCCTCTTGGAGCAATGGCAGTCACATACAGGTCCACAGACATGCCTTTTTCTTATTGCAGATATTGTTATCTGTAGTTATTTGTTTCATGCAATAAGTTTCACTAGATTGATCAATGCTTAAATTCAAGTTCAGGTTAGCCATCAGTCTTGGTTGTATCTTTTCTCCTATACCACTCATTTAGGCTTACCATGGTCTTTATTATTTTAGGATTACATGTAATTTGTCTTACTGGTATATCAATCATTAGTTTAACTATATTGTTGTTTCTTCCACTAAATCATGTCGTATACATAGGTTATTGTTATTACACACTTACATATTTTATACAGTTACATCTATTTCATCCTTTATCCTATTCACTTTGTTTGTAACCCTTGAGACTGAATCCACACATACTTCTACCAATATTGTACATATTTATTGTCAGGTTAAGATTATTTAGTGCTTAGTGACATTCTTTGTTCTGTACTGTTTGAGTAGGCTTAATAAGTTTGTTACTTTCAATTTACCAGTGGTTTCTTTTATGGGTTCATCGATATTTAGGTTAAATATTTTCAACACACAACATCTTGTACAAATATTTATTTCACTGTAGAGTTTCTTAATTTTTCCACTATATCAACAATTTCATTGTCATCTTTTTTTTTTTTGTAGTTTACACTTCTTATCATTCATTATTTTTTTTATTTGCAATGTATATTTCTTACTGCTAATTTATTTATGAGGACCCAAGGGTGTTTGGGTCCAACCTACTTGCTCTCATTATTGCCTTCCTTCCTCATATAATGGCTGCACTGACTTTTCAGTGACCTATATTTTGTCAGTTTTCCTTTACTCTACTTTGTTGTCTGTGGTTTATTCCCATACCCATGGGTTTGGATTGTGATTTAATTGACCTTTTATTTCTTGCCTCCTTCTTTCCATCATTACTTCCTAATGTCTTCACCCTGATCACATACCTTCTCTTTTCTCTGCATGTCTACTCTGCCGTCTGTTGGAGGTACTTTATGTGTTGAGCACTGGGTTTACATCTCATACTTTCAACTTGCATTCTCTACTTTGGCTAGCTGTTTATTCCTTGTTTGGGGTACTGTCATCCACCTGTTGCCATACTTCATTTTTTTTTATGAAACTGTGGCTAGGTAAGTTACCTTTTAATATATATATAGCTCTTATATTTCTGGAACATGTTCCTGTTTATTTTTTATAGATCCTACTGTGTGACAAGTGATGCCTGTCCATGTGTATTTAAACCATTAAAAGCCACACTGTAAGACCATGATGACTTAATAATTATAATTTAATGGCTATGCCACATACACTGTGGAGATGGGGTGTTTCATAAGGTCACTTGTTGGTTTATCTTTGTGATATGTTTGATTCATTAGTTTGCTTGTTCCAGACTGTACTCACTCATGGACTACATAGGTAAAACTGAAGGAGATAACTGCCCATCCCAGCCATGCCTTTATTGAATAAATTGGTATGGTCTGTTTTTTAAATAAGGTTTTGTGGTCACCCATTGTCTCGTGTGTTGTGATTCCTCCAGACACTCCACTGCTCTTTCTTATCCCCTTTTCTACTATTAGAGTTTGAGAGTCATTACCACCTTCCAGTTTCAAACCATAGGGTGGCAAATTATGGAGGCAACCTTCTGAATGTTATAATGAAATACAAGAACTATATATATAAATGATTATAAAACCATTTAGTTGAGAGTAGGGCAGCAGTGCTATGGTTATGATGATGTGAAATCATCTTCTGTTTAACCTGGGAATGACCCTTGAAGATTACAGTTCTCCCCTACAGTTGGGATTCCACATCCTACTCCCACATGGATGTTGGTTTCCAGTGGCTGGGTTTTAGATCTAGAGCTAAATCAATCAACACAAGTCCTCACAGATCTATTACAGATGTCTCTTTTCACTTATTCATTTTTACTTCTTTTTGTTTTTTACTCCATCCATGTTGTGGGTCATGGTGGATATGTTTGCAGATTACTACACTTCTTCCTCTTCTGCCATCCCTTGATGAATATTATTCAGAGGATGTTCTTGTGCTTGGAGTGGTTGTTGTCATTATATCTTTGAGTGAAATGGTTAACATTACACAGAGATCTTTTTGATGACAGATTAAGTTTAAAAGGTATTGTATGGTTCATATCACTGTCCTGTCTCAGTTCTCTCCAACTTGGATATGCTATTTCATCTTTCCACTTGTATATGTAACTTTTTTCCACAATGAGCGAAGAGTATAACTGATTCAAAAGTGGTGTGGTCTCCCACGTATGATCTTCAGCTTAAGAGATTTCCTTTTGAGGAGTGTTGTTTGGATGCTTTCAAGGAGTGCTTCTTTCTTTCCCTCGCAATAATTGTTCCACCCATTCAATATGAGATTCTAACTATTTATGTGAGTGGAGATAGTGTACCATATCAAAAGTTATGATTTTTCTTATACCCTCACACTTTCTGTCCTTCCTCCCCACTTAAAATTGGTGTTCCAGTTTCTGCCAATACTCAAAGTGATAGTTCAGTAGAATTGAATAGAGGGAGTTAACAAGCATCAAGACAGTACGTCTCACTGTTATTGGTGGAGGGTTGTTTCATGATAATTTCCATATAAGATGTGTTGGAATTAGTCATTCCAGATGGTTGGTAATTTAAATGCTTATGGATAGAGAGCAGCACTGAATGAGAATAGCTATTTATATTAGGGGAGGTAAGTACCTATACATTTCCTGTATAGGAAAATTATAACTTTCTCACTTTGTCTTAGGTTGCTGGACGACTCCACGTTCAGATTGGCAGGGTAGCAGGTTCTATACCAGAAAGGATAGGAGATGCTGGGTGGTCAGACAGAGACAGTGTCAGGGGGTCCTTGTTGGACGTAAGTACAATCAGTGAAGATGGGGAGGACTTCTCAACAAAAAGACAGATTGTTGTCAAAGTGAGTTTGAAATTTATATCACTGTCAATCTTTACTGTATACAAAGGTAGATATATTTAACCTTCTGTTCTCCTTGTTTTCAGAAAGCTAGATGCTTTGGATTACATTTAAAAGCCAAATAAAATGTTAGTCTTATATGATTGTTAGCTATTTTGCTCCATATTTCAGAACCTCTTGTTTCATTTATTACCATGCTTAAAATTATACCATTAGTATAAGGCATTATATACCATGATGATTCATATATTCTGAATAACTGATAAAAATAGCACTTTGACTGAGGCTTTTAGCATGTAGTTGAAATGTCATTATTGTTATTATTGGAAATCTACAGCTTTTTAATGAGTTATTAACATACTTTATTATGATGCAATGTCTCACAGAGTTGATCAGTACATCATTAACAGAAGGTATTGTACATCATGGTAATTGTAAATAGCTGATATAAGTGGAATTTTGATTTGGTGCACAGTCAAAATGCTGTTTTGCTCTTTCTCATTGGAAGCCCATAGTGTAAAACAAGTAAAATCCTATTTAGAAATATCTGCAAAAAGATTAACAGTATTATTGTGATGTAATTTTTTCTTTTGCTCCTTATACTTCATTCTATATGTACTATATGTTTTTCTCTGTTAAATAAATCAACTATATTTTAACAAATTTATCATATAATATGTTTTAATATTTTTAAGTACATTGTTTTCTCCTATCTATAATTAATTAGGTAGCCATTAAATCAGCATCTGGACTTCCACCCTCGCTGTCCAACTTTGTTTTTTGTCAGTATACTTTCTGGGGTCATCATGACTCTATTGTTGTACCTCCTGTAGTAAACCCTGATCAACCCATTGCCCGTAAAGGCAGGGACAAAATGATGTTCTTATTTGACCACGAAAAGGTAATGATAAATGTTTCCATTGCATTACATTTTGTGGTTTTGTAGTAATGGACATTTTTAATAATTCTTTAATCCAACTGTAAACAAATTTTACTGTGTTATTTTGTATTGAGGTTTATTTTTTACTTATTCATGCCACTGTATGGGAAGATAGTTTTATTTATTTTTTCATAATAATTTCAAGCTAAATATGAATCCATGATCAGACTATTTTTATTAGTCTTTAACTTAATGTATTATTTTTTTAGACCATTTAGAGTCTTGAGACTACTTTTTTAATTTATGGTTTCAGTTTTTAACCTCTTTATTTAGTAGTAAGAATATTGCTTAGAATAGTAATAATAATAATAGCTAATTTTGACTAAAAGTTACGTATAAAAAGTTTGATCTCTGTAAATTTATCCGTGAGTGATCTTTTGATTACCTTAATAATTAGTAATTTAATAAACTGGGAAAAAAAAGTCACTTTGGGATTTTTCAAATTTTACTCTCTAAGAAACAGTTTTTTTAGTTTTGTTTATGGTTTTATTCTTGTAATATTGGTTTATTTTTATTAACACCATTTAGTACTGTTATCATGACAGGAGTTTACAATCAACGTAACAGAAGAGTTTTTTGAACACTGTGTTGAAGGAGCTTTGTCCATAGAAGTATGGGGTCTGGAAAAAAAAGTCACTTTGGGATTTTTCAAATTTTACTCTCTAAGAAACAGTTTTTTAGTTTTGTTTTTCATTTAGTATTGTTATCATGACAGGAGTTTACAATCAACGTAACAGAAGAGTTTTTTGAACACTGTGTTGAAGGAGCTTTGTCCATAGAAGTATGGGGTCATCGTAGTGGTGGCTTCAGTTCAGCCAGGCCAGGATGGGAAATAGATGCACAGTTGCAGTGGTCAAGATCACTAGCAGACAGGTCAGTAAGTCCCCATTTAGGACTTGTAGTTATTTCTTTGTTAAAGCATTTCTGTTTCTTAGAATTTTTTTATCTAAATAACACTATACGTGTGTGTAAGTCAAACATCATAGACCACCTATGATGTTTGACTTACACAACTGTATTTACCTGAAAAAGAAAGAATGATTCATTAACCAATATTTAAAAAAAAAATTGAACTTTTCAGAAAAAAAATTCACTTCAGTAATAGTTTTTACATATTTTGGCACTTAGGTGGGCAGAGCTGACCAGGAAGATAGAATTATGGATAGAGATTCATGAACTAAATGATCAGGGCGAGCACACACCTGTGGAAGTGACCTGTAAACCTGACATGGCAGCTGGAGGTGTTTTTCAGCTTAGACAGGTGCTAAAGGCTATAAAAAATTTTGTGATAACTTTTAAACTTTGGCATTAAACTTTATGTTATATTTAAGCAAGATTCAAAGTAACATATTTCTTCCAACTTCAGACATTATCCTAGCAGACACCAGATGTCATATAGGTCTGTGCTATATGATTTATGATCTTGTATAAAGAAAGACTAGTTAATGAAGTGTGACAATATTACCATTGTTATAAGTATCAGCACCAATGTTTCTAGTGGTCATATTACTGTCAAATATTTAGACCTTTTCTAATAATAATAATAAATGATAAATAGAAAACTTCAGAATTTATAAGACATATGGTAAGAAATGAAAATATTAAGAGTCATAAAGTATGTAATACAAGTAGAAGTTCCTCTAATATGTGTTTTGTTAAAGCCAGTTTATGATAGTAAAGTCATTATGTTAAAAAGGCCAAATGCTTAGATGAAAGTTATAATTTTGGATTTGTGGCTGATTCTTGTGCTTTATTTTCTTTACATTTGTAAATTGGATGCTGTATTCTCTTTCCATGTCACTTACACTTTGAGAATTATTTGTAAAATTGTTATCATCTGGAAGATGATGAAGGCAGGTTGTTACCACAGTCTCTTGTAATGGTTAAAATCACATGATATTACATTTTACTATTTTAACAGCAGACAAACTTTTAAAGTTTATTAGAAACAGCACTTGTACTTGGTCACAAAAGACTTTTAAATGTTTTTGGTATAATTTGATAAAGCAGAGAAGTTAACAGGAAGGTAAGTAAACTGAAGGCAAAGCAAAGTGGTTCAGCACAAGATGACAGGAAAATATTAACTGAAAGAGAAACAGCAGTGGAATGTTGTAGAATTGCTGAACAGAAGTCATTAGAAAAATAAGTAACTAAAGGGTAAGAAACAATTCTTCAGTGTGCCAGAGCAGAATCTAAAGTGTGAATTGAATTGAAAAATCAGATATTAAAAAGCAGCAGCCCATTTTGTGGATATTTGTTGCAAGCACAAAAATAAATCAGTGTTGTATGTATAAAGATAGTAGTTTACAAGAACACAAGACATGGCCAGTATCAGCACTGGACATTTCAAAGATAAACCAAGCATACAGTGTCCTGAGACATGATGTTAGGTAGCATTGAGGCTGACTCTGTTGACTTTACACCTGTGTCTTTGTGACAAGAATGGAAAGAACAGAAATAAGTCCTCTGCACTTTTGTCATACAACATAAGAGTTAATATGCCTTTTGAAGGAATCTCAAATTTTCAAAACCAGAAATTCCTTAACTCTGGTTGTTTTCTTCTGTTATACACTGCAACAAATGAAGTTGGCATTCCTGCTGTTACTTTGTACTTTTGAGGAAAGAAAGTTATATTTCTGTCATATTTTAAATTCTTTCTCTTAAAGGTAAGTGTTCTATTTTCCAACTTATACAGCAATTAGAGTTTCAGTTACGTAGTATGTCTGTAAATTATTTCAACTTCAGTAAATTGTCAAGAAAAAAACTGAGGATTTATTTTTAATAATATATTCATAATTTTCTAAAATACATAAATCTTTTTCCATATTATAGTCTGTAAAACATTTGTAATCCAATTTTGTCTGTCATTCTTTTTTGCCTACAAAAGTTTTTAATCTGTTACTCTTTTGTCCATAGGGTCAACAAAGAAGGATACTTGTTAGGGTAAAGCCAGTCCAGGACTCTGGAACCTTACCCATTATCTGTGAAGCTATCACCAACATTGCCATTGGTTGTGTCTGTTCACGGTCTAAGCTTCAGAAGCCGTTAGATTCTTACCAAGAAGAAGACTTGTCATGGCTACGAGAAAAGTGGTCGGAAGCTCTGATGAAACGGAGGGAGTATTTAGATGATCAGATCCAAAAGATTATTAATAAAAAAGGTAGAACTTATTTGTTGGTCTACTACATGATAACGCTTAATATACCTCTGGCTTACAAAATACTGTATAATAGTTGTGCTTTTAGGCTATGCTGGGCTGAGAAGAAAAATAATTGTATGGTTCTTAATGTCTTTTTGTATCTAACTATAGAAGTTGAATGTTTACATAATTTGTTGGGAAGATTTACTGCTGACTTACTGTACTCCTACTGATCATATTTTTCATTTTTTACCAAGGTTATAATATTATTTATCAGAAAATGACAACACACAGCCGAACACATTACTTACCATCTCTTATATTTATAATAGTATAGTTTTTAAAATTGATTTTGTAAACAGAAAGTAAGGCATGATTTTTACTTCTTTTCTGCCAGGTTATGCTTTATATGTTTGTTACTGTATTTTTCAAATGGATGATAAATTCCAAAGTGTGGAACACAAGACGTCTGTAGTAGTTAGTAAGCATAACAAAATAAATTATAAATAATACATGATAGATGTAATCCAATCTTCTCAATGATCTATAGCACCAGAAACTTTTAAAATGTTTACCTATTTTGCCACAAAAAAAAACGATTTTTATTCCTTTACAAAAGGAAAGGAAAATGTGGTATTTAATTGTTGTTTAAAATATTTTTATTTGATTTTAAAAAATAAACTTGTCCAGTCTGTTTTGAGATTAAATTTCTGACATGTTTCTGTCCTGCTAAAGTTGCATGTGTCTGCAGTTATTTGGATTGTAAAATATACTAAATTGTAATAACAGTTTTATAAATTTGTCAGTGATGTTTTACTTCATATAGATAAGACAGAGCAAGATGTTGAAAGAGAGCAAAGCCTCATTGACCAGTGGGTATCTCTGACTGAAGAACGTAATGCTGTTTTAGTTCCTGCTCCTGGATCTGAAATACCAGGAGCTCCAGCAGACTGGTAAGATTTGGTTGAATTAATTAAATGTGAAATAATATAAACAGCATGCAAAAAAATAGTAGAAATTTTTATGTAGTTATATATAGTCCAGTGTTAATTCAATCCAAATATTTTAATTGATCTCAGTACGGCCCTGTGAGATATATTGAAACAAAGTCTGATTTTGTTATATTGGACAGGAATGTTTCACATTTTGATAAGTAGCTTCAGTGAAGTATTTTGAATTACTTGTTAAAGTAGTAAATGGAGAAAAAACAGGTCTGAAAGAATAAGGAACATTACAAATTTAAAAACATTTCTGTTTGACTCTTTTCATTTCAGCTTTTGATTCACAGAACAGTTTGTACAGTAATAAAACACTTGGTTTTAAATACGTTGTGTAACACTTGATGAAACATGAACATTAAAATTACTAATGTTGGCAAGAATGTATAGATGTATTAATATTAGTTCAAAGCCAATTGATGGTTTCTAGGACTTGTATGATTACATTTTCACAAGTTGATATCTGTGGAATCTATACTTAATCAGGATTCCAGACATGGTTTTCTTTCTAAAATCCTACCAAGATGTATAACCTTTACATCTACTGTTTTCATTCAATTGTATTAATTCTCTCATTATGGGCATTTTTTTGCACATGTGATGAGATTTTAGTGAGCTACATTCAAAGTTTAATTAAAGTACTTTATTATCACAGTATACAAATAAGCTTGGTATCAAAATGTTGCTAGTAGCCCAACGTTTAATATATGTAAGTTTACCCTCTTAATTTTATAAGGCAGTATTTTTTTTTATTTTCTAATTATTTTTGTATGAGAATTATGGCATTTCCTCTTTGAACTTCCCCTCTTTAAATTATTTATCACTCCTTTAAAAAGTCAAACTAAAATGTAAATTACTCATTATAATGTGGTCATTGTTCAGGCAAAGAATAATTTTTTTAGCTTTTAATCTTATTTGGTTACAGAGCCAAAAACTAGAAAATTGAACCACTTCTACCTTATCTGCCTGTATCATCCTCTCTCTCAGAAATTGCCAATAGTTTTCTGTACTGTTTAATATTATATTATTTTTAACCAATAGAAATTCAAGGTTTTAATCTGTCAAATGACATATTATATTACATTATTTTCTGCTTCTCTTCCAGTTTAAATTTTATTTCCACAAAAAACACATCAACAAGCTTAGCTAAATTTTTAATGGCTCTTGTCACATAGTTAAGAAGTCAGAAATACTGTGATAGTTATAGGAAACTATTTACTTTTTGCATGTCATTATCTTGTGTTCTTTGGTGCATTATTCAGTTCAATAAAAAACAATTATTGCAGTAGTACCACAGTATAAAAAAGTAGGGTTACATTTAATTGGCAGTTGTCAGCAAAAAAAAAGATGACAACTCAGGTAAGTACTATATTTCTTGTTTTTCATTTATGTTCTTTATTTTTTGTTATAAAAGTAACTAAAATGTAGAAATTAGATACTTCAAGTTCGATTAGGTAAAGTAAAGAATAACAATAATAAAAAATTGTCATGATATACACTTGTGAGTAGCCTGTACTTTATGTACTTCAATAGGGTAATGGTTAAAAAGCAGTATAACAAAAGAATGTAATTAGAAACGAATACATACTATCATGAATTTAAAGCTATATAGGATAAACAAATGTGGCTTCCTGTTACAAATTGAAGTCATTCTAGAAAGAAAAAAATGGTTAATTTAGATTTATTTCAAATGTTTTTTTGGTGGTTACAAAGTTGCCCAAATTTACCAATTTCGTATAGAGTTAGGGTAAAAAAAACAACATAAAATATAGTGTTTTACAGAAAAAAATGCTAAATTTATTTAGCAAGTTATAGAGATTACTCACATGAAATTTGAGATTTTTCAGATAAGGAAAATATTTTTAATGTTAACGTGAAAATCACTTTGTACTCAAAGCAGTCAACTTTGACTCCATATTTTAATGGAGAAATTCTTAGTAAAAATACATAATTTAAAAAGGTCAACACGGAGTCATAAACTTAGCTAGTAACAAGTTGTGGTGAGAGAGTTAATTCTTGACCATCATTGTTGGTTATATTCATAACTCTGAAGTAATATTTACAGTCCACACACTTTATTTACATGTATTACAGAAATATAGTAAACTTTTATTAATATATTTTCTCTAATGAGGGTACAGTAACTTGGTGGTTTTTGCCATATCTGTTAAACAATTTTAGAAAATTTTCTTTTGTTGTTGTTGTACTTTTTAAATAAATATTTGCTTCCCTAGTTGTAAACGTCATGTGTAAATCCAAGTGTTGTGAATCAATTTTAAGCAAGTAAAAGTTAATGATTTGTTTGTTTTGAAGGGAACCACCACCAGGCATGGAAGAGCACATTCCAGTAATCTTTCTTGACCTGAATGGTAAGTAAACAGGAATGATAACTAGCTTTCAGTCTCTGTATAGTAATAGTATTCTTTCCAAATTTTCTTCTCATTGTTTGCTAATGAAAAACAATATTTTTTGTTGACATTTTCTATAGTGAGAGCATGCATAAAAAGATTTTAATTGTAAAATTTGGAGCTGACCAGTTACCATCAATCTTGATAATTCAGTAGCCTTGTATTTCCTAGTCGACAGTGTTCTCTGTTTCTTCAGGAATGTAAATATCTGAAATGTTGTATTTGTATTATTAGAGCAGCTACAAACCTGAAGAGTCAGGGAATATACAAAAGAGGTTGAGAAAGATAGAGGAAATTGAAAAAGATGAAAAGGTTGGGTCAAATTGTGGGTCCCTTTTTTTTTTCAAAATCTCAAATATTAGGCATTTATGTAAACCATGTTACTTAGTTTTGCCAGTTGTTGGTCAGGAGTAAAGTAATCTATTCTTTACTATATTTTATTCAAGTTGAAACAGACCTTGTTTTATATATTATAGTAATTAAAAAGATATACATTATGAAGTTTTATTATCTTTTCAGGTTAAAATGATGTTAAATGGATAGAATTTTGAGCAATAATTGAAATATTAGTATATTGTATGACAGAAATTGTGTTAGTTGGGAGAATGTGGAATTTTGCATGTAAACTAGAAAACTTTTTGGAAAGAATGATTCTCTAAATAGTTAATTTCAGAGAAATTTAGATGAATTGTAGTTATTTTAGTTATATGAATTTTTCCATTTAAATTACAAGGTGTGGACTTATAAAAGTTAGATTTCAATACTCTGGTGTAACAGCACAGAAACCCATTGTATAGCTTCGTGCTTAACTATAAACAAACGTAAGTCACAAGACTATTAGGTATCTGCACAGAGTAGCTAATTTTCATAGAATCCTTAGCTGGAAACTCTTATTAGATGATATACCTGTAGAATGGAAATAGGCCATATCAGTTTTTCCAGACAGAATGAAGGACTAAAAATAATTTTGTTTTTTACAGCTGATGATTTCAGTACAACAAATGCTGATGATAATGGTATACCCATGGCAGGAAACAATTCCATTCTTCCAAAGGAACATGGATGCAAAATGTTCAACCTGCCTATTGTGAAACACTTTGAGAAAGATGTAAGAAATGCTTCTGTCTTCTAACCATTAATTGTAACTATATCTGATTTAGAGTTAATACAATCTTAAGTTTCCATCATGGCATTACACAGATGTATTTTGATAAATTGTATGTGTTGTCATTGTTAGTAATTCATCACTGAACATTCAGTGTATTAATCAGTGATGTCGAGAAACCCACTTGTTGAGAAATTTATATGCAAAAACGGCTCGTTTTGGGTTGAGAAAATATTTTACATAGAAGAGCGAACAACGTTTCCGACCTTCTTCGGTCATCGTCAGGTTCACAAAGAAAGAGGTAACTGACCGGAAGCTGACCACATGTTTGAAAGGGGTTGTGTAACTGTGTGTCGAAATGTAGAGGGCGGTATTAGATGTTTGAATATATAATTTTATTTATTTTATTATATTAATATAGGTATAAAGGCGTTCCTTTATATTGGTTTATTTTGGGTTTAAGTTGTTGTATAAGTAAGGCTTCTTTAATTTTGCGTTTGTTTATGTTTGTTTCTTTATTTAGTATTTGAGTGTTTTCTATGGTTATGTTGTGTTTATTTGACTTGCAGTGTTCGAAAACGTGTGAAGGTGACTTTATGTTCTTTGAATCTGGTTTCCATTTTCCTACTTGTTTCTCCAATATAGAAGTCGTGGCAGTTATCACATTGTATTCTATAAATAATGTTGGTGTTGTGTTTGTCAGTGTAGTTTTTACGTAGTATAGACCTCAGTTTTGTGCCTGGTTTTTGAATAAATTTGGTATTAACTGGAATGTCATATTTTGTTACTAATTTTTGCCAAATGTTGGTTATTTGTTTGCTGATGTCAGGAATATATGGTATACAGCAGTATATGGTTTCGTGGTTTTTTTATTCGTGAGCTGTATTTACTTCAGTTGGTTGATTTTGCTTTCTGTCTGGGTGTGTGTATAATGTTTTCACGGTTTGTGGAGGAAACTTATTGATGTTGATGAAGTATTGTTTTATGTTGTCTAATTCATCGTTAATTTTATCTGGTGAGCATAGTTTTATGGCTGTGTTTATTTGGTTTCTTAGTATGTTGAGTTTTTGTTTTGTTTCATGTGCTGAGGCCCAAGGAATGTATAGTCCAGTATGGGTGGTTTTTCGGTGGATTTCTGTTTTGAATTGTGTGTCAGTTCTTGTAATTTTGAGGTTAAGAAATGATATTTGATTGCTTTCTTCCTGTTCACATGTGAAGTTAATGTTGGGATGTATAGAGTTAATGTGATTGAAAAATTAAGTATGTGTTCTGTAGATTTGAATCCAACCGTGTCATCTACATATCTGTACCAGTATAGTGGTGGATGTAATGCTGTGTTAATTGCTTGTGTTTCAACTTGTGTCATAAAAATATTGGCTAGAACTGGTGATACTGGGTTGCCCATGCTTAGGCCATTTGTTTGTATATAGTTTTGGTTGTTGAACATGAAGTTGGTCTTTATCGTGGTGAATTCTATGAGGGTTGCTAACTGGTTACTGGGAATTTCTATAGTTGGGTTAGGGTCTCGGATATAGAGTTCTAAGGCTATCTTGCAGGCTTCAGTGGTTGGAACTTCTGTAAAGAGGGATATATTATCGAAACTGGCCATTAAGGCTTTATGATTAAGTTGATTTAGATTAGACTTGAAATTAAAAGAGTCTTTGATGAATGAGCTGGCTGATGTTACATATTTAGAGAATGCCCATGCTATGTATTTACCAAGATTGTAATTAAACGATTCATATGTGGACATTATTGGTCGTAATGGACAATCTGGTTTATGAGGTTTGGGGATGCTGTATATTTGCGGTGTGCGTGAGTCGGTTTTACGTAGGTAGGAATAAAGTGTTTGTGAAATTGTGTTGGCTTTTTTTCATTTGTAGTAGTAATTTGTTCAGTTGCGCCTCGTGTGTCTTTGTTGGATTTGTGTGTATTGGTTTAAATTTGTTTGTGTCTGATAAGATGTTATTCATTTTTGAATGTATTCATTCATGTTCATTATGACTATAAGCGTTACCTTTATCTGCTTTTAGAATTTTTATGTTTTGTCTTGTTTTAGGTTTTAATGGAATTAATGTCTCTTTTTGTAAGGTTGTTTTTTAGTTTTCTGTTTTGTGAAATTATGTTGATGGTTTTGTGAGAAAATTCTTTGAAAAAATCGTTTAAGATGTTGTTTTTAGGTGTTTCTGGAAAATATAAATTTGTAATTTTACCTGGGAAGTTTGGCTGTTGGATGTCAATAAAATTATCTAAGTTGTCTTCTTTCTGTTGGTTGTGTTTGGTTGTTTCCTTGTTTTTCTTCTATGTAGAAAGTATCACAAGTCTCCTGGCTAAGTCTTCTAAACATGTTTTGATTTCTATGGTTGGAATGTACCTAGGTGCTATTGCGAAGTTGAGTCCTTTGTTAAGTAGATGTATCTCGTCTCTGTTTAATTGTCGGTCGGATCTGTTAATTATGAGGTTAGTCAACGGTTCGTTGTTTTTGTGTCTTTTCTGTTGTTTGCATCTTAGTTTTTCTAAGTTTTTATACCTATATTAATATAATAAAATAAATAAAATTATATATTCAAACATCTAATACCGCCCTCTACATTTCGACACACAGTTACACAACCCCTTTCAAACATGTGGTCAGCTTCCGGTCAGTTACCTCTTTCTTTGTGAACCTGACGATGACCGAAGAAGGTCGAAACGTTGTTCGCTCTTCTATGTAAAATATTTTCTCAACCCAAAACGAGCCGTTTTTGCATATAAAATTCAGTGTATTAAATCAGCTCAGTTGTCTACTATATTAACTGTATTTCAAAGAGTTACATTGCTGTATTGATTTTGTCATGCTTTAATTAAGGTATTGTAGACATTCTGTTTAAGGCAGGTAAACTCTGAACAGTTCATCTCCTTTACTTCATGGTAATCTTTGGATTTGTGACATCCTTACAGAAGTTACAAAGTTTTAGTAGTCTGTTTTAGACTTTTAACAAAATTTTCTTCTTTACAGAGGAATTTTTATTTTAAGTTTGAGACTGCTTCTCTCTGTTATATATATATATAATATCATATATGAATAAAACTAACTTGTGTTTAATGGCCAAAGTTAAGTTTGAAATCAAAGTCACTAAACAAGGAATATTCATGCAGGTGTCACATGCAATGTTACCTGCACAACCTATTAGACAGAGGGATATCGATTTTTTTCAAAGATAAGCCTTAACCCTGAATTGACAGATTGAACCCTTTCATTGTGGCTGAGACATATATATATATATATATGTCCCTCTGCACTGGGAAAATATGCATTCCAGCCACAGCGAGTGGGCTAAAGATCATAAAGTCATGCTTCACAACTGTGCTAATTTATAAAATGAAACAATTGTTCATAATTGGGCTAATTTTCAAAATATCACCAAACCTCACAGTTGTGTTGACTTGTATAATATATCCATGCTTAATAGCTATACAAATTTGTAAAATAAATCTGTGCATCACATCTATACTAAATAATAAAATAAATCCATGCCTCATAAATGTGCTGATTTATAAATATTGAGTCTACTGTAGTTTTTTCTATTAATTTTATTGTACCACTGAAAAGGCTGCTGATATATGGTGCTCTATTTTATTTGTATGTAAATACTGTCTCATAGCTATGTCTCCTGATATATTCTCTAGGTTTCAGCTGTTGCTGCATGGGACTCATCCATACACGATTCCATCCATCTGAATCAAGTTACGCCTCAAACTGAACGGGTGTACATGATCCTCAAGGTCACCATACGGTTGAGCCACCCAGCAACCATGGACCTTATCCTTCGGAAACGGTTGGCTATTAATGTATACAAAAAACAGTCCATCATGGACCGAATGAAAAAACGAATAAGCAGGCAGGTGTGTTGCAAGAAGAAGTTTAGTGCTATCAAATGGTGGTTTACCATGTTTAGTTTTGTTTTTTTATACACGCGTGGTATGGAAGTATTAATTTTAAGGGTTACTTGTTATTGGTAATTTGTGGTAGATATGTAATAATCATTATCATTTCTAGATTGTATGTAAATGGTAATAAACATCAATTATTTAACGTTTTTTATGAATTTTCAAGGTAATTGTAATATATGTACGTATTTATCTTGTTACAGGATTTTATGGTAATGGCAATTTGTAATAATGGTGGTAAAGATGAGAATGTGATCTTTATTTTATGTTTAAAACAATTTCATGGAGTGACTGTTGGTAAAATGTGACCTTTGTCTTATTTATTACAGGATTACATGTTTTCTTCAGGTGTCACCTATGAAATTGTATCTAATATTCCCAAGGTAGGAATTGAAACTAATTTTTGTTATCAGTTTTAAAATATAAATTATCATCTCCTAGACTCGCTGCTTGTTTCTTAACTCTTTGTTATGCCTTAGGGATTCTGTAATTGATCATCATTATTTACTGGAGAATTCCCTTTTACATCCCTCAATTTTATTGATGACAAACCATGTCATATGTTTATTGATGATAAACCACATCATGTGTTTATCTCAATTTTGTAAAAACAATGTGTAGAAATTATGACTCATAAAATAGGAAATACTGATGTCACGTGACTGTTGTTGGAATACTCTTTCTTAACAATACTGATGTCACATGACTATTGTTGAAAATATTCTGCTATAGCAAATCTGATGTCACATGGCTGTTGTTAGAATACTCTGCCTTAACAACATTGATATCACGTGACTATTGTTGGAATACTCTGCCTTAACAACATTGATATCACGTGACTATTGTTGGAATACTCTGCCTTAACAACATTGATATCACGTGACTTGTTAGCACTGCTCTGCCTGAACAACACTGATGCCATGTGACTATTGTTGGAACTACTCTGCCTTAGCAACTATTATGTCACATGACTGTTGTTGGAATACTCTGCCTTAGCAACTATTATGTCACATGACTATTGTTGGAATACTCTGCCTTAGCAACTATTATGTCACATGACTATTGTTGGAATACTCTGCCTTAGCAACTGTTATGTCACATGACTATTGTTGGAATACTCTGCCTTAGCAACTGTTATGTCACATGACTTGTTGGAAATACTCTGTCTTAATAATTCTGATGTCACACAACTATTGTTGAAAATACTGTCTTAATACTGATGTCACATGATTATTGTTGGAATACTCTGCCTTAGTGACACTGATGTCACATGATGGTAAGTAAATAAGTACAGTATGTGATGTATGTCAGTAACAGTGCTTTGTTTTTGATGTTCTTATTGAAAGTTCGTTCAGCTCTGAAATGAATAAAATTCTTACAGAATCAGTTCATGGTTTTATGTTTGATGACTGATACCCTTGATAACAAATAAAATCATTCAGGTAACAAGGTGGTGAGCCTTTATTGTTTGTGTATCATTCTTAGGCCTCTGAGGACCCTGAAGACAGAGAAACATTAGCTTTGATGGCAGCTTCAGGTGAAGATGCAGCTACTAATGATGGTGAAAGTTATATTGAGAAATACACGAGAGGAGTCTCTGCTGTGGAAAGTATCCTAACTTTAGACAGACTGAGACAGGTAATACTGCTTGGGAGAGTATCTTGACATTATAGGTCATATTTGTAAGAAGGTGATGTATGAACAAGGAAAAGGTGCTATAAACCACTTTTGTTGAGTTTTAAATCAAAAGAGAAATTTCTAGATATTTACAAGAAATAGGCCCCAAACATGATCAGGTGACTAAGGCACTTGACTCATAATCTTAGGGTCATGAGTTTAAATTCCCATCACACTAAACTTACTAGCCTGTTTACCCGTGTGGGCATTATAATATCATGGTCAATCCCACTATTAGTTTATTAAAGAAAAGCCAAATAGTTGGCAGTTGGTGGTGATGACTAGCTGTTTACCCTCTAGTCTTAAACTACTAAATTAGGGACATCTAGTGCATATAGCCCTCCTGTAGTCTTTCATGAAATTCAACAAACAAACAGACACTCATGAGAAATAAACATTGCTTTAGGAAAAATATTCAAACTTAGATCTGTGAATATTTATAAGAAACTGTTGTGGAGAGTATTTAACGTTAGGCTTAAGAAATAAGATGAGCATTTCTGTCTAAAAGGGACTGACTTTGGATCAACTGAAATAAGTGTAATTACTTACAAGAAATTATTGTTGGAAATATTTAAACTTAAGTTAGATTAAGGCAGATTATGAGACTAGTTGTAAGAAGTATTTAATCTTTAGATTGACTTAAGTATTAGATGAGTAGCCCTTTTGTGAATGGTGGTAGTTATAAGAGAATAATTTATAAAACATTAAAATTCAGATTTCGTCTCTGCTGCATTATAAATAATTGTTTATACATTAGATGTTATGTCTTCTAGTCCTTCTATGCTTCATGTATTTCTCAATAAAGTAGTACTTATGTTACATTACTCATTTGTTGTTCAAATTATTGCCACGTGTTTTATGACTGCACGTAACTTTCAGGGAACTGATGAGCTAAAAAAACCTTTGTTTCTATTATAAATATCACATTCAGTTTCTTTAAACCTGGATGCTTGTTTAGAACTTATATCAAATTCCTGCTGTTATTTATTACAGTTGAAAGATTTTGAGAACTCTGTTCACACAACTTGTGTGCACCTCAGACTACGTAGATGTACTTCTCGAAGGAGAAAGTTACAAATGTCATAAAAATTGAAGCTTAAATGCTAAAAGCTGGTAAGGTCTTAGAAAGCGAAAGGCCTAAGAATTTTTATAAAAGCTGTAGATTATTTTTCCCCAGATTCCTCGTAACCTGAAACCAGAGACGTGGGGCAGTAGTAGTTTCAAGTTAGATTCAGAGAAGTATTCATAACTATATGATAGATAAGGACTGGATTTAAGTTTTTTTGTTCTTGTTTTTTTTATTTATTTAACAGTTTTAGTTTAGTTTAGAAGATGTGACAGCTTAGATGGACCAATAAGTTCCTTATTGTCCCTAAACAGTATGTTATGTTAAAATAGCATTTCAGATCCATCTTTTGTCTCTCAGTAGTCACTGGCCATAAGGCTTTTCACTACGAATCAGAACTCATCAGTTGGGCCTATTTGGTTTCTTATGCTTTTTGAATTTGAAGTGGGCAGATTAAGATCAGTATATAGATACTGTGATTTTGATCAAAACCTTTAGAACTATTGGTAAACTTTATTTTTTTCTATGTTAATAGCATTTTTAGAGAAACTTTTGTCTCTCATTGTCCAGCCTAACTGAATGTCAGTATTGCATAAAAAGTATCTTGGACAGTGACTTATGATAGATCTTAAAGGCTGTTTTTTATATTCCTTTGATTTTTAATCCAAAATTGTCAAAATAAAAGAAATTTAAATCAATACATCTGTAGTTTATGTGATTTCCATCACAGATTTTTATCTTGGCAACTGATCATGAATTTAGTTTATGGGGTACAGTTCTTCTCGTAAGATGGTTTTGGTTTTTATTTTAATAAGTAATAACCTGAAGATGACCAAAGAAGGTTTAAACATTGTTTTGTATTTTATTTTAATTAAAGTTTTAAAACCCATACTAGTTGTTTTTAAAATACAATTCATCCAACAGTTCCATTTTCAATAATTGTTTCTTATTGCCTTCTAAACAAATCTAAGGTATATTTCCATTTAGATCTATACCTTTATCATGAAGCTAAGAAGTTAGAGTCAATTAGGTGTTTTGGGTCCAACACATATTCACCACTTTGGTAGTTATTTGACAATACATATTATTCACCATGATAATTACCCATCAGTACCAAATCACCACCAGGATAATTACCTGCCAACACTTAATCATCACTATGGTAATTACATGCCAGTACATACTCATAGCCATGATTATTGCTAACAAGTACAAACCAATCACCATGGTAGTTGCTTGGTAGCTCGTACACCTTATCACAATAATTACCTTCCATTACCTGATTAACACTATGCCAGTTGTCTGCCAGTATGTTATAATCACCATGGTAATTTCTTATAACAATCAAACCAAAATGGAAATATGGATCAACTCCATTTATTAGCGAAAAAATTAATTAACGAGTGTTACAAATTAGTTGAAAAACACAAATCAGACATGAAAACTAAAATAGTAACTAAACCAGTACAGTACTGTACTAAAACTATGTAATAATGAAAACCATAGTAACAGCATATTCTATGAAACAAAGATAAAACTAAGAAAACATTTAAAAAAGAAATATAATATCTGGAAGCATTAAGAATCAAATAATTAACGTCCAGTGTAAATAAAGCAACAGGAGCACTGTTATATTTGTGTTCTCTATACTAAAAAAAGAAACAGGTGGAGTTAGTATCTTAAGTAAGGTTATTTGATTGGACTTATTTGTACTTTAGATGTAACAGTGAAACATTGTTGCAGACCAGTATGAATCTGCTCTTGAACCTAGGGCTGTTTCATAAAACTTTTTACATATTTAGTAATTAAGTGTCTCTTAAAAAGAAAATATTGATTAAAAATGACTTGTTTTTCTTTGTTCTTACTTTAGGAGGTCACAGTGAACATCAATTAAGAATGCTTTAGGTTATTTTATTTTAGGAAGTATCATGGTGGCAGTGACACTTATTAAGAACGTTATTAGTTGTTTTATTGTGGAAGATGTAATGACGGCAGTAACACTTATTAAGAACATTATTAGTTGTTTTATTGTGGAAGATGTCAGGGTGGCAGTGACACTTATTAAGAACGTTATTAGTTGTTTTATTGTGGAAGATGTCAGGGTGGCAGAAACACTTGTTAAGAACATTATTAGTTGTTTTATTATAGAAGATGTCATGGTGGCAGAAACACTTGTTAAGAACGTTATTAGTTGTTTTATTATAGAAGATGTCATGGTGGCAGTAACATTTATTAAGAACGTTATTAGTTGTTTTATTATAGAAGATGTCATGGTGGCAGAAACGCTTGTTAAGAATGTTATTAGTTGTTTTATTATAGAAGATGTCAGGGTGGCAGTGACACTTATTAAGAACGTTATTAGTTGTTTTATTGTGGAAGATGTCAGGGTGGCAGTGACACTTATTAAGAACGTTATTAGTTGTTTTATTGTGGAAGATGTCAGGGTGGCAGAAACACTTGTTAAGAACATTATTAGATGTTTTATTATAGAAGATGTCATGGTGGCAGTAACATCTATTAAGAATGTTATTAGTTGTTTTATTATAGAAGATGTCAGGGTGGCAGAAACACTTGTTAAGAATGTTATTAGTTGTTTTATTGTGGAAGATGTCAGGGTGGCAGAAACACTTATTAAGAACGTTATTAGTTGTTTTATTGTGGAACATGTCAGTGTGGCAGTGACACTTATTAAGAACGTGTTGTGTCTTTTATTGTGGAAGATGTCAATGTAGGAATGACACTGATTAAGAATGCTCTTGTATTTAGTTTTGTTTTTATTTATTGTAGGAAGTGGCAGTGAAGGAGCTTCTAGCTGCTGAGGGGCGACCATTAAGAAAGACTGTCAGTGTACCTAACATTGCACAGGTAAGCAATAAAATTGTATTCCTGTATTATAATCAGGTTCACTTTGAAAGCACATCTTGTAGAATTTAAAATGATGAAAGTATTTGATTTTTTTATCATTATGAAACCTTATTATTTTTAACAGAATAGCGAGTTTCTTGGACAATTATAGATTCATTCAGATGCCTTCCTAATTAACTTAGCAATATCTATTTATTGATGGTTAATTTTAACTTTCATACTTTTTAAATTCTTACTTGATGCCATATTGTAACTTGTTTATATATCATGTTGCTTAAACTCCAGAAAGCTGCCTTCCAATAGTTTAATTGTCATGAAGGATTTTTCTCTAACAAATCAGTTTTATCTGAATTTAGGAAATTATTTTTAAGTTGCTAATCAAAGATTAACTAACATTACTTTTGCTTTTCCTCAAAAATAATCTGACTTTTTTTTAAAATAGTGAAAATTGTAATCCAAGAGTGTGTTGCTTAGGTGGGGACAAGTGTTTAAATTAGTAGAAAAACTTTTGAACTTTACAACAGTTCTAGAAATGTTTTTGTGCATATCTAAGATTTATTAAAATAACCACTTGATGCAAAGATACCACAGTACTTTTTATACATGAAAAGATACGAAGATATTTTATAACTTCACCTAGATCATAACTGTATTTGAAAGTGTGCGTTAAATGTACTCGGATGTTTCTAAAAATATGATTTAACATTGTCATAATTTTTAAACAAATATGATGCTTTTTGCTTCAATTCATGACGAATCTTATTAATTGGACAGTTGATGGCTGAAGAAGTTTCTTCTGATAAATGCATGTAGATATATGTGTGGTAGGTAGGATATTTTGCAGTCTTAAGGTTTTTGTTTAGTATCTCTCTCTGTTTTATCTAAACCAATACTTCTTCCCTTTCTTTGTGCTGGACCTTAAATTTAAAATTCAAGAAACAAGTAAGTCCACAGAAAGTGTTGCTCTTTGCATGCGTGATTGTTTCCTTTAAAACAAAATTTCCTGTTAGCATGTATAAAAAGTTATCTAATGTTAAACATTTTTATACTAGTAATTTTTAAACATATCAAAATACTTCAAAGATCTACATTGTATAATGCATAATTACAATTTTATCATAAAAACTGATTAATGGTCGTAAAAGTCACTTTCTGAATGTTTTGATGTCATTTGTGTCAACCTCACTAGGGTGTTATTTATGACTGTTAGTCAGTCTTTAAATAAAGATGTCAATTGTATATTATACACACTTGATCTTTAGTGTTTTAATATATTTTTAGATAATTAAAGAAATCCCTTGAATTTTAACATAACTAGTAATTTAAAAAATAATCATACTTTTCAAATTAAAATGGGAATGCATTTTTTTTATAATTATTCTTTTAAAAAACAAAACACCTTTTACTTAAACTCTGATATTTTATGCAGTTGTTTTCACCCATGAAGAACAAATGTGAAATTTCCTGGTTTTATTTTTATTAAGCTATAAATTAGAAATCTTTAAAAAATAAAAGATTCTTGAGTATTTTTTTTCTCTGTGACATTCAAGCTTCATTAATGGGCATCAGCTCATGATAAAGATGAATTTATTGATATTATATTCTACCCAAAGCTCATGAAGATGGAATTCAGTCCATCTAAGTTAGGGGATCAGTTCAGAGCAGACTCGGCCATTGACCTGTCAACAGGTTCCCTCAATGACTCAATGGATCGATGCAGGCCAAAATCAGCGTATTTTAAGGACACCAATAACAGCGACCTTAAGTCTTTCCCAGGGCCTTCTAACACAGAAGGAAACCCTTTTGGACTAAGTAAGTGAGCACAGTATTCATAAATAAAAGGAAACAAACTTAGGGCTATGTATCTTATATCGATCGCTTTCAGCGTTTAAAGTTGCATTCTTTTGGGCCAGCATTTATACAAAACTAGTACACATACCCAGTTTCAAATTTTGTAAAGGACACTTTGAAACTGATATTGATAACTAAAGATGATATATTTTAAAGTACAATATCTTGAAGAAAATTACACGTGTGTGTTTATATATACTGAATTAATAATACAACATGAAACCATAATGATTATTGATCATAAATTTATTTCTTGAGTTACAATGTGTATTTGGTATTTTGGGTTTCTTCTTTAATTTTTCCTTAATGTCATTAAATCACAGCCTTATTTATTAACATACAAATAAAATGCTAAATAGTCACTCATATTCTTTTTAACTTTTTTAAAAATTTTATCCCAGTTGGCCTAGCTCTAAAGTCAGATTCTACAATTTTCTCTTGTACAAATAAAACTAAATATTTTATTTGTTCTGGTATATTGTGAAACCAAACTTCTTATTGTTTTCAAGTAGGGAGTGGATCTGTGTTTTGTGAATCAGGCCATCCTGTTTTCAAAAAAATCTAAATTCATGTTGCTGTCTCAATGATTTTTAAAGTGAAGTTAAACTTGTAATTTTTTTTCAGCCCGTCCAAACTTTCTGAATCTTCCTTTCAGTCTGAATCTAAGCCTTCACCAGGAGACAAATGCTAAATGTACGTTCCATGTCACAAACTTGCGTGTCAGTAAAGCTGTTTGCCTTCCTTTGATTTGTTGGCATTTTGCAGCATGAGCTGTACAAGAAAAAATATTTAGCATTTTTGTTTTGTTCGTAGAAGCTTATGCAAAAACTATGTCTGTGAAAATTATTTTGTTTTCATTGCATGTTTCTTTTTTTGCTGTGAAAATAGATAGTTCCAAGATGTAGTTGTGTATCTTTATTTTGCTATCATATACTAAAGTTCTTGTGCATGGTTATGTTAAACAATAAAACTTCAAAAGTGATTTGTACCTCAGAACGTTAGTACTAATCTGTTTTGGTTGTTTATGAATATTTAAGACACTTCTGTATGAGGAGATATGGTTAACAGAATGCTACTTTTATTTATAATCACTACAAAAGAACACCTCGTGTGTGTGTGTCTACATATACAGATGGCTAGATGCAGTCATAATTAAATACACTCAACAAATATATTGGGAAAAAATTGAGTATCAGAGTACTGGAATACAGATTTTATTGTAGTTTATTATCTAAAAAAAATACTGTTTAGTAAGCATGTTACCAGTTGTATAGTAAGTACTTTAGTAGACATTTATTATTTGGAGTAAACTGTAGATGGAATTAACTATTAGTTTCAAAATTAACTAGAGCTAGGCTGGGTGATCCAACTGATAAGTCTGATTACCTACAAACAGTGACTATATCGTTTAGTGGCACATAAACTAATCAATTAATCAAAGTTATGGTTAAATTGATTGTCATGAAAATAATCAAATAACTGAAATTAATAGTTTCTGATTACACAGGTCAACAAAGTTTTTGTTGCATTTATATCAAACACTTGGTATTACATAATTTCTTGCCCTGATTTCAGATCTGAAGTTAGTTTTTTCCTCAGTGCTCTACTTTTTTTGCAATCAAGGTATTTGAAAATCTCAAAATTTCGTCATCATCACATTGGCGTCAGTAGTCTATCATGAAAAATATGTGATAAAATATGTTATAAAACTCTTTAATATAGCTGGGTAATAAAAAAGAAAATGCAAGATAGTATAAATGTATTCAAGTTATTTATATAAATTCAATTTTATATCAAGTTATAATTCAATTTATTTATATAAAACTGATTAGTAGATACGACATTTGCTACTATGAGGAGGCAAAGCTCAATTGCAGTCTACTCAGGCATGAATTTCTGCTTGTAGCTCTTGCGTTTGTGGACTGTCTCAGGGCATTCTCGTTTAATGCTCCAGCAGTAATCTGCCATCATATGTTTGTCCCATCTTCCTTGGTAACTATCTTTCCAAGGTCTTGAGGTCCTGATGGAACCGCTCGCCTTGCTCGTCACTTACAGCTCCTGGGTTCTCAGGGAATCTATCAAGATGACTGTACAGGTAATGGAGTTTGACACTCATGTTACATCCAAGATCGTGAAAAGCTGACAACATATTCGCTACAAGGGTTTCATAGTTGTCAGCTTTTTTATTACCGAGAAAGTTTGCCATCACCACCACAAATGAAAGCCATGCAGTTCTTTCCTTGTCATTCATCTTTCTGGCAAATTCTTGATCACGCACAAGTGCACGAATCTGTGGTCCATCAAAAACACCTGCCTTGATCTTCTCGAAGGACAAACCAGGGAGCACAGAAAATATGTGTTGGAAGCATTCACCGTCAGTATTCAACGCCTTCATAAACTGTTTCATCAAGCCCAGCTTGATATGGAGAGGAGGAAATATGATCTTTTCTCGACTGACAATTGGATCGCTGACAATATTTGGCATACCTGCCTTCAGAGTCTCACATATGAGCCACTCCTGGTTCCAGTGCTTTTCTCAAGCTCGGCTGTCCCACGTGCAAAGATAGCAGGAGTACTTTGTAAATCCTCTTTGTTGACCTAGGAGGAAATTAACCATTTTGAGGTCCACACAAATTGTCCAGTTGTGCTCGTGATATTTTAGTAGGTCAATCACAGTCTTAATGTCATTATATTCCTCTCGTAAATACACAGAGTGTCCAATTGGAACAGCTGCATAGACATTGCCATTATGAAGTAGAACGCACTTCAAACTTTGCTTAGAACAATCTAGAAATAATCGCCAGTCATTTTGATGGTATACTGGCATCCCTAATTCCTGGAGAAGACCTGAGATATTATGACAATAAAAAAACATATTCTCCTCTGTAAAAAATGGCACAAAAGCCTGCTCCCGATTTCGGAAGTATGCCACTTTAGTTGTATGGCTCAGCTGATTCTTTTCTTGCATCCTGGAAGCTAACACCAGCTGCATTTTTGGAGAGACCCAAATCACGCACAAGGTCATTCAACTCCGGCTGGCTAAACTGTTGAGGAGTTAATGACTGTGGGGTCTCATAAGAAGGATTGCCAGATTTTGAAAATATTTCTTGAGTTTCATCAGCAGTCTCTTGCTCTTGGTCACTACCCACATCTTCAGATGGAAGAAATCCTTTAAAAACTGGGATTGGGAGCTCATCAGAGCTGAGGGATTGCTGAGGGGATACTAGGATATGAGATTTTGTGTCTGTTTTTCTTGCCAATGCCCTTTGTATTGACAAGACAAAAATAGCAGTCAGTTGTGTGGTCCATCAGTTCTCGCCAGGTCATGGGAATTCCGAAAGGTAAACCCTTACGTTTCCCTTTTGTCCAGTCACGCAGCATTTCCTCGCAGTTATGACACACAATATGTGGGGCCCATTTCTTGTCTTGGTCACCAAGAGCAAGTCCAAAGTACGCTTTATAAGCACGACTCACAAACGATGTTATATTACGCCTTTGACGAATAAGCATGAAGCATCCACAAATATAATAGAAAGCGTCCGGCTTGTTCTCACATTGATGTCTCCTTGTAGCCATGATCAGATCTGAAACAAAATCTAAACAATTTTAATATCTCTGTTGATAACATAAACGTGTAAGTAATTAACACGTTTCCTGTGATGGGACCCACCGGTGTCCCACTTTTGTCTTACTTTTAACTAAGTTGCAGGCTAGAGACAAGTGTAACGACAACCTCATGTTATCATAGCTCATGCAGCACTGAAGCTGTCAGATGTACAAGAGCATCGCAGCAGTTCCCGGTTTGCTAATATAGGCATCGCAGGAAACGTGTTAATTTGACCACAAACGGCTAGAATGAAAAACTTAAAATTGCATAATAATAATTATTATTGCTTTCAATTTTTTCCAACAGTCATTTAATCAAATTTACACTCAGCTTGACTGTCATCAAATAACAAATTAATAGAGATTAAGGATTCCAGTCATTGTTATTTTTAGTTATTCAAACTGTCCACAGCATCAAAATGTTGCTATTATGTTTGTTTGTTCCTAGGCACAAAGCTACTTAATGGGCTAATTTTATACTGCTGAATAGAGGGAAAGCAACTGTCTGGTTGCAACAACTTTTTTATCTTTTCTTTTTTTTAGCTGCTGATTTCAGAGAATGCATCTGTGTCATAGCACACACTAGCTACCTTTTGCTTTCCTTTTTGAGGTGCTGACCAAAGAGAAAGCGCTGCCAATATGGTGGCACATACTCGCTATCTTTTGTTTTCCTTTTTGAGGTGCTGACCAGAGAGAAGGCACCTATGTGGTGGCACATACTAGCTATCTTTTGTTTTCCATTGCGAGGTGCTGACCAGAGAGAAGGCACCTGTGTGACAGCACACACTAGCTACTTTTTTTTTTCTTCACACATACTGTTATTTGAGGAATACTGTACTAATTGGTTATTTGAGTTAAAGGAGCCATTGGTTAATTTATTAGGGTAAGTGCCACTAATCATCCAGCTCTAAAAATAACTAGAAGAGAAGGAATCGTGTGTGCAAGCAGTATCTAATTTTGTACTTCTACTTGACTGTCTTAAACTTAGACATTATTTATAGTAACTTGTGATATTCAAAAATCCTAAATTTTGATGGTAGATTTTCTCTCAACTAAAGTAATGTTATCTGTTGATCTTACAGCATTGTGCTTTCCATTTAATATAAAATTGCACACATACCAACTGTTCATTAAATAGGTAAATGACTGATACCTCATACCTAGAAGATGTGATTATATTTGTCATAGAAATAAACAAACTGAGCTACTTTCCTGATTTAATGCATACTCTTTAAGAAGTGCAGTGTGAATTATGTTCTAATACTAGCACTAAATCAGCATATATAAATAAGAGTTAATATATTAATGTACTTCAGCCTCACCATTGAGTGGAATCAGTCCTCAGATCACGAAGCTCGTCAAGCCGATGAGAACACTGGTTGAGGAACAGAGTCACAAAGAAGCACGACTGTTGTTAAATCAAGAAGAATCAGATGACGTAAGGCTTTTACAAAAAAAAAACTTTTAGAATTAAGTTTGTATTTCAAATAAGAGACAACTTCATCTAAGTGTGTTAGTTTTTGAATAAACATTTTTTATGCAACAGGAAGATTAAAAACAAATATTCTATATGCTAGAATATACTCATTTCAAAATGGTAGCTTGCTGAATGCATTAACCATATGTAAGTTAAACTGTAGGTAAAGATACAGATCACTGAATATGTTTGTGCCATTAAGTATGTTTACTTTCTTATAAATCATTATAAAAATGTACTTTTTTGTTCCTTTGTTTTGTGAAATAATAGTTTTCCTATCATGAAGAACAAATTCTTTAGACTCAGATATAGTTGTTTTATACAGTGTCAATATTGTGAAGTTTTTTAAATTAAGTTATTGAATTTTTGTTCAGAAATTTTTTGAAATTAAGTTACATTTTTGAATTTTTTTAGTAATGATAGTAAATTCTTTGTATCTTGAGCAAGAGAACAGTTTTATGTATTGTAGCAAAGTGTTACTTGTGTGATTATGTAAATCTCTTATAGTAATTTATAGGTATAGTTTTCATGATAGAGAAGTTAACACTTATTATTTTCGTCAGTCGGAAGAAGAAGAAGAAGAAAAGTGCCAAATGAGTAAACTTAAAGTAGATGAAACAGAAGATGAAGAGTTCACAGAATTTGAATCATACCAAGATTCTAAAAACCTTCCAGTGGATGAATCGTCAAACCGTCCTGCATTCAAATCCGTTTCCATAGATAGCGAGACCTCCCATGCTCGTGATGAAGACTTGACGTCGGGCAATAAAATGCAGCACTCAGTGACAGAAGACAGTCTTACAGAACTGCAGGTAATTCTTGATTGTGAAGAAAATCGTTAATTAACTCTGTAATTGTCCCTGGTCATTTCACAGGCCTTGTAACTACCATGCAAACATGAAATTACATATACTGTAGATTCTAATGTACTAAGTGTGTTTTCATGAACTTTGGATACTAGTATTTCATTTCTGCTGTACAATAAAATGATAGCATTGTGATAAGATACAATTTATAATCTTTGGGTGGATTGTTGTAAAGTAATAGTGTTAGGCTTAATATTAACCCAGTGTGTTGTTATAAGGTACAGTGCTAATATTCAAGAGATTAATTTTGTCATACACAGTGTTAATATTCTTGTTGGTTTTATTTGTGTTTTTTTTTCATGTAAAGTAATAAATAACACTGATAATTAATGTCTTACTACCTTTGTATACTTTTTATGGGTAAGGAAAGAAAATTTAGTTTTTAACATTTGCATATATAATTAACAAATGTTTATGGAAAATATTGTGAAATGCCATAATCCCTCATGCTCTACTGATCATGTTTCTAGTATTTTCAACCAGATTTTTATTTTTCTAGACAAAAGCTGGAACACCAAGTGTTATGTCCAGTGGTTATGGTTCCCAGGCTCTGTCCACGAGCCCTGTGTCCAGTGAAGATTCTGTGTCACTGCACAGTGTGAGTGTGGATGATACACCTGAAAGTCACCCAGGACCTTTCCTGGGTAAGACGCAACCAGAACAGGATGTCAAGAAGGATTGGTGAGTATAAAATATTCTATTCTTACTTTAGTTTGTGCAGCATTTTATTTTTATTTAATACTTGGCTACACACACACACAGATTCACTGAGCATATTAAAAAACCCTCCATATTTACCACCATTAAAACTAAAAAAAAATAGTGTATTTATACAAAACACTGTATTTTATGTGAGCCAAACATTAATAAGTACAAAAATAAAAAGAGCTGTCTTAATTGAACAAAACAGTCCCACCCTAAAGCAACACTCCAGGGTACCAAGATACCTGTACTAAATTATAAAGCAATTTTCTGTTATGTGACTTCTTTGTTTCGTACTGTGTGTGTGTGTGTGTGTGTATTAATGTGTCCTTCTACTTTACTTGCACCTGAGGGTGGTATAACATTGTCAAAAACAACTTACTGCTTAAAAAGTAAACTTATTAAAAAATATAGTGAATTGTGTGATGAAAAACAAGCATTTGCTGTAATCATATAATCAATAACCAGTGGTCAGTTAACAATATCAAAATATTCAAGTTCTTGTAAAAAGTATTAAATTGGTAACTATACAGACCAGTTATTCATGGAGTTATAAATATAACGTTTAGAAATTATTCTGCCAGAAAGCAATATTGTTACATAATTAAAATACTTTAATTGTAAACATATATACATATATATGTATGTGTGTGTGTTTATGAGCATGCTAAATATCGTATTTTTAAGTTGCTTGCTCACAACTTTAACCCTAACTCTACTTATATTACTCTTCTGCTTAGCTTATTGGGAATGCACTAACTTTTTGGTGTATTTTTGTCTTTAACATTTCCACTCATTCATACATCCTGTTTTGGTAATCATGTAGTTAAATGATCAGAACTTACACTTGTTGCACACTTAGTAGCTATGATTTGTCAACAGTCTGACAAAGTAAGAGTTAATAAAGGCTCTGATAACTAAATTAAATAAAAAATGATGATCTATGAATTAGGCAGTCAGGACTCGGCAGGTAAACCAAGAAAATAAAATGTTTGACCAATTTTATTTATTGAAAGTATTGAAGTAGGTTAAATCTGTGGGTGGATGTAAGTACTTCATTGACAAACATTTGCTGTTTTGTAGTTCTCACCAAATTCTATCAACAATTACTGAATCTGCTACTACCATAACAGCTGCACAGCTCAGGTCAGTAGACTCTGGGTCTTTTGAGAGTCAAGGAAATAGTCAGTCAGCCATTGCAAACAACTCACTGTTAGAAACTGAAAACGTTTATCCAATTCAATTTCCTGCTCAAAATTACCATGAAATAAGTAAGGAAAACAGTGTAGGATTGTCCATGTCTGCCACGGATGTTGAAGTAACCTGTGAGCAACAAGAGACAAATTTGAAGAAGTCTCAGGATGAAAATGAAGGACATCTTGAAATAATCAAGGAACAAAAGGACATTAAGAGACTAGAGGAAGGTCTTCAAGAAGAAGAAGAAAGCAATATAGAAGAATCAACTAAAAGAGGCAAAGATGTTCCTGTTTTGAAAGAGGAATTTTCCTGTGAAAAACAGAAGAGTGTTTTGCAAGAAACATTCCCTGCTGGAAATGTTTTAAGTAGCGACAATTCCAGTAATATACAAGGTGGGCTTAGTTGGGATGATACTGGCAGGAACGATTGTCATGAACCTCTAGTTAATGGAGGAAATGTCAGCAGCAGCATGACTTCAAAATCCCAAAATCTTCAAGAATCTACTAAAGATCATAAAAGCAACAGTTTACATACCAAACAGGTATGGGAATAGTATTTATTATAGATCTAGATTAATTGTTTCTTACAGCTAAGCAGTGACTTTAACAATTAAGAAAACTATATATTGGAAAAATGGTTTAAATTAAAAAGGCATATTATATTCAGTGAATGAGAATATATTTTAAAAGGTATGCTTCTGACAGTCAACTGAACTGCTGTAGAGTCTATTTAAAGTTACTAAAGTATGAAGTTTCACTAATTTAAGATTCTTGTAAACTCGGAACATTGTACAAATTTTGTGATCAGCAGAAATATTGTTACAAATGCTTGTGTGTATTTCAGATTGATGAATCTTAAATGTAATCTTATAATCTCAAAAAGTTACTCTGACTAAAACTATATCACCATATTTTCAGTTACATGTTGGCAAAGTTCTAATGAAAATATCCATTTGAGACTTTTTTTTTAAATTTCTGGAATGAGTTTTTTTTCACCCAACCAGCTCAAAATTTCTCTTATTTTTTACCTCATATTAGACTAAAGACACCTCTCAGGTTCAGCGACGATCAAAGAACGCTAAACAGTATGCGGACCATCGTGCATCGTACCCTGTAGCAGCTGCATCAACAAATTATCCTTGTACCTTACTGGATCTTTCTTTTGAATCATCAAGAGACAACAGTGATGGAGCAGACTGGACAGCTTCTAAAAGTAACATCTCAGAAGACTTGGGTATATGACTTTGAAATAATGTCACAGCTTAATTTAAACTTGTTTTTAAGATTATTAAAATTATTTTTGGAGATAAGCCAGAATCGATTCATGTGAAAAGAGAAAATTATTGTTTCAGTATTAGCTCGTTGGTAATTCCTTTACATTTATTTTAAATATCACTAGTTCCTTTGTTTTTACATGGTTAAAAAGTGATTTCTGTCTCATTTATCAGTAACTTTTCTTTGAGAAACGAAAAATTGAAAGGTAAAAAGAACAAGGTTGTTGTGTCAAAGAAGAGATAATAATTTTTAGTGCAGAAACAAGACAAGAATGTAAGTCTTGAAGATTTTATTTTTCAGAAGACAGTGTCAGCAACAGCTCCTATGAAAGCCGGCCCGATCATCTAACCAATAGTGACATCACTTTACCATCTTGGCTGACCATAGGGGAAAGTGTTATGATCAGTCCTTACAATAAGACAGGAGTCCTAGCCTTCTTAGGAACAACAGTATTTGCTCCTGGTGTCTGGGCTGGGGTTGAATTAGACACGCCCACAGGTAAGACGTTAAGAATTATGAAGCCAACAACTTCTTTTTCTTCTTCTTCAAACTTGCATAGCACATTTAGTTCTAGCATGATCTGGTGGTTAGAACACTCAACTCACAATCTCCTACTACCAAACAAGCTCACTATTATAGCCTTGGGGTCATTATAATATTACAGTCAATTCCACTATTTGTTGATAACAAGTAGCCCAAGAGTTGGCAACAGGTAGTATTGACTAGCTGCTTTCCCTCTAGTCTAGTGCTTCTAAATTAGGGACTGCTACAACAGACAGCCATTGAGTAGTTTAGTATAAACGTAAACAAACAAACAAGTACATACATTATTTAGAAAGGATAAGGTTGTAACTTGGACGTTTTTAGGCAACTTCTGTTTCTTACAAAGTATGGCTGAAGAAATGCTAGTACACCGTGATTGTTTCACTATAACAAATTTAGGAATTTTCATTTATTTATTAAAAATATATTATTTTTTGTAACTAATTTTATATAGCTAGAAAATTGTTCTTTGTTTATTATTCAGGTAAAAATGATGGATCGGTTGGTGGAGTTAGATACTTTCAGTGTAAGCCACGTTTTGGTATCTTTGTTCGTCCAGACAAACTGAACCTTGATAAGCGTGGAAGGGCTGTCAGAGCAGCTCGGCTGGCTGGAACGAGTAACCTGAGACGATCAGGCAGTAGAGAAAGTAAGTGTGGAATGTTATTAGTTATGTGTTTCTTTGTTTTATTACAAAATGTTATTACAATATTTTTAATACTTAACAGGAAAAGAAGAAACAAACAATCTGTACTTTGGTTTGAAGTACAGTAAAAATCCTGCAACATATATACCCCTTTAGGTTATTTGAATGGTTTCCATACTAATTCATCTCAAACTATTACTTACTCAGTCAAAGTTCACACTGACTTAATAATTTTTAAATGCTTGAAGTTTTCAGTTGGTGATAATTGAACTTATAAGTTTGTTCAGTGTTCAAATGGTATGTGCATAAGTTTAACATTGTATTATTTTAATAACATTTCAGTTGTAAGCTCTTCCTTTCTCATGAATTTTTATTTTCATACTGCATATTTTTGTGTATGGTTAAAAGTGTTGCTAAACTGCAAATACTTGATATATTACATGCATATTTTTGGATATTGGTGCTGCTACCATGGAAACTCCAGCACTGAGCATATTATAAAGTACGTCATATTTTAATTAACATTATCAGAACAGTTATGGTGACAGGCAAAAAGTGCTGTTTCAATGTAAAGCATTCTGTGGTAATGCAGAACAAAAGGCTGCTAAGTCCATTCAGCCACAAATATATACTGGTAATTAATGAAATTATTTCAGTGTTAAATGCTATTACTGCACATGTTAAAAGCCACAAGTCTTATCACAGAACTTTCAGTACAATATTCAGTTGTTTTCTAGTGTTATAGTCATGTTCACTATTGTCAGTATGCATTACCAGTCATTTAGTGTTTGGTATTGTAGTTGTGTTCAACAGTGTCACTGTTAATTACTAGTCATTTAGTGTTTGGTATTGTAGTTGTGTTCAACAGTGTCACAGTTAATTACCAGTCATTTAGTGTTTGGTATTGTAGTTGTGTTCAACAGTGTCACTGTTAATTACCAGTCATTTAATGTTTGGTATTGTAGTTGTGTTCAACAGTGTCACTGTTAATTACTAGTCATTTAATGTTTGGTATTGTAGTTGTGTTTGAATGTCTCACAATATTCTACAGAATTTGAAGTACTTGACGAATCATAAACATTTATTTCTCCTGTTATGTGACATAACATTATTACTTGTTACTATTCTTTACAGTATGCCTATTATCAATAAATACTGTAAAATTATTTTTCATTATTACTATTCATAGCTGTTCTTAATTATTCCAAATAAAGTACTTGGATATAAGATTTCTTTACCTTCCTCAGGTTTTTCATCTTCCACCAGTCTTCATCGCAGTCGGAGTCGAGGTGAAGGATTTTATGGTGGAGTTGGTTCTGGTTCCAGTACTAACTTGTACAGGCCTCGAAGTAGGGGAGAAGGTCTTGGGAAAACTGTAATTGATCCCACAGAAAATGAAAGGTTGAGACAATCTCGCAGTAGGGTTGAAGGTCTTACAGAAACTGCATCAAACAGTCAAACTCTCAATATTAGAGGACAAAAGTATTAAATCCAAAACATTTCATTATGTGTAAAATGATAAGAAAAGAAGTAACTTTTATCACCAAGCTGTGTAGTTTGTCTTCTACATTTTCAGTTTTCTGTCTCACCTGTTATTATTATTACATTTATTATGTAATAATTTGTGTTGGTTTTAATTATCTCCATTAGTATTCATGGAGTTGCATGTGATGCATGTTATCTCATAAAACAGGTACAGGTTTTTGAAATCTTGGAAAGTCATGATAGACGGCCTAACAGTTTCAATATTATACATCCTTTAAGAAATGTTGATTTTTAAGTCATGACTCTACAAACGTTCTGGAATTCGTTTCAATAAATAAAAAATAAACTTTTTTGAAATAATCAACTTAACTGCAGTAGATAAACAAAAAAGGTTGCTTATCAGAATTGGGTTTGTTTGTATTGTGTGCTGGCCATTGTGAGCATGTAATCAGAATTGGGTTGCTTTGTATTATGGGTTGGCCATTCCAAATATGATGTCTTAATGCTGAAGTTTTCTTTGGTAAGCACGGTTAGTAAATAAATGACAGGGAAGTTGCCAATTTAATCAAGCGCAGCAGGATTTGAGAGTCGTGCAAAGCTGAATACCAGTCCTTGTAAAAGTCCTGGAGTTTTCTTTAGTGAAATCTGTACAAAATTCAAGTTGTCAAGAGACATTGAGGTTTGCCATTCATGCTAAAGGTTGAACACAGTGAAACACTAGACAGAACACTAGACCATGCTGCTTACATTGTATGATCACAGGTTATTTGCTCGTTTACCAATGTTCATGGAGATACTAAAGGCATGAGTTTTATCATATTTTTAGCTAGAATACAATCTATTTATGTGTATTTGAAAAACAAAGATAGTATTTTTTTTTAAAATTTGTTTCTTCTTTTAGTCACAGATCTTAATGTCTTGAACTATTCAGCTGCACTTCTTTTCTTGAATAACCTTTGACCCTTTGTTACATTTACAGTAAATATTTTAAGTAAGTAATAGGGGTGGAAGTTAGCTTGTTAGTTTATGCATTTAATGATTTTAGTTGAGACTTAAATCAGTTCGACTGTGTTGAAGATGTCTTAAGTACGTTGTGGTGAATTATGGAGCAGTTTGCTTTATTTTGACTATAACTGTCATTTACACCTTTCATAATCCTTCCTATTGAGGAACAGAGGAAGTTCGTACAAAGGATAGATGAAGAAAAGTATATGTTAGGTTGTCTTATAAGGTTTACTTGTGAACAGCAGATATTGTACTAAATTATTTACAGCATTATTATTTAATTTAAATACTACCTTGGATTTAAATGGAAAATCAAAATTACATATGGGGGTTGGTTCCATGTAACGAGTACAGCAGATGGCCCACTGTGGCTTTGCTCTAAAACAAACAAACCCCACGATGTCAGTGGTAAGTTAATGGACCTTCACCTCGAAAACCTGGAGTTTGATTCCACACAGTGGATACATCAAATAGCTTTGTAATGAAACATCCAATACCAGATATTCTATGTTTTAAGAAAGGTAGTACTAGCATTGAATCTACAGTGGACTTGTCTGTCTGATAGTTGGAAGTGTTGTCACTGGTCAAGAGGTGTTTTGTTTTTCAGTCGAGCTCCATATTTTCTTAAATCCTAACCTAAACAGAGACTTCAGTAGTGACTTCACTGCAGGTTTTATACACTAATTTCATATCTTAAATGTGGTTTTCAGACACCTCTGATTTCAAATTTTAGTTCATTGATGAACTTCCATTATAGTTTTCCAAATTATTTCAAACTAGTGCAGACAAAAAAAGAGTGGGAAATCAAAGCTCTATTAATGTAGAAAAAACGCTGTTAACACTAAAAGTTAAGGAAGTAGTTTCATAGCTTATTTTTTATACTTTCGTTATTTTGATTTAATATGTATAGAAATAATATAATATAATTTTATTTTTTAAGTAGAAATAATGTGATCAAATTTTTAAAGATAATTTGAGAGTTGACAATGGATGCAATTTTTTAATTTGATGTGGATGTGGCAAAACTCTACACAGCTCGGGGAGTTGGTTGTAGAAACGAAAGTTTTGATGACATGTTTGTTGGTGATAACGGGAATTGTGAATGTTTTTAATTAGTGTAATGTGAGTGAATAATTTAATCCATTACCATATTAGACGTAACAAAACTTTTATTATATAGAATTCAAAATAACCACTCTAATAACATTGGATGTAGATATTATTGGTTTATCAATTTATTTGTGTAGATGTTTTTAATTTTGGAAAAAAAAAAAGTTATTTTTTTGTAATTCTGTTTTTGGGCTATAAATGTTATAGGTATTCTTGTTGGTAAGTTGTATTGGGTATTAATTTATAACGAGGACATTCTTGTATGTACATATTACATAATCTTGTTACTTGCGCACTTAAATGTGTTCTGTTCCTTTAAAAGTAAGATATTTTAACGTTAGCCCTAAGCTCGCTTATCACGTATTTTATAGATACTATAGTGTAATTTGCTTTGCTTTTCTCCCTGTATATATATATATATATATATATATTTGTGTGTTCTAGAAAGAGAGCTCGGAGAACGTCTAAGTTAAGACTGCATATGCCTCTAGTGGCCGTATTCGTTATTATCTATAGCTATAACGTTGGATTTAGTAAATCGTGTACTTGTTCATTCACTTGTTTATAAATGCGGTTGTTGCCATAGAAGAACACGAATGTGTTCTCATAGTGAGATATTTCTTTATTGTTTGGTTAGTGAATTCTGCTACCCCAGTCAAGAGACAGTAAATATATTTTTCTTTTTTTAAATGGGGTAGATTGTCCTTTAGCATTCCGTCTTGTTCATTCGTCCAAATTATAATTAATCCAACTATAAGAAAATATATCCAGTAAGTCCAGTTTTCGAACTCTGTCAGTGTTCTCTTGCCCAGGAAATGAGTTATTTTTTATTTTCCAAAGGCTCACTTACCTTGGTTGGCATTTATCAAGCGTTCATTTATTTTGGATATTGAATATTATTTACCCAATATATATAAATGAAAATTCGATTTGTTTTGTTTCGCCATTCACTATTATCCGAGTCATGTGTAACTTTACGGACGTTAATTTCTTTAACTGCACGTCAGTAATTTAAACAATGATGCTCAACAATAACCACAGTTAAACTAACCCCACTTTTTCGTATTATTCGATATAAATGAATAGTCGAGAAACATTGGGTGTACTCATAGCTCTATTCCTGATTCTGTATTTCTCTGATTTTACTGTAGAACGAAGAACAATAAAGATAAAGCTCTATTTCAGCTCGCCATCTTTTTGCCTCGTTGTGTATTGTGAAATCTCTGATTCACTTAATTTTGTTTCATAGAAAAAACTCGACAATGAATGTTACGACTCGACTCGTAACACGAGGGTCGAGGGTTCGAATCCCTGTCACACCAAACATGTTGACCCTTTCAGCCGTGGTGGCGTTATAACGTGACGGTCAGTTTCACTATTCGTTGGTAAGACTAGCTTCCTTCTCTCTAGTCTTACACTGCTAAATTAGGGACGGCTAGCGCATATAGCCCTGGTGTAGCTTTGCGCGAAATTCAAAACAACAACCATTGTTGTTTCTCTTTCTCTCTTAAGAATGAGGATAATAATTCGGTAACAGATACTCATGAATTTTGTATTTTTTTTGGGGGAGTGTAGAAGATGAACGGTTTTGCTGATATAAAAGTTTTAAAAAATCAACGCTCTCCGAGCCTTAGTTGTCACAACAAAAGATTAGAATATTTTGTTTTAAACCATATTGGTTCGTATGACTTTACTCTGAATAAAGAATATCTATTAAAGTTTTCTTCCTTTTTTTATATTTAAGTAAATATATTATGTTGGGTGCTTATAGAAATGACATTAAAGTGGTTTACAAGCACTATATGAAACATATCTAATCCACGGCCTTATCCTGCTGTCGCCTACTGGTGGTTCAGTGGTAATTCTGAGAGCTTATAACCCTAAAAACAGGTTTTGATCTTCGTGGTGGTCACAGCATAAATAGGCTATTTTGTGAAGCTTAGCACTTAATTAGCAACAATTAAAATGTATGATTCGACAGCTAAAACAAGGAAATTTCTACCACTCGGAATAAAAATAAAGTTAAAGATGGTCTAGATTTGGAAAGTAGCCTTCTATATTTAAGAATTTCTAATGGCAATTCTTCCTTTTTAAGACCTTATGTTAACTTGGCAAATATAAAGAAATTGAAGAAGGACGGAATTTTTACAACAAAGAGTAAATATCACAAGCTTGGTGAAAGGAGTTTTGTTTAGTGAAACATACGGCCAGTAGTATGAAAAATAAAATTTTTAATGAAATTTTTGAAAAATACGTTGGTAGAAAAATAATTTTAAGTGTTCTAAAAAAGTAATATTTTAAAGCAAAATTTGTTAAAACTTTTAATCAATTTATTGTTGAGACAAAAATTGTGAATGAAACGTTACGAATTTATTAAAAAATATCAGGTTTCAAATGGTGAAAAAAAATACGTTTTTCTTATTAAGAATGAAAACGAAGTTAGAGATGGACTAACCGGTTTACGTATTCCGAATGCCTCGTGTGTGTTTTCTTATAGTAAAGCCATATCGTGCTATCTGCTGTGTCCACCGTGGGGAATCGAAACCCCTGATTTTTGCGAAGACACCACTATTCAAGAAGAGAAGGGGACATTTCGATATTAATATTTTGTATTAACTTTCTTTTCTTGAGAAATATGATTAAAGCGTAGAAAGCCTGAATTTTCATAACAATATTACCAGTTTTGGAGAACAAAATTCAACTTTAAAAACATACATACATCTTGAGTAATTTTGAAGCCCAATAATATAAATATAAATTATTTTGGGACGTTTTGTAAGTATACCAAGGATAGTTTTAAAGGGGAAAATTGTGAAATTCTCTGAGAAGGTGTAATATATTGAGGCAAAACAAGTTCGTGGGGAATCAGTTTTTTCTGTGTAGGTCAACGGACTTAAAAATGTGTTGTGTGTACTTAAACTTTGTGCTTAATTCTAAACAAACAAAACGATGTTAAGTTTACGTCATAATATGCATAATTTTGTTTATAAAATGTTAAGGGAAAGTATATGTCCTCCATTTCCCCATCTTGTGGGCGAACATGATTTCAAGAGTAACATACCTAATTCCTGTTATGTTTTGTTCCCAACTGATTTACAGTTGGTGTGACAAGGGAAATGCATTTCATAAATCATACTGTATGTATTACAAAGTACTAAACTATGTGTTTAAAAATCCGGTATAAGGTATGATCTAATAGATATTGAAAAGTCTGACATGAGGTGTCATTTTTGGACGTTGAAAAGACCACTATAAGATGTGATCTAATGGATGTTGAAAAGTCTGGCATGAGGTGTGACTTGTGGACGTTGAAAAGACCAGTATAAGGTGTGATCTAATGGATATTGCAAAGTAATCTTGTGGACAGTGAAGCAACTTCATCTTCAGAACCAACTAATGCTATAGTTCAGGTCTTCTTATCTTGATGGACGAAAATAATGGAATGAATGCCAGGGTAAATTGATGTTATTAATTATACAATACATTCAAGAACAAAGAAAGTCGTTAGTTGTTCTAGTTGTAGTCTGATAAATATTTAAGTCATAAAAATTTACTGTTGTTTTCTTAGCTGGGTTCAGTGAGTTGTTGTGGACACTTAGTATTGGAAAAGGTTGAGTAGCACTGGCTTGGTTCTTCACTTGTGTGTCGTGAAAATAGCACAATGGAATCTGGACAAACGTGGCATAATGAGTTGGTTGGTTTGGTGTTAGACTATCTGCGCCAAATATTCCGTGAGAAGTTAAAATTAAAGTAAAATTATTAAAGTTCATAACTAGGGAAGTGCGGAAAGCCCCAGTGGAGAGCCGAAGTCCTTGATGATGAATGGAGTACAACATCTTCAAGACTGAGGTATTTAAGGGTTGTACAGAAAAGTGGGATGATGAAATCTGGAAAAAGTGCTTAGAAACACGGAATAGTTGACCTGAGAATTTCTAATAACCGTGGAATGACTGGATCTGAAGACGTTTTAAAAAACTTGGCATATATCATAGCTGTATGTTGCATATAAAGATGTCATATAACATGACTGGATCTAGAGATGTTACAAAGAAGTGACATATAGCATGACTGAATCTAGAGATGTTACCAAGAAAAGTGTCATATGGAATGATTGATCTGGAGATGTTACAAAGAAAAGCGGCATCATTTGTGGTGTTCTCGCAGCTTGCTGTTGAGCTTGTTTATGGCGCTGCGTATTCAGCACAGAAGATTAGACAAAATGCTCTACAAGTATAGATGAGAAAAGAAACCTAAAACCACGTCACTTCCGATAATATCTTGTTAATTTTATCACACAGTTACTCCAGAATCACGCAATATTATAAAACGTCCATTAAAGTTGCAGTGGAGAGAGCACAATGTCGTCATAGCCAAGCAGGACAGAAGCGTTTTCCCATTTCAATTGTTCTTAATTCACCTAAATGTTACACAAATCACCCATCTAGAGCAGCTCTACAGGTAATAGCAAGGCTGAGGCCGTTTGTCGTGACCATATAATATCCTTTAAAAGCACATGGCTGCTAATAAACAAGTGTCACGAGACGAGGGCAATATAATAAGCATGAAGCATGTGACTTTCCTAACGAGATACTTTGGAAGCTGAGCCATTTTAAATAACGTAATAAAACCTTTGGCACGTTTTACTTCGCGCTATAATCTTGTCTCCCCTGGTGAGATAAATTTTGACAAGCCATAAAACGGATACGTGTTTAACTCAGGGGCATTACTTGTTATCGAAGCAGGCGAAGTGTTACGCCTGGAAGTTTCGAGAAGAATGGGCTGGGAACTCTGCCTGAATATTTTAGACTTTTTTTATACAGTGCTTGTTTATTTTCAATTTCGCGCAAAAGCTGCTCGTGGGTTATCTGCGCTAGCCGTCCGCAATTTAGGTAAGACTAGAGGAAAAGCAACTTGACGACATCATCCACCGCCAACTCGTTGGCTGCTCTTTTACTAACGAATAGTGGAATTGGCCACACATTATAACGCCTCCAATCTCGACAACATTCTGAAGATGGTTACATATTAACAGTTGAAAACGTAATTTTAAACAGTAAATGTATGTAAATGTCAGATTAGTCTGAAGGCATAAAAAATATAGATAACCTATATCCATAAACGCAACAGTAGCTCCTTACTATGGCCCGGCATGGCCTAGCGCGTAAGGCGTGCGACTCGTAATCCGAGGGTCGCGGGTTCGCGCCCGCATCGCGCGAAACATGCTCGCCCTCCCAGCCGTGCGGGTGTATAATGTGACGGTCAATCCCACTATTCGTTGGTAAAGAGTAGCCCAAGAGTTGGCGGTGGGTGGTGATGACCAGCTGCCTTCCCTCTAGTCTTACACTGCTAAGTTAGGGACGGCTAGCACAGATAGCCCTCGAGTAGCTTTGTGCGAAATTTCCAAACAAACAAAAAAGCTTCTTACTGTAAACCAGTAAAGAAAGTTTTGTTAAAAATTATTACCATTCTTATAATATACTGACGCTAAAACTATGAACCATTGTAGCTTAAAGTCAGAAATATCTAGTTCAGATGTATCGTGGGTCATTGAAACTTAAAGGGTTCAATTGGTAGGATCTTTATTATTGTATTATACTTGTCTTTACGAAGAATGGTTAGAAGTGAAAAGAAAGTGAGCGTCTTTTTGCAAACAAAGGGTGAGAAAACTTTTCATTTAGAGACAAAAACTGACTTTAAGTAATCTCTCGATGGGTTAATGGTAAGTTTGTAGGCTTACAACGCCAAAATTCAGCGTGTGATTCTCCATGATGGATAAAACGCATATAGCCCACTGTGTAGCTTTGGAATAAGTAAACACTAATTGTGAACCACAAGATGTAATTATTAGTTGCAAACTTTCTTTGTTAACCTGAAGATCACTTAAGAAGATCAAAACGTTGTTCTCTACTTTATAATAGTTTTAATATCCATAACAGCCGTCTTGAGATACAGATATAATTATTACTAAAGTAAGCCCTCTAGCGGCTCAACGGCTTATAATGATAAAAATTGGGTTTTAATATCCATGGTATGTACAGCATTGTGTAACTTTATGGTTAAAAACAAACAGATAAATACTAAAGCAAACACGTTTTAAAATTCTCTAACTGAATAGAACAATAAATACGTGCGAAATAAATTCGAATTTATCATTTGAAATTAATATCCAAAGAAATGTTTTCATAATTTACAAACTATAAAACACTACGAGCGTGTGTGTTTTTAGTTACACACAAAGCTGCATAATGGATTGATTATCCATGCTCCCATCAGGTATGTCAAAAATTTATCATTTAGTAAATACAACGAAACAATGAGAATATGGTACGCGAAGCCATGATACGATTTACGTATATTCGTGAAATTTGGCAAACTTTCAGTAAACTTTGTAAATTTTTTATATAGAAAAAATCTAGCATTTCATTGAAATGTTTTTGCTAAAAAATGAATGATTCAATACTGGAAGATGATTATTAAATATTATATGTTGTCTTCATTACTTTTATCAAAATTTCACGTGTAAACAACAAATTAACAGTTATAAATAAATAAATATTAAATTTTGTTATTTTACTTCTCTTGCTAGCTACTATTTAGTTGATAAGACATTGACTTAAATAAGACAATGTTAGTAATATAGATAATAAATTACAAACAAGACTGTGTAACAAACCGTTGGTAAAATGTTTGTATTTAGTTACGTATCACATCAACTACTACGATGAAATACGCTCTCTATTATTCTGCGTTTTAAGTCTCCGAACGTACGGTTGAGCCACTGGGAGGGTTATAGAAGAGTGTGGTATAAAGAATTTGAACGAATAAATAGCTGGAAGATGGCACATCGTATAAAGAAATGATTAAATATTTTTACTTTTTCTCTCTTTCTCTCTCTCTTTTTTTTTTTTTTTTTACAAAGCTCCATCAATGATATTAAAACTCGGCGATTACTTATAAGTTACACAGCAGTAAGCCTGAGGGCTTATAAAAGTAAAAATCGCGGTTAGATACCAGCGGTGGCCACAACATCGGGTATCTTTGCACTTAACAAAACAACAAAGACATTGAAATGATGTGTAAATTATAGCGGTTTGCCATGAAATGAATCAATTTAAACAATGTACGATAGAAGGGGACTCACAGAGATCCCATCAAAACACAATAATCTGGATCTTATGCTACATCGATAATAAAAATAAAGCAAAGGCGTTGAAGTCTGAGTAGCTTGTAACAGATTATGACGAAAACTTACCGAAATTTTCTACAAATTCGGTTGCCCGATTCACCAAATTTCCCAACATTTCGTTGATACGTTACCTATATTTTTAAGATTAAAAACAAGAACAACAGCGAACTGTTAAAACGCTGTTGCTGACGTGCTGAGAAGTATTAAATTAGCACTGTGCTTTTTCCAAAAACCTATATCAGGGACAATGGAGAGAAACAGCTGTAATATTAACCTATAATTTCCAAATAAAACTGTACTACAATATCAATGTTACCACTTTCCTTTCTTTTTAACTCTTAAAACACTCCTAGATATACTCTACAATGTATTCTATCCCTTTAGGGTACATAAATAGGCCTGTAAATAAAATTCGATAGACCAGGTCTACAGTTACTATGTAAAATCATCACAAACATGTTTACGTGGTCGTGCCGTCTAGTAATCAAAATATGAAGTAACATTGTAAAAATAACATCAGCTGTATTCCGTTGACTTGTAAATGGAATTCAGAACAACAATTATAGTAAGTAATATTAGGCGGACTGCAACATATTAAAGTCTGCGGAAATAAAACTCAGTAGCAAATTCCGTCCACATACCCAAGGCAACAAACAATATCCAACACAATCTGGAAGTATCTCTGTCGAGAAACGCCACACAACTCACGTGTTTATGTCCGTTCAAACCTTGCGTACACCTTGCATATAGAGATTGAAACAGACATTCGTATTATTTTATACGAAACATACCAGTGAGGTCGCTGGTCACAGTACCTATGGATTTCTCTGTGATCGCACTTTTGATTTTTGTCTGTTTGTTACTCAATTTCACGATGCCTATCTGCGTTAGCTGTCTTCAACTTTGAAGCAAACAATTGAAGGGAAAGCAACTAGTCAACAACATCTATCACCAACTCTTAGGTTAGTCCTTACCAATAAATAGTGGGATTAGCCGTAACATTAAAACGCTCCAATGATCGATATGGCACATTAAAAAAAACTGTTTCAATCCCAAACTCGCATATTGAGAACTTTTAAAATGGGCACTGGGAAATTGTCGTCTTCGTACAGTGGATGGATTATAAAAACAGTGCAAGGAGAAGTGGTGTGTTTTGAACACGGGAGCCTTTTGCGCGGTGGTGAGACAAAGTGTTCAGTAGGACAGTGAGGCTCCATAATCATTTTATTATAATGTACACAAGCTTAAGTTGTTGCAGGTATCAATATATGTTGTTGCATTTTATAGTAACAACAACAAAACTAAGAACCTAACTCACTTGACACGTCTGTAAACGCAATATAAAAGTAATGGAAAATGAACTTAAAAATTATCTTTTATTACACTTATATTATCTAGGCCTAAACATTTCAAATTGTGTCACCTCTTGGCTCAAACCCAAGAAACGCTGTTTCAGAAAGAGGATTCGTTTCATTGTGTGACCAAGCAAGAGAAGGAACTGACCATACTGCACTAAATAATATTTACGTATCCCAAATGATCAGGAATGTAATGTATTATAATACGCGAATAATTCAGTAAAACGAATAAACATATACGGGATAAAAACCTACAAAGAAAAGCTTATATTTGTTTTTTTACCCAAAGCATACAGTCTAATACACCCTGAGAATCTTCGAACAGCTTTTCTATCTCTCTTTCGGAAATTTATGAAAAGTTATTCGTAAGCTAGCCGTCCTTAAGTGTGAGATGATACAGTACAATGAAGACAGCCAGTAGCCAGGATCCACTAGCCAACAGTTTGGCTATGTTGTAAGCACAGGTCATATAAAACATCTATAAAAGAATTTTGAAACTAATTTATTAAATGTATTTTTTTCGAGAGTACTTCAGCGTGTACTTTAAATTAATTGTTTTTATTCGCGGCATAACGGCTCATAGAATGGTTCTATTTTTTGAGTATTTTTTATCAGGTACAAATTTTTAGTTCTTAGCTTTATTTCTTGACCGATTTGAGATTGAAGGAGATTCCCTTTTGTTTTCAATTTATTTTTTGCACCTTTACTTCTTTATTGCACCTTTATTAGGGCTATTTCTTTGGGATGCTGGCCTGGCATGGCAGGTGGTTAGGGCGCTCAACTCGTAATTTGAGGGTCGCGGGTTCGAATCCCCGTCGCACCAAACATGCTCGCCCTTTCAGCCGTGGGGGCGTTATAATGTGACGTCAATCCCATTATTCCTCGGTAAAAAAGTAGCCCAAGAGTTGGCAGTGAGTGGTGATAACTAGCTACCTTTCCTCTAGTTTTACACTGCAAAATTAGGGACGACTAGCGCAGATAGTCCTCATGCAGCTTTTCGCGAAATTGAAACACAAGCAAACTTATTAGTAAGATTTTTTTGTGCTGTCAAACACGAAATTACTCAATGGGTCATATGTAATCTACCTCTTGTGAATGTGGAAATCCAAATTTTATTTCGCGTTATAAGCAACCACTAAGATTTGTCAACTCGTTGCACATCACTTCGTTATGAATTCTACATTATTTACTTCTAGTGCGTATTTTAAGGCTGACTTCTCTCCTACTGTGTGTTTTGTATCGATTACCATACTTGACAGAAACAGCAGTTGGTTTAGAATAGTACAAAGATGTAAAGGCGTTTGTGTAAGGCCAATGAAACTATTAATTGAAACTGTTTCTGTGTGTTTTCATGCTCAAGTGTAGGACTGCTCTTTACATTAGTTTGAATATAATTTATTGGTGGAATGAAATATTTATATATCTAGGACTCGTGCGACAGAAACACTGACATTCAGATGGTTGATTATATTCAGGTAGCATTTAGGCCTACGCCACACACCCATACACAGCAGATCGTTAGTTACGAAATCTAGAGGGAGTTTATTGAATAAACAAATTACTCGAGTTTGTAAGAGCGGAAAGAAATTCAGTTGAAAATGAAAGACACGTGTTTTACATTATTTGGGCATGCATCCTGATAACAAGTGACGTCAATGTTTAGGCCTAATGACATTACGGTTCCAAGGCTACTCTTTATTCAGTAAAGTCGTGACTTGCAAATTGTTCAATTTTAATTATACCTAACAGTTGATGAAATAAGTTTTAATGCAAATATTATAATAAACAAATACCAGTCATTGATGATGGAATAGCAACTGTAGTGGAGACGCTGAAAATTTATGACCAAAATGAAAACCTCTGTTGCGTGGCGTGTTTCGTGCATGCGCAATATCCCTATTACTAATAGTTGTATGTGAGCCATTAATTCAAATAACTTGACTTTTTAAACAATATTTAAATAATACTGAAAAATACGCCTTTTTGGTTTACTTTTCTCCCGTCAGGTGTTTGTGAGGTAAAAAGACTGCATCTTTCGAGAAAATGCATGTTAATACGTACTTGATTAACATAGATACATCTCTACTTTCTTATGGATTCAAATAAATAAGATATTATTAATTCATTTCATTATACGTATATTTTGCTTTCAAATATATTTTTTACGTTTTTCCATTTTCAATTACATTATGTTATTCATATTTCTAAAGTTAGAGAAATGATTAATGCTTATTTATAGGGGTTTAGTTCAATGAATATGAATTAGTTTGGAAATTCTTCCAAATGATTCAATGAATATGAATTAGTTTGGAAATTCTTCCTTTCGTTTTGAATAGGATTGGTTGTAATTAAATGTATATGAATATTCTAAGCTGAAATATACGAATGCCCAAATGTTTTATCGTAGATCAGCCAGTCGGTACAAAAAACAACAACAAACGTAATATTAATGGTAAACCTAGAAATAATAAATATTATCCACCATTGAAAATTCCCTTTTGATGAGATTATTTTAGAATGTGATAATAAGAATTAACACTATTTATTTTACAACGCCCTCTTCTGAAAGTAACTAATAGCGTTTTTTTCTTTTACATTTGTCTTTGTTATTAAATCGTTGATTTTCTAAACTTTTTCTCTCTTGCTAGATTTTAATTTTTCTGTTTCAGCTCATTTAAGTTTATTCTCTGGGTGAAATCAAGCCACTGCGTAGGATTAGTTCGTTAAGAGACGTACAATTACAGGCCTACTCGATGCTTTAGTAAAAATAGTGATAAGGCGTAAGCGTGGCTTTACCAGTTCACTTGTTATTACCCGATTGAACAAGCATGTCTGAAAAACATCAACGGAAAGTCATATAAAGAATGATTATATATTCCACTATTCGTGTAAATCTCGTTAACTGCATTTGCAACTGTTCTAGTAAGGCAGCACCAGGTGGCTTTTAAAAAAATAGTAAAACGCTTCAGTTTTAACTCTAAAATCATTGACAGCATTTTCTGATGAGAAAATAGGTTTCTTTGAGGAAAAAAAATCCATTTAATAATTATTTAAAAGATCTCGTTATTGTGCATTATAAACCCTGATGGATGTAAAGCAATTGTTTTTTGTTCCTTCAAATAACCTTAAATTTTAGTTAAAGGTTTATTATTCGAGCTCTTTGGAAAAACAAAAACACAAAGCATTACTATGTGATATCAACCTCTCAGTAAATAAATGAAAAATAGGGTGTTGCTGATGAGGGTTTGAAAGTTCTGTCGACTTAAGTACCAGAGGTAAAGTTATTATATGTGTGCCTGTTTTTAATTTTATTTTCTGTGCCACTACTTTACGTAACAGACGTAATGTGCTCCCTTCTTTATTGATTCAAAGGCAAAGTTATTATATATGTGCCTGTTTTTAATTTTATTTTCTGTGCCACTACTTTACGTAACAGACGTAATGTGCTCCCATCTTTATTGATTGCTGAGTTTATTCAGTAAATAATGTCATTAGCTTTCAAAGTTCTAACAGTCATGCAGAAGTGAAATAGATTGTTAATCTATAATAATGTGGTGCTCTGCTCGATGAATTTACACAGTACACGAACTTAGTGTTGTTGATTCGAAAATAATGCTTGTTTTATAAATTTCGCGCAAGGCTACAAGAGGGCTAGCTGCGCTAGCCGTCCCTAATTTAGCAGTGTAAGACTAAAGAGATCACAGCTAGTCATCACTACCCACCCTATACCTCTTGGGCTACTTTTTTACCAACGAATAGTGGGATTGACCCTCACGTTATAATGCCCCCTACGGATGCAAAGGCGAGCATGTTTGCTGTAACGGGGATTTGAACATGCGACCCTCAGATAACGAGTCAAGCGTCCTAATCACCTGGTCGATTCGCAACTAAAACTTTGGGTTTTAAAGGACAGCGAACACTCATAATTCGTAGATATTTTTTTGTATTATACAGAAAATAGAAGGCTAGAAGATAAATTCTTGCTTAAACCTATTTATATTTATTTTTAGTCTACCTTAAGATCAATCGATCTACATCATAACAGTAGAAACAAACAAATGAACATTTCTGTTGTAAACTGTTTCCTGTTGAACTACTATTTCGATTAATTTGAATTTTGTGAAAAATTTTGTCGTTAATTTGGCAATGAAAATCTACAGAGAAGAAAGCTAGTCATCATCACTCACCGCCACCTTTTGGGCTACTCTTTTACCAATCAGTAGTGAGATTGATTATTATATTATGACCCCTCAGAGCTGAAAGGAGATTCGTACCTGTGACTTTAAGATTGCGAGGCAAACGTCCTAACCACCTGACCATACCCCACAGATGGTGGTTATTGTTTGTTATTAAGCAGAAAGGTACCAGAAAGTACCATCTACGATCTGCTCACCACGGTTATCGAAACCCCGTTTCTAACAGTACAAATCTGTACATATATCGTTGTGCCACTGTGGGCGGAGGGTCGATTTGATTTAATACGATGCAAAGGTTCGTAACGAAATATTTGTATTCAAAAAATCAAATTAACAAATACATCAAATTAAAAACTGAAATTAAACTAAGCATTTGTATTTAAAAAGCCAAATTAAATAACAAACAATATATATATAAGTGAATTCCCAAAATTAATGTCCGAAAATTTAATACAGAAAGTGTATCATAATTTCTGTCTTTGTAGAAGGCTTTAATGACTAAAATATGTTAGTAGGATGTGTATAAAAATGTTTAGACAAATAAAGCAAACTAACCCAACATCACTTTTTCAGATCATTAATCAAATAAACCCTTATGAAGATGGGTGTGTCTGAGGAGAACATTAGGCATATAATGCTTTATGAGTTTAGAAAAGGCAATAGAGGAGAAGAAACTACACGAAACATTTAAGGTGTTTATCGTGCGAAGTTTATCAATTAAAGAAAATATCGAAGGTGGTTTCAGAAGTTCAAATCAAATGATTACAGCTTAAGCGATGCGCAACGTTCAGGTCGTCCTGTTGAGTTGAATATATGAATTGCTGCTGGCTGTACTTGACGAAGATTGTGCTGTAACAGTTGAAAAACTAGCACAGAAGGTTAATAAGGTTAATTCAACCCATTCAACAGTTCACCGTCATCTGCAAAGGTGTCAAAACATGCTCGCCCATTCAACCGTGGGGGCGTAATAATGTTACAGTCAATCCCACTATTCGTTGGTAAAAGAGTAGCCCAAGAGGTGGCTATGGTGATGATGACTAGTTGCCTTCCTTCTAGTCTTACACTGCTAAATTAGGGAAGGCTAGCGCAGATAGTCCTCGAGTAGCTTTGCGCGAAGTTCAGAAACAAAAACAAACAAACAAACTTGGCGCAATTTCTCCTTATAGCCCTCCATGATCATTTGACAGTATTCAACTGGTATTTTCTTCCATTCTTCTTTACAGAAGGCCTCCAACTCTTGCAAGTTTTTTGGATGACGCTGATGAACCCTGGTCTTCACTTCAACTCATACCAAACGTTTTCAATTGGGTTGAGATCGGGTGACTGTGTTGGCTACTCCAGAACGCTTATATAGTTTTTATGCAACCAGGATTACACATATTTCGATGTGTGCTTAAGGTCATTGTCGTGCTGGAAGATCCAACGACGCCCAAGCCGCAAGTTCCGACTATCATTCTTGATATAAGTGCCTAATATATCAACGTACTTTTCTCTTTTCATGATTCTGTTAACGCGGTGAAGTCTGTCTACACCAGAAGAGCTGAAGGAACCCCATAGCATGATCGAGCTACCTTCGTGTTTAACTGTAGGGACGGTGTTCTTTGGAAGATTTCGTTCCCCCTTCTTACGGAAACTATAGTGAACATCATTGTGGCCAAAATGCTCGATGTTAGTCTCGTCTGACCAAAGAATACTCTTCCAATAGGTAAAGGGTTTATCTACATGCTTTCTTGCATACCTCAATCGTGCTTCTAAATGAACAGGCTTTAAATATGGAGTTCTACGAGGACGGCATGCTTTGAACAAAGAAGAGCGTAACATGTTCGTTACTGTGGAGGTGCTTACTTCAACCCCAGTTTCCCTTATCAGTTTCTGTATGTCATTACGTGTTAAACGAGGGTTCCTACTAACTTCTCTGAGAACCTTCCTCTTGGTTCTCCCTGGAATTTTGGTGGGGCGTCCGGAACGAGGGAGGTTAGCAGTTAATCCTGTAAGCTCAAACTTGGCAATTATGCTTTGAACAGTATATTTCGGCACATTAAGTTGTGTAGCAACACCTGAAAGAAACACACAAGACTTGTATTTTACAATAATTCGGTTTTTTAAATCACTGGACAGTTGTTTCCTGTTCGCCATGATGACCAAGCAGATAATGACGGAGACAGTGCTAAATTGCTGGAAGTACATTTTCTGCTGGCTAAATTCCAATAATTATGAACCCAGTGTCTAGTTATGAAATGATATAATGTAGTTTATTCGCCAAACTAAACAAAAATTTTACGGGAATATCAGTTTTTTATCACGTTCTGAACTGTACGAACACTTTCTGCTTCTCCTATTTTTGGTTATTTGTTTATAAACAGTTTATTTGTCATTTAATTTACATAAACATTTATGTAGATGTATGTTAGTATAATATTTGTAATATACTATACTTCTATTAGCCTAATCGTGATACTTTTTAAATTATGAGCAAAAAACCACCTGGGACGCAGGGGTACGAACACTTTCTGTCGTAACTCTGGCTGCAATGTCGGCGAGCTCGTTCCCGTGGATACCAACGTGACCCAGTATCCAGCAAAACTAAATAGAAGTAGATGTTAAAGAAAAATGGGCCAGTCGGTTTAGAATATCGGCGAGAACAGGGTGTGAACTACCATGAAGCGATTCCAAGGCCAATAGAGAACTCAGCGAGTCTGTATAAATGGTGCAGTTTGAGTGCTGCTTTGCTTCTGTGTGATCCAGTGCAAATGAAATGGCGTACAGTTCATCAGTGAACACAGAAATTGTACAGAGGATTTTTCACGCAACCATCGAACCACAACAAACCGTGGCACAGCCCACACAGTCACCTGATTTCAAGCCATCTGTATAAATAGGAATGGAAAGATGGTTCGAAAGATGTTCAGCAAATAACAGACAGTATTTCCAATCAGGAGTGTCTGTTTTTCTCAGGTGACTTAAAGATAGGTCACATTTTGGGACTGTAAGAAGCCATGGTAAGATGGGTTGCTTAGTGGATACAGCAAAGTTATCCAAGGACAGACCAAATTTATCCAACTGCACCTGGATACGAAGGCCAAAAGGAGCAATGGCAGATCGTCTGTTCTGAAAAGGTATGGCCCACTGAGGAAAGAAAACACAACCTCAGGTGGAATACTCTGGTAAGGAACGAAGTTTCGAAGCATATGGTAAAGACAGTTGCAAACGGTGGAGGTGCAAAGAAGGTTCATGATACTCTGTGTATAAGCTCTGAACTGGGGAAGTGCAGAAAGCCCCAGTGCAGAGTGGAAGTCCTTGATGATGAATGGGGTCCAGCAACTTTAAGCTGAGGTTCTGGCAAAGCCGTAGACCAGTGATCCATAGTCGAGTTTTGATTGAATAAGAGCATGATATATCTTGAGCATAGAACATTGATCTGCTCCCCAAGTGGTGAAAGAGAGGACCCGGATGATGTTCAGTGTTCTTGTACATTTGACCCGTAGCTGCTTGATGTGTGGTATAAAGGTCAGCTTATGGTCAAAGATAAGCCTCAAGAACATTGTCTCAGGAATCAGAGGCAGCACAACTTCACCAATACGGAGTTCAGGATCAGGATGAATACCCCGTTGGCGGCAAAAGTGCATGCAAACAGTTTTAGAGAGAGAGAAGTTAAAGCCATTTGCTGTGGTCCACTTGAGTAAACGATTGAGGACAGTTTTTAACTGCCGCTTAATATACCTTATGTTCGACAACTGACATGAGATGTGAAAGTCATCATCATAGAGCCCTTTTGCAACAGTGAGAGGAAGTTGTTCAGTGATAGCATTAATCTTTATACTGAAAAGTGTGAGACTCAAAACACAGCCATGAGGGACTCCAAGTTCCTGTAAAAATGAATGGGAAAGTGTCAAACCCACACGAACTTGGAATCTCCTGTTCATTAACATTTTTAATAAAAATGGGCAAATGGCCACGTAACCCATATGTATGGACGTCTCGCAAAATGCCATACTTCCATGTTGTATCACAAGCCTTCCCAATTACAAAGAATATTGATACAAGATGTTGTCATTTGAGAAAGTCTTCTCTGGTTGACGTCTCAAGTCGAATCAGGTTGTCCACGGTGGAGAGCTGTCTTCGAAACCCACACTGGGTGAGCGAGAGGAGGTTGTGTGATTACAGGAACCAAAGAAGACGAGTATTAATCATCCTCTCCAAGGTCTCACAGAGACAGCTTGTCAAAGCAATTGGACGGTAATTTGAATGAATCTTGGATCCTTCCCAGGCTTAGAGAAAGGTAGGACAATAACCTGGCGCCAGGCATCAGGAAAAACATTCTCCTGCCAGATTCTGTTTAAAACAATCAGAAGAATAGCAAGAGATGCAAAATATAGATGGTGCAGCATTTTATAGTGTACATCATCAGGTTCAACCAATGTACTACCAGACCGATGAAGGGGCAGTTTAAGCCCACTAGTGTAAAGGGAAATTAATATTCATAGAGACAATCAGCTTGAAAGGAAAGGGATGATCGCTCTGCCCGAGTCTTGATAGCTAAGAAGATGGAGGAAGAAGCAGAAGTGCTAGAGACCCAGCAAAAGCTTTCACCTAGGGTATCGGTGATGCTCCGGGTATCAGCTACTTCCTGCCCATCAGAGAGCAAGATCAAGAGGGGAACAGAATTATATTGCCTACTGACCTTTCGAATCTTGTCCCATATGACTTTGGAACTGGTGGAAGAAGGTATGCTGGTTGTGATCTTAATCCAAAATTCCTTCTGGCTTTGACGAGGATGTGCGCAGGCCTGCTGGAAAGCGATGCGGTTCGAGAGTGTGGGATACCTATGAAAAGTATCCCAGGCCCGTTTTTGATACTTCCGTGCCATGTGGCAGGCAGGATTCCACCACGGACGAGGATATCGTGGAAAACGTGTCGAGGTTTTAGGAATACATTAAGCATCTGCTTGTATAATACAGTTAGTTACTGCTGCCACACATTCGTCTATTGATAGCTTGCAGACGATGTTAAGATAAAGTTCTGTGATAGCAGTGAAAGAGGGCCAGTTTGCATGATCCAGCTTCCACCAGGGCACGCGGGTTAAGTGGCATCGACCACGGCCAGTCTCTCTCAAAAGTATTGGAAAATGATCATTGTCTCGTGGATTATTGTCAACCATCCATGAAAAATGGAAGAATAGTGAAGGGGAGTAAATTGAGAGATCAAGAGCAGTAAAGGAGTGACTAGGTGCATGCAAATAAGTATAAGAACCAGTATAGAAAAGAGAAAGATTGTTATCAGAGAGCATACACTCTACATAGCGATCCCTCCTATCAGTATCAGCACTTCCCCAGAGGGGATGATGTAAACTAAAGTCCCCCAGGATTAAAAAGGGAGATGGCAACTGTTCAATGAGAGCATCACGTGACAGGTAGATAGAACAAACAGTGATGGTATGACCCAAGAAACACGGATGGCTACGGCCTCTAAGGGTGTGTCGAGTGGCAAAGACAAGGTGGGCACATGCTGATCAACCAACAGTGCCTCCCCTCCAAGCACTCGTCCAACACACAGCCTGTCATTTTTGTACAAAAATAACTGCCGAAAGGTAACTGTATCGGCAGGTTTCAGAAATGTTTCCTGTAAGAAAAGACATACAGGATGGTAGGAAGCAATCAGTGTTTTGATGTCATCCAGATTAGAATGTAAACCTCGACAGTTCCAGTGTATCAAGGTGAAGAACCTTTCTGTTTACGACCACGTCTGTTTTCTTCACTTAATTTATTCGAGGGAGGTCTATCGACCTCCATAGATCCTTCCTGGGTCGATTGGGAAGGTCCAGAGAATCAGGACGTGAATGAATGATCGTTTTGCATCTTGGGGTGGAGTAGATGTATCCGAGGAAATGCCTGTACCCGGAACTAAAGGAAGTGGATCTTGGGATTTGTTGAAATGTATGTAAGGGACAGAGATGGGTGTTAAAGTTGATTCTTCAAAGTTTTTAACCATGGAGGTCAAAATACTTTTCATTTGTTTTGAGAGCGATTATTTTGGAGGCACAGAGAGATCTGTCTGCTTTGTTTGTTTGTTTGTTTTTTGAATTCCGCACAAAGCTACTCGAGGGCTATCTGTGCTAGCCGTCCCTAATTTAGCAGTGTAAGACTAGAGGGAAGGCAGCTAGTCATCACCACCCACCGCCAACTCTTGGGCGACTCTTTTACCAACGAATAGTGGGATTGACCGTCGCATTATAACACCCCCACGGCTGAAAGGGCGAGCATGTTTGGCGCGACGTGGATGCAAACCCGCGACCCTCAGATTACGAGTCGCACGGCTTAACACGCTTGGCCATGTTGGGCAAAAAAAAAAGGGCGAACATGTTTGGTGTGACCGGAATCCGAACCCGCGACTCTCGAATTACAAGTCGGACGCCTTAACACACTTGGCCATGCCGGGCCGATCTGTCTGCACTCCCACTGTAGTAGTGGAACAAAGTGCAGCAGCACAAGTACGAGATGAGGTGGTGGACAGCAGCTTTTGAGTCTCAGGATAAGTAATGTTATGAATCATTTCCAAACACTGCACCTCTTTTCCTTCCAACGATTTCGGGCAAGAACAAAAGTATGATAGGTGAGAGCCATTGCAACTGATGCAATGAGGGTCCGTTTCACACACATAGGCATCGTGGTCCTGGCCACCGCAACGAGCACACGTCAAGGAACCACGACATGACGTCTTTGAGTGACCGAACCTCTAACACTGAAAACATCGGAGAGGATTTGAAAAGTATGGACATACCCTGCAATTAAGATAACTTGCCTTGATGGTGGCAGGTGGACATGGTGTTGTAAATGTCAGAATGAGAACACTAATCGGCATCATAATTACATCTTTGCAAGTGGAGAAACACCTCACTGCAGAAACTCCTTGGGTAAAGAAACCAGCGAGAATCTCTGACTCTGGAATGTTCTTCAAATCCTTCTCAACACTAACTTCTCATAATGAATTCAAAGTAGCATGAGGTGTAATCTCAATAGGTATATCCCCAATTACCTTTGAATGCAAGAGGAGTTCACAGTGTTGAGATGTGGATGTTTCCACCAATATTACCAGATCGAAGTTTCTTTACTGACTTTGGAGAGCCAGCAAGTCCCTCTAGTCTCTTCTGAATGAAAAAGGGAGACATTTGCCCTAAAGGTGTGTCTGAAAGAATGTAGTGTCAGAAAACGAGGTACAGGTGTTACAGATGTTGAAGATTGCTGCTCAGAATCTTCTAGATGTGGACGTTTACTTATGGACTATTTTTAAGTTTTTATTTGGGGATACACAATAAAAAAAGGAAATTTCGGTACCCACTGGCCTCACCCACCATGGAGCCCTACGATGGGACGCACTACAATGTCAAGCAAGGGCACTGCAGCAATGCCAAGGTTTCGTGAGCACTATACCCAAACACTAGCATCAGATACAATGTCCACAACACCTGTTGAGAACATCCAACACTGGTACTTGGTTGACCCTAGCCCAAGTGGACCAGCCGATTGCCCCAAGAGGGCCACCCCTAGCTACCCGTCTACAGGAATTCAAGGTCAAAGTGGTGTGTTAGGGTTGGACCCCTCGACCACCAGAATCCTCTCCTTCCCTTCACGGGTCGCCACGCACTGCAAACGCGTGGGTGAATGTTTAGATCCCAGAAGAGGTAAAATGAAAGAACACAACCTTCCCTGAGAGGTCCCCTCACCACATGCAGGAATCCACACAGAGGAGTGTGAGTAATGGCATCGAGAAACTCACATGACTTCTCAAATTGCTTAGTTTGAATAATTAACTTTAGAAACAGCAATAAATTTTACTGCTTATATCTTAATGATCAGTAACTAAGTCAATCAATTTACCAACTGTAAAGTTAGGTTATTTATTATGTTGTTGTTGCGTGCATCACACGATTGAGTAGAATGCCTTTAAAAATTATGAATAAACTGATTTTAAATGAAATATTTTGTTAAAATAATTCTTAACTATTTCTCTTAAGCATATATATAATTTGGTTGCCCGCAGAAAAAGTGTTAAGACTTGTTTTAAATGTGATATTATGTCAAAACAATTTTAAAATGTCTATCCCCTCCCCCAGTGGCTTCTGATAGTGTAATGTTTAATATTTATTGACTGCTGTACAATTATATCATGTTTTTACCAGTAGCTGTGACTCCATGGTGGAATTGCTTAACGTGGTCTTACATACACTATATGGTCAAAAGTATGTGGACATCCGTTCACTACACCCAAATGTGCTTGTTGAACATTTCATTCCAAAGCCATGGACATTAATATGGAGTTGATCTCCCCACTTTGCTACTATAACAGCCTCCAATCTTCTGAGAAGGCTTTTCACTAGATTCTGACACATGGCTGCGGGGATTAGCTCCTATTCAGCCACAAGAGCATTAATGAGGTCGGGCGAGATAGCCTGGCTTGCAGCCGGCGTTTCAATTTATCCCAAAGATGTTTAATGAGGTTGAGGTTAGGGCTCTGTGCAGGCTAGCCAAGTTCTTCTATACCAACCTCGGCAAACCATATCTTTATGAACCTCGCTATGTGCACGGGTGCATTGTCATGCTGAAACAAAAAAGGGCCTTCCACAAACTACTGCCACAAAGTTGGAAACACACAATTTTCTAGAATGTCATTTTATGCTGTAGCATAAAGATTTCCCTTCACTGGAACTAATGAGTCTAGTACAACACATGAAAAACAGCCCCAGACCATAATTCCCCCTCCACAAAACTTTACAGTTGGCACTATACATTCAGACAGGTAGTGTTCTCCCGGCATCCGCCAACCTTAGATTCGTCCGTCAGACTGCCATATAGTGAGGCGTGATTCATCACTCCAGATAACGCGTTTTCACTGCACCAGAGTCCAATGGCAGTGTGCTTTACACCACTCCACCGACGTTTGGCATTGCGCACGGTGATTTTAGATTCGTGTGCGCTTGCTCGGCTTTGGAAATTCACTTCATGAAGCTCCCAACGAACAGTTCTTGTGCTGACGTTACTTCCAGAGGCAGTTTGGTACTCAGTAGTGAGTGTTGCAACTGTGGACAGACGATTTTTACGCCCTTCAGCAATCAGCGGTCCCGTTCTGTGAGCTTGTGTGGTCTACCGCTTTGTGGCTGAGCTGTTGTTGCTCCTAGAGATTTTCACTTCACAACAACAGCACTTAAAGTTTATAAAAACAGCTCTAGCAGGGCAGAAATTTGACGAACTGACTTGTTGGAAAGGTGGCATCCTATCACAATGCAACGTTGAAAGTCACTGAGCTCTTCAGTACGATCCATTCTACTGCCAATGTTTGTCTATGGAGATTGCATGGCTGTATGCTTGATTTTATGCACCTGTTAGCAATGGGTGGGGATGAAATAGTCGAGCCCACTAATTAGAAGGGATGCCCACATACTTTTGATCATGTAGAGTAAGTGTTCATATGGCTCTTTATCAATAAATAATATTAATTGTTACCTAGATAGAATATTCCTTACTTTGTTTGGCCAGGTTATTAACGTGGTTAGCTTCGAACGGAAATGACCAAGGTTCGAACTGCGCTATGCCGCTAAACGCTCTCCGAATCTGACGAGGAGAATCATTTCATCTATTGGGTTAAGATAACTGTGTAGTCGGTGTATGCTTCTGACTGTTTTGCATTCCCCCTTTAGTTAGAAGACCTGCCCCTCTAAATTACTATTGGGTTAAGATAAAACTGACCATGATCCCCAAAAATATAAAATATTATTGCTTATTTGAACCTAGATAGAATATACTTTGTTTGGCCAGGTTATTAACGTGGTTAGCTTTGCTTTAGTTGGCCTTTGATCTCACACGTCGCATAAAGAACCCTTCAGATTGAAAATACTAGATAAAAAAATTCATTATTTCACAATTGAAACATCTGTTGATTATTTTATGACTCAGACCTTCAGTATGTAGGTGGTGCAATTATTATTAATTAAACTTAGTCATTAATCAACCTTCTAAACATTATTTGTTAATTGTTATTTGACCTCGGTCTATTTTTACATAGTTTTGTTTTAGTTTTGCTATGTTATCTCCTAAAAAAATCAGGTGTGGCCTATTTGTTGGCATGATAAGATGCGTTGTTTCAGAAAGTCCAAATTCGAGTATTCTGCTAAACACTGTTCGCATTTGGACCTTTTGACTGACAGTTTGAGTAGTTTTGTAGGTGGCGTATGCTGCTGATTGTTTGGCCTGCCCCTATTCTCGTTATGATATATATATATATATATAAATTAGGGTTGAGATTGAAGTTTTTGTCCGTATATTGAATAATGGCTCAAGTTCAGAATACCAAATACAAAAAAATCAATGTTAACAAGAAGTAATTGAATAAATCTTCTTCTAATTGTGTTTTTTTTATTATTTCTGTACAGTCTTGGTACAGTTTGTAATTTCATGAATAATATCTACCATTTGATCAACGTGAATCACATAGAGAGCTCTGGCAGTGTTGATCTTACATTGGACGTAGACATGACCGTTCTATATTATATTTTCGCTAGTTTTGGTAGAATATGGTTCAAAACATTGCCAGAATACAACCTAGAGGAAAACGTTGCAGCTTTTCATTGTAAAAAGTCATCCGATATCAAAGGTTAGACTTCTCCCAGATATCCATTCAATGCTGGACCAATGCAATTCGAGTTCGTCAAAGAACGGAAATTTATTTAGCCTAGAACCAACAAAAGTAATATTTGTGATAGAAAAATGTTGTCATTTCGAAATACAGTTTCGTAGTCTACAACGATCTGCAAAAAAAAATCACTTTTTACTAAAGAAACGTAACAGAATCAAAAGTTTAAGTTTTTATTTCCAAAAACAAAATGGTTTAGATAATTAAATATTCACTTTGAATGTAGTGATCCATTTAAATCACAACTGTATTCTTCTATTTATGTAATGTTTGTGTGTTGTGTATTCGTATCAGTTGTAACTAACAAAACACTGCTTTTTCAACACTGTGATTAGGCCTGTGACAGCCAATGTATTTTAAATTGTTTTGAGCTTTAATGACAACGGACTTACACAATACATAAATCTGTGAGGCTTGTGATAGCCACTCAAGCCATGAAACTACGGCAAGAGGAAGCCATTACTATGGGTATTATTTTATTCTAATAGTGTAGACTAAGTCAGAGATTTTATTTTCTTACTGCTATGTTGTTGTTTTTCGGTTTAATCCGTTTTTACACCTAGTTAATAAATATCATAATTAGATATTAAGGGGGTGCCTTATTCTTTCACCTTTGTTTGAGCAGTCTTATCAGCGAATATTTCTGAAGCGCCTGCAATAATGTACAAAATGCCATAATTATTTTCTAGAGGGCGCTTTCTCAGAAACTTTCGACCTTATACTATTATATTTATGACGTTTATGTAAGCATCAATAAATAAGCTAGGTTTTGGTTGCTGTTAATTGCAAGACTACACAATCTGTATTCTTCCCACAAAGGGTATTAAAAAAAAAGAATTTTAGTATTTTAAATCAGCAGAATTACAACCAAGAGAGAGGAGGACAAATAAGTTAGGCTACTCTACAGTGTGAATAGTTATATAGTTATTACTAGATGGCGGTAACATAGGAAGCATTAAAAATGAGATAATTAATTAAAAAACAATTGAAAAGGATTGTTCGTGTTTTGGGATATATTGGCATTAGAGATAATCCAGTTTTTCAATATTAAATATCATTTACAAAGTTGCTACAAAAAAAAATCATATAAAACCAGATACAACTTTAAATTTTAAGGATTTTGTAAATGTCAGATATTGCACGAGCCAATATTTAGTTATACGTCAAAAGTAAAAATGTAAATATTACACTTTTGTTAATGTTTAACACTATTACAATTCTAACATTATAAGCAAAAATGTTTATTGTCTAAAATAATTTTCTGTATATTATTGTTGTTTTGTATTTAAGCAGAAAGTTACACAATGGGCTATCTGTGCTATCGAAACCAGAATTATAGCGTTGTAAAGTGCGCAGACATACTGTGCCACAGGGGGACGATTTTCTGTCAAAAAGACATTAAAAAAAGCACTACATACGTAAATGGTGTTACATGTTAATTACTATAAAACTGACGTCTTAGCACGAGATTAAAGGAAATACCACTTGAACGTGATATCGTCTTCACTTAGAAATGCCTGTACCCGGAACTAAAGGAAGTGGATCTTGGGATTTGTTGAAATGTATGTAAGGGACAGAGATGGGTGTTAAAGTTGATTCTTCAAAGTTTTTAACCATGGAGGTCAAAAGACTTTTCATTTGTTTTGAGATCGATTATTTTGGAGGCACAGAGAGATCTGTCTGCTTTGTTTGTTTGTTTGTTTTTTTAATTCCGCACAAAGCTACTTGAGGGCTATCTGTGCTAGCCGTCCCTAATTTAGCAGTGTAAGACTAGAGGGAAGGCAGCTAGTCATCACCACCCACCGCCAACTCTTGGGCGACTCTTTTACCAACGAATAGTGGGATTGACCGTCACATTATAACACCCCCACGGCTGAAAGGGCGAGCATGTTTGGCGCGACGTGGATGCAAACCCGCGACCCTCAGATTACGAGTCGCACGCCTTAAGACCCTTGGCCATGCCGGGCCTACTAACAGTACTGATATACGTTAAAAAATGGTAAGTTTTCAATAACATGTAAGATAAACTTTCTTTAAGGATGCCTAGCTTCCGTAAGTTTTAAAAGAGTAGGTAAAAATAATATATTCCACTAGAGAGCAGTAAAATGGCACGTTATATGTAAAAAAAGAATTTAAGTCAAAATGAACATTTAAGTCCACCTTAAAAATATAAAATATAAACAAAATACACTTTCTTTAAGATACCAATAAAAAAAATGTTTTTGCAACCGTGCTTACGGTAGCTCATCTATTCTGGAACGTTATCAAACTACATACACTGTGCTAGTTCTGACATTATATTCTGGAACGTTATCAAACTGCATACACTGTGCTAGTTCTGACATTATAACAACCAATAGCTCTTGCAGTAAAGTAACATCTGATGTCGTTGTTCTTACTTAGTTATTCCACGAACGTGTAAAATAAATTATGCGATTCGTCACTTTCCTAACATAGCAATAACAAAATACTTCTTAGCTCACCCATCAGTTATAGTGACGAAATGCTCTCGTTACCAGCATACACCACTGCAAAGTCGTCTGTTCCTCAGCGATCGAGCTTCGTGGCAGTCTGAAGAGGTGTAGTGGAAGTGTTCTATTTCATTGATTAACGGGGATTACAACCTGTATTTTGATTTGGGAGATGTGTGGTCGAACATGAACGTATAGCTAAATGTTCTTTCTACAAGTGTGGCCTTGTAGTGTGAACTTGCAGTGTTTATAATAATAATAATAATAGTTCCTTTTCTCATCAACAAAAACTATGATCCAATGATTGACAAACGCATACGACAGTTTGTTTTACACACAAACACTAACTTACGTACTTCCTTTTACCCTACTTTTATTGACTTAACCTACCAGATATCTGAGCTACTTATCCCGGTCTTTTGGCTCAATATCCTTCATCATGTATTTAAGGAACAGCATGAGAGACTGATTAACTGAAAGCTTTTACTGTACGTGTCTGTCCACTTTGAGTAACAAACTCATACAGAAATACTATTTGCGCAATAGACAGTAAAAAAATAAATAAATAAAAGATGGTGGAAAACAAAGTGGAATTTTACGATAAACAGTGCTCATGAGATATCCAGTTAAATATTTACGTGAATAAATGCAAGCTCTATTTGCATCACGTATAAAATATATATATATATATATACATCCCTACAAAAGTGCTACAATACATATATATTTAAGTTCAAGACCACCCTCACAAAATGTTGAATTCGATCCGCTGTGATCCAAACTTTCGAATTATTAAAATTAATCAAATAAATAAAAGAGACTAATATTTCTTCAATATATTTCTATCTTTCGGTAGAACAGCTAGAACAAGAAATGCCTGCTGTTTTTTTTCTCCATAAATAACTTTTTGTTAATGGTAAAAGTACTCTATTTGGGCATCGTGGTTATGATAAAATTACTGTACTTGGATGTCCTGATTATGATAAAAGTGCTATATGTGGATGACAAACTCATAAACAATTCCACGGGAGGACACTTTTGCGCAATATCATGAGGTTAAAGTGTCCCCCCTCCTTATTTGCTTTCTAAAGTTGAGCTTCCAGGGACTGTTTGAGCAACTCAGTTGTACAGAAAGTTTATTTTTAAATCCTTAGAAGAAGGACAAGAATCTAGATCACGGTATGGAACGCCATCTAGATACAGAGGGATTGTTCCGCGAAAGAACCAGAAGCAATTGTTTTTTCTCAAACAGTCTATTTGCTCCGTATATGCACATAATTTCTAGAAAATGTATCGAGCTAATTCTATAAAATTCATACTATATTTAATATATATCATCCTTGATTATAATTAAAGTTGCAAAAATCGGGTTTTGATACTCTGTTGTGATGCTTTATGCTGTTCAAACAAACTGAACAACATATAAAATTAATACATAAAGCTAAAACTCAAATAATCCCTAGTTTTACGAATGAGAAGTGAAATTAAATTGGTTTCTATACCACTTTGAAAAAACAACACATAATTATTTATTCGAATTCACTTGGCCAACTTATCATAAAATTTCATTTCACATATTGTAGCTAATTCATCATGGTTCGTTTAATATAATCTCTCAGTGTAAGGTATAAAAATCAATACCTTATTATTTAGTTAATTCTATGCAAAGAAAACGTGGCAAGGGTTGAAGTGACGTTGAAAAACGTCTGTAGTTTATCTTGGTTAATTCTAGTTACTTACCTTGTCATTTTTCAAGTTTATGATTATGAGATTTCATATTAAGAACGCGTCTATTAAAGAAACTCACAAGCATTACTCTACAAATTATGTCTCAAGAGTGGCGTATTCAGGAGACAAAACGTAGTCTTAGGTTGACACTTATATTAAGTCTGCATGACTTAAGCGTCGACTATATATTCAAAATTCAGTAAAACAACTCATAATGCCTTGCCATAACAACATTATAATTAGGCCTAATTATTTCAACAAGCGTGAAGTTAAGTGTTGTCAAGCGTCTTGCTCTTGGAAAGACCTGACCTTGATGGCCTGATGGTTAGGGTGATTAACTCGAAATCCTCTGCCGAATATTCTCGCTCTCTCAGCTATGGGGGCATTGTAATATGACGGCTCATCTCACTATACTCTTTGGTAAAAAGTAGCCCAAGAGTTGATGGTGGGTACTGGCGGCTCGTTGCTTTTCCTGTGGTCGATAGTTCAAAATTAGGTGTAGGAGCACATAGTTTTTATACTTTTCTCATGAATAAAGAAACAAAGCTATCGAAAAATACCGATAATCGTGCTCTTTACGTGAGTTTGCCGTAGCCTGGTGGTTAGGGCCGAGGGTTCAAATCCCGTCACCGAAAATTCTCATTCTTTCAGCAGTTTGGAAGTTAAAATGTGACGGTCAATCCCAAATTTTTCGTTGATAAAGAGTAGCCCAATTGTTGGCGGTAGATGCTGATAACTAGCTGCCTTCCTTCTTAACTTGGGTCAATTAGCGCTGATAGCCTTTGAATAAATTTGCGCGAAATTCAACGAACAAACAAACCTGCGTGAACTAGAGAAAAAAGCAACGCTGGCTTAGTATAGTAATATTAGAGGTTATGCATGAGAGAGGAGATTTTAAAAATAACGCCAAACAGAGTAAAATAAGGCATTAGAAAAAGAACAGATAAAACGTTAGAATAGCTAGAGAAACGTTCACTGTCAATAATTCTATATAATAAAGCAGGCTAAACTTTGACTTTGAACGTTTATATATTTTAAGACCTCGGGGCTGGCAGATGTTGTTTTTCCATGCATATCTGTTTTCTTGCAGTTATAACAGAAGAACTCTCCACGTTTTATCGATGCCACGTTCCTCTGGTGACGCTGTTGTTCAAAGCAGCACCAGTTTCTCTTCTAAGGCGTGCATTGCACGCTCCGCATGGCTTGAGGAAAATCTATCTCCAAGTTTCTGAAGCGAAAAATCGTGATTTGGTAAACGCCGTGTTTTATCACAGTACGTTGCTGATCAAATGCCTCCGCAATGCGTTAGTGTATAGAAAGAAACATATTATTATCATCCATGGCTTTTCATTTCTTTTCGATTTTTTTTAAATTCGGAATTTGTGATTTTACAAATCGAAATAAAGCTTAAGATCTCTCTCCATGTATTGTATGTACTGAAGCTATACAAGATAAAACAAATATTTAAAGAATTTGTTCAACTTTATAGAACCTTAGTGTAGACAGGTTGACCAAGAGTTGGATATATAGCCAGATAAAATTAACAAAAACAGTTTTCCATCAAATATCCACACATATTTACCAAACTGTCAGAAATAATTAAAAGCAAAAACAAAAATTGAGTAAAAGTCTTTGTTGCTTTCAGCTTCAATGTTTTCCACACACACACACACACACACATATATATATATCTATATATTTCAGACAATACAGTTGTTACTCACGAAGGAACTTTATAAGAAACCAAATATATTTTGTTCAAGGAAATAAGTGATAGTATTAAAACTATTCAAAATATTTTAGAAATGTTTTTTATTAATTTATTTTGTATGTTTGTATGTATGTTTTTTGAATTTCACGCAAAGCTACTTGAGGGCTATCTGCGCAAGCCATCCCTAATTTAGTAGTGTAAGACTAGAGGGAAGCCAGATAGTCATCACCGCCCACCGCCAACTCTTGGGCTACTCTTTTATCAACGAATATTGGGATTGACCGTCACATTATAACGCCCACAGGGCTGAGAGGGAGAGCATGTTTGGTACGACCGGGATTCGAACCCGCGACCCTCGGATTACGAATCTTCAGTTTCTAAAAGAAGACGCTACCTCAAAAGCCTTATTTTACAATGTGAAAACTTCCAGCGTTTTTTAACCCTAAAGCTTTACATATATGTTTTAAACTTCCTCTATATTTTCAACTATGTAGCGTTTAATTTGGTTTTAAATTTATTAATGAAATAATTGTCATAAAATGACCCCTTATTTTTTACAACAAAAAGTTTCAAATGGAAATATTTAAAATAAAAACGCTGGTTGTAAAGCACTGTGTTTTCTATGTAATACACGTATTAATGTGCTTTTTAACAGATAATGGGCTGTTATTTGCATTTCGATACGAGATTTATGAAAATTTATTCTCCAACGTTTCACCAGCTTGTATTTACTGTAAGTAAATACAAAATAATACACAAATAATATTACATGAATTACAAGCATTTCGAGAGTTTGTAATTTTTTCCCCTAGTGGGGCCTGAAACATATTTAGTGTATCTAATGCAACCTTTCCCACAAATATAAAAACTTAGTTTATTGCAGGGAAAACACCTTCATCAAATTTCTTTACTTTATTTATGTGATACAAAATAACATATAGACTTTCCGGTTTTATTCGTGATAATATGATATGTTAATTTAAAACTTATCTTTTAAAGTTTTTGTCTGAAATTTGTTCCAATTCTGTTTGAAAATCATTGTCATTTTTAACACTAGGACAATGGGTAATTACGCAAATAATAGTTTATTTTTATTTTATTTTATGATTAATATTAATTTCCTTTTTATTTTTAGCTAATTTAAAACTTCGATTATACTTTCTGGGTAACGACATTTGTTGAGGTAAGATTTTAATTCGATCATTCTTTGTTGTTGAGCTTTCGGGTTCGAAACAAAAGAATGAAATTATTTGAGTGAGACAAACTTTAGGCCCGGCATGGCCAAGCGCGTAAGGCGCGCGACTCGTAATCCTAGGGTAGCGAGTTCGCGCCCGCGTCGCGCTAAACATGCTCGCCCTCCCAGCCGTGGAGGGGGCGTTATAATGTGACGTTCAATCCCACTCGTCGTTGGTAAAAGATTAGCCCAAGAGTTGGCGGTGGGTGGTGATGAATAGCTGCCTTCCCTCTAGTCTTACACTGCTAAATTAGGGACGGCTAGCACAGATAGCCCTCGAAGAGCTTTGTGCGAAATTCAAAAACAAACAAACAAACAGACAAAATTTAATATATTATACACAGGGTTATTATTATGAAAATATAAATAATGGCGTGAATTAATGTATGTAATCAATATACCTAGAAAATATAAACCTAAATTACTCATTTCAAAAATAGTCTATATATTTGGGTTAATTCGATTCAAATTTTCATTTTTTTTCATTAATTTTTTTGCTTGTTAAACTAAAAAAAACGTTTTTTAGCGAACGGTGCAATAATAATCCGAAATAATAAGCAACGTTTATTCAAAAGTTCAAATGTTAACAACTGATAACTGATAAATAATGATAAAGTAGAAATGGAAAACATGAATGTTCGTATCGCCCCTCCACTCTGCGAAAAACTTCTGAAGCAAGTTATTCATTTCGATCTTCTTTGCTTGGTTCAGATTAAAATCACATCGGGTTATCCGCTGGGCTCACCACGGAGAATCTGACCCTAAATTTTAGCGTTGGGAGTCTGTAGTAATTTAACGGTTTTGTTCCTTGTCAGGTGAAAAACGTGAGATTAGAGTTTAGATTCCTTACTGTTTAATTTTTCTTATCATGAATATCATAAATAATCACATCATTACCTTTCTGGAGTAAGAAACGAGTTATTTCTAAGCATTAATTAGAAATAAAAAGAAATTATCTGATTTCGTCAAAAAATGGCTCTATTATTATAAACCTTTCTGAATTATGCTAATACAAAATCAATTCAGATTTTAACAGAAGTTTGTTTGCTTGTTTTTGAATTTTGCGCAAAGCTACATGAAGGTTACCTGCGCTAGCCGTCCATAATTTTGCAGTGTAAGACTAGAGGAAAGGCAGCTAGTCATCACCACCCACCGCCAACTCTTGGGCTACTCTTTTACCAACGAATAGTGGGACTGATTTAACAAAAGTGGACAATAGATTAAAAACTCGCTTGATTAACTGAGTGCACATTTCTATTTAAAAAAAAACACTGTTTAATGACGTAAAGAAAATGCAATTGATGCAAGTATCATTGCCATCGTAAATACGGTTATACAAATGACAGAGGTAAGTCAGAGCTCAGCAAATCTGGTTCTACTCAATACTTTACTTGAAAAATGAGAGTTCTGAAATTCCAACTCCACGAGCGACTAACGTAATATTCTTATGTTTTATGCGAGCTGAAATTTTTCACATCTTCGTGGGCTCGTGCACTCAAGGAAAACCGATATATTTGGTCATTTACTGCTACGTGTTGAAGACAACTGTAACGGAAGCCGTTTTATATCAACAAATCAACTTGCTAAATGCCAAGGTGGGTTTTCTTAGAGGCAGTCTTTAAACCCACCTCAAAGTAAGCATTTTGTGTTATCATGGGAGCGCTGAAAAACTTTAGGTATTTCTCACATATTTGACACTTCATTCATCAAATTATATTTAATTAAAATATATTTCAATAAACACATTATTTTCTATTATCATGTTTACATTTCATTCATCGAATATTTTCAAAATGAAATATTCAAATTAAAATGTTTTTGATAACATTGGGTCTACAGTTTATTCGTCGAGTATAAACGAATTCGGTCAAGATCTATAAAAATGGTCCTTTCAAACAAGATTCGTGAAAGACATTCGTCACAGGTTGTGACAAACAGTATCATTTATCGTGATCAGTTTAGGAACCTTAGAAGTGCTAGCATGAAGGACAAATAGTCATTGATGTGTTTCACAGAAGACGAGAGAAATGCACTATAATTCTACCAAATACCTCAGACTGGATAAACGAGGCTTAAGTTTCAACGTGAGTAGATCTAATCGTCGGGGTCCCATTCTCCAATTGGAGAACGTGATAAGATTGTGAATTCTCTCTAATAGGCAACAGACGAAGGTGGATTTTTGGACGAGTGCCAATATAATATTGAACTTGGTAATGAGTAACGCTTAAGTGGATTAGAATGTAACTGATCAAAGTTTAAGTGGATTAAAATGTAACTCTTCAAAGTTCGTGTTCCACTTATAATTTTAAAAAGTAAATATGTTATAGCTCTGCATAAAATATTAGAGGTTTGAATTTTTTAATCCAAAGAAAAATTGTAATTTTGTTTAAATTTCTCGTTAAACATTAAACGTGAAACAAGAAAAATATAACAGGATTGTATCATTTCTTGAAAATTATCAACCCACGTTTAGAAAAATAATAATATAATTAGAGAGAAAATTCTCATTATATCATAATTATTGTTAACTCAAAATCAGTTTTGTCAAATTTTCTAAAAATGTCTTAAGCCTAACGTTGAGAAAAAATATCTAGAACGAAGAACACAAAATTTAAAACAAACAAAATAAAGCTATTTCGAAAAAAGTGTATTTATTATTTGTTTTTAGTTGAGTACGAAACTACACAATGGGCCATCAATGCTGTGCCACGCTTATCGAAACCAATTGTTTCGGTCTGGCATGGCCAGGTGGTTAGGCCACTCGACTCGTAATCCGTGGATCACGGGTTCCAATCCCCGTCACACCAAACAAGCTCGCCCTTTTAGCAGTGGGGGCGTTATAATGTGCGTCCAATCCCACTTTTCGCTGGTAAAAGAGTAGCCCAAGAGTTGGCGGTGGGTAGTAGTCTTACAGAGATAAATTGGGGAAAGGCAGCGCAGATAACCTTCGTGTAGCTTTGAACGAAATTCAACAAACAAACAAGCTGGTTATATCATTTGGATATGGTACACCAAACCTCTACCTCCCACATTGACTCCTGATTTGGTTCTTGAGTGTTGGATGAAAACCACATTAATTTTTCAGTAGAATACGGTGCGATGGTTCAGAAAACCCGTTCTTACATCGTAGAATCCCTGAATATGGCTAGCAATAGTCCATTCATACACGCGAGAGACCATTTTCAGGACATGTGCACGAATGTATAACGTTTATTTTTTGTTTCGAAACCTGGTTTTTAATGTTTCAATCTTTCGAACATTCCGCTGTGTCATTGAGAAAGGCGAAGGTTTGTTTGTTTTTTGGAATTTCGCACAAAGTTACTCGAGGGCTATCTGTGCTAATTTAGCAGTGTAAGACTAGAGGAAAGGCAGCTAGTCATCACCACCCACCGCCAACTCTTGGGCTACTCTTTTACCAACGAATAATGGGATTGATCGTCACATTATAACGCCCTTACGGCTGGGAGGGCGAGCATGTTTGGCGCGACGCGGATGCGAACCCGCAACCCTCAGATTATGAGTCGCACGCCTTAACGCGCTTGGCCATCCCGGGCCACAATGGCGAAGGAGAAAGTGTACAAGAAATCTTCAGATTGTGGCTCCATAACGTGTAGGTAACATATCAAATAACAGTTATTTGTTGAGATAGAATCAGAATAAAAGTTTTTCTGGCAACCTCTGGTGATAGTTTTAGATAACTATATTGTCAGTATTGTTTCACATCAATTGATCGGTGCTAGGTATGTCTATTTCAAGTCAGTTAACCAGTAGTATATAAAACAATAAGTTGTGATAATTAACGACCATGAATAATCATCGTCAAAGAGTCATATAATTAGTCATATAAACTCACCTGATGACTTATTTGTTTGTTGAATTTAACGCATATATATTTAAGGATTGTCTGTGATAGATTTGTAATAGATATACTAGAGGGAATGCCCACCATCATTTCGTGTACTACTATTTTACCAACTACAAATGTGATTAACAGTTACATTATAACGTCCTTACGTCTAATAAGAGGAGTATGAGCGGTGATGGGAATCGACTCCACTATCTGCAGAATGCGAGTTAGAGTGTCCTAGCCATCAGGTCATTGCTAGGCCCTGACCTTATGAAGGTTTCCAAAGGTCGTCTATAGAATAAAGACATCCTGAATAAAGTGGAATTACATTCTTTTCTTCAAGCACGTGGGTTAATGGTTAATTTGCTCGGACTGCGAATTCACAGAAGTTTTTAGAACAATGGATGGACTATTAGAGTGAGAATCAAATTCCACTTTTTCATAAGATAAAATAACTTAATATCTGGCTTTGGTTGTTCTTAACCTTAAGTTAGCAAGGTCACACTTTCGAAACAAACGAGTCATTATAAAAGCACACCGAAAAGAAGCAGTGATGACCATCTTAACGTACGGAACACGATGGACTTCGATCTTCAAAAGCTTGAGTTTTATCCTTAGCTGTCTTTACTCAACAAAATATTATCATCAAATTAAACCTACTGATTTATTAATTATTTTAAATATTCTTAAATAGCGAAAAGTCAAAAATAAAATAAGACGGCAAATATTAAACAAAACGAAACGTTAAAATATATTGAATGATAAAATGTTAATAAAAAAGGACATCAATCTGTGTTGGAAATGTTTCGGCAGTGACCTAAAGCGCCCTCATTAGGAAAAGTGTGGAATTAGAAGATAAAGCAACTCGTGCAACCGAAAAAGACGTGCACATATACAAGATTTGTATAATTCGCATAACTTTTCAATTCATAACATCTTCTTGGTCTACACAGTATATTTCCAATAGATAATTTCAAAGATACCCGCACCAAAATATTTGCTAAAGACAATGCGACAGTTTTTTTTTCCAATATTTCCAAAGATTATATAGATTTAGTTCGTTTTTATGATTAGTTTCACTAACCAGCTGTGCCATGGCCACGTGGTTAGGGCGCTCGACTCGCAATCCGAGGGTGGCGGGATCGAATACCCGTTACACCAAGTATGCTCGCCCTTTCAGCTGTGGGAAGGTTGTAATGTTACAGTTAATACGGGGGTGGCTGTGGGTAGTGATCTCCAGCTGCCTTTTCTCTAGTTTTTCACTACTAAATTAGATAGCCTTCGTGTAGCTTTACGCAAAATTCAAAACAAACAAACTGAACATTCTATGAATAGACATAATGGACGACGTTCATCATGATTCGTTACTTTTTTTTTACATTCCTTGTCTCTAAATTTTAGGTTCCTAATACTCCTGATCAATGTAAATTCAACCACGTGGAAGCTTATAAATACCACATTTATCACTTTGTTCTAGTTTGTCTCTCAAATTAATAATAAAATTCCTTAACATATAACATGGAAAAGATGCTACACTACAGTTAATGTGGTTTTCAAATATATTTGTGAGGAAATATCTTGAGCACATCTTTATACAATCCAAATAAGAACTTTCGTGTAATCTAGTACGCCGTTAAACCTTTAAGTTATAGCAATGCTTATTGTAAATCCTGTTAATCACGAGCATAATTTACACGGGGGCATGTCCCCCCGAAAATTTTCATTATACGTCATAGTGGTTGATATAAATATTTGAAGCACTTAAAACAATGTTTCTGACAGGGGTATCACTGCTTCATGCTGTTAGCGTCGATGAATTTATCTCTCGGCGAAATTCATTGCTTTTCATGTGAGCTGGTGGTTAGGACGTTCGACTCATAATTTGCGGGTCGCGGCTTTGAATTCCCATCCCACCAAACATGCTCATCCTTTCAGCCGTGGTGAGATAATAATGCGACAGTAAATCTCACCAATAGTTGACAAAGAGTAGTCCAAGAATTGGCAGTGGTTGGTGTTGACTAATTGTCTTTCTTCTAGTCTTATCACTTCCAACTTAGGGACAGATAGTCCTCGAGTATGAGGCACTTTTTTTTTTATAAAACATTGTGTGTAACACGTTTTAAAGACATGGAGAGTTTTAATTTTATTAACATGATTTGTAGACCTTATCCACTGTTGGTCTCGTTGATGCTCTATAAGACTTTTTGGTTTTTTTCATTTCGCGCTAGAATACACGAGGGCTATCTTCGCTAGCCGTCCCTAATTTAGCAGTGTAAGGCTAGAGGGAAGGCAGCTAGTCATCGCCACCCACCGCCAACTCTTAGGCTACTCTTTTACCAACGAATAGTGGGATTGACCGTAACATCATAACGCTCTCACGGCTGAAAGAGCGAAAATGTTTGATGTGGCAGGGATTCGAACCTGCGACCCTCGGATTACTAGTCGAGTGCCTTAACCGCATGGCTTTGCCGGGCCGGGACCTACAAGAATACGAATATGATTTTCAAAGAGTGACGTCACTATGTTGGTAAATAAATAGGTTTACCATAATATGGTGTTAACAGTAACTTGTTTAAACACGTCCTGAAATTATACTGAATTCCTCTCAATTTTCTCCTGTAGTGATATATTATCCTTGTCATAATACATCCAGGTCAGTAAATACGAGCGTGAAATACACGATTAAATGCCACGTTCGTTACATCGACACTCTCAACACATTAACCTGTTAATTGATGCGTTGTGGATTTCCAAAGCCGAGTTTAAACCTCTATCCAATATTAAATCACTAAAGCGCCAGGTGATAAAACGCTAACTAAGCATGATAGGAAGTTCTATTACAAATGAATGCACAATTATTTAGGATTAATGGTTTTCGTTGTTGTTAAACTTTAAGAAAAAATTAGATTAACAACAGAAGCATACTGGATCATGTTAGAAAGTAAGTAAATGATCGTAAAAATAAATAAATATAACTTATTCGAGGGGGTTTTTGTCGGACTTCCTGCGAAAATATTCCAGGCTGTGACGAGCTCCTCTCCACATACACACAGAGCGAGAGTAATTTCCTGACCATTTTACAAAGCATTGTGCCCATCCCCTGCTGTTCCCCTCTGAGACAGTAGTAAGTCTTCGGATTTTCAATGCTAAAATCAGGGGTTCGATTCCCCTCGGTGGACACAGCAAATAACTCGATATGGCTTTACTATAACGAAAACGCACATACCCACCCCTCCTAACCACCATCTTTGGGTCTTTCAGAAGCCCTGATATATCATATCAACAACACAATATTTTTATCCCACAAAGAAAGGAGTCCTGCCCAACTAGTTTTTTTTTTATTTCTTGCTCAAACATTCTGTCAAACGTATTCAAAAATCTCACGATTGTGATATTCAGAATTACCTAACCACTTTGAAGTTAGTTGTACAGTCAAAGGAACAACTTTTATCTCACATTTAGTTGATTCAATGGACCCACCTTTCTCACTAGTCTGTCAAGAAAAGAAGTGTGTCAGTGATTTGCTCTGTTGGGAAGAATTCACCCTTAACCACAACTGAAGTGATAATAAAATAGGACATAGTCAACATTGAGGTAGTTGCTGTGCCCACTGCTATCCTGCCAGGAGACAATTGTTTGTTTTGTGCGTTTGTAGTTAAGTACAATTTTGCACAATGTGCTCTGCCCATCGCGGGCATCCAAACCCGGTTTCTAGCCTTCTAAATCTGCAGATAAATCCTTGTGACACTGGGGGACGGAAACAATTGAAATGGCAGTCAGGTTTATGACAGTCAGGTGAGTCAATATCACCTGGTGACGTTGGATTTGTCGATTTTATTAGCTACAATAAGTTCAAGCAGTCGACACCGGATTTCACAAATATTAAAAGCATTTAATTAAACCTATCTAAGGTGCTGATTTCTACACCCTTAACTGTCTAGAACTGAGGATGTACTGGAAGTTAGCAAATGTATGTTTTGTTTGTTTGTAGTTAAGCGTAAAACTACACGTTGAGCTATCTGTAGTGTTTCCACCAAGAGTATCGAAACTAGATTTCTAGCGCCATGAGTCCGCAGTCTTTCCGCTGTGAGGGAACAAATCTGGAGCCTTCGTGAAATTTCGAAGTTTTGAAACTTAATCTGCTGGGAGAAACATTACAAAGTTTTTATTTGTAATCACATCCAGGGGAATACCTGGGAAGGATAGGAGTGTGATAGGAGTTTGCAGTATTCGATCCTGAGCCATCCCTTTAGAAAGGCAGATGAAGTTGTAGTTTTTTTGTTTAGTACAAAGCTACGCAACGAACTAACTTTTTTCTTATCAGATCTAAGATGATCATTTATTTGCGAGAAGATAAAGTTATACCACATCACTGCGACCCAGAGAATGACTTTAAGTTGTGTGTGTAAAAGAATCTTAAATATTTTCCTGATCTGAATCAATGTATAATATTTCACAGACAGTAAACTTCCTACACCGAACGTTTTCTAACATTCGAGAACATTTTTAGAGTAAAATTATCTGGGACTAATGAATAACCTTTTATCTCGTAGAAAAATATATGACTAGCTTTTTTCAGTTTGATAACGTCTCTCTCTCCTTCCGCAGTGGCTCAGCTGTAAGTCTGTAAGCTTATGACGCTAAAGTTCGGGTTTTGATATTTTTTGTAACCAGAGCACATATAACTCACTGTATAGCTTTGTGCTTACCTTTAACAAAAGTGGGGCACGGGATAATCTTACTTTGTAGCTTTATCTTAACCGAATCTGAAGCCAAACCTTCAGTTTGGTGAAATATTTCTTTAAGAATGTCATTTTGTCGTTTCTTTCTCTTACAGAATGTCACTTGTTTGTTCACACGAGCGCAATATATAGCTCTAACTTTAACCTAGTCTACTAGATAAGAGCTGAGCCACTGCTCCAGATTTCAATACTATTGGTATGCTTTAAAAGGGCAAACAAGTCTCTGTATATCAAATAATATATCATGCTTTGTAATCACATCATACGTACCACTGCGGAAAGGCGGTAGCTCTATGGGCTTACAAAACTAAAATCCAGGGTTCAATTCCCCGCAATACACATAGCAGACAGCCCAATGAGGCTTTGTTATAAACAAACAGAACGCTACTCCATTGCCAGTCTTTTGGGAAATGTCGAAAAGTTTAAATAATCTGCAGCTATACCCTATAGGTGGCGTCTTTGTGCAAACTAACACAGCAAAATATCTGAAAATTGAAAGAGTGTTTTCATTTCTTTAAACCGAAAACATCATTTAATGTTATGTGTTGGTTATCATTGTCGTGTATGTTTCTCCATCCTTTCTCTCAATAATTGGTTACAGGTGGCGTTGGATTGTTGCCTTCCCTGTAGTCTGTTAGATCATGTGCATATAGCCATTTATGCAACTTTGCACAAACGTTCTACAACCAACTATTTACTAAACTGGGAAATAAGGTTGTGGAGTTTGGATATTTTGTGGCACGTGATCGGGAATGCGACATGTATCTGTGGTATGCTACCAAATCACGTTTCTCGACAACAGTGCACATTAGGCTTAAAGGTCTGATGTATTATAATTCATTTAGCTCGCGGAAATTCCTCTTATAATTACAGGCCTTTGATGCAATAACGTTGAAAACTTGGAAGCTCACAACGCTGACAGCATATACGTTTTATAATTGTCTTACGTTACTGAATATTTAACGAGTGAATTTTAAATGTTGAATAAAATTAATTAAAAATAATTTTCAGATTTTTGTACATGTCTGAGGAAACGTGTACCGTATTCAACTAGATACAATTTGCGAAATCATTTACTTATGCTGTGATGCATATATCTAAAATTTCAATATTTTCTGTACTATAATATCTAAACTCAGTGAACTCTATGTACCATAAACAGTTGTTTCATATGGATAAGTAAAACACTTCATTCAGTGAACTGTCTCAGAATATAAAGGATCCGGCATGGTCAGGTGGCTAAGGCATTCGACTCGTAATCCGAGGGTCGCGGGTTTTATTCCCCATCGCACCAAACATGCTTGCCCTTTCAGCCGTGGGGGCTTTATAACGTGGCGGTCAATCCCACTATTCGTTGGTAAAAGAATGACCCAAGAGTGGGCAGTGGGTGGCGATGACTACTTGCCTTCCTCTAGTCTTACACTGCTAAATTAGGGACGGCTAACGCAGCTAGCTTTGCGCGAAATTAAAAAAAACAAACAAACAAACACAATATAAAATTTACAGTGAGAGTTTTAAAAGCCTTAAATTGCCGAAGTAACGTATCACCTTTAGGATCGAGCTTCCCTTAATATTTGCGTACCGGACTGAAAATTGTAAATGTCCAAGACTCAAACCCAATATATTGTAAAACCTACCTACCGCGTACTCTCATCCCTAGGGACTTTATAGTTGGGATAGCCTCCCCCCCCGCTTTTTTATTAAAATAGTTAGAGAAGACTATTGACTGAAGCTTTCTCCTCTGTCCAGTAGTGGCTTATCCTCATTCATAGAGAAACTGTTTATTTTATTCTTGTTTACAGATAAACGGTCTTACAGACAGGTTTACATGATAGAGAACACTCTCTTTAGTTCCCCTGTGTTTGAGTTTGGTCGAGATTTCTAGTTATTTTTCAATAATGTACAGTAGTGTACATAAGTGTTAAAACAACGTCAAAAATTAGATTTTAGGCTACTTTCAAAGAACAATGGAAGGTAAATCACAGATGATACATCAACATTGTGTTAATCTTCATATTTAGTGCAACAGAAACTCAGTGGAAGTTCTTGAGTTCAGCAAACAGTTAATATCATGTGTGTTTCTCTTTTCTTTTAATAACAACAGACTGTCTTTCAGACATTGTTGTAACATATATAGAGTGATTACACTTCAAATGTTTCTTGTACACTCCCATAAAATTTCTTCGGAAGTAAATTTTGCTCTGTCAAGTTTTTTATCTATCAAATCCTAGATACGTTCAATTGGGTTAAGATAGGGGCTCTTTGAGGACCACTGCATCATATGACCATTGCCTCATCTGAATGACTCCAATAGCTTCTTTATTAGCTAAGTAATTTCTGCATAAGTTGGAATAGTGTTTAGGATCATTATCTTCCTAGTAGTAGAATCCTTTATCAATGATACACATACCACTTGGTATACCATGACGGATCACTGTCTGTCATATTACTGCATGGTTGTTTATCTCATGCTTGAGGTCAGTGACAGTCTTCCTTCTGTCCTGAAGGCTTCATAAACAAAGATACTTAACTTCAGTGTCACTGAGTTTAGGTGTTCTGACTCCTTCTTTTCTGTTTTCTAATTTATCTGTCTTGGCCTGCTAATCTAGGGTGTACTTGATAGTGTTTGGGGAGCATTTCAAGTCTACACCAATTTGTCAGAGAATCCAACCAGCATCACGTAAAGCTTTTATGTCAACTCTCTGCTCTACTGATAATTATTTAGGGACATAACATAACAACAAAAATTAAGATATATAATGGTAGACACTGTTTTCATCAAGGTTTATTTGTGGAGTGCTATTAAATTGATTTATTCTAACATATACCGGTACCATATGCTGACTCCTTGCTATCTTCTTTCTATATAGTTAAGACACTTTATGTGAAAACATGACAGTTATTTCATACCCTTAATTTCATCAGTATGTTTACTCAAGCAAAACTGTTATGACACACACTTGGCACAAGTATATGGGAAGTCTAAAGAATGATAAGTATTCTCACCCTGGTTCATTCAGTTGCCAACATGGATCAGTGAAGTATTACCACAGTGTTGAAAATTACATTCTGTAATGACAAGGAAAAATTAGCCCCATAAAATGGAAAGAATGACAAAATATTCTGTTGTCCTAACACTTTCGCGCAGTACTGTATCTTACAAAGAATCGCTATGGGTCATAGATCTCTCGAATTATACATTTCTGCTAGTGGTTTCCTCTAGTGGCAACAATAGACCTAAGAGTGTGTTAGATACTACATCTAGTTAACTCAACCAAGTTTGGAAGAGTAAGGTGTACCATCGCGGGTCCGGCCTAATGGTAATGTGTTCGAACTTTGAATCCAACTATTAGTTCATGGCTAGTTGCTAAGAAAAGCGATCCACACTCTGGGGCCACAGGTGAGCTGTAATAGTGACGAAAACATTGAAATATTCGGCCAGCTAAAGTAGCCACTGAGTTGGAGGTGAGTGTCAGAAGTTATTTGTGTTTTCTATAGTCTAATGTTTCTAATCTAGGACTGTTATAACCATATAGCTCTTTTGTAAGCTTTGCACAAAAATTCTGACACAAGTAAACAGACAAATTTTTAGCCATTTGGAAAGGGACTTCAAGGGATTATGGGTACATTGCTTCTGAATACGATGAATTGACAATATTCAGAATGAAGTCAACTGTAAGTATACGGATTTAAAAATTTAAAATCATGGTTTGATTCCCGGCGACTGATATTGTGCAGCTTTGTATTAAGACAGCAAAATATTGTTTGTTTTTGAATTTCGCACAAAGCTACACGAGGGTTATCCATCCCTAATTTAGCAGTGTAAGACTAGAGGGAAAGCAGCTAGTCATTATCTCTCACCGCCAACTCTTGGGCTACTCTTTTACCAAGGAATATTGAAATTGACCGTCACATTATAATGCCCCAACGGCTGAAAGGGCGAGCATGCTTGGTGTGACGGTGATTCGAACCCGCGACCCTCGAATTACGAGTCAAGTGCTTTAACCACCCAGCCATACCATGCCTTAGCTAAATATTGAAAGGAAAACTATTATTTTGTAACGAAAAAAAAAAAAGAGTAGTCCATTAACTAGGCTTTTCTATAGCATTTTTTAGTGATTGGACAAATAAATAAATAAACATCTCTCTCATCATTAGTGAACGTAAAAATAATTTTTATAACAATTTTAAAACTGCATATTACGCATTTTGATGCACAAAAGCTATATTATTAATTTTGTAAATACAATACCGCTTTGTCTTTCCATATAAAGATCACACTCACCATGTTAGCTGGACTAACTTATTTATATCACTTGGACAGTTTTGTTGAATGTTTACTTGTTTGTTGAAATTGGAACGATAATAGTGTAGAACTATCTGCGCTAGGCGTCCATAATTTTGAAGTTATAGACGATAGGAAAGACAGTTGCACAACACCACCCTTCGTCAACTCTTGGACTACTTTTTACCAATAAATAGTAGGATTGACCCTCATATTATAACGCTCTTTCGAACTCACGACCAGTTCAGCGAGTTTAGCGACTCAGAGGTAAGTATAAAAATACGTGGATGGGACATCACAGACAACCCGTTGTTTGGTTGTTTTGCTTAACTACTAAAAAAACCAAATAAACTCTGGTAATCAGCTTTTTACTATAAGAAATCAATCAGACATTTTGTTTACAGTAATGTTATTACGACAATTATTTTTAAAAATTAACTAACGTTAGACTTACGATTAGGAAGTCTGTTTGGGGAAATCACTTATCTTATTAGCTAAACGTAAATGAACTTGTTTTATCCGTGGAAAACAGCGGAATTCATCCGGATGGAACCTGTAATCATACTTCCACAAAATGGATGCAAAGTAAATGTTGCTCTTATGCACTGCATGCACAACTGATAATTTTAAGATCAGTATAAAAAGATTCTAAGGGGGACGCAGTGTAACTGGTGTGATGGTCTGTGGTGTAAAAGGTCCAAAGTACAAGACATGATGCTAAAGAACATGTTCCACACTTTCAGTTGGGATTAAGTTATTGACGTCAAAAAGTTACTTGTGTTATATTTGATGAAAAATTTCACATTTATATTCTAATATCGTGTTACCTGAAGTAATAAATCATCTCAGCAATGTGCATAAAGCAAAATGTATTAGGGGCTAAACAGCCATTGATTTTTGTATCTGTATCTTTTTCGTTGTATTGACGTGGGTTTTGCTGTTGACTGCTAGAAGGGAGTGTTTGGCGTCAAATGATACAGAATGTTCTCTTACGTCATGTGCATCCAGCTATTTACTCTGTTTAAATGTGGCGGTAAGTATTGCTGATTGGTCAGTGATTTATAGTTATGGATGTCCATATATAAATCCTTGTGGGAAGAGGTCGAAATTAGGCCTTTAGCCCACATACTCTAAAAATGTTGGTCAGTTTGAATGGTCTAAGTCGTGTTTTCTATAAACGTCATCACCTGAAATTATTTAAAATAGGATGTTTGTTCACTAAAATATAACGTACATGCACGTTAGCGATGCTTCATTTTCGCACAACGAGAACATCCAGAAGATTATATATATATATATACATATATAGTTTTAGATACTCCAGTTTAAAATGTTTATAGAGTCATGATAAATTTATAATTAAAATCAAATTTCTCAGATGCTGAACTGTTAATTAAGGATGTCTATTTTTGCTTAGGTACGACCTTACTATCGTATTGTACTTAACATTATGTCAAGCTGCTGAGATACTCTGCATTCTTCCTTAATTTTGAACTATTGATCAAAGAGAAGGTAGCGAATTGGCAGCCCCCATCAAGCACAAAGTTGTTGACTATCACTCCTATAACGCATTAAGTACGGAAGATATTTTATGGTATTTGCAAGTGGTTCGTCAATTTCGAAATCTAGAGCTTTAGCACAGGACCGACTCGCCTCCAAATTCAAGCGTCATATCTCACCAAAGGACACTAGGATCAATTTTGGGATGATCACTAACATTTTAACCTGCACAGGCTGCGAGAGATTTGGATCCAACATATACGAGTTATGTCCGTTTTTACATTTTAGATACAATAGAAAATTGGTTATTAACCAGTGTATTACAAAACGCTTTGCCCTCCGCTAGCACAGCGGTATGTCTACGGATTTACATCGCTAAAAATCAGCGGTTCGATTCCCCTCGGTGGGCTCAGCAGATAGCCCGATGTGGCTTTGCTATAAGAAAACACAAACAAAACGCTTTTAACAGCCCTGTCCTCTAGTAATACCATGGCAATTTGTTTATATTGAAAATATCTTTAATATTTTATAAATAGAAGGCTTCATCATCAGCAGACAGATTAATAAGCGATTGACGTGTAAATAACAGCTAGACATGTAGAGAAAGAGACGTGTAAATAACAGCTAGATATGTAGAGAAAGAGACGTGTAAATAACAGCTAGATATGCAGAGAAAGAGACGTGTAAATAACAGCCAGACATGTAGAGAAAGAGACGTGTAAATAACAGCCAGACATGTAGAGAAAGAGACGTGTAAATAACAGCCAGACATGTAGAGAAAGAGACGTGTAAATAACAGCTAGATATGTAGAGAAAGAGACGTGTAAATAACAATTAGATATGTAGAGAAAGAGACGTGTAAATAACAGCCAGACATGTAGAGAAAGAGACGTGTAAATAACAGCCAGACATGTAGAGAAAGAGACGTGTAAATAACAACTAGACATGTAGAGAAAGAGACGTGTAAATAACAGCTAGATATGTAGAGAAAGAGACGTGTAAATAACAACTAGACATGTAGAGAAAGAGACGTGTAAATAACAACTAGACATGTAGAGAAAGAGACGATGTAAATAACAGCTAGATATGTAGAAAAGAGACGTGAACATAACAACTAGACATGTAGAGAAAGAGACGATGTAAATAACAGTTAGATATGTAGAGAAAGAGACGTGTAAATAACAACTAGACATGTAGAGAAAGAGACGTGTAAATAACAGCTAGATATGTAGAGAAAGAGACGTGTAAATAACAATTAGATATGTAGAGAAAGAGACGTGTAAATAACAACTAGACATGTAGAGAAAGAGACGTGTAAATAACAACTAGACATGTAGAGAAAGAGACGTGTAAATAACAACTAGACATGTAGAGAAAGAGACGTGTAAATAACAGCTAGATATGTAGAGAAAGAGACGTGTAAATAACAGTTAGATATGTAGAGAAAGAGACGTGTAAATAACAACTAGACATGTAGAGAAAGAGACGTGTAAATAACAACTAGACATGTAGAGAAAGAGACGTGTAAATAACAGCTAGATATGTAGAGAAAGAGACGTGTAAATAACAGCCAGACATGTAGAGAAAGAGACGTGTAAATAACAGCCAGACATGTAGAGAAAGAGACGTGTAAATAACAGACAGACATGTAGAGAAAGAGACGTGTAAATAACAGCCAGACATGTAGAGAAAGAGACGTGTAAATAACAGCTAGACATGTAGAGAAAGAGACGTGTAAATAACAATTAGATATGTAGAAAGAGACGATGTAAATAACAACTAGACATGTAGAGAAAGAGACGATGTAAATAACAGCTAGATATGTAGAGAAAGAGACGTGTAAATAACAACTAGACATGTAGAGAAAGAGACGTGTAAATAACAACTAGACATGTAGAGAAAGAGACGTGTAAATAACAGCTAGATATGTAGAAAAAGAGACGTGAACATAACAACTAGACATGTAGAGAAAGAGACGTGTAAATAACAGTTAGATATGTAGAGAAAGAGACGTGTAAATAACAACTAGACATGTAGAGAAAGAGACGTGTAAATAACAGCTAGATATGTAGAGAAAGAGACGTGTAAATAACAATTAGATATGTAGAGAAAGAGACGTGTAAATAACAACTAGACATGTAGAGAAAGAGACGTGTAAATAACAATAGACATGTAGAGAAAGAGACGATGTAAATAACAACTAGACATGTAGAGAAAGAGACGATGTAAATAACAGCTAGATATGTAGAGAAAGAGACGATGTAAATAACAGTTAGATATGTAGAGAAAGAGACGATGTAAATAACAACTAGACATGTAGAGAAAGAGACGATGTAAATAACAACTAGACATGTAGAGAAAGAGACGATGTAAATAACAGCTAGATATGTAGAGAAAGAGACGATGTAAATAACAGTTAGATATGTAGAGAAAGAGACGATGTAAATAACAGCTAGATATGTAGAGAAAGAGAGAGACATGTAGAGAAAGAGACGATGTAAATAACAACCAGACATGTAGAGAAAGAGACGATGTAAATAACAACTAGACATGTAGAGAAAGAGAGATGTAAATAACAACCAGACATGTAGAGAAAGAGACGATGTAAATAACAGTTAGATATGTAGAGAAAGAGACGTGTAAATAACAGTTAGATATGTAGAGAAAAGAGACGATGTAAATAACAACTAGACATGTAGAGAAAGAGACGATGTAAATAACAACTAGACATGTAGAGAAAGAGACGTGTAAATAACAGCTAGATATGTAGAGAAAGAGACGATGTAAATAACAGTTAGATATGTAGAGAAAGAGACGTGTAAATAACAACCAGACATGTAGAGAAAGAGACGATGTAAATAACAGCTAGATATGTAGAGAAAGAGACGATGTAAAAATAACAGTTAGATATGTAGAGAAAAAGACGATGTAAATAACAACTAGACATGTAGAGAAAGAGACGATGTAAATAACAACTAGACATGTAGAGAAGAGACGATGTAAATAACAACTAGACATGTAGAGAAAGAGAGAGATATGAAGAGAAAGAGACGATGTAAATAACAACTAGACATGTAGAGAAAGAGACGATGTAAATAACAACTAGACATGTAGAGAAAGAGACGTGTAAATAACAGCTAGATATGTAGAGAAAGAGACGTGTAAATAACAGTTAGATATGTAGAGAAAGAGACGTGTAAATAACAACCAGACATGTAGAGAAAGAGACGTGTAAATAACAGCCAGACATGTAGAGAAAGAGACGTGTAAATAACAACTAGACATGTAGAGAAAGAGACGTGTAAATAACAACTAGACATGTAGAGAAAGAGACGATGTAAATAACAACTAGACATGTAGTGAAAGAGACGATGTAAATAACAACTAGACATGTAGAGAAAAGACGACGTAAATAACAACCAGACATGTAGAGAAAGAGACGTGTAAATAACAACCAGACATGTAGAGAAAGAGACGTGTAAATAACAGCTAGATATGTAAAGAAAGAGACGTGTAAATAACAGTTAGATATGTAGAGAAAGAGACGTGTAAATAACAGTTAGATATGTAGAGAAAGAGACGTGTAAATAACAACTAGACATGTAGAGAAAAAGACGTGTAAATAACAGCCAGACATGTAGAGAAAGAGACGTGTAAATAACAACCAGACGTGTAAATAACAACTAGACATGTAGTGAAAGAGACGTCTAAATAACAACTAGACATGTAGAGAAAGAGACGTGTAAATAACAGCCAGACATGTAGAGAAAAAGACGTGTAAATAACAACCAGACATGTAGAGAAAGAGACGTGTAAATAACAGCCAGATATTTAGAGAAAGAGACGTGTAAATAACAACTAGACATGTAGAGAAAGAGACGTGTAAATAACAGCTAGATATGTAGAGAAAGAGACGTGTAAATAACAGTTAGATATGTAGAGAAAGAGACGTGTAAATAACAACTAGACATGTAGAGAAAGAGACGTGTAAATAACAACTAGACATGTAGAGAAAGAGACGTGTAAATAACAGCTAGATATGTAGAGAAAGAGACGTGTAAATAACAGTTAGATATGTAGAGAAAGAGACGATGTAAATAACAGCCAGATATGTAGAGAAAGAGACGTAAATAACAGTTAGATATGTAGAGAAAGAGACGATGTAAATAACAACCAGACATGTAAAGAAAGAGACGTGTAAATAACAACTAGACATGTAGAGAAAGAGACGTGTAAGTAACAACTAGACATGTAGAGAAAGAGACGTGTAAATAACAACTAGACATGTAGAGAAAGAGACGTGTAAATAACAGTTAGATATGTAGAGAAAGAGACGATGTAAATAACAGTTAGATATGTAGAGAAAGAGACGATGTAAATAACAACCAGACATGTAGAGAAAGAGACGATGTAAATAACAACCAGACATGTAGAGAAAGAGACGATGTAAATAACAGCCAGACATGTAGAGAAAGAGACGATGTAAATAACAACTAGACATGTAGAGAAAGAGACGATGTAAATAACAGCTAGATATGTAGAGAAAGAGACGATGTAAATAACAGTTAGATATGTAGAGAAAGAGACGTGTAAATAACAACTAGACATGTAGAGAAAGAGACGTGTAAATAACAGCTAGATATGTAGAGAAAGAGACGATGTAAATAACAGTTAGATATGTAGAGAAAAAGACGATGTAAATAACAACTAGACATGTAGAGAAAAGACGATGTAAATAACAACTAGACATGTAGAGAAAGAGACGTGTAAATAACAGCTAGATATGTAGAGAAAGAGACGTGTAAATAACAGTTAGATATGTAGAGAAAGAGACGTGTAAATAACAGTTAGATATGTAGAGAAAGAGACGTGTAAATAACAACTAGACATGTAGAGAAAGAGACGTGTAAATAACAACCAGACATGTAGAGAAAGAGACGTGTAAATAACAGCTAGATATGTAGAGAAAGAGACGATGTAAATAACAGTTAGATATAGAGAGAAAGAGACGTGTAAATAACAACCAGACATGTAGAGAAAGAGACGTGTAAATAACAGCCAGACATGTAGAGAAAGAGACGTGTAAATAACAACTAGACATGTAGAGAAAGAGACGTGTAAATAACAACTAGACATGTAGTGAAAGAGACGTGTAAATAACAACTAGACATGTAGAGAAAGAGACGTGTAAATAACAGCCAGACATGTAGAGAAAGAGACGTGTAAATAACAACCAGACATGTAGAGAAAGAGACGTGTAAATAACAACCAGACATGTAGAGAAAAAGACGTGTAAATAACAGCCAGACATGTAGAGAAAGAGACGTGTAAATAACAACTAGACGTGTAAATAACAACTAGACATGTAGTGAAAGAGACGTCTAAATTACAACTAGACATGTAGAGAAAGAGACGTGTAAATAACAGCCAGACATGTAGAGAAAAAGACGTGTAAATAACAACCAGACATGTAGAGAAAGAGACGTGTAAATAACAGCCAGATATTTAGAGAAAGAGACGTGTAAATAACAACTAGACATGTAGAGAAAGAGACGTGTAAATAACAGCCAGACATGTAGAGAAAGAGACGTGTAAATAACAACTAGACATGTAGAGAAAGAGACGTGTAAATAACAACTAGACATGTAGAGAAAGAGACGTGTAAATAACAGCCAGACATGTAGAGAAAGAGACGTGTAAATAACAGTTAGATACGTAGAGAAAGAGACGTGAAAATAACAGCCAGACATGTAGAGAAAGAAACGTGTAAATAACAACTAGACATGTAGAGAAAGAGACGTGTAAATAACAGTTAGACATGTAGAGAAAGATACGTGTAAATAACAACTAGACATGTAGAGAAAGAGACGCATTTGTATAAAATCGATTATTTCACGGACGGATAAACAAACAGTGAGTCTAAAAGATTGGTGGATCAGAGATCACAATATGAGAAGAGATGACAGGATCAAAAGTTATCTGTACTTCGTAATTTATTAGTAAATTTCAAGACATCTAGTAATATCCATTGACACGAGACAGGATGTCAATAACAGCTGTTCTTCAATAGTTTGTTCTTACACTTTTAAGCCTTACAAGATACTATGATTGTTTGTTTTGAATTTTGAGAAAAGCTACACGAGGGCTATCTGCGCTAGCCGTCCATAATTTTGCAGTGTAAGACTAGAGAGAAGGCAGCTAGTCATAAGCACCCACTGCAGGCTCTTGGGCTACTCTTTTACCAACGAATAGTGGGATTGACCGTTACATTATAACGCCCCTACGGCTGAAAGGACGAGCATTTTGGTGTGGCGGGGATTCGAACCCGCGACCCTCGGACCGTACTATGAAACAAGAAGTATATGTCGGACAGAATGACTGACCAGCCTCCTTGAAAGTGGAGTATTTGTATCAATATAGCTAAAAAGAAGTTAATTACGAACTACAGTTGTATATTAAGTGATATAACTGATAGAATAGACGTTTTTATTTGAAGTGTTTTATTCCGACCATAACTTAATATTTTTTTCCTTGGCTTCGATTTTTGCAGCCTCGTACTCATTCTTGACGTCTTTCCTAAAACACTTCCAAATCGATTTTAAATGAGACATATAGATTTAGCGTTTGCTGACTTTACGTGTACAACTAACTCCCTTTTCAAGTAGACTTTTCTTGAGACTTGTAATAGATGAACTAGACGATATAGGAGTTTGACAGATTTTCTTAAACCAACGTTTAAACATAAGTCGTCTAAAGTCTATTCAGACTAGTACAAGGAGTTCCAGAGATTCATTTTTACTCAAAGTCATACAAAGAAAAATGAAATTGAACATTTTTTTTAAATTTAATTGGTGGTATCAAAATTTATAGCGAATTCTAAATTTATATGGTTTGCATTTCGTCGAATCGACCAGTTCTTATAAGCACTGAAAGAAGTTTGAGTTCGAACTACACCAGAGAGAAAGCATTCAGCCAGCTGCACTCGCTGCCACAAGAGATTGATTGACCATTTTACTACAACGCAGCCACAAATAGAAGTACGGAGGAAGGTCAGTCCCATGGAAAAATTACAGAGGAAGTTCAGTGCCATGACATCGCGGACCCGAGTCCTAATAAAACATTCTTAAATTTTGAAAACTAAACATCCATTGTTGAACTATCTGGGATTTTGAAACGTACAAAACACTAACCACTTGTAATAGGTAAAAATTATTACAGTGTAAACCAATCCAAATAAATAAACTGTAAAAGCTAACAAGAGACAAGTACCCCTATAACCATGTTTACTGATAACTCATCTGAAGTCATAGATAACCTTTCTTATCACATTCCAACCGATCCTAAGAAACATGTCTTCTCATGTGATTTAAACTTCGCTATCACTTCCTAGAAAAATCAGATATCCACTGATTTCTTTGTAAGTTTTGAAAAATTACTAACTAGTGGTAAACAGTGACCCATTTGGACTAAAAACAGATAAACCTTTCTTAATTCTGTCACAGAAATATGAGGTTCAGCATTATATTAATTTCATGTCAACCAATTTAAGAAACATAATATTAATAGAAACCTATCCAACAACGAAACAGCTATCTTGAATGATCTAAAATGTTTGAATAATGTAGTGTTTTCAAACCTAGACAAAAGAAACATTGCTGTCATTATCAACAGACACAGACTGTTTTAATAAAGAAACATTGCTGTCATTATCAACAGACACAGACTGTTTTAATAAAGAAACATTGCTGTCATTATCAACAGACACAGACTCTTTTAATAAAGAAACATTGCTGTCATTATCAACAGACACAGACTGTTTTAATAAAGAAACATTGCTGTCATTATCAACAGACACAGACTATTTTAATAAAGAAATATTGCTGTCATTATCAACAGACACAGACTAATTTAATAAAGAATCATTGCTGTCATTATCAACAGACACAGACTCTTTTAATATAAAAACATTGCTGTCATTATCAACAGACACAGACTGTTTTAATAAAGAAACATTGCTGTCATTATCAACAGACACAGACTATTTTAATAAAGAATCATTGCTGTCAGTATCAACAGACACAGACTGTTTTAATAAAGAATCATTGCTGTCAGTATCAACAGACACAGACTATTTTAATAAAGAAACATTGCTGTCATTATCAACAGACACAGACTATTTTAATAAAGAATCATTGCTGTCAGTATCAACAGACACAGACTGTTTTAATAAAAAAACATTGCTGTCATTATCAACAGACACAGACTATTTTAATAAAGAAACATTGCTGTCATTATCAACAGACACATACTGTTTTAATATAAAAAACATTGCTGTCATTATCAACAGACACAGACTATTTTAATAAAGAAACATTGCTGTCATTATCAACAGACACAGACTGTTTTAATAAAGAAACATTGCTGTCATTATCAACAGATACAGACTGTTTTAATAAAGAAACATTGCTGTCATTATCAACAGACACAGACTGTTTTAATATAAAAAACATTGCTGTCATTATCAACAGACACAGACTATTTTAATAAACAAAAATTGCTGTCATTATCAACAGACACAGACTGTTTTAATAAAGAAACATTGCTGTCATTATCAACAGACACAGACTGTTTTAATAAAGAAACATTGCTGTCATTATCAACAGACACAGACTGTTTTAATATAAAAAACATTGCTGTCATTATCAACAGACACAGACTATTTTAATAAAGAAACATTGCTGTCATTATCAACAGACACAGACTGTTTTAATAAAGAAACATTGCTGTCATTATCAACAGACACAGACTATTTTAATAAAAAAACATTGCTGTCATTACCAACAGACACAGACTATTTTAATAAAGAAACATTGCTGTCATTATCAACAGACACAGACTATTTTAATAAAGAAACATTGCTGTCATTATCAACAGACACAGACTGTTTTAATATAAAAAACATTGCTGTCATTATCAACAGACACAGACTGTTTTAATAAAGAAACATTGCTGTCATTATCAACAGACACAGACTGTTTTAATAAAGAAACATTGCTGTCATTATCAACAGACACAGACTATTTTAATAAAGAAACATTGCTGTCATTATCAACAGACACATACTGTTTTAATATAAAAAACATTGCTGTCATTATCAACAGACACAGACTATTTTAATAAAGAAACATTGCTGTCATTATCAACAGACACAGACTGTTTTAATAAAGAAACATTGCTGTCATTATCAACAGATACAGACTGTTTTAATAAAGAAACATTGCTGTCATTATCAACAGACACAGACTGTTTTAATATAAAAAACATTGCTGTCATTATCAACAGACACAGACTATTTTAATAAACAAAAATTGCTGTCATTATCAACAGATACAGACTGTTTTAATAAAGAAACATTGCTGTCATTATCAACAGACACAGACTGTTTTAATAAAAAAACATTGCTGTCATTATCAACAGACACAGACTGTTTTAATAAAGAAACATTGCTGTCATTATCAACAGACACAGACTGTTTTAATAAAGAAACATTGCTGTCATTATCAACAGACACAGACTATTTTAATAAAGAAACATTGCTGTCATTACCAACAGACACAGACTATTTTAATAAAGAAACATTGCTGTCATTATCAACAGACACAGACTATTTTAATAAAGAAACATTGCTGTCATTATCAACAGACACAGACTGTTTTAATAAAGAAACATTGCTGTCATTATCAACAAACACAGACTGTTTTAATAAAGAAACATTGCTGTCATTATCAACAGACACAGACTGTTTTAATAAAGAAACATTGCTGTCATTATCAACAGACACAGACTGTTTTAATATAAAAAACATTGCTGTCATTATCAACAGACACAGACTATTTTAATAAAGAAACATTGCTGTCATTATCAACAGACACAGACTGTTTTAATAAAGAAACATTGCTGTCATTATCAACAGATACAGACGGTTTTAATAAAGAAACATTGCTGTCATTATCAACAGACACAGACTGTTTTAATAAAAAAACATTGCTGTCATTATCAACAGACACAGACTGTTTTAATAAAGAAACATTGCTGTCATTATCAACAGACACAGACTGTTTTAATAAAGAAACATTGCTGTCATTATCAACAGACACAGACTATTTTAATAAAGAAACATTGCTGTCATTATCAACAGACACAGACTATTTTAATAAAGAAACATTGCTGTCATTATCAACAGACACAGACTGTTTTAATAAAGAAACATTGCTGTCATTATCAACAGACACAGACTGTTTTAATAAAGAAACATTGCTGTCATTATCAACAGACACAGACTATTTTAATAAAGAAACATTGCTGTCATTATCAACAGACACAGACTGTTTTAATAAAGAAACATTGCTGTCATTATCAACAGACACAGACTATTTTAATAAAGAAACATTGCTGTCATTATCAACAGACACAGACTGTTTTAATAAAGAAACATTGCTGTCATTATCAACAGACACAGACTGTTTTAATAAAGAAACATTGCTGTCATTATCAACAGACACAGACTGTTTTAATAAAGAAACATTGCTGTCATTATCAACAGACACAGACTATTTTAATAAAGAAACATTGCTGTCATTATCAACAGACACAGACTGTTTTAATAAAGAAACATTGCTGTCATTATCAACAGACACAGACTGTTTTAATAAAGAAACATTGCTGTCATTATAAACAGACACAGACTGTTTTAATAAAGAAACATTGCTGTCATTATCAACAGACACAGACTGTTTTAATATAAAAAACATTGCTGTCATTATCAACAGACACAGACTATTTTAATAAAGAAACATTGCTGTCATTATCAACAGACACAGACTGTTTTAATAAAGAAACATTGCTGTCATTATCAACAGATACAGACTGTTTTAATAAAGAAACATTGCTGTCATTATCAACAGACACAGACTGTTTTAATATAAAAAACATTGCTGTCATTATCAACAGACACAGACTATTTTAATAAAGAAACATTGCTGTCATTATCAACAGACACAGACTGTTTTAATAAAGAAACATTGCTGTCATTATCAACAGACACAGACTATTTTAATAAAGAAACATTGCTGTCATTACCAACAGACACAGACTATTTTAATAAAGAAACATTGCTGTCATTATCAACAGACACAGACTATTTTAATAAAGAAACATTGCTGTCATTATCAACAGACACAGACTGTTTTAATAAAGAAACATTGCTGTCATTATCAACAGACACAGACTGTTTTAATAAAGAAACATTGCTGTCATTATCAACAGACACAGACTATTTTAATAAAGAAACATTGCTGTCATTACCAACAGACACAGACTATTTTAATAAAGAAAAATTGCTGTCATTATCAACAGACACAGACTATTTTAATAAAGAAACATTGCTGTCATTATCAACAGACACAGACTATTTTAATAAAGAAACATTGCTGTCATTATCAACAGACACAGACTGTTTTAATAAAGAAACATTGCTGTCATTATCAACAGACACAGACTATTTTAATAAAGAAACATTGCTGTCATTATCAACAGACACAGACTATTTTAATAAAGAAACATTGCTGTCATTATCAACAGACACAGACTGTTTTAATAAAGAAACATTGCTGTCATTATCAACAGACACAGACTGTTTTAATAAAGAAACATTGCTGTCATTATCAACAGACACAGACTATTTTAATAAAGAAACATTGCTGTCATTATCAACAGACACAGACTATTTTAATAAAGAAACATTGCTGTCATTATCAACAGACACAGACTGTTTTAATAAAGAAACATTGCTGTCATTATCAACAGACACAGACTGTTTTAATAAAGAAACATTGCTGTCATTATCAACAGACACAGACTGTTTTAATATAAAAAACATTGCTGTCATTATCAACAGACACAGACTGTTTTAATATAAAGAACATTGCTGTCATTATCAACAGACACAGACTGTTTTAATATAAAGAACATTGCTGTCATTATCAACAGACACAGACTGTTTTAATAAAGAAACATTGCTGTCATTACCAACAGACTATTTTAATAAAGTTCATGGAATTTTAAATTATTCCAGCAAGTTTAAAGTTTTGAATAAAGATATCGCTTAACGGAAGAAAATAAACTTCAAATACTTCTGTTAACTCTAAAGAAAGCTTAAGTATACAACCAGACTGGACCTGTTGGACCACATAGTGATATTATGTTTGGTATGCCTAAACTACACAAAGCAGGCGTACCGATCAGACCCATGTATCCAACATAGGAACACACGGGTATAAATTGTATTTTTATACAAGTTCTTATTTCCATTTACTGAGAATAACTTTACTGTTTAAGACTAGTTCAGTTTATCTAATTATGTCAATTCATTGTAATTTGATTCATCTGCATACATCACAAGTTTTGATGAAATAAAGCCCCTGCATGGCCAGGTGGTTAAGGCAGTCGACTCGTAATTCAATTGTCGCGGGTTCGAATCCCTGTCATTCCAAACATTCTCACCCTTTCAGATGTGAGAGCGTTGTAATGTGCGGTCAATCCCGCTATTCGTTGGTAAAAGAGTAGCCCAAGAGTTGGCGGTAGGTGGTGATGACTACCTTCCCTCTAGTCTTACACTGATAAATTAGGGACGTCTAGCGCAGATAGCCCTCGTGGAGCGTTGCGCGAAATTCAAAAACAAACAAAAAACAAGCAATCAACTTTACCTTAAGTCAGCTTAAGAGTCATTTCGAAACCAAACAAACGATATTCAGTTTTTTTCCCTTTAAAAAAACACTCCTTCAAAAATAATAACTGATAATATAAAAATATTAGTGCTCTTGCTCTAGGAAAGTATATACTGGGTCAATGAATTAAATCTTAGCTACCAGAATCAAGAAGCATGCGCACAACAGTCCTTTCAATAATTCTGGAATTTACAACCATTTAAACAGAGACTGTAACGAAAACGCGAAAAGTGAACACTTCAGATAATATACTCAGCGAAAGATGAATGGACGCTAAGAAAGAAAAGAACTCACTCCTAATTCCGAACCTATAATCTAAGGTGAACAATCAACCAGCTTCGTTCCTGCATCTGAAACTACGATCAGCATGTCGAGCGTAAGATGGACAAAAAAGTGAAAACTTCACGCAACAAACAAATGTCAAATTGGTTGAAATGGTCATTCGGTTAAGTCAAAAGAAACGATTTTTTTCAAGAAGCTGAGTAATAAACTCAAAGGTCACCAGTGGAAATCATCGAGGTATTGAGAAAGAAATTCTTACAGAGGTGTGTAAATATAACTCTTATGGTGTGTTATTCTGCGTTATACCCTTGAAATGGAGCCCAAAAACTGATTGTAATATAGTTTCTAAACTAAAATAAACAATTTAGCACTATTCTTACGTTTATTGTGGTAATATTGCGGTTTTTGCTGCAGAATAAAAACAAAGAACGAGCAGTGAGTCGCAGCAAGAAATGTGTCACCGTGTTCAATACAAATAATATACTGAACTGAAAGAGCTGTTTGTCCTGAAATGTAAAACCTGGAAGGTGCGTCCAGTATTATCATAAATATATTAACGTACTTGAACGTTTAAAATTCGTTTGTCAAGCAAAATATTACAGTCGTTACGAACGGCAAACAAAACCACATGCAGTACAACGATACAAATCACAATAATAGAGTTACAAAAACACATACAGTACGACAATACAAATAACAAGAAAGAGTTATAAAAACAAATACAGTACGACAATACAAATAACAAGAATGAGTTATAAAAACACATGCAGTACGAAAATACAAATAACAATAATAGAGTTATAAAAATACGTGCACTACGACAATGGAAATAACAAGAAAGAATTATGAAAACACATACAGTACAACAATACAAATAACAATAACGAGTTATAAAAACATATATAGTACGAAAATACAAATAACAAGTAAGAGTTATAAAAACACCTGCAGTATGACAATTAAAAAGCAACCTAGTGTGTAGTTTTGCGTTGATAAATAAACAATGATACTCACTATTTAAGGATAAGATTTTTAGGAACTAGCAACGATGGTGTCTCTGAGCGCTAGTGAAATTGGAAAGTTGTTGTAACCTCAGTAAAATGATGGTGAACCTTTACAAAATGGCCAGTTAGAAAATTAAGTTTCCAAATTTACACTATCGTTAAAACGTGCAGCCACCAACTAACAGTCACGTCCGTCCCAACTGCGAGTTTTCCGAGTTTAGATTTCTCGTAGCTTGTCAGTAAGAAGCAGGATATATTCTTGTATATAGAATGCCGTGCTTCTGAACGTTCGAAAACATTTTATTTAATTGTATCGAATGACGAGAAGGAAGGCATCTAGTTGATAGAATCTTTAAGAGTAGTCTTTAACTATTCCTCTTCTCCAAAACAACCTTAATCTCATCTATACTAAAGTCAGGCAAAAACTTTTATACCTGGGTGAGCTGACCCAGAGAAATGAGCACCTTGGTTGACGAAAATTCAAACTCGGGGATTGCGAGTCGAATACTCCTAACTACTAAACCATGCAAGATTATCTTAGCACTGAGGTTTGAATGTCAATCTTATAACGTACATACGGGTATCGAAACCAAATTTCTAGTGTTTTAAGCCTCCTGACTTAGAGCTGAGCAAACAATAAAGAATGCTTTTCTCTTATTCTATAATATTATATCTTTTGCTTTACGTAACTAGGATCTATTCACCAAAATCTATTTGTTTAACCTTTAAATTAATTATTCAGTTCTTGTCTACTTTATTATAAATACATTTGACTATTGTTTGTTTGTAATTAAGCACAAAGATACACAATCCAGTTTTTAGCGTTGTAAGTCCGCATAGATATCGCTGTGCCACTGGGGAGCAAATAACTTTGATAGACCACTTCTCACGCAAGGTAAGACATCGATGATTTTGTTTTCGCACGGTGTTCGGGAACTCAAGCGTAAGTTACACCATCACAAAGAACAGAAAGTATTTAGTATGACGAATATAAAAGAAAAAATACGTTATTCCTTTCACCGACGTTCTGCTTCTCCTCTTAATGAATGTAAGTAACGCGTGTTTGCCTTCACGCTTCATGAAAAGTGAGTTCGACATTGGATTTTTCATGACTTTCCTCCCCTTTCATTTTTATTCTGCTCTATCGCAGCTTGAGAATTAAATCCACTGTGATGTCATTTCTTTCATGTCTCTACTAAATCTGTCAAACACGAGGATCAAGTTCTAAGGTTACAACTGGAAACTCACTGATCTAGAAATATAATTTCGTAAATTAAATAACGAAATTCGACCGACTGTGACGTATAATATATAATATATGTGTTTGTGTGTGTAACATACGTGTATCCGTTAAAGAGGAATAAAGCAAAATAAACTGAGCTAATGATGAAATTTGAAACCTAGAACAACAACGATTTCGAGACTTGTGGTATAAGAATAAACAATGAAAATTATGAGACACCAACTCTGAAACCATGTAGCGGTTCCATACACCTATTTAGTAGTATTATGAATATTTTAATATTGGAATACTTAATGCCACCTGTTAGATGTTGCTTTCTTTACTCGCTCGGACAGGTCGTGACCTACCGGGTCAACGCGCTTGACTGCAAACCCGAATGTTCGTGGCCCGCTCTTTGTGGTCTTGTGTGTGTCAATAGTCTTACTGTTTATTTAGAGCGGCCGAAATAATTTCTGACACTGGACGTCGTAGACTAGTTGCATTCCCTCTGGTCTACCAGCAGTGGCGGCGCCAGGATATTTTTATAGGGGGGAGGCTGAGGTAAACTGTGGAGGGGCTTCCCAAAATGCCATCAATATGAAGTATATATGGTAAATTATAATAATGTAAATACCAAGGTACATTTCAGAAAGGTGAACTATTTTGAACTGCATTTTCAATGCAGTTTTCATTGGAAACTCATATTCTGATTAATAATTCATTATTACAAATTAGAAATAGTCTGTTTATGAAAATATGCGTATATGTAAAAGAGGAAGCTCACCTAAATTCCACCCAAGGTAATAGATAATAATAAAGAAAATCAAGATTAGCTTAGATTGAACATTTAATATACCATTAAGAGTAAAGCTACAAATCAAAAGAAATACAACATAAAGACATAGTTTACATAGCAGAAACGAATTATCTCATGTGAAGTTAATACACTCTGAGGAAAAGTAAGGTCACTATCAGGCTAACTATCTTTCATCATGTTGTGTTTATAGTCAATATTACTTCAAAACAATGCGCCTGTTCTGGTGATTGGCAGCAAATGTGTCTATAACAGTATCAATATCGAGATGCGGCTGGCATCTGGATCTCGATCGGGCTGAGCCGATCGTTAGCCTACGCAGAGCGTACACCATGGTCAGCGGCTCAGTGATCATACGCTTAAGGTGTTCGAGGCGGGACTCGCGCGCTCGAACAAAGCAGACTCGCGACCTGGATATTGAATGGTCATAGTAGCACCAAAACAAAATGTCTAAATTGCAGTTGACCTTCACAGAAAGGCTGGTTTCTTCATGAGTTCACATTATTCATACAGGCCAAACTGTGATTGTGATATTGTTCGTATTATCATAAGTATGACAAGAACCTGTTACAATAATGTAACTACTACATTACATTAAATTAGGCACTTTTAAATAGCCCAATGACAATTTCAAAATTCATTCTAGAATTGTTTAGAAATATTATTTGATCAGTTAACATGTAAGGTTATTATCTAATCATAAGTATAACATTAATTGGATTGTAAGTCACAATTTTAAGTGTATGCCACAATCATCAGTACAATTTTGGATGGCTGATACACAATGCAAAATGATCTCACAGAGGACACAACACCAGCTAAATGCTTCATATTTTTGACCTATACACAATACACTTATACATGCATGCTATGTTTTACTTTTCAATAAAAGATAAATGAAATTAATGGGTAAATACCTGTGAAACCTTTGGTTTATCAAGTAAAATCCCTGATGATCTGTTGTAACTTGAACTCAACGTGGTTGTCTAATCTTCGTCAAAGCTCAAGATAGAATGGCATTACACAGGGAGCAGCAATACAGCGCATGAGTTTCAGTGCATTCAGTACGTTGCTATGGGACGCATGACACATACTTCCGTCTTAATGAAGACGTTGAGTCCTACAGATTTATGTCTCTTTGATGTTAATTGTTAAGCAACAACGACGATTGTGCTTTCCATATTTTATGAATATATGTAGGTAACAATTTTTGGGGGCTGAGGGGGGTTGGCTCATTTGGGGGGCTCAAGCCCCCTCCCAAGCCGCCCCTGTCTACTAGATGAAAATTCGGGACAGTTAACGAAGTTCGTTCTTGTATAAAGGAAATATCCAAATAAATAAACCTATCGAACTAATAGAATGGTGTTAAAAGATTTTTTCACATTCCATACCTGAAAGGAGTTATAGCTTAGCGTTTTTCGTGCCTTAGTTGCGACTCTCTAAAATAACACCCGCGAAACGCATTATAAAAATGACAGTCACTCATTAAGCATTTATAGCGAATAGTGAGGTGCTGCTGGGTGTCTGTCTTTTCTCTGGTTAGTAGCTCAAAATTAGGGAAGATAGCAATAACCCTATCATAGTTGGTAGTTTACCTATAAATACAAAATATAGATATAAGTACCTTAATGAAAGAGCCATAAATAAATATACACATATAAGTACCTTAATACAAGCTTCACAAAATACAGATATAAGTACCTTGATACAAGTGTCACAAATACAAATTACAGATAGATATAAGTATCTTAATACAAGTGTCAAAAAACAAAATACAGATATAACTACGTTAATACTGGTACCAGAAATACAAAATTTATTAATCGGATTGCGTTATTTCAAACTTCAAACATAATTAAAACGACTTTATGATTTTGTTTCTAGAGATTTAGTATTCATGTTGATGTATTTGTTTATAAAGCTGCTCAACATAGTATCTGTGTTGTGTTTAAACGGCTATTAAAACCTAATTTTTAGCATTATAACCTATCAAATTTACAGTTTACCCATGAATGAGAGGGAGTGGTTAAACTTCGCTCGAATTTCCGAGACCGTACCGAACGAGAACAAATTTACAAACCGTGTTTCGATACTCGCGGTAGGCACACTACAGGTAGCCCATTGTGTGACTTTGTGCTCAAATACAAACGAAAGAGAACAAACTTAACTCGTTCTAGCGCCTTCAAGTTTTCTACGGCATACCTCAAAACATTGTGTGATACGTCTATCATATTCGGCCCTCAAAACATACAAAAATCTACTCGCGTGTTCATCATTATCAACAGACATGGACCATTTTTTTTGTGAAGAAAATAAGGAGTATTATTATACACGTGTCCACCAAGTTTCATGAAAATCCAGTTATTTTTGATTTGGCTACAGAACAAAAATAGTGTGGAAAATCGGTTTCCGTGTTAATAAATAGATATTTTCTGAATTTCGTGACCTTATTCTGATCTTGACCCTTCAAAAACTGCTTATTTTTCATCTCAGTCATAGTTATATGTAGGCCTAACATTCGTCCAAATCCGTTCAGATATCTTGCTGATAAACATACAAACACACACACACAAGGGTGAAAACATAACCTCCGTCCACCTTCGGTGGTGGAGGTAACAAAATAAAAACAAACGAAAATTTGAGTAATTTTTTTTATTTCTGCTTTCAGTTTTTTTGCCACTCCTCAACACGGAGTTACTGATTTACTTTGTCTTGTCGTATCTGGTTTCAGATTCCGCGATACCTTGAGGCCTTAGGAAACGATGACTGTGAGTAACGAGATAGTGATAATTCATCACAACGTTACTCGGGTTGATATAAACGCGTCCTCTTAGGTAAGTTTTAGGAAACTTTTTCAAAATAACCACATCTATCGTGTTTATCACGCATCAAAAGCTATTTATGTTGGTTTTTAATTATGAAACATTTCAGCGAGCAGAAAAAATAAAAGAAAGTTGATCAAACCCCGAAAAGAAATTACGTTAGCTTGACATTTCAACTCTTAGCCCTTAACTATTTAAATATTGCTCACAGTTACAAAGAGTAATTTATTCTAGCCTTTTCCAGTTTTTAGCTGTTAAGTTAGGAAGAAAAACTAACAGAAAGTGCCCATTGATAACTAACTAAGTAGCAGGATTTAACGGTCACACTTATAATGCACCCACTACCTGAAAGTGTAAAGTGCGATTTTGTGTAACAGGATACGAACCTTGGACTTTAATATTCATATTCTGATACGCTGAACAGCGGACCGTGCTCTCCTCTCAACTATTAGTGATACTATTATTGAAACAAAATAAGAATTACTGTCGTTTGAGTCACTCTAACAACGGATTTAGTCAGTGTAAAGGTTTCTAAACTAAAATGCATTTTTATGATAATGTCCACAGAGAACGAAAAATACCTTAGCGAAAAAGAAACACCACTAAATGGGCATAAAACTAGAGACGTAATTACCGAGTTTAATAATAGTACCAAACTAGATAAGTAGTTTTAATTTAGTCTATTGAGCTTATATCATGTTGCTAAGGTATTCATTTTTGCATATAGTTGTCCATTGATTGCACTGTAGTCAGCTGTTGATATAGTTTCTAAAAATTATGTTTAATGTTGCTAAGGTACCAATGTTATATGTACCTGTTCGTTGTTTGAATTCCGATCAACTATTAACTGAATTTCTATTATGTTAGATTATGTTGCTAAGGTCGTCATGTTACTAGTGATGGTTTCTAAGGTACTTAACGTTGTATGCAGATGGTCAGGTTCTTAAAGCTATAATATTGTAAAGTAGCCGGTCATACTAATAAGGTACTAACGTTAGATATAACTAGTCATGTTACTAAGGTATTAACGTTAGATGTAACTGGTCATGTTACTAAGGTATTATCGTTAGATGTAACTGGTCATGTTACTAAGGTATTATCGTTAGATGTAACTGGTCATGTTACTAAGGTATTAACGTTAGATGTAACTGGCCTTGTTACTAAGGTACTAATGTTTCACTTGTATTCAGTTTTAATTTAAACATTTGTTCATGTGACTTATTGTGTTCATCATCTGTTGTTAAGACACCATTACTGAGGCTTAATAGCACATAATAAGAAAGATGTTCCAGCTTCACTGTAAGAAGCTTCTACGGAAATTAACCACATGCTTGTTTCACATTTTTAATGTATTAGATTAGATCTATCATGAAAATCAAAGACATGACATTTTCATTCTTCACATTTCTCACATTTTTCAACATTGAAATACTGCTTTACGTCATTGTATCAAGTTTCAGGTTCAGTGATACCTTGAGGTCCTAGGAGACGATGACCGTTAGTAACGAGATAATGATAATGAAAGACGGGTTGATATAAACGCGTCCTCTGAAAACTAAGTGATCAGCAGGTTTTGACAGTCACTCTTGTATATACAATGCACCCATTGCCTCAAAGTATGGAGTGCAATTTTGTGTAACTCTTAAATTGAGTTTTTGTTATATTATATCATATTGCGAAGGTCGTATGTAACTGGTAACGGCTGCTAAAGTACTTAACGTTGTATGCAGATGGTCAAGTTCTAATACTGTAAGGTAGAGATAACAAGATCCAACTTACTGAACAACAGGTCATGCCTACCTCACGAATACGAGTGATGCTGTTATTGAAATACAATAACAAATACTGTCCTTATGTGATATCGTGTGAGTTACCCTAACAACGCTTTTAATTAGAGTAAAGGTTTATTAATAAACTGTATTTTATGGCAATGTCCACAGAGTTTAAGTTCATTATTACAATAGTTAATATTTGCTAAATTTACGCATCTAATTAAACGTAGCATATCCTTAAATATCATATTACTAAGTTAAATGTATCCTTAAATATCATATTACTAAGTTAAATGTATCCTTAAATATCATATTACTAAGTTAAATGTATCCTTAAAGATATTATTACTAAGTAAACCATATCCTTAATAACCTTATTAAGATCACGTTCGTCTCCTCTTATTCTCTACAAACACGTGAATTATTTAATACACATATATTAAAGTTGTTCTTTCATTACGTAGTGTATGTTTGGTCACGTGGTATTATGCAGTTAAATATACAATAATCTTTTTCATCAAATTTACAAGTTATTATTGTCGTACATATTTACACTTAACGTGAACTACGTAGGTGAAACATAAGTGACTTGTATCGAATGTAGACAAAATATGAAATACTAGTATTTTATTGGCATGCTAGTTATATTGCTTGGTTTCTAATAAAGATGCTATATGCTTAAATTGTCACTGTTACGAACTCCAGTATTTGCTATCAAAACTTCAGTTAATATCAACACAATATAAGCAATTGAGAAAGGTGTTCCGAGCTGCGTTTCAAAGATATTGAGTTAAAATTTGAAAGTTTTAAGCCTTCTCGATTTCGAAATTAAAATTTAAAGTAAGTGTGTTATTCATTTCAAAATTTAAACACAGGTGTACATGTAAAAATTTAAAGAACAGAACTTACAGAATTGACTTTCGTTGTTTCAAACTGAATTTGGCTCAGCTGGTCTCCCAGCAACGGGAAGTTAATATTTTCATTTTCAAATACTGTCGACATTAAATAAGAAATAAATAAATAAAACGTGAGAGAGCCATACTATTCCATACTATTTCAAGAAAGGTTTGCTTCCTTTTAGCACACCTTATTTGTACACTAAAAGGAAGCAAACAAGATTACATTGTAGAAACCAGACAGTTGGATATTATACCATAAAAGTTATATATAAAGGTTAGCTTTTGTTTTTTTTTGTTTGTTTGTTTTGGAATTTCGCACAAAGCTACTCGAGGGCTATCTGTGCTAGCCGTCTCTAATTTAGCAGTGTAAGACTAGAGGGAAGGCAGCTAGTCATCACCACCCACCGCCAACTCTTGGGCTACTCTTTTACCAACGAATAGTGGGATTGACCGTCACATTATACGCCCCCACGGCTGGGAGGGCGAGCATGTTTAGCGCGACGCGGGCGCGAACCCGCGACCCTCGGATTACGAGTCGCACGCCTTATGCGCTTGGCCATGCCAGGCCTAAAGGTTAGCTATATTGCGCCAGTCTCAGAGAAACTGATGAAAAACTAAGTCAATACATACATGAAAGATATAGCTGAGAATGGTTTAAGAAATACCCGCACCAATAAAACATCATGAATTTGTAAGGCAAAACCCGACCTCTAAAATGAATAAAACACAAAAAGTTTGTATGCCTCTAGGTAAGTACGTCGAGAAACTTGTATGTCTCTAGGCAAGTACGTCGAAAAACTTGTATGTCTCTAGATAAATACGTCTCTAGGTAAGTACGTTTCTAGGTAAGTACGCCTAACGGATAAATTTTCCTTTTTTTTTTTTCTTATTACCGGTATAACTTTTCACTTCTGCTGTTTCTTCTTCTAACAATTTATTACCGGTACCACTATAATCGGTATCCTTGATAGCGGTTTTAGGGTGCACGCTAACGAAACGTTGGTTGGCGGTAAGTATCCTTGAGCGAAACTTTTAAAATAGAACATAAAACAAGCAGTTATATCCGTTCACTTTTATATATCTTGACATTCTGGTAATCACGAGTTAGAGAAATCACGAAGCATGAGTCATATAGAGGGACAGCTTTCGGGATAGTCTAAGTGTGAGTCATAGAAAGAGATACCCTTCAGGGTATTCTAGGGGTGAGTCATACAGAGGGATGTCCTTCAGGATAGTCTAGGACAAGTGATACAGAGGGATATCCTTCAGGATAGCCTAGGGCAAGTGATACAGAGGGATACTCTTCAGGATAGTCTAGGACAAGTGATACAGAGGGATATCTTTCAGGGTAGTCTAGGACAAGTGATACAGAGGGATATCTTTCAGGATAGTCTAAGGGCGAGTCATACAGAGAGATATCCTTCAGGATAGTTTACGGGCGAATCATGCAAAAGGATATCCTTCGAAGAAGTCAAATGGAATGCCATAGAGAGAGATATCCTTCGGGACAGTACAGAACACTTAATGTACAGAACGTTCATCGTGGTTTAATATGTTTAATCAAAACGAATATTTCGAACTTAAACATATTCGAACAATTTGAAAGGTTTCAGATTGTTCTATTGCTACGACTTTTATCAACTGCAAACGGAGGCACGTCGATCTGACAATGTTTTCCTATCGATGAAGAAGGCTAACCTTAATGTAACACTTTAAACATTACAGCTTGAGAAAGAGCGATCAAAATAGCCCACGCTGAACTGACGACAGCCAGTAGGAAGAGGTAAGTTGGAACAGCCCACCAGTCGACCCCCGTTCCCCCCGCGTTGACGAGAACGTTACGGAGTCTCGTGGTAAGCTCGAATGCAAAGCAGTTGGACGCACGTTTTAAACAAGGTTGGGGGAAATCTGAACGGGAAAGCGGAAGCACTGTATCGGTGAGTGAGTGATTTAAATGGGGGGAAAACTGATGTTAAACTACCACTAGCAGCGAGTCAGTCTATATCAACTTTCCATTTGTCCGGTTCAATCTTTCCTAGTGAAAATCCTATAAGTGTTCCCTTCTTTGTAAATTAAGCTCAGAGAACAGGAATAATAAGTCTGTTGTGTGCCCCTGTGAATAAGGCTACATAACTCACCAATAGAGTAATACTGTAAAGTGTGTAGCAACGACTAAGCGAAGGCATTTCTACTTTTGTTTCGTAATCTTAAAGGATGATTTTTGTTTGATATCTGTGGACGTGTTTTTTTTTTTTTTTTTTTGCATTTTAAACCAATGACGGGAGTGACTTTTATCGTCTTTATGGTCGTCGGTTTTTTACCATGGCATGAAGAAGGTAAGAAATAATGACGTCATTATTCTATTCTTTTTTTGTTTCGTCGAAAATATTCAGTGATAAAATATTCATTCTCCTACCCCGTAAATAAAACCAGAAAATATCGTAATTCACCTTTCGTTGGTTTTGTTTGTAACAAAAAACACAATAAATATAGGTGCTTTGAGTTCTTTTTTTTCCCTCTAAAATAGCCAATTATAACATATTTATCACCCCTACCACACAAAATAATTAAACCAGAAAATATCGCATTCAGCATTCGTTTGTAAAAAAGCAGATCCTAATAATTTATCTGGGGCTCCACGACTATAACTTGCGTAAAGAAAACCAAGCTGTATCGGTACGACTTTAGAAGCTCTTTAACCTTATGTAAAATACTGGACAACAAGACTCTAAAAGACCAAAGGTCGCTTTGGCTGAATTATTGGATTTTTTTTGCCACTCGCTAATTTCAAATAAAAAATGATAAATGAAACAAAGATCCCGAAACACGTGTAGCAGCGGTTGATGCTACATTCATTAAGACGAAACATCTACCCACAAACAAACAACTTTCTATTTAAATTAGGACTGGTTAGAATTTTACCTTTGGTCAACCGTAACGTACCCTTCAGAAATCTATTTCGTTATTTATGGAGCAAAGACTCGCTGTCTTTGGAGGAAGGATTTGAAGTAGAATTATGATGACCAGTTGCAGATAAAATTGTAAAAAGCAGTGAGATAAACTGAACAGTTAGCCAGAAGAAGGAATATACGACATTATCTCCTGAGCTAACCAGAATAACTAGCCAGAAGAAGGAATATACGACATTATCTACCGAGGTAAACATAATAGCTGGCTAGAAAAGGAAATCTACGATATTACTCCTGAGACAAACAAAATAGCTGGCGAGAATAGGGAATATACAATATTATCTTTTGAGGTAAACAGCATAGTTGGCCAGAAGAAAGTAGAAATGAAATATACCTTTGACATGCAACAAAATGTACGAATCTTCAAAATGTAGTGACAACAGGCTATACTGAAAGGATACAAGCGCGTGGTAGACAAAGAGATAAATGGGTGGATGACATCTTTAAGTGGATTTTAAAAAGTCCAAGTTACTAACGTGAGGACATTATAAGGGGAATGAAATGGTATGTTACCTCCAAATTTGAGACGACACTTACAAGACTAATATTTTCATTGAACGTTTCGATTTTATTACACTGCAGCTTATATTTATATAGCCCCTCCCAACAGTAGCGTAGCCGCATGTTCAGGGACTTATAACGCTAAAACTGAGTTTCGATACCCGTAGTGGGCACAACACAGATAGTCTATTGTTCAGCTTTGAGCTTAACTACAGAGAAACAAACTTACTTGACCAATACATTAACATATTATTCCATAACAAAAACAAACCAAAATCTCCACATCATATTTATTCCAAACACAAATACAGTTATTATCTTACTGAAATTTACTTACTTCCTATCTTGTAAGGAAATTAAATTGCAATTATGTTATATTTTCAGACATTTTATAGATAACGGCCCTTTAGTGGCACAGTGGTAAGTCTGCGAACTTATAAAGCTGAAAAGCAGGTTTCGATACCAGTGATGGACACAACCATGATAGTTTTTGTCACAAACGTAAATTGCAATTATTTTATATTTTTCAGACATTTTATACATAAGGGCCCTCTAGTGGCATAGCGGTAAGTCTGTGAACTTATAAAGCTAAAAAGCAGGTTTCGATACCAGCGATGGACACAACACTCATAGTTTTTTGTGTATCTTAGTGTTTAGCTACAAACAAGCAAATATTTATACTTCAAGATCGATATCTAATGAATATTTATTCTTTCTTGCCCACTATTTGTTTGATATATTTGCGTGTTATTCTATATTGTATTTTTTTTGTTTCGACATTATTTTTGAGAAATAACTTAATAATATAGACAATATTACCCTACGATACGTTCCATTAGACATAATTTATCTTTCTTTATTTTACCAGCGACCCTCGGGTCCAACTCTCGAGAAAGTACCGAAGGACCAAGATTTGTGAAGGAACCGCCGGGTCACGTGGCGTTCAGTAACACTACAGGTACGACAGTCACCTGTAAAGCCACGGGTCAGCCACAACCACGAGTGGAGTGGATTCTACGCGATGGAAAGCCAGTTTTACCGCTTCCGGGTATACGGGAAATACCGGAGAGTGGTTCCTTGGTGTTTCCTCCTTTTACACCGGAAGAACATCGTCCTGACGTTCATGAAACTGTCTACATATGTACTGCTAGTAATACACTCGGAACCATAGGAAGCCAGGAGGTCAGGACCCAAGCATGTAAGTAGGGTGTCCTTGTACTCAGAGTGGATAGTTAGATGTGTTGTAGACAGCTAGATAGGTGTATAATAAGTAGATAGATAGATATAGATATATAAATATATAAGAAATAAATAAATAGATATAGCATAGCTAGCTAGATAAGTATATAACAACTAAATAAGTAGATATGTCGTAGGTAGGTATATAAGGGATAGATAAATTATATATAGAGTCGCCTATTTTTAAGGCTCTGTCTTTTATTGGTACGACATCTTTCAAGGGAAAATTATATGTCATCCCTTCAAGTAACGAACCATCTTTGATGATAGTGTATAATTTAATCCGTATAAGATTCATAAATCATACATTATGGATACTTTCTAAAACTTATAATAAACATCAAAAAGTTTAATTTGATTACACTTTGTGATTAATTACTAGACAGGTACGGTTTGAAGTTTGACTTTAAAAAGAAGAAAAAGGGCGATTCATTTCCTTTCTCTACATATAGACAACGACGACGACGCCCCCTATAATGTATACACTGTATATTATCTTCATTTTGGCTATGGCTCTCGTCAGCGATTTATTTCCATAAAACTCTGTTAGGGATAAATTTAAGATGTATTGAGCTTTGTTTTAAGTCAACAAGAAAAACAAAATTTAAATAAATATGAAATTATCTTAATGTAAAAACGTATAAATAAATGGATAAAATGTGGCAAAAGTACAATATCGCAGTTTACAGTGTATTGTAACGTCTTTTTTTTTTACCAGCTCTACGTCTACAGTCTAAAAAAAACGTCTATTTTACCAGCTCCACGTCTATAGTCTAAAAAAACGTATTCGTGAAACACAAAAATAAAGCTATATATATATACACATAAATAAAAGCATGTATTTAAAATTATAAATATATCGGAGAAGGAAGACAAAACAAATCTAATATTGACCACTTAAGGCGCAACAATGAAACTAGAATAGAAACTTGATGACGAAAGTGTTTAATGTGTTCTAGTAGAAGGAGGTATCTTAAGATAAGACCCACGCTGTTATGGGGATACACTATCTGTTAGGAATAACCTAACTTTTTTTAAACCTTTCGTATGGTTTTATATTAGAAAATTAATTCAAGATTAACAACAGGTATGAGGGTTTATGCACACTTCGTTCCACATCTGATATTGTTATTGTACATTATTAGCCAGTTGTTAAAACTTACTTATTGGTATGCACTACGTATGGAAAAATATTTCATTCTTAACATGCTGAATTCATAAATATCTTTGCTTTTTCAAATATAAATTTAAAGATTTATTAAAGTACCGGAATTTCTCATGAAGAACCGTTTCATTGAAACTAATAGATTAGGTTTACTTCTTTATAATTCCTACGTTTGAGTCTTGCAGTGTTGCCAAGCCTTGTTATGTCAAACGATTCGCCTATCGATCGACAGAGGAATTTTGCTAAAAGCAAAACTACCAACTATTCTTTCAACGTAACAAGAGAGTTTGAAGAACGGAATTCGAAGCACTTGTGCATACTGTGACGCTATGTGCCTTTAAGTTGAAGAACTATGTACCGTGTCATAAGTTATCAAGCAACATTCAAAATAATGCGTCAGTAAGGATTAGAACGACTGTTTCAAGGACTAAACCTAACAGAGTGTCTGTGTTATAATAATCTATAGGCGGGTTTATAAACACATCAGTATAATAGTAAATTTTAGAATTAAGTAACATTAAATGATTAAGATTAAAAACACAGTAAAACATTTTGTTTTCTTTGTTTTACAAATCAACGCCCCTCTCGCTGACACAGCGCTAAATCTAAGAGCTTATAACGTGAAAAAATCGAGTTTCGATACTCACGGAAGCAAAACGTAGATAATTTTTCGCGTAATTTACACCTCATAAAAAAACAAAGAAACAAAAATAATTAATTAATTATCGCTCCCTTGTTTTGTTTGTAATTAAGCACATAGTTACACAATGGACTATCTGTGCTCTGCCCACCACTGGTACAGAAATCCGGTCTTTAGTTTTTCAAGTCCGCAGACATGTTGCTGTACCACTGGGGACCATATTAAAATGATTTACTTTTTTCGAGCCCCCAAAAACTCTACAGTAAGCTAGAGTACTTGTAACGCTGATGAAACTAGGGGTTACGTCTCCGCTTTGGCATTAAAAAATAAATAAAAAGCACCTTGACTGAACCAACTCTTGCGAATTAATTAATTAATCACGTAACAGTAATATTTGGGAACTGTGAGTATAGTTTGATTCTAACGAAGGAATAGTCCTAACGATTTGAAGTAGTCAAGTAAATAAACAAGGCCAACTGCCCTGTATTCGCTCGAAGTTACATACTCACGATTCTTGTCTACCTTGGCTATTCTAGTAGAAAACGCTTCGGTTTATTCAGTCACATCGGCTAGTGTAGTAAGCAAAACTTCGGTTTTTACCCCGAATACTTATGCAGTCAGATATAAAACTGAAAAATAGTTCAATAGAAGGTTATTAGTGTGAAGAGTCGATAAGAATTCAAGTTCCTACAACAAGAGAAAACTTGTTTTAATTGTCAGTGTCTTAAACAAAATTCACAGTAAATAAAATGACATTTTGTTATGCAGTTAACGTCCTTGATGTAACTTCTACTTTTGTTCGCATACAGAATAATTGAATGAATTTACATAATTATATAAATAAAATATATGTAGGCCCACGTAATGTTGTGATTGAAAACAACACAACCAAGTTCACATACATCAGCTTTCTCTTAGTATCTCCCTCTAGCGAAGAATTAATTAAGCTCAAATTAATTATTTGCCATATTAAATTCATAACTCGTTTTTTGTTAGTTTTTTTGCACAAATTGACTTAACTGATGATTGTTTTCAGATAAAACTTTTCAAGCATTTTAAGCGTATTTATAGCATATTATAATATATTCAAGTTCTAGATACATACTGATCAATTTTTATAAAATGCAAACACTCTCGGAAACCCTGCAGTACTTAGCATTTTTACGTAATATTGGGTATCAGCAAAACACTTTGTTTTGTTTTTTTGGAATTTCGCACAAAGCTACTCGAGGGCTATCTGTGCTAGCCGTCCCTAATTTAGCAGTGTAAGACTAGAGGGAAGGCAGCTAGTCATCACCACCCACCGCCAACTCTTGGGCTACTCTTTTACTAACGAAAAGTGGGATTGACCGTGACATTATAACGCCCCCACGGCTGGGAGGGCGAGTATGTTTAGCGCGACGCGGGCGCAAACTCGCGACCCTAGGATTACGTGTCGCGCGCCTTACGCGCTTGGTCATGCCAGGCCCCAGCAAAAAACAAATAGTCTATCATTTTGAGGGAATTTCAAATATTTTCTTTCGAGTGTGTTTTTTGTAATCCTTTCTGATGTTAGGTGTTGTAGACAATGTATGTTTGAGATTTTTTATTAGATAAAACGATATACAACTTTAAAAGCGTTAATACAGAAAATTGAGTGCGTTATATTAAAATTATAAATCGGCTATTCATGTGACAGCCAAAGCCAATATAAAATCATGGTGGAACAGCACGTATTAGAAGTAATTTTGACATTTTTTGGCGATGCCACTTAAAATGGATCGCTTTTGGAAATTTATGTAACTACTCTTTCCAACGCAAAATAGTCAGAGCATAAAGATGTTTACATATCATGGATTTAAAATTTTCAAAATGAGTATATTTCTAGTAATTTAATGGCATTATGAAATAAAGAATATGGATGAATCTGGGGTACCAAGACCAGCCGGAAAGAAATTTACAACACGCTTTACCATCGTAGCGACAATCAAAGTGCAGAGTCTTGTAACAGATTATGGTCCATAACATAAAGGTAAATGACAAAAGCTATCCACATGTTCCAGAAAACAGTAGGTAAAGATTATTAGAAAGTATTTTCATCTGGAAAAACGACAACGGTCATGTGCTCAAGAGACGCTTCAACAACCTATCCTACGGCTTCCAGGAAGTATGTGAATACTTTGTACATTACAACCTTATGACGGCAACTTTACAATGGAAACTGTGCTGCAGGATTGTTATCATGATGCAAAGTGGACACATGGAGCAACACCGGGCGCGGCAACATTGACTATAACAATGTACTAAGGCTCCATAATTGTTTAAATATAGCATTCGATACTGCTTAAGTTTTCAGCATCACAATTTAAAGACTTAAAAACTACGGCTTTTTGTGATGAAGTTTATTTACCAAGTTCGAAATAGATAGAAGGAGACAAACACTTGAACAATTATAGTTTTGCAACAGTTAGCTACGGTAGCGTTCACCAAGTTTTTGGAATTATAAACTGATTTAAATTTTTTAGTATAATTAATTAAATATATACAAACACTATAACTAAGAAAAATAATTTGAAAAAAACAAAACGATGTAAGACAACTTGATCCATGACGAAAATTCTGTTAATAATTATGCTATTCATAAGTCAAAAAGAAGCCTTTATCAGGCCCAGCATAGCCAGGTGGTTAAGGCACTCGACTCGTAATCTGAGGGTTGCGGGTTCGAATCCCCGTTACACCAAACACCATAGGGGCGTTATAATGTGACAGTCAATCCCACTATTCGTTGATAAAAGAGTTGCCAGAAAGTTGGCAGTGGGTGTGGTGATGACTAGTTGCCTTCCCTCTAGTCTTACATTGCAAAATTAGAGACGGCTAGCGCAAATAGCCATCGTGTAGCTTTGCGCGAAATTCAAAACAAACCAGTCTTTTCCATTATTTATATATAGACTGCTGGCCAAAATCTTAAGGCCAATGAACATAAAGAAATAATATGCATTTTGCATTATTAGACCCAACCACTTATTTGAGTAGAGCTTCGAAAGATGAAAATAAGTAAAGGAAAAATAAAATAAAACTCTTTTTATCATTTGATAGGGAAAATGTGAACACCATGAAATTAGCTTAAGTACTAGCTGGTCAAAAGTTTAAGACCATACCAAAAAAAAGTCCTAAACAGGGTAGGAAACGCCCAACAAGAGTTGCACGGCCGTCATTGCGAATAACTTCAAACATTCGCTTTGGCATGGTCGATATAAGCGTTTGCAGAAGGCTGGCTGGAATGTTATTCCAAGTGGTGAAGATGGCTTCAAGAAGATCATGCAGTGTTTGGAATTGACGTCCATTTCTATAGACTTTCCTTGCCATCCACACCCAAACATTTTCAAGGGGGTTCAGTTCGGGCGAACACGCTGGATGGTCCAAAAGAATCACGTTATTCGCCATGAAAAAGTTCTTTGTCCTGCGGGCATTGTGGATTGCAGCGTTATCCTGCTGAAAGATCCAGTCATTTCCACACAAGCGAGGGCCTTCAGTCAATAAGGATGCTCTCTCCAACATGCCAATGTAGCCAGCCGCTGTTTGACGCCCCTGTATAACGTGAAGCTCTATTGTTCCATGGAAGGAGAAAGCATCCCAGACCATGATGGAACCTCCTCCACTGTGTCTTGTAGAAAATGTCTCCGGTGGGATATCCTTATCATGCCAGTAACGTTGGAAGCCATCTGGACCATCCAGGTTTAATTTCTTCTCATCAGAAAACAAAACCTTTTACCACTTTTCTACGTCCCATGTTTGGTGCTTCTCAGCAAAGTTAAACCGAGCTGTTTCGTGGTGTGGAAGAAGACGTGGCCTTTGAAGACGTTTACGGTTTTTAAAGCCCTTCTTTCGTAGATACCGTCTTATTGTTCTTGAGCTGCATTCCGCGTCCGTAAGGACCTTAGTCTGGTTCGACGGTCGGCTGGTGTCTTGCCGGGCAACGCCGGCAAAATTTTCTTGGACTGACCACTTGAAATTCTCGTTCCACATCCTTCAGAGTCTTTTGAGAATTTTACAACAGTAGTTTTACTCTGCCCAATCTCACCAGCGATGGCACGTTGAGAGAGACCTTGCTTTTGCAGCTCGACAATTCTGCCACGTTCAAACTCTGTCAACTTTTTAGCCTTTGCCATGTTTTTACCCGATGTAACACAGGAGATGTCAGTGGGAGATGTTGACAATGCTGATGCTTGAACACAAATGACTAAATTTCGTTACGTGTTTACCAATTAACGCTTCGTTTCAGTATGGTCTTAATCTTTTGACCAGCTAGTATTTAGACTAATTCCATAGTGTTTACATTTTCCCTATTAAATGCTAAAAAACAATTAATTTTATTTTCCCTTTTCTTATTTTCATCTTTCGAAACTCTACTCAAATAAGTGGTTGAGTCTAACAACGCAAAATGCATATTTTTCCTTTATGTTCATTGGCCTTAAGATTTTGACTAGCAGTGTATCTATCCACTTACCGGTTCGTAAAAGTGTAGGACATTTGAAAACTGTTATGAAGGATGCGTAACTTTTAAACTCATTTTCTATTTTTCCGACAATTATACGCTGATGTAAAGTTTAAAATACATTTCTAAAGAGCCTATCTACACGTGAAACTAGATCCACACGTGAAACTAGATCTACACGTCCGTATTTTAGCAGTGTAAGACCAGAGGGAAGGCAGCTAGTCATCACCATCTACCGCCAACTCTTGGGCTACTTTTTTAATGAACAAATAGTGGGATTTATCGTAACATTATGATGCCCCAATTACAGATAGGGCGAGCATGTTTGGTGCAACAGATTACGAGTCGAGTTCCTTAACCACCTGACCATGCCGGGCCTTGTGTAAGGGAAGTAATATTTTTACTTCTAATTATTACTATTCTAGAAAAAATAAAATCATAGTAATGGGAACCATTAGTCAAGCTAGAACAGAAGTAATAAAAGAAACACGCTGGTAGACCCACTAAATAAACCCTCAGATATTATCTCATAGTTTTGCATCGAACCCACTAACCCTACTTATTCTACTTTTACTCTTTAAATTGATAAAGAAATATGAAATCATACACTGGTTTAATAAGCAATAATATAATATATCGCCTATTGTGTTATGTTTGCACTTTTTAAATAATTAGTGGTACAATAAATCACACGTGTTACTTGTGTAATATTTAAAATAACTAACGATATAATAAATTGTACACTGTGTTTTGGTTGTACTCTTTAAATTGTTAATGATATGATAAATCACACCTGCCGTCTGCCACGCACAATCGTAAAGAAATACTTCATTTAAGACTAGTGTTTTCATTTTTAAATGTATTACGTTTTCCAGTGAATATTTTCTATTTTTTAATTCCTACTGACGGCTAGTTTATTTTGTTGGTGGATACTGACACTTTCCCTTTCCAAGATTTGAAATTTCTCAATATAGCTTACTTATGCTTGTGAAATATTTCAAGCTTCGGGTCGTATCAGTTTTCAGTAAATAAGGCTTAAAGCCCTTTTTTATTTTAAATTGGCTAATTATGGATTGAAAGAGTGTTGTTGTAAATCATATTAACAAAACCTAAACTTATTCATCGAGATGAATCTTCAATACATCTTTTCGCGAGCCTTCCATTTAAACTGATATCTACATTTAGGTGTAGCGTAGTTAAAAAGACATCATGGCTTACAGCCAATTATTAGTGATGTAGAATAACTAATATAGTTAATGTGATAATCATATCATTATTATTTTCGTGACTTTAATTTTAGGTTACAAGTAAATTAGGTAAGAGTTTGATGCTTATATTACTAAAGAGGAATTATGGGTGAATTCTTAAGCCTAATCTTGAAGACACAGGTTAAACTTCAAGAATAGTGACCCTCATAATTCAAGTGAGGCCATCCTTAATGCTAAGTAGTGTCTGGAGGGGTGACAAACAGAAAGCACTGTCCGCCACTAAACAGTTGTTGTTATACACTTTGAACCGATGAACAGGATTGATTTTCACTCTTATAACTGTTGAATGTGCGTAGTGTATTAGATGGAAGAGCAGCTTGAACCTTGGAACTTTCGATCTGTAGCTGGCCATTAGATTATGGCCGACCTTTCTGAGCAAGACAAAGACAAAAGACTTTTGCTATAAGGTGAAAAAAACGAATACAATAGAGGAAATACTTTGAATGACAATGAAAGAAAATTCATTAGAAAAGAGTCGAAGTAATTATAAGGGAGCCCGTCATGGTCAGGTGGTTAAGGCGTTCGACTCGTAATCTGAGGGTCGCGGGTTCGAATCCCTCGCACCAAACGTACCCGCCCTTTCGTCCGTGGGGACGTTATAATGTGACGGTCTATCCCACTATTCGTTTGTAAAAGAGTACCCCAAGAGTTGGCTGTGAGTGGTGATGACTAGTTGCCTTCCCTCTAATCTTACACTGCTAAATTAAGGATGGCTAGAGCAAATAGCTCTCGTGTAGCTTTGCGCGAAATTCAAAAACAAACAAACAAATAATTATGTGGAAAGAATAGTTTTCAATAATATGTTTTTATTCCTAACAAAATTGCCATTTGCTTTAGTAGCTGGTTGGCATGGTTTCTTGAGAAAATATAGTACTGAGAAATCTAATTAATATCACCAGCTGGAACTTAAAATATTTCATATTTATTTTTAGTTTCTCACCAGAAAAACCAACGTATATAAAATAACATCTGTCACAATTCAAATAATAACTGTCATTATATCAAATAATATCTGTCACTACATCAAATAACATCTATCACTATATCAAATAACATCTATCACTATATCAAATAACAACTGACACTATATGAAATAACATCTGTCTTTATAGGAAATTGAGTTTAATACAAAATTTAACTAATTATAGCATACTTTTCCAATAGTATTTCTATGTGAAGTGTAGTGTTTCTGTGGGAAGTGTGATGTTTCTGTGTGAAGTCTAGTGTTTCTGTGTGATGTGTAGTGTTTTATTGGGAAGTGTAGTGTTTCTGTGTGATGTGTAGTGTTTTATTGGGAAGTGTAGTGTTTCTGTGTGATGTGTAGTGTTTCATTGGGAAGTGTAGTGTTTCTGTGTGATGTGTAGTGTTTCATTGGGAAGTGTAGTGTTTCTGAATGAAGTGTAATGTTTTTGAGTGAAGTGTAGTGTTTCTGTGTGAAGTGTTGGCTCTATTTATTCAACAGCTTTGCAGTGAAATAACATTACCTTTGGTGAAATAATATATTATTTTTAGATATAGAATAAAGAGAATGATATTTTAAAATAAGATAATTATATGCAAGTAGAGTAACAGCTTTAATTATGGAGAAGGATGTTGTTGTAAGGCATAGAATAGTACTTCTAGGTGTGGAGAAGGATGTTGTTGTAAGGCATAGAATAGTACTTCTAGGTGTGGAGAAGGATGTTGTTGTAAGGCATAGAATAGTACTTCTAGGTGTGGAGAAGGATGTTGTTATAAGGCATAGAATAGTACTTCTAGGTGTGGAGAAGGATGTTGTTATAAGGCATAGAATAGTACTTCTAGGTGTGGAGAAGGATGTTGTTATAAGGCATAGAATAGTAGTTCTAGGTGTGGAGAAGGATGTTGTTGTAAGGTAGAGTATAGTACCTCTAGATATAGAGAAAAATGTTGTTGTAGGTTTTAGAATAGTACCTCTAGGTGTGGAGAAGGATAATTCTGTTAGTTAGAATAATTGTATTTTTAGATGTGGATAAGAAATGCTCCATTGGTTAGGACAATACCAGTTCTAAGTACAGTGTAAAGTGCCTCCCTATAATAGGAGGATATCAGGTTTAAATTATGGGTGTTATAATAGGGCCAATTGTTCTGAGCTTCTACCATGATACTAGACCTAAAATATTTTTTGTACTTTATACCTGATATAATAAAGAAAGATGAGAGTTTTATGTCTTTCAAAAATGTGAATGTTTTTGGTAGAGAGAGAATATATGTATCTTATTACAGGAATATCAGTTGTCACTATGTTTCAGGTAGTTTTAATATTTGCAGGAATACCAGTTGTCACTGTGTTTCTTGTAGTTTTATTATTTGCAAGAATACCACTTGTCACTATGTTTCAGGTTGTTTTAATATTTGCAGGAATAGCAGTTGTCACTATGTTTCTTGTAGTTTTATTATTTGCAAGAATACCAGTTGTCGCTATGTTTCTCGTAGTTTTATTATTTGCAAGAATACCAGTTGTCACTATGTTTCTTGTAGTTTTATTATTTGCAGGAATACCAGTTGTCACTATGTTTCTTGTAGTTTTATTATTTGCAGGAATACCAGTTGTCACTATGTTTCTTGTAGTTTTATTATTTGCAGGAATAACAGTTGTCACTATGTTTCTTGTAGTTTTATTATTTGCAGGAATACCAGTTGTCACTATGTTTCTTGTAGTTTTATTATTTGCAGGAATACCAGTTGTCACTATGTTTCTTGTAGTTTTATTATTTGCAGGAATACCAGTTGTCACTATGTTTCTTGTAGTTTTATTATTTGCAGGAATACCAGTTGTCACTATATTTCTTGTAGTTTTATTATTTGCAAGAATACCAGTTGTCACTATGTTTCTTGTAGTTTTATTATTTGCAGGAATACTAGTTGTCACTATATTTCTTGTAGTTTTATTATTTGCAGGAATACCAGTTGTCACTATGTTTCTTGTAGTTTTATTATTTGCAGGAATACCAGTTGTCACTATGTTTCTTGTAGTTTTATTATTTGCAGGAATACCAGTTGTCACTATGTTTCTTGTAGTTTTATTATTTGCAGGAATACCAGTTGTCACTATATTTCTTGTAGTTTTATTATTTGCAGGAATACCAGTTGTCACTATGTTTCTTGTAGTTTTATTATTTGCAGGAATACCAGTTGTCACTATGTTTCTTGTAGTTTTATTATTTGCAGGAATACCAGTTGTCACTATGTTTCTTGTAGTTTTATTATTTGCAGGAATACCAGTTGTCACTATGTTTCTTGTAGTTTTATTATTTGCAGGAATACCAGTTGTCACTATATTTCTTGTAGTTTTATTATTTGCAGGAATACCAGTTGTCACTATGTTTCTTGTAGTTTTATTATTTGCAGGAATATCAGTTGTCACTATGTTTCTTGTAGTTTTTTATTTGCAGGAATACCAGTTGTCACTATGTTTCTTGTAGTTTTATTATTTGCAGGAATACCAGTTGTCACTATGTTTCTTGTAGTTTTATTATTTGCAGGAATACCAGTTGTCACCATGTTCTTGTAGTTTTATTATTTGCAGGAATACCAGTTGTCACTATGTTTCTTGTAGTTTTATTATTTGCAGGAATAACAGTTGTCACTATGTTTCTTGTAGTTTTATTATTTGCAGGAATATCAGTTGTCACTATGTTTCTTGTAGTTTTATTATTTGCAAGAATACCAGTTGTCACTATGTTTCTTGTAGTTTTATTATTTGCAGGAATACCAGTTGTCACTATATTTCTTGTAGTTTTATTATTTGCAGGAATACCAGTTGTCACTATGTTTCTTGTAGTTTTATTATTTGCAGGAATACCAGTTGTCACTATGTTTCTTGTAGTTTTATTATTTGCAGGAATACCAGTTGTCACTATATTTCTTGTAGTTTTATTATTTGCAGGAATACCAGTTGTCACTATGTTTCTTGTAGTTTTATTATTTGCAAGAATACCAGTTGTCACTATGTTTCTTGTAGTTTTATTATTTGCAGGAATACCAGTTGTCACTATATTTCTTGTAGTTTTATTATTTGCAAGAATACCAGTTGTCACTATGTTTCTTGTAGTTTTATTATTTGCAGGAATACCAGTTGTCACTATGTTTCTTGTAGTTTGTTTGTTTGTTTTCACTCTTTTTTTCTCAACGGTCCTTTCTTACGCCTACACGATTCGTGTCACAGGAAAAAAATTGTTGTTTAGTGCACCCAGCAGGTACATAAAATAGAAAAATCTTATTTTTCTCACTGAACACGACGCTCTTATTTCATGACATCAAGAAAAATATCATTAGCGCTAATTACAAGCTGTTCTGCCTGTGGGGCTTCTTTCCAATGTCTGTAAAACACTCTAGAAAAATGCAACTTTAATTATGTTAACTACTATTTTCCACCGTTCCGGGTCTAACCAAGCATGTCTGCTAATTAATAAACGGCTCTTCTTGTAACCGTATTATCTCTTCTATCGACTGCTTCAAAGAACGTAAGACTTTCCCAGGATTGGAGTTTACATTCGGAATGTGTATAAAACAAAAACAAAACAAAACATTTATAATTGGACTAAACGCAGATAGATAGACGTATAGACAGATGGAGCAACCGAGCTATCTTCTTCAACTCTTAATATGCGCCAAGTTTGTTGTAATGGTGTTTGTATTTTTGTGTTTATGACAAAGTTACTAAAAGGGAAGTTAGCCGGCCAAGAACACCCTTAAACCCACCATTCTAGAAAACGGTTGACTGCTACTCTAATAACACATCCACAGCTTAAATTGCAGTGAATGTTTGGCAGTATCGACTGATTGATATCCGAATCGTAGGCTCCAAAATCAAGAGCTCTACTAAGATTCCAATCTCCAAACTTCTGCATTTTCGTTTATTCAATTAGCTCAGTAGTAAATCCGAGGACTTACAACGCTAGAATTTGGATTTTGATACCAATGGTGGACAGAGCACATGCAACCCATTCTCAGTTTTTGTATAATTGTTTGTTTAACTGAATTAAATGGAGTCAATAACATTTCTCATAAGACATCAGATTAAGCCTATTAAATTTTTAAACACCACATTCTTAATCTAATTAATTATATCCTTAGAATCGTACCATTGTATTTCTGTGAAGGCTCTCTAGGTGGCTCATTGGTAGAGGGTTATTACTCTAAAAATCAGGTAACTATACTGGTACTGGGCAAAATACAATCAACCCATTACGCAATTTGTGATTAACAATAAACAAACGCAGTTATGAAGAATGATCATTCATTTTGAAATCGAAACTTGCCAGTTTCAATTGATGTCTTGTCTGTTGGAACTCGGTATGTGATGTTATCTAAGTTTCAATTGATGTCTTGTCTGTTGGAACTCGTTATGTGATGTTATCTAAGTTTCAATTGATGTCTTGTCTGTTGGAACTCGTTATGTGATGTTATCTAACTTCCAATTGATGTCTTGTCTGTTGGAACTCGTTATGTGATGTTATCTAACTTCCAATTGATGTCTTGTCTGTTGGAACTCGTTATGTGATGTTATCTAACTTCCAATTGATGTCTTGTCTGTTGGAACTCGTTATGTGATGTTATCTAAGTTCCAATTGATGTCTTGTCTGTTGGAACTCGTTATGTGATGTTATCTAACTTCCAATTGATGTCTTGTCTGTTGGAACTCGTTATGTGATGTTATCTAAGTTTCAATTGATGTCTTGTCTGTTGGAACTCGTTATGTGATGTTATCTAAGTTTCAATTCATGTCTTGTCTGTTAGAACTCGTTATGTGATGTTATCTAAGTTTCAATTGATGTCTCGTCTGTTGGAACTCGTTATGTGATGTTATCTAAGTTTCAATTGATGTCTCGTCTGTTGGAACTCGTTATGTGATGTAATCTAAGTTTCAATTGATGTCTTGTCTGTTGGAATTCGTTATGTGATGTTATCTAAGTTTCAATTGATGTCTTGTCTGTTGGAATTCGTTATGTGATGTTATCTAAGTTTCAATTGATGTCTTGTCTGTTGGAACTCGTTATGTGGTGTTATCTAACTTCCAATTGATGTCTTGTCTGTTGGAATTCGTTATGTGATGTTATCTAAGTTTCAATTGATGTCTTGTCTGTTGGAACTCGTTATGTGATGTTATCTAAGTTTCAATTGATGTCTTGTCTGTTGGAACTCGTTATGTGGTGTTATCTAACTTCCAATTGATGTCTTGTCTGTTGGAACTCGTTATGTGATGTTATCTAAGTTTCAATTGATGTCTTGTCTGTTGGAACTCACTAAGTAACGTAATTCACTTTTTTTTAGTTGTTTTTTTTTCGTAATAAACTGACTCTTCCACATCAGAACGTAAGATTAAGCTAACTTAGAAAAGAGATGTTTAAAAAAAAATCCACGTTATTTATTGACTAACCAAATCAATAACGGTATTTTCTGGGCTTGAAATCGACCGTTTAAAGTAGTATATTTCTAATACAAATGCCACAATAATTTGTTTTTGCGTAATTCTAGAATACCTGAAAATATATTAGATCGATTTTTATGCTTACGTGATTGGACAAAAGTTATCGGTTCAGGTCAAACCTCGTTCGGAATATGAGGTTTTACTTTTAGAATTTCCTTCCTGATTCTCTTAGTTTTATTATATTTGTTCTTGTTAACATAAAACTGCACGACAGGCTATCTTTGTTGTTTTTCCATCACAATGATCGAGACCCAGTTTTTAGCGTTATTGTTTGCTAGACATTTTTGCTAAGGAGCCATTTTTAGTTTAAATCTGAAAGACGAAAATACGTCTTTACTTAAGTAATTTATTTATTGTTACACAGATGAGTCTTCGTGTAATTCCAACAAAGCAGTTCTATATTCAAAGTAAAGTCTCGTATTAAACAATTCAGTTTTTGAACATATGATAATTATTCTGTGAAACAGAAGTATGAAGAGATGAAATTCACTCAAATTCTCATTTTCTCTTTGAATTATTGCACGCGTTTTCTTTCTCGTTTTTCTTTTAACCGTTATCACCAACATAAACTACATTAAATACGCTGATGTGTCTCACATTACAACCCGTTTCCTCTGGTTTAAAACAGTATTAAATGTTGCTTGTCGAGGAACAAACTGGTATTGTCTAAATAATTTGTAGTTCTATTTATTTGAAAATATGTATAGATAAACGTCGGCGAATATGAGATTTTGGTAGGAATTATATCAGTGGTATAAGTGTATAAAAATGGCAGTTTGTTTGAAGCCGAGCATAAAACTACACAATGAGATATCTGTGCTGTGCCCATCACTGGTATTGAATCCCTGTTTTTAGAGCTATAAGCCATTAGATCTACCAAATACCATCGAGGAGGCAGAAATAACAATATCTGCGTTATTTATTATATAGTTTGAAATTAGTAAAAGTTAAAAACTTTAAACTTTCCACTTTTACTGAAAACTAGTTAGTTGTGTGGCACTAAAGCTATTCTCTGATATGTCGATCGTGACTTTCAAACCAGTGTGTGAGTAAACAACTCTACAGTTTCCATCTGTGTGAGTCACCCCATTGGAACAGCGGAAAGCTTGATTTTCCGTGATGGACAACACAGAATATATCTCGTTGCGATTTGCTCTAAAACAACCAACCAACCAATTTCGTTTAACCTAAAAGTGAGAACTATATCTTTGCATCCATAAATTATCTGAGCAGCCATACCACCAGAGGTCACTTTATCGGATATATCTGAGCAAAATGTATCAGGTGTTTCTTTAGATGACCTAGTGGAGTCACTACAAACAATTCAATCACTGATAAAGGTAGGTACAGTCGTATCATTAACTTGTTGTTTACCTTAAATGATAAAACTTATATACAGTGACACTTACATAATATCGCGCTTTTAGAGAAATTTGGCTAATTATCATAGTACTGTTAATTTCGTTATCGATTAAACAAGGAACACAGAAACATTCCAGAAATTCAAGACAAAAAATCAAATATAAGAAATATTCTAGATGACAAACATCCCATAACCCGAACGCTTTCGAGAAGCGGACCTTTTTTCTTCAGGAACAAACATAAGAAATTCCCATTTTCACTCTGAAGAAGAAAGATCCGCATTTCGAAAGCGCTCGGGTTATAAGGTTTTTGTTATCTAGTATCAGGACCGCTTTAAACGTACAGGATTTTCTGACATTAGTAATAAATTTGTTTGCTTGTTTTGAATTTCGCGCAAATCTACTCGAAGGCTATCTGCGCTAGCCGTCCCTAATTTAGCAGTGTAAGACTAGAGGGAAGGTAGCTAGTCATCACCACCCACCGCCAACTCTTGGGCTACTCTTTTACCAACGAATAGTGGGATTGACCGTGACATTATAACGCCCCCACGGCTGAAAGGGCGAGCATATTTGGTGCGACCGGGATTCGAACCCGCGCCTCTCCGATTACGAGTCGAACGCCTTAACCCACCTGGCCATGCCGCGCAAAGTAATAGATACACTGAGTATTCTTATAACAATCTAAAATACTTTATGGATAGAGGAGGGAAAAATATTAAAATCAGCAACCCACCTCTTTATATAAGTTTAAATTTGAGAGAAATTTAAAATTTCATGCCGTCTCTCTCCTGTTGATCGACCGATTGTTTTCCTCTATACAACCCTCACCTTTGTGGCATAGCGTTATGTCTGCGAATATACGCTGTTAGAAACAGGATTTCGACACTCCCATAATGTAGCTTTGTGTTTAACTACACACAAAGGAAGAAACAAGCTTTCTCCTCCTAGTGGCTTAGAAATACCACTACAAGCATAATACGCTAAAAACTGGGATTTTACCCGTGGTAAACAGAACACAGTTAGCCAATTATATAGCTTTGTGTTCAGTAACAACAACCAAACCTTTTACGACTTCGTTTACTTTGTTCGTGTGAAAATAGTGCCCTATTAAGAGTAATATTCAATGATTGAATGAAATCGTTTAGTTTTGCAATAGAAAACGTCCTGAGCTTTGCCCTAAAAATCATAGTAAGAGAACTGCCCCCTATACTGAACATAAACTGAATTACAGCTAGGTTCATAGCTGGCCCGGCATGGCCAGGTGGTTAAGGCACTCAATTCGTTATCCGAGGGTTGCGAGTTCGAATTCCCTTCACACCAAACATGCTCACCCTTTCAACCGTGGAGGCGTTATAACGTCGGTCAATCTCACTATTCGTTGGTAAAAGAGTAGCTCAAAAGTTGTGGGTGGGTCGTGATGACTACCTGCCTTTCCTCTAGTTTTACACTGCTAAATTAAGGACGGCTAGCGCAGATAGCTCTCGTGTAGCTTTGCGCGAAATTAAAAAAAACAACAACAAACAAACAAGTTCAGAGCTTGTAGACGTATTTATAAGTATACTCAGCTATGCACTTACAAAAGCTACTGAAATATTAATTGAATATGATATAAACCTTGCAGTATACATACTAAATAAGGAATCCATTTTCCTAACCAACTACGTAGATGTTCCAAATACAAACGCCCCTAGGGGCACAGTGGTATGTCTGCAGATTTATACCACGAGAAACCGAACTTCAGTACCCGTGGGAGCACAACACAGACAGCCCCAAACAACAGTGAAATATAAATTATAAATTACACTCAAACTGGAAATACGTCCAATATCCAAGAATGTAACATATTGTAAGCTTTATTGCATTATTACCCAATCAGAAAGTTCAAACACAGTATTACTATATCATTACTTAGTTGAAGGTAACGTTATTTATATTATATCATTATCTATTTAAATTTAAAGAGTGCAAATATAACGCAATGTGTGTTTTATTAATCCATGTGTGTTATCCAAATAATTTGACAATTGAAGTGTTTTAATATTGCATATATTCATTCTTTAAACCTTTGTGCCTTTGTTTTTGATTTGCTTAGAAGGTTAGGTGTTTGGATTAGTTTGTTGGAAATTTCGCGAAAAGCTACACGACGGCTATATGCGCTAGTCGTTCCTAGTTTAGCAGTGAAAGACTACAGGAAAGACAGCTAATCATCACCACCCATCATCAACTCTTTTTGGTTTCTCTTTCACCAACGAGTAGTGGGATTGACTGTCAAATTATAATGCTCATTTTTGATGGGACGAGATTCGAACCCAAGACCAGTAGATTGCGAGCCTAGTGTCCTAACCACTCAGCTATGCCAGGCCTTGGTCGGGCGTGACCAAGTTGGTTAGCATTCCGGTACGAATGGGAAGTTCCAAGGTTCGAGGTGCACTGCCGTCTAACGTGCTACGCACATTCAACTGTTATAAAAGTGGTAGTCAGTCCTGTTAAATATAGAAATCAGTTATGGCTGATTTGCCTCAGCAGGTTTTATTGTCTAAACATAGGGTACTATTAAAAGGAAGACTCGCGAAAAGATGTATTGAAGGTTCATTTCGATGAAGAAGTTTTGGTTTTGTTAATATTATTTACGACAACACTCTTTCAATACATAATTATCTATTGAAAACTGATATGACCCAAAACAAATATTGCTGTCAATAAAAGATACACTTGAAATATCTCACGAGCAAACCCAGTAAGCTATATTAAAAGGTTTCAACTCTTCAAAAGGGAAAATATCAATTGCCATCAATAAACTAAACTAACAGTCAATAGAAAAAATAGAAATACTCTACAAAGGAAAACTATAGCATAGTAGCAAATGACAAAAAAGAGATATTAGGCTTAAATGGAATACTTATCTAACTGCACCATTTGGTTATTTTTTTTTGCGAGGATATTGTAGGCTTATATAACTAGAGTTTACCAGAACGTTACTAACCTTATTTTCCATTACATTAACATAATAAACTACACTCATAAAATTTACTCTCAAACAATATTACGCTCTTAGGCTTGGATGAACATGGGCAACCAATGGAAGTCTTCATGTGGCCTATCATCAAACCTAGACATACGTACAACTATTGTGGCATTCGGTTTACTTATCACCAGAACTAGACACAAATGGAAAAAAAAATGATGGAGGCCTTCATGTGGACTATCATCAGGTCTGGACACGCATGAACAGCTAATGAAATCCTTCAATTGGCTTACCACCAGGGTTAGATATATATATGATTAGGTAATGGAGAACTTGAAACAACTACTGCTATTCACACAATTGTTACAGAATTATTGGTGGTTTCAACATACACCAAACGACCAAGTCAAAGACATTCTGGATTCATTTTAAATAACATACGAAAAGAAAGTCAGCCAATAAGAAACACTCGCCGCCAACTTGGACTACTCTTTTATCAACGAATAGTGGAATTGACCGTAATGTTAGAACGCCCCCACGGGTAAAAGGACAAGCACGTTTGGTGTGGCGGGGATTCGAACCCGCGACCCTTAGACCTGCGGCCCTAACTACGTGGCCATGGCGGCTATGAAATTCATTTACTAATATGCAGGTTGTGAATTCGAATTTCATCACCGAACATGCTCGCTCAGTCATGTGGATGTTGTTATCTCTCCTTTCGTTATAACAGAATATTTGAAAACTGAACCATATTTCTGGTCTAACTGCATTTGATTACATCGCGCATCGTATATTTCTTTCAATAACACAGTTCCTCGAGAATGACCATCGTATTAATCCGCTGTAAAGTTTTGCCTCCATTCACGTTTCTTTGTCAATTCTTCCAAATTTCTTTTGTTCTACTTTTTATATATGTTGCTTGTGTGCTTACTAAATATTTATCCTCGTAACGAAAGTTTTATTTTAATGCAAAAACACATTGGGTTACATGTACTTTGCCCACTGTGGCGAATCGAAACCCCGGATGTTTAGTGTTGAAGGTCGGTAAAGTTACTGTTGATCAGAAAATCTTTTCGTTTTTTGTAAAAAGTAGCCCAAGTGTTGGTGATAGGTAGAGATGATTGGCTGCTGTCTAAATAAGCGACATCTAGCGCAAATCATCTTTGAGAAATTTTGCACACAATTAAACAAAGAAACAAATTCCGATGTTATGAACACCAAAGTAAGCTATGCCACTTGTCAACTGTATTTCATTTTTTTAAATAAAAGATAATTTTGCTTTTCATCTTCAAGAGATTTTTGTCGATACAGGGTAAAATAATTAGGCTCGCCACCAAATCCTTTTAAGAACATGTGAAAAAGAGCTTTTGAATATTTGATGCTTTTACACATATTTTTTCTATCAATTCAAGATCAAATAAGGTTTAGGTAAACAAAGATTAGTACAGTTACAAACAACAAAGGCTACCGTATAGAAGAGTACATCAACTTGACTCTCTGACTGTATCTGTCTCCTGAGGTAATGCTAACTTATTTTAACGGGTAATAATGCCTTCTAGAGCAAAATTAATTTTTAGCGTAAATAACATACACGCAGAATAAAATATTTCAGAATACGGCACGTCCTTAAAAGAAAGAACCAAGAATAATGAGACATTGTTAAGTTAAACCAGGATCCTAGTGCAGTATCCCACAATCCTAAGATTATCTGTGTTATAAACCACTCCAAATAAACATATCAAATAAAACAACCTCAAACTAATACAAACTTAAAGAATTCCACTTATTACACATAAATATGTACGTACAGTGTGTACACAAATTGATGTAAAATTGGTACCATAGTTGCATTAAATAATCAAGGTATTAAAATATTTCACCCTCAAAATAATCGCTCAATGGAATAGAATAAATTTATTCAGTGTACGAAGTTGTGAGTAAAACAACAAGATGTGACGTAAATAAATAACTTTGAGTTATGTATTTACAATTTAGTTCTAGTTGTTGTCTTTTTTTGTCGTAAAAAGGTTATATAAACTTATCTTACTCAATTAGTTATCCAATAAAACTAATAAACTTACTTTGACTACTACACCAATGTCAGTAATTTTGTCATTAAATGTCATTTAAACTACTACTTCTACGTGAATGCCCCTCACGAGCTTAAATAAGAAAAACGAAGTGTGAAAGAAAGTGTTTCCACACGCGAGGCTCTTCCTGTAATAGTTCCGGAATTCCGAATACATAATTGAGGAAGTAAGTCATGACGGAAGGAAGTAAAACAAAATCATGTTTGGGGACATTACCTTTATGAGTTTCTCAACGAGGTCAACAAATTTATTATCCTTTCAGGGATAGTTGTACGTAACAAGCAATAAGCTTTTCAGTTATGGAAAATAAAAGTAAATTATAGGTATAGATAAGAGTTAGGAGGAATATATTTTCAGTTTTCTATACGTAACAGTGAAGATGTCTTGTTGTTGAACATGAGATAATTGTCACGCTTATTTTTACTTACACGTGCTTTGTATAGACTAATCATCCTTACTGGGTAGCAGTTAAACCATACCCAAGCTACGTAAAAGAGAGGTTTTATTTGTTCGCTGTGTATTACGTGCATCTTAAATATGACGGACTAGTTTCATGATATATATTGCGCATGCGTAGTTACTTACTGGAGCTCTTATTTTGGAAACGAAGCGAGCAGCCTGAGTTTGCTTGCATGCTTTTTTTAAAACACCGTTATATATTACGCATGCGCAGTCAAGAATTCATATTAACAATACGAGTATTTTGAGTCCTGGCGAGTGGAATACGTTTACACTTCCAGTTTTGAGACATGCAATTTATTTGTTTTTTAACGTGTTTCAAAGGTTGTCGTGTCTCTCAGAAATATCTCCTCTACCGCCAGGGGTACGCTTACCACAGATAGAAAGAAGGCTGTATGTAGCAGGTTGAACCTATTTAATCTTAAAAATCTCTTCCCCTCTCAAGCGGCACAGCGGTATGTCTACGGACTCCCACCATTAAAAACTGAGTTTTGATACCTGTGGTGGGCACAGCGCAGACAGTTTATTTTGTAACTTTATAATTATTTTTAAAAACAACAACTATTAAAGAAATGTTGACGCAGGTAATAAACAAAAACGTTGAATCGTAAAATATGTATACAGGTATTAATAATCTAAGTACATATCCTATACATTTTAATAATCTAAGTATAAATATCCTATACATTTTAATAATCTAAGTAAATATCCTATACATTTTAATAATCTAAGTATAAATATCCTATATATGGTAACGATCTAAATATGTACCGTATATGTGTTAACGATCTAAGTTATATATCCTATTAATGCTAATAATCTAAGCATATCATCTTTGGATTGTTTCAGGATGGTTATATTCTCATGAGGTATAGTTGAAACTTCATAGAAGAACATTTCTGCTGGTTGCATGTTTCATTCTAAACCTTTATAGTTTAATATTACATGTTCTTTTGTTTGTCAAATATTTTTATGTTTTATGTTCACTCAAGTTTAGTCATAAAAACATTTTTGTTTTAAGGCAGGAAATGCAAAACTATAACGACAAAAATGAATATATATATATATATATATATGTATATATGTATTCAAAGTTACGATAAGAGAGAGAGAAAATGTGGCAAATATTGTGGTTTAAGATTTAACTGGGCCCTGGTTGGAGCTCTGGGTCAGAATCAACCGAGGGCGCTCAGAAATGTACTTTCTCAAATCCACACTCGTGATTGGTTATTAGGTTATGCCACATGAAAAAAAAAACAACAAAAAAAACGTATGCGTCTTTACAGATATAAATACCCACGCACATTACTGACACATACATTAACAAACAAACTGTGGTCATGGACGGTAAGCAAACAAGTGGCGAAGAAAAGACCGACAACAAGCACTATCCGGTAACTCACAAAATCTACGGCCGATATGGGACTTTGGGTCCTTCAGGGCGGCATGGGATTTATAGATCTTACGTCAAGAATTTGTGTTGGGGGAAACGAGAAAACAGTTACGATAAGTAAACTTTACCATAATTTAATATACACGTTCAAAATGGAAGTAATGGTGTACAAAGAAATATGTTTGAATGTTACGTAATAAAACTTTACCTATAACTTGCATGTCTTCCTTATCGAGAATACCACATGTAATAATTTTGCTCGTGTATGTGTTTAAATTTCTCTTTCTTCAAAATTCCAAGTAAACATAACTCTATCAACTGATCTCAGCCCACGTGCACGAAACGTAAGTAAATATACGTCTTTGACTTACATGGGCTTCTAAGTTTTAACATTACCAGCGGTTTCCTACTTGAGATTTCTCATAACCATATCTTCAATTTTTTTTCTTGACAACCGAGTTTTTATCTTGGATACTGTTCTCTTGACAACCAAGTGTGTGTCTTGGATACTGTTCTCTTGACATCCGAGCATGTATCTAGGGAACTCTTCCCTTGACAACCAAATTTATAACTTCAGTACTGTTTCTTGGACGAGCTAATGTTTCATAATGCGCAGCGTATGAAACCGTATCAGAAAATTTGTGAGTAATATTTAAACTATTTTAAAACATAAATCGTCCGTGTTGATTCCAAACCGTAATAATTCGACTACCTGAAGCTCAGTGAAAACCTTGGAAACTTATAATGCTAAAGTTCAGCGTTCGATCCTAAAATGTGCTCTTAAAAATAAACAACTAGTAGCAACTCGCTTTGTGTTTATGGGTAGCTTTATAATTAACTAACATTACATACACAGTTTGTGAAAGCTTATGTACAGGGTAACCAGAAAATAATTACCCACTCTGTGCGTAATGAAAGAGATATTGGATCACATTTATAGCATTTTCATCATAATGTTACTTAAACTTACTTAAACTCCAAGATGTTACAACAGCTATGCATTTATATGTTGTATTACGTATGAATTCACCATTTAACAACCATGTTTAATGGGGCAAAACCACTGTAATTTTAAATACGCGTACTTATGTTGAAGTTAAGTCCGGCACGGCCAGGTGGTTAAGGCACTGGACTCGTAATCCGGAGGTCGTGGGTTCGAAACCTCGTCGCACCAAAACATTCTCGCCCTTTTAGCCGTGGGGGGCATTATAATGTGACGGTCAATCCCACTATTCGTTGGTAAAAGAGTAGTCCAAGAGTTGACGGTGTGTGGTGATGACTAGCTGCCATCCCTCTAGTCTTACCCTGCTAAAGTAGGGACGGCTAGCGCAGATAGCCCTCGTGTAGCTTTGCGCAAAATTCAAAACAAGCCAAACGAATGTTGAAGTTATAAAAATGTTATACAGTTTCACAACAAACGGAATGTGTATCGGTACAAATTTACTCTCATCAGACACGTGCGCTCGCACTTAGGTTATAAAGATAATTTACGAAGCTTTACCTACAAACTGATTGTAAAGTGTGAGAAAGTTATTTCTTTTACATTTTGGCATCAGTGAACATCCTTTAAAATTTCTTTTTCCATAAGATTAGACAATGAATGTTATCATAATTCTAAAACTATAGTGAAGGTAATGTGAGATAACAAGTAAGCGTTTAAATTAGAAAACTGGTGTCTCCAGTGATGAACAAATTATATTCTCTCTCTCTCTCTATAATAATTAAGATGTAATTATTAAGGTTCGACTATCAGTAACGATTTCAAGTGTGGGAAAAGAAATAAAGCAAGTAATGTAAACGTCCCGAAATTATATTATTAACAAAGATGTCAAAACCAACGTAATTCAATAGGAATGTCAAGATAATTGTTCAATATATATTTATATATATATATATATTTATGGTTAAGCATTATCCATTACTACATCATTATTAGCACACTTATGTTTGATAAACTGCTATAAAATTCCTCTTTTCATCAACAGTATTTGCTTGGTTTAAGTCAATCGTAATTTTCCGAAATCGACTGAAAGACACAACCTGTACCTTTCAAACACTTTATTACACAAGTACTTGGAACTCGTTTAAAGAAGGCGTTTGACAAAGATCTTTGCTGTTATCGATATAATGTAATTTGTATGCAGAAATGTTCACGATAGAGGTAATTACTATTACAGAAATGGCCAATATTAATGGAATTACTATTTATGATAATGGGTTTGCTGATGATACATTCATTTTGGGTGAACCCGAGAACAAGATTTATTTAACAGTGTTTTTGACGGACTAAAAATAAATGCAAATAAAAATAAGCAAATAGAAAATGATGAAAAAGACTCTTATTCAAAATTCTGTGTTCGATCCCAGCCACTGAATTAAGATGTAATTATTAAGGTTCGACTATCAGTAACGATTTCAAGTGTGGGAAAAGAAATAAAGCAAGTAATGTAAACGTCCCGAAATTATATTATTAACAAAGATGTCAAAACCAACGTAATTCAATAGGAATGTCAGGATAATTGTTCAATAGGAATGTCAAGATAATTGTTCAATAGGAATGTCGAAAAAACATTGTTCAACAGAAAGTTCAAAAACAACATTATTTAATAGGAATGTCAAAAACGGTGCTATTTAGTATTAATGTAAAAGACTATTATTTAAGAGGTTTGTTTGTTTTGAACTTCGCGCAAAGCTACACGAGGGCTATCTGTACTAACTGTTTCTACTTTAGCAGGGTAAGACTAGGGGGAAGGCTACTAATCATCATCACCCACCGCCAACTCTTGGGTTACTTTTTTACCAACAAATAGTGGGATTGACCGTCGCATAATAACACTCCCAAGGCTGAAAGGACTAGCATGTTTGTTGTGATGGGCATTCGAGTCCGCGACTCTCAGATTATGAGTCGAGCACCCTAACCACTTGGTCGTTTAACGTCACGTAACTGTCGTCAGTTTTTTGCAGAGGATTGGGTTTCATTCGTTTATAAACTTTACTTTTTAAGGCTTAGCTATATATCATGATAGGTTACATTGATCTGAAATTATTGACAGAGAATTGAGACACATTAGCCACCTATAGATCTATTAAAAATTATCGTCTCAGTCGGTCGATCAGAACCAAAGATGTCATGGTTTGTTAGTAATTTCATCAGTTTCAACAACTGTTAAGTTTATTCCACGCTTCTTATAATGAATGGCCCGACATGGTCAGATGGTTAAGGCGCTCGACTCATATTTCTGAGAGTCGCACCGAACACGCTCGCCCTTTCAACCATGGGGACGTTGGAATGTGATGGTCAATCCCACTATTCATTGGTAAAAACGTAGCTCCAGAGTTGGCGATGGGTGGTGATGACTAACTGCCTTCCCTCTAGTCTTACACTCCTAAATTAGGGACGGCTAGCGCAGATAGCCCTCGTGTAGCTCTGTAGGAAATTCAAAACAAACCAAACTCACAATGAACTACTTTACTATTTGCTGTTAGTATTTTTATACTTAGACTGTAAGATTTGATTGTAGGCATTCGTTATGATAACCTTGAATACCTTAGTATTGTTATAATATCTTAAATATTTAGACTTTTAATTTGTAATTGCAAGAACTCATTGTGATAATCGTGATGCTGGTATCAACGATCTATATAGGATAGAAAAGCATAAAACATAACATTTTTCCTGTTTATTGTAGGTAATCTTTCTAAGAAAAAAGATAGAAATGTGTTTCAAAACTATTTTATTTCACTTATGATAACAGAAGAACATATGTAAGTTACTAACTAACACTAATCATGACCAAACTATACTCTTGTAAAGTTTTCTCAGTGATAAACTAAATAACGTGGAATTTGTTTTATGTGCTCTTTGTTTTGGTTTTTAGTTATGGAGACAGGCTACAACATCCGAGTATACGATAAAACCGTTGTCATGGGAACTACAGCAGTATTGAATTGCTATGTTCCATCTTTTGTATCTAGTTATGTTCACGTGACTTCGTGGAACATCGACGATAACGTCAGAAGTTCTGCTGTGTCGCCTTTTAGCCCAGGTAAACTTTATTTACACGTACAAAAGGTCTTTGGCACTAATACTTTACAAGTTGCTACGGGTGGCTTAAACCGAATTAGTTTGAAATTAAAAGTTATTAATGAATATTTTCAAATAACGTTTAGTTTTCTAGGTACTCATTGTTTGTTTGTGTTTTGGTTTAGAGTTCAAAAAAGTTCCTGCTGTTTTCAGTTATATGTTTTAAATGTAGCGCAAGATTTTGTTGTTATAAAAACAATCCCACTGTTTTTCTTAGAAAAATGAGGCGTATAATTATGGGAGAACATAATGTTGGAAGAGCATTTATATAGAAGGTGACGCTGAGACAACACCAATAAACCTAGACCCGTTAATAATGTTAAACAACGTCAGACAACCTGGAATAATATATATAGAACGTGACGCTGAGACAACACCAATAAACCTAGACCCGTTAATAATGTTAAACAACGTGAGACAACCTGGAATAATATATATAGAACGTGACGCTGAGACAACACCAATAAACCTAGACCCGTTAATAATGTTAAACAACGTGAGACAACCTGGAATAATATATATAGAACGTAATGCTGAGACAACACCAATAAACCTAGACCCGTTAATAATGTTAAACAACGTCAGACAACCTGGAATAATATATATAGAACGTAATGCTGAGACAACGTAATTATTTATTTAGATGATGTTGAGATGACTTGTCTATGTGGGATACATTTATTTAGAGCACCATGTTGAAACTATGGCAGTTGATCTATAACAATAATTTATGTAGAATATTATGCAGAGAGTTGTTGTTTGTTGTTTCGAATTAAGCACAAAGCTACGCAATGGGCTAACTGATTTGGAATATAAAACAAGATGCTAAGACAGCATCTTAAATGCAAACATTTATATTGATAAAACATGGTACTGGAATAACGACAAATTAACTAACACAATTTATATAGATCATGGTGCTGAAACAAAAAGAGCTAACCTAGAATCACTTGTATAAAACTAGCTATTAAAATAACTAAAATAAGATTGCAACAATTTCTATGTAAAATTAAAATATTTCATTTAACTTCCATAATTAACTGATTTCTAGAGAATACGGAAAGTTTTCTGTGTTAGCTACTTCCACTGTTTTATGTTTATTTATATAATGTCTTCCGGTGAACTGTTTCATAAAAAGGCCCCTGTCTTGAAGCCACATTATGACTTGGTCTTGATTGTTTGTTTGTTCTGAATTTCGCGCAAAGTTACACGAGGGCTATCTGCACTAGTCGTCTCTAATTTAGCAGTGTAAGACAAGAGGGAAGGCAGCTGGTCATCACCACCTACCGCCAACTCTTGGGATACTCTTTTACCAATGATTGACCGTCACATTATAACGTTCCCACGGCCCTCAGATTACAAGTCGAGTGCCTTAACCACCTGGCCGTGCCGGGCCTGGACTTGGTCTTGTAAATTCTTTATTTCCATCCAAATTATTTGAGAAGCAACGAGATCCTGTTATCTGCAGTAACTTTTTGTTTCGGTTGTTGAATTTCGTCCAGAGTTACTTCAATGAATGTCTGTAATAGAGCAGTTCCTTATTCAGGGAGAAGGTCAACACTACCCGCCACCAGCTGCTGGTTTATCCTTTACTAACAAAAAGTAGTTTTTTTGTTTGAAGTTAAGCACAAAGCTACACAATGTACTATCTGTGGTCTGCTCATCTCGAGTATGGAAACCCTCTTTATGGCGGTGTGAGTCCACAAACATATCGTTGTGCTATTGGGGGCCACCAACGAAAAGAAGGATGGACCAAAACATTATAATGCTCCTAAAACTGGAAGAGCAAGCATTTCGATGATGGGACAAAACTTTGGAACGGTTGAAAGAAAAAGAGGTTTCGTTTGACATGTGTATTTCTAAAAAAAGAAAAGCTACTATATTAAAATAATGAAAATCTTAAGAGGTTTTCTAGTAATCATTTTGCAGATTATAAGTTTTTAAATCACCTGGTGTTAGTTTTACAAAGTACGGTAATAACAATCTCCGTACACGTGGAAAAAATATAATTATTTGTAAAAATGTTGATTTTGGCACAAATAATCGATGTACGTTAACGTAGTCGAATCACTACTACAGTACTTCGTTGTAGGTGCTTCCTTATACTAAACTTTGTATTATATAGTGTATTATATAACTATATAATACACTACCAAATGTACCGGGTTATTTATTTTTATACACATTATAATACGGCTATTTATACTGTTCGCCCCACGCTAGTACAACGGTAAATCTACGGGTTTACAACGCTAAAATCAAGGGTTCGATTCCCCTCGGTGGGCTCAGCAGATAGCCCGATGTGGCTTTGCTGTAAGAAACACACACACACACACACACAATTTATACTTTTAAAATTTCTTTTGCGATACTATTGTTGAGACCTTGGCAATTTCTTACGTTTGGCCTTAAAAAATCTCTTATGTAATGCAACCGTTGGGACCTTGACAATTTTTTTTATGATGCAAGTTGTCTTTAATTGTTCACAACACCATTTATGTGACATATAGTTAGGTTCATTTTAATATACGTCGTCCACACTAGAGTATACGTCCCAAATGGAGCGGTACTAAAGGTCCTGGAATTCGTGAAGTTGGAACCTGAATTTAATCATATTAAATTTGGTTTTATTGGCACATGCCATTTTGTTTGCCACATGTGTTAAACGGCCAGGTCAAAGACCCTAAGACTTAGTGAAAGGACAACCATTCAAAACAACTCGCCACTTAATAAAATTTCCCTGTATCTATAAGCGTGGAACGAGTTTTGTTTTTTTTCCAATATCATCTCGCGGCTCGAACCTTGGAACAGCATCTTATGTCGGCATAACCCCAGAGCACTAATTAAAATCATATGTAGTGCTTATTAATCAGCTTCCCCACAACCACTATAACCAACAGTGGTACAGCGACATGTGTGTTGCGGACTTACAATCCTAGAATTCGGGTTTCGATACCCGTATTGGACAGAACACAGATATCCCATTGCATTGTTTTGTGCTTAATTTCAAACAGTGTTATTAATCAATAGTTTTAAATAGTGAATTTAATCGGAAAACTTTTGATAGCAACAGTTTTTAAATAGTAAGGTGTAAACCAAGGTGCATTCCAAGAAGATTCTGTCATCCGTTTATCTTATTCATTTTTCTCGTTGACGATAAGGTTATTTTCTTATTATTTAGCAGGAGAGAAATACGTACTTTACACCAACGGCGATTTACACATCCACCAGGTGTCTCCGGAAGACACAAGAAAGACGTACAGATGTAAAACCAAGAACCTTCTGACTGGTGAAGTGAGGACCAGTGACAATATCGCTAGGATTATTATCATAAGTGAGTGTTCCTAATATATTCATTTAAATTATTTCAATCAGCAAAAGATGAAACTAATGGCCCTCACATAACAATCTAAATAAACACTGAATTCTTCAAACGAGGCTTTTTTTTACTGTTATGTTAAATAGTGTTTCTGGTAGAACTGTCATTATTGAAAATAAAAATAGGTTTATCCATATAAATATAATAATAACGTTTGTTTGTTTTTTAATTTCGCGCAAAGCTACTCGAGGGCTATCTGCGCTAGCCGTCCCTAATTTAGCAATGTAAGACTAGAGGGAAAGCAACTAGTCATCACCACCCACCGCCACCTCTTGGGTTACTCTATTACCAACAAATAGTGGGTTTGACCGTCACATTATAACGTCCAGACTGATGAACGGGTAAGCATGTTTGATGTGATGGGGATTCGAACTCACGATCCTCAGATTACGAAACGAGCGCCCTAACGACATGGCCATATCGGACCTCCATGGAATTTTACAACCGAAAATGCTAGCAGTTCGTTATTAACAAAATGCATGGGCTGCACAAACGATAAGAGAGTAGAGAATATGATAGTATACACCAAACAAAAAGGATGTCCCCCAGTGGCTCAGCGGTATGTCTGCGAACTTACAACGCTAAAAACCAGGTTTCGATACCCGTAGTTGGCAGAGCACAAATAGCCCATTAAGCTTTGTGCTTAATTCAAAACAACAACAACAAAAAGGATAAAACACGTAATCAGGTGGTTCGGTCAAACAACCATGAATTCGTAACGTTTTCAAAAAACATGAGTGAATTTCTTGCTGGTGGTAAAAAAATTTAAATGGTTCTTGGAACGGATGAAGTCCACTGATTTTTTCTAATTCCCACCTACATTTCAGGACCATTCACAGAAGAAAAACGTGCGTTGCCGAGGTAACTTATCGAATTGTCAGGAAAATGGTGATTTTACGTGTTCAACAGAGCGTGAGCGAATTGAAAACGTGCAATACCGAGAAAACAGACAGATAATTAAGAAAACGAGTTTCATAAACATAAAAAACAACTTATTGTTACTGAGGTTAAGAAAAACCTGATGAATAATATTTTGAAACGTTGATATTAAAAGTCGACATATCAGCATTATAAGTAACAGAATATTTGTCAGTATTATAATTCACAGAATATTTTATATTAATATTATAAGTCACATAATATTTTATGTCAGTATTATAATTCACAGAATATTTTATATCAATATTATAAGTCACATCATAATACTTGATGTCAGTATTATAATTCACAGAATATTTCATATCAATATTATAAGTCACAGAGTATTTTATGTCAGTATTATAATTCACAGAATATTTTATATCAATATTATAAGTCACATCATAATACTTGATGTCAGTATTATAATTCACAAAATATTTCATATCAATATTATAAGTCACATGATATTTTATGTCAGTATTATAATTCACAGAATATTTTATATTAATATTATAAGTCAGATAATACTTTATATCAGCGTTATAAGTCACAGGATATTTAATATTGATATTATAAATCACATAATGTTTAACACCAGTCTTAAAAGTCGCGCCCCCGGTAGCATATCGGTATGCCTGTGGACTAGAATCCAGGTTACTCTTGTTTAGCAGAGTAGAAATGTTCCTTTTGTTGTTTTATGCTTAAGTTCAAACAAATTATAAGACGCAGAATATCTGATATAAGCATTATAAGTCATAGAATGGTATATGTTATTATTATATGTTACAAAATGTTACATATTAGTATTATATGTCACAGAATATTAAACATTAGTATTATATGTCGCAGAATGTTAGATATTAGTATTATATGTCACATAATGTTATATATTAGTATTATATGTCACAGAATGTTAGTTATTAGTATTACATATTATACAATGTTATATATTAGTATTATATGTCAAAGAATGTTAGATATTAATATTATATGTCGAAGAATGTTAAATATTAGAAGTATATTTCGCAGAATATTACATATTAGTATTATATGTCACAGAATATCATATTAGTATTATGTGTCACAGAATATTATACATTAGTATTATGTGTCACAGAATGTTAGTTATTAGAATTACATGTCACACAGTGTTATGTATTAGTATTATATGTCACAGAATGTTAGATATTAATATTATAAGTCACAGAATGTTAGGTATTAATATTATATGTCACAGAATGTTAGACGTAAGTATTATAATCCACTGATGACAAAACTCACCATATTCTTATGATAACCATTGCTACAAAAACATTTTACAGTAAACGTAGTTTCATGAAGAGATTGAAACTTGAGAGAGAGTAACAAGTGATATGTTAATATATATATGCATATGAAATAATACCTCGCATACGGAAAATTTAAGCCACATGATATCAATACTTGAATGATATTCCTGAAGAAAAGTTATTTGGTTTTAAATTTTACAGAATACTACTTGAGGGTTATCTGGGCTAGATGTCATAGGTTAGAGCAAAGACAGCTAGCTGGTCAACTCCACCCACTGCCAACTCATGAGACATTCTAACCAATAGTGATATTGATCGTAAAATTATGTTCGGTGACGGGATTCAAACTTGCAACCTAACCATCTGGCCATCCCAGTATCAACTATCTAAATAGCGGTTGGTTCTGGTCACCTCGAAAGCAAGAATTGAAGTACAGTTAAATGTCAAGTTTTCGATATACCCATATGTTTTTTTGTCAATACTTAAAAGAAAACGTAAGAGCTCATGTTTAGGAAGTAAGAACAATTTTTGGACAACTGAAAATAATCTACGCGCTGTTCTCTAAAAGTATATCTTCCTCCAAGTAAAATGACATGCTAATTCCCTCAGCGCAAATGTCACTTTCCATACAAAGTGCAAACGTCACGCAATAGACATCTTTCTCTTCTTTTCCAAAAAGGCCTGTTTTTCTGAGCGTTTCTCGCCTAGTACACAAAAAGTGACTGTATAACTGTTACCATAGCAATTCGGTACATATAGTACAAGTTGTAAAGATTCAAAAAGTAATTCGGAAGTCTTGGTCAAAAGTGGAATGTTAAAAACTCACAATTTGATGCTGTTGTTTTTTAAACAACGATTATTTTATAAACAATTCTAAAAACGTGGCCGTTTTCCACTCTCAAACTTACAAGAACTTACTATACAAGATAAAAATTAGTAAAAAAAAAGTTGAGTTTGTAAAACAGTCTCGTGCACTCCACGTGTTACGACGTGTATCGTTGCGTCATCTTCCAACTTTGACACTACAAACGGCCCGGCATGGCCAAGCGCGTAAGGCGTGCGACTCGTAATCCGAGGGTCGCGGGTTCGCGCCCGAGTCGCGCTAAACATGCTCGCCCTCCCAGCCGTGGGGGCGTATAATGAGACGGTCAATCCCACTTTTCGTTGGTAAAAGAGTAGCCCAAGAGTTGGCGGTGGGTGGTGATGACTAGCTGCCTTTCCTCTAGTCTTACACTGCTAAATTAGGGACGGCTAGCACAGATAGCCCTCGAGTAGCTTTGTGCGAAATTCCAAACAAACAAGACACTACAAACAATCTGATTATTAGAATTATGTATAAATAGTCGTTTTCTTTAATTGCGGGTTCTAACATTAAACATTATACAAGTGCCAAGTAATTTCAATAGATCAGGTTTTAGTTAAAACATTATTATGGAGTATTAATACCGATAGGTTTATTGGTGAGCATAAACTTAAAACCGTCAAAAATGTATCATTGTCTGGCACAAGCATGTGCGTTAATGTGTCTGATAGTAACCAGAGTACCGTCGAGTCAATTGTGACCACACCTAGTATCTAAATTGGTATTTAATATTCGATCACTTTACTTTCTTATTTCTTTTGAAACCTAAATTCAGGGGTTCGACTCCCTTCGGTGGACTCCACAGATAGCGAAATGTGGCTTTGCCATAAGAAAACACACACACACACACACTTCTTTCGAAACACTTAGCTTGCTCTGTCATAAAAACCTAATTATAAATTATAAGTTTGAAATTAAGAACCTAAGAAATGGGGAAAAAGGGCAAAACGTTTTTTTTAATTAAAGTCGTTTCTTGTTCACGCCCGAAAATCTTTTAAAATGTATTTTGTTGCAGCTTTTAATTAGGGCGCTCGACTCGCAATCTGAGTGTCGTAGGTTCGAATCCCTGTCACGCCAACCATGCTCACCCTTTCAGCTGTGGAGGCGTTATAATATGACGGTCACACCCACTATTCGTTGGTAAAAGAGTAGCCCAAGAGTTGATGGTGGGTGGTGATGACTAGCTGCCTTTCCTCTAGTCTTACACTGCTAAATTAGGGACGGCTAGCACAGATAGCCCTCGTGTAGCTTTGCTCGAAATTCAGAAACAAACAAACACACTCACACATGCATAAACACATATCAGACTATCTAAAAACGGTTATTGTGTCTGTGTGTGAACCGATTAGTTTAATGCCTGTTTTTAAACAGGCTTAGTATCACGTGCATTTGAAAATGAAATGTGTCTCTGGACAGACATTTGTCTCGATAAAAGTATCTAACATCCACGTAAATCACAAATGCGAGCAGTAAGTCCCCATACTTACGACTTCAAAATTTGCAACAAGCAGCAACTAAACTAAACCACAAACTCCATTGTCCTAGATTGTGCTTGTTTACTTTATGGTCACTTTTACCAACGAAAACATTCCTCATCCTAGGATTAATATGTTATAACTTCATCATATCCTCCATTTTACTTCATCTGAATCCCTTTTTTATTGTTTTTTTTTCAACATTCCGACCTGGCATTTGTTATTAGGATAGTCAACAACCAATCTGCGAGTCACGAGTACGAATCTCAAAACCGAACATTCTCGCCCTGTCAGCCATGGGGTCATTATGATGTGTTCGTCAATCCAATTATTTGTTGGCTAAAGAGTAGCCCAGGAGTTGATGGTGGGTAACGTTGACTAGCTGCCTTGATTTTAGTCAGTCATTTCAAAATTATGGACGGTTAGATTAAACTTACCTCGTGTAGCTCTGCGCGAAATTAGAAAACGATGTTTAAACTATAATTTGTTGTGAAATATTTTAAATGTACTTTTAAAATTCTGTAACGTAAACATTTTATTTAATCACTAAGTTTAGTTTATTTTTTCCAGACTCAAAAGAAGACATTGCTCCAAGTGTTACTATCCGCCAACACCAGGTGTCAGTTAAGAGCGGGAAGATTGTTTACCTTCCCTGTGCTGCTCAGGGTCATCCACCCCCCACCTACGAGTGGTTTAAATTAAAAGGGACCCGACGAATTAGGGTTCACTCTTGGCCCGTACTACAGAAGCGTCACGGAAGCCTGAAAATAAACCGCGTCCAGCTGGACGACGAGGGACGATATCTATGTGTGGTTAACAATTCCCTGGGTGAAGACTATTGCCAGGTCGAGTTAAAGGTGTTGGGTGAGTGAAGGAGCTGCTTTTTTACTCGCACTGCACCCTGCTATTGTGGTGTTAATGCGCCGAGGCTTACCTGTAAATTGTTCTTTTCCTTTCTCTTTTTGGAGGCCCGACATAGCCAGGTGGGTTAAGGCGTTCGACTAGTAACCTGAGGGTCCAGGGTTCGAATCCCCATGACACCAAACATGATCGCTCTTTCAGCCGCGGGGGCGTTATAATGGAACGATTAATCCCATTATTTGTTGGTAAAAGAATAGCCCAAGAGTTGACAGTAGGTGTTGATTACTAGGTGCCTTCCCTCTTGTCTTACACTCTTAAATTAGGGACGGCTAACGCAGATAGTCCTCGTGTAGCTTTGCACGAAATTCAAAAAACAAAACTCTTCTTTCAAATAGGGAAAGGTCTTGTACATTCGTATTTGTCAGCAGACCATTTAAGATCTTAAACGTTTGAATTAATACAGTCTTTGTGGCTTCACATTCGTATAAGACAGCACATTACGCTGTTACAAGCAAAAATCTGTTAATATACCGATTTTTACTGTAGAAAACATTGAGTATGGAAATATAACTGTGCTCGCAGGTCGTTATTTATGAATCAAATATTTTGTAACGCTGTTGTTTTAGGTTATAATAAACCACATCATGCATCTGACGAACGAAGTGATGATGTTATCAAATGTTTCCATCTTCCATCATGCATGTGGCATCCGCAGTAAAAACGTGCGCACGAGTTCATTGAGTTTAATGAAGGACACCTGGATACCCATTCCCGGAGAGCTGAGATAATGAGTTATCCGTTTTAAATGTGTTTGGACGAACATCAGATCCATTTGTTTTTATAGTTCAATTATAGTTGGAATTACTCGCACGCAGTCATTGAAACAGATATCAGGGAAGAAATAAACCTGTAACCTGGATCCAGTAATTACTTGAAGATAGTTCACTTAGGCTGACTAAATGTTCAAACCTTCTACGCTAGATTACCACGTATCTCAGAACGGCTCGTATGGGTATTAATGCTTTTATTGATAAAAGTGTTAACATCTATACCAGCAATTCTGAGATACATTTTTATTTCAAGTGGATTTCTCGTCATCAAGAGATTAGCAAACAATATAACATCAAACGAGGGTAAAACAATTCAGTTGGCGAAGGATTATTTGGCACTAAGTACCAACTGAAACGTCTAATCAGGCTCGAAATATAATAATCTGTTTTCCCTCGGTATTTGCAGGTTCGTAGGTTTATGTAATTATTATTATTCATTACCTTAAGTAAAGCCTTTCAGTTTTAGCCTGTCTCTAATGACAAATATTAACATCTATGACTTGAAGCAATCTGTATAACTCTTTATTATCCCCGTATATGAGCTTCGATTGCGGCAGACCAAACGTAACATCAACTGAAACAAGGTAACTTATCGAGTTGTTAGAAACCGTTCATACGGACAGACTGCTGAACAGTCTGTTCTTAGACAGTCTCAATTTATTTGCGTTTATCCTTAGACTAGAACTTAGCGCATTTGCGCAACACACGATGAGATACACGAAAGTACAGTAAATACAGTGAAAATACACCCACAGTTCAACTCCTATGTATCAGCAACCCACAAAGAAACCTTGGCATCTATTATAACTTCAGAAGATAGAAAATAAATTTCAGTAAATTTTACCGAGGTAATAAATCTGTAACATTACTTTGCTCTACACAGAAATACAGAACAAGCTTCTAGAATACATTCTGAGAAAACAGACCAAACACTTCGGAAGGTTTGAAACCATCAGCTCTACTAGTACATAATCTAAGAAACTAGAACAAATAAATCAGAAGGTTTGAAACCAGTAGCTCTACCAGTACATAATCTAAGAAACTAGAACAAATAAATCAGAAAGTTTGAAACCAGTAGCTCTACCAGTACATAATCTAAGAAACTAGAACAAATAAATCAGAAAGTTTGAAACCAGTAGCTCTACCAGTACATAATCTAAGAAACCAGGACAAATAAATCAGAAAGTTTGAAACCAGTAGCTCTACCAGCACATAATCTAAGAAACCAGGACAAATAAATCAAAATGATTATTTGATATTAAAATAACTAAAGTTCTTTAAAAATATATTTCTTTGTTTAGAAAAAAGTCACGTTAAGCGATTTACTGTGATTCCACGGTGAACTCTGTAAAACTTAACACTATCTCAACTACACAATAAAAAAGACACACACACAGAAAACCTACTATTTTTAATAGCTTTTGACATCATGTTTGTTAAGTCGATCTTAATAGTTAAAGTAGATAAATCACCTAATAAAACAGTGTGGTGTTTAACAACTAAACTAAAGGAGCATGGATCACTTGTTGATATAACTTTATTGATTATTTATTACTTATAGCAATTTAAGTAGCATTATTGTTTATATATATATTGGTGGTGTTGTTTTTTTCTGGGAAAGAATGTATAAACAGAATTTCGCCATTTCCAATAAGATTATTCGTTCCTTCATTATCAAAGCGCATCAGACCTAACTTGATACAACACATAGTCTTAATTAGATGAAACGATATTTATACTAGTCGTTTACGAGACATCAAGACTAATGACGTATAACGCCTAATCTCGCAAGGCTCGATAGTTTGACGGGGAGAGAGTGTGTTATTACATCAAAATAACACTCATAATAATTGTAGTATACCCACGTGATTCTTTGCTGGCTTTTACGAGCTTTGTAATAATAAAGTGTAGTAACGTTTGATGAACGTTCTGTCTGTTATATAATATAACACTTATTACCAAACTAAAAGCACTTACGAGTTAGGCTTAACAAAATTTATCGTTTGTACTGTTTGTGCTCCAACAAGCCTTAGCCATTAGGTTTCGCTAATGAAGCAAGATACACGTATTTATTTGATTAGGTATTAATAATACAGTGAATTAAATACACTACTTGTAACAAACGAAAAAAGATATTTTTATAACGATAGAAGTATGTTATTAAGTCATCGAAATACCGAACTTTATAAAAAAAAAGTTTGTTTTTTTTATTTTAATTCTCCGAACAATTCAAATCAGTAACACACGCAGTGGTTTTAATTGCTTAGTGTTTTTGTTTTCATATATCAGGACGAGATGCGGTACCTCTAACGTAATGCTAATTTAACATAATGTTACGTTAAGAGTTCATTCCTCCTTTCCAACCATTAAAAGCAGCTTGTTAAGATCAGGTGGTTAGGACGTTTGATTGGTAATCTGAGGGTCGCTGGTTTGGATCCCCCTCACGCCGAAACATGCTCGCCCTTTTAGCTGTAAAGGATTTATAGAGTGACAGTCAATCCCCTTATTCGGTGGTAAAAAGAGTAGCTCAAGAGTTGGTGGTGGGTAACCATCCCTATAACCTATCACTTGTAAATTAAGGAGGATTAGCGCAGGTAGTCCTTGCGTAACTTTAAGCAATCTTCAATAAGATAAATAAACAAATATACCTATGAGATGGCCTCTCCAGTGGCACAGCAGAAATGTCTTACGACGCTAAAACGTGGTTTCGATACCCGTGGTGGGCAGAGCACAGATAGCCTTTGTGTAGCTTTGTGCTTAATTACAAACAATAACCTTTGATATGCGTCTCAATAAAATATGATTTCTTTAGAGAAAAAAAAACTGCTTTTATAGAGATCGTATGTATCCAGAATATGTGCTTTATATTTTTAGGAGAGACCTATATATAAAAATAAAATAAGTGATCGCACCTATTTCTAGAAACAAATTTTACTCGTTAACCCATGCAGTTTCTTCTCCAAATCCAGCAGTATTTGAGAAATCCAAACAATTACGAATACGTTCTTGTCAAGTGTAAACTAACTTTATAGATCAAGATTAAAAAATAACTTATAAGTTAGTGAAGTTAATTATCTGTAAAATACTGTCTAGAAGTGACAAAAAATATCCTAAATCGATACGTAAGAAAACTGAAACTTGTAATGCATTGATTCGTCAGTTTGAATACGATCGCTCTCAACGGGTTTTTTTTAAAGCCATGTCTATCAGGCTTTACGTAAGTGTTACGAATACGTCGAGACAGGCAAATTGTGTTGGTAATGGCCTTCTTTAATCTCGGGGCCAGACGTAACCTAGGGGATAAGGTGCACTAACGTTTCCAGAGTTTCATGGGTTCCGTTATTCAGTTCATAAAGTCGGACAGAGATGGCTGTGGGTTTTGCTAACTGACTATCCTCCTTATAGTAATTTAGAGAAAGATACAGGATTATATGAGTATTAGTAGTGTGTGACCTGACCATTCCTTAAATCAGACCTAAATGTTTAAACGCATAGAAGCTTAGTTCTCTAATAACACCACAGTTAGTTATAATGGCACAAAAAGAAATGGTCCAGGTGGTTCGGGCACTTAATTCAAAATCAGAGGATCACGGGTTCAAATCCTTGTCGTACCAAATGTGTTGGTCCTTTCAGCCGTGGTAGCGTTATAATATTTGACAGTTAATCCCAATATTCGTTGGTAAAGGAGAAGTTCAAGAGTTGGCAGTGGGTGGTAATGACTAGCCGCCTTTCCTCTGGTCTTACACTGCTAAATTAGGGACGACTAGGACAGATAGACCTTGTGTAACTCTGCACGAATTTTAAACAAATTAAAAGAGATTTAACGGTTAAAAGATAATTTTTATACTTAAGAGTTCACACTCTGAACTAAGTTATTTGACAGTTTAAGGATGACTTATGTGATTTTAAATACACAGGAAAGAAAAATATAGTAAGGCAAAGAAATGATCTAATAAAAACTTGAAAAAATAAATATTTCGCTTAATTCGTATTACTGAGCACCTTTACTGATAAGGTTGTTTGTTTTTGAATTTCACGCAAAGCTACACGAGAGCTATCTCCACTAGCCGTCTTTAATTTAGCAATATAAGAATAGAGGGGAGGCAGCTAGTCATCACCACCAATCACCAACTCTTGGTCTACTCTTTTACCACCGAATAATGGGGACTGACCGTCAAATTATAACACCCACACGGCTGAAATGGCGACCATGTTTGGTGTTACGGGGATTTCAGCCCGCGATCCTCAAATTAGGAGTCGAGTGCTTTAAATACCTGGCCATGCTGGACCTTACTGGTTAGATCCCAGTAGTAATAAATAAGGTATATGTGAACCATAAAAACAGTAAAATTGTCTTTGTTTTCCTCAACCTTGTAGTTATTTAGTTTCAACAATGATAAACCGTTTCAAGTATCAACCGTAACTACTTTTCAGTTTAAACGCCCACTCATACCTCAATAGGATTTACATATATTTTTCCACATTTGTAACAAGTTAAACCTCCCTGTACGTTTACAGTAAATTCAAAGGCTTATAACGCTGATATCAGATATTAGAATCCTGCATCAAACATAACGCAATCAGCCATTGTGTAACTTGACACTTAACGACAGACTTATACAGATAGAGGCAAAACTACACAGAAGCAATAAAACGTCAAATATAATTTTTTAAAGATGTATGCATACTAGACATTACACCCGTTTTAAACTAAAATACACGATAGTTTAGTTTCACCGAACCGTCTAGTCTAATTATGCATTGCTATGAATGAGGTATACAGAATTATTCTCATTTCTCCACTACACAAGTCGTGTCAAAATCACAGAAAACGATTTTGTTATAAAAGTTTACGTTTACATTTGAATGAAAAATATTATAAAAAAAAAAAAATGTACAGTACTCAATACAAAGTAAAAAAAATCCTCGACGAATACCCCGTTAGATAAGTAAAATATTTAATCTAGTTGAAAATTTCAAACGGGTTCAAAAGTCTAGGTGTCGTTCAAAAATATAGTTTGAGTCGTATAGGCGTAGCAAATCTCAGGTCTATATTCTGTTCTTGTAACGTGTGTTGAGTACCGTATCCCAAGTTTGCATAATTCATTTCAACCTTTTTAACAGATAATATTTGAGTCTTTTGTATTGCGACATTTAATTTCAATGTATGGGTTGTTGTTTATCGAGCCGGTAAAGAGATAACGCTCGTTCTAGTGTGAATAGGAGGGTTAACGTTTCTGTCCTGCGACTCAAAAGACGAACACATCTTCAGTGTATTAGAGCTATCAGTGTACTAGGCCTAGTACAGCAGTTTCCACTTACAAATTTCTGGGAACTCCCTGTCATTACGGATATTGTTCTTGGAATTTTCGTTAGAAGTCTCCGGATCACGCGATCACCAGCAACAGTGTTTGCCTGACCTTTGTTTTGTTTTTGCATAATTACTGCACTGGGCATGCGCGCTGTGTAGTAAATTTTCTTTCACGCTTCATTTCAATTGGACTTCCATTGTTTTAGAACTTTAAGCACACATATTGACAATTTAATTATGGATCACTATGATTTGGAAATTATGTGAAATATTCATAAAAATTTCGGGTACCCTATGAATCACATACTTTCTCAGTTATTGGTATTAAAAAAAAAGTCTTTAAGAGGCAAATTAGTTAACTGCGATGTTAACCTGAACCACATGCTTTCTCACAGAAACGTTGCTATGTGTAAAACAGAATACGCTGTTGTAAAGAACGTAAATTAATCAGTTTATATCTTATAACAATAGATAAACAACCTCCTTCCTGATTCACTTCAACACTCAATATCATAAATTTCAAACTAAGTCCTTCCTGTGCCCCTGCAAAACTCATAAATACATTGCTTTCGAACCCCGGATTAAAATGGCAGAGACAGATGGAAATGGTAACCCTGTCCCCTGAACGGGATGCCAGATCATTTCAGTTTAACCCCCAGAGCTAACATATGGGTAGAGTGAAACAAGTGTGGATACGACAGCATGATGCAAGCCAGCCTCGACTCGAACTCTCGACCATACGACTACGATTTATTTAGTGTGTTTATATCATTTTCAATAATTATGGATGAAACCTAGAGATGACCTAATTAAGTGTTTCGTTAACACACGTCTTTAAAATTAATGGGAAGGACCTAGTTAATTTTGGTTTGTTTTTGAATTTCACGAATGGCTAACTGGGCTAGCCGTCCTTAATTTAGCACTGTAAAGGATAAAGGGAAGTCAGCTAGTCATCACCACTCACCACTATCTCTTGGGCCACTCTTTTTCCAACGAATAGTGGGATTGACCGTAAATTATAACGCCCCCACGGTTGAAAGGGCGACCATGTTTGGTTTGACGGGGATTCGAATCCATGACACTCATATTAGGAGTCGATCGCCCCCTAACCACTTGGTAAAGGGTCGTGATGAGTTAACATTCAGCAGTTATAGTGTTGTCACTAAGGGTCTTGTTTTTATCACCAAAGATTCATGGGTATTGAGGGCTGCCTTTGAACTGCTTAAATTACGTGATTCATATACATTATAGTGGGCGCTTTGAAACTTTTCGAGTTGGTCGTTTTACCTCCACGGGGTTCTGAACAATGTCAAAGCTGAAAAAAAAAAACTGATTTGATTTCAGTCTGTTTAGAACCATTGTCTTATGAAGTGGATTCTGTTCGTGAATATTGTTACATATATTGTTGTAGTGAACGTGCTTTGTAGTCACTGTGATAAAAAATCTATACACCGGATAGGTGAAGTGGTGAAAAAGTATCATTGGACATCATTTTCTTCGTCACGTTATACAGAAGCACAATAGCAGATGTAGTAAATAAATTCAAGTGTTTCTTCGTTTAGGTATAGTGATGTGCAATTAAATTCTCCTAAACTGGTATAACCCAATAACACACGTTGATCTAAGCGTAGGGTGAACTAGACCTACCTTGAACTTAGACTTGGAGATTAAACAGTCTTCGGAATGTTAAGTTTATTTGTCGTTGACTGTGCATGACTTAATATCATATCACGGGTATTTTAAATTGCGTTTCCGGTTATAGCGGGAAGTAAAGTAGTTGCCCTGTTAGGTAACTGTCTATATTATTGTTGAACTATAGACACATTTAGAACACATTAGTTATCTGGATACAGGTTAACGTAAAAGCAGGGATTGTTTAAAAGGGGATTTCGGTATTACATAAAATTCGTTGACGTGAAACAAATTCTCCAAATTAAGAGTAATTAACACGACTTGAGTTTGAAGGTTAATAATTATGTGAGTTCTAATAAGGATCGAATTTTGAGCAGTCGAATTTGGTTACTGAACAAAATAAAAATATGAAAGATAACAATCATATTGTTTTTATATTTCATGACTTAAATTACTGTACATATCCTATCTGCACCATGACAGAAATATTGATTTAACACTCGTAAGGCAATAGTTAACGATATATTCGGCCGTAATCCCAATAATATCCCACTTTCTGCTTTGTACTTTCAGTGCCTTTACAAGTTCGGATTGAGCCCCATTCTTTAGTAGTGCTGAGTGGGGGGGTAGTAACACTCACTTGTAGCATATCAGGACATCCAATCGACTCGATTGTCTGGACAAAGAACTTTCGCCCCCTGGTAACAAATGAGAGAGTTACTCTCCGAGGGAAGGACGTGCTACATATAGGTTCTGTCCAGAAAGGAGACCAAGGGATGTACCAGTGCTTTGTTTACAGTTCTGGAGACAGCCAACAAGCTACTGCTCAACTCGTAATTGGTGGTAAGTTGGTGATAAAAAAAAACGTAATTTCGTGTTTTCTTAACCGCTTGTGTGTTTTAAATTGTAAATATTTAGGCCCTGATTAAATAACTGAACCAATACCATAATTTGGATTTAAGCTACAGCTTATTGTTTTTATTTCAATGATAACGTTTACTAATGTGTATTATGTGTGTTTCAAATTTAAACCATCTCTACTCCTTCTTTAACCCTAGAATTAACAACAGGAGTCAAGACTATTGTCTAATTGAAATGTTTTACTAAACAGTTTATACGTCAGCCTACTTGTGGGTTCGTAACTTCTTTAGTTAGGCCATTCTTAAAGACATAGAATATTCCAGTTAATTACCTGTAATTAATGATCGGCCCCTGTAAGTATATTATATGGAATACGAATGATTTCATAAAATGATTTTAATAGGTTCTGCATATTCGCTGTTTTAACAAGCAGAACCTTGGAATAAACTCAATATGGGCTCCAGTGGTTATGAACAGTAACTTAACCCATTAAAGGCTGTACTGACATACACTTGAAGAAAATCATATAAGGAAAGTCAAGCATTAGAAGAAAAAAAACGCCAAATGCATTCTAATACTATAATATTATACCTTTTTGGTTACCAATACAATTTTCGACATTATTGTTTTTTCGGTTGATAATGAAACGAGTTGTCAGTATATGAGTTATACTGTGATTGAACTCTTAATCTTACCAGTGATATTATATATATATTAAAGGTATACAGCATTACTGTCCTGCATAATCTCACAGACTGTACACGCCCTGTGACTAGTAAATGTATTTCTTTATTATGTGTTAACATTCGTTGACAGAGAATTTCTCGAAATATTCGAAAATTTTCTTTGTTTTTATTTGTTGTTAATCGCGAAGTTATGCATTGGACTATTTATGTAATGCCCACTACGTGTATCAAAACACGATTTTTCAATGTTATAAGCCATTGGGGTTAGAGGGGGGAATGTAATTTTTAACCTTTAACGAAACGTAATTTCCTTCTTCCACCAATCTTGATTGTTAAAAAAACACTAAAGAAATATCTGTTAAAATGTGTTTTCCACAAACATAAAGTAAAACAAACATGGATATACTTGAATAGATGTTCCTCCAGTTTTGCACCAGACGTTTCCAGATAGGAAGGTCTATCCTGGAGCTACGGTTTCCATGCTTTGTACAGCTTCCGGTCACCCACCACCGGAAGTAACGTGGGAAGTTGAATCACAGCCACTTCCAAAGCTCGGACACTTCAAGAAGGACAATAGCTATAGAAACAACGGGATTATATTTAGTTATCTTAACATCAGTAACGTTCGAACCCAAGATGGTGGTCTATATCAGTGTACAGCAACGAACCCCATGGGCTCAGTGACCCATTCCAACAGACTTGACGTGTACGGTTCGCCATTTATTCGTCCTATGGTCAACGTCTCTGTGGTGGAGGGGCACCAATTGACCATAAAGTGTCCAGTGTCTGGTTACCCCATTCACAGTATAACATGGGAAAAGAGTAAGTCATGACGTCTTTAGATTATAATTTAAATCAAATAAAAATTACATTTGCACTAATAAATCTTTCTTTCTACATAGTTATTAAGTATATTGTGTTTTGAGACAGTTCTGTATGTACATATAGTCATGATTCACGTTTCATTTCCTAGACCTTTGTGCAGTTTCACTAGATTTAAAAAATTCGGTGCTTAAACGATACATTATAGTGTATGGATTTCACTACCCACTGTTCTTCACCAATTTGAACACTAACCAGTTAAGGCTATGAATACAGCCAACAGTATTTACACAGTATGTAAAGAAAACAAAACTATTGACGATCGTTAAATGCACTGTTCTTCTAGAGATAGAATATGTTTATCGCATATTAGGTCCTCATACCAATAATAAACTTTCATTAAGACCTTACATGGGTTTTCAAGATAACTACTGCAATTCATCCCTCGAGCTCTTAATTTTTGCACATTCAAGGCACTTTTTGTATCAAAGTTACTATTTTTTATAATTAATTTAATTTCCGCTCTTATCTGTGACAATGAGATATATTTTGTTTATGAAGACAATTTTAAGTCAGATTGAGATGACAAAGTATCATGGATTATTATAGACAGTTTTACCTTTCAGATGGATTACAACTGCCCGTTACTAGTAGACAACTGGTCTTTCCCAATGGTACCTTAATTATCAACCAGGTGGCGAAAGATTCAGACCAAGGAAAATACAAATGTACGGCACGAAACATAGAGGGCGCTTCTGACTACCAAACTGTACATGTTAATGTGATAAGTAAGTGAGAACTAATTATTAATTTTCGGCTCATTGTGTTTTCATGTTTCTTCTACTTATGCGTTTAGATTGCGAAAACAATTGATAAAAAACTAAAACTATAATGTAAAAAGAAAAAGATATTGGTATTTGAAGTATAAATTTTAGATTGTCATCAAGTTGAATGTTCATTTCATATTTTTATCAAATGTATTTGAAATTACCGATAGGGTTATTTAGAGCCTTAAAAAAACGAGTCTTTTTTGTTATGTCCAAAAGAACTGTTTGTTTGATTTTAGGTTAAGCAAAAAGATACACAATGGGCTATATATGCTTTACCTACCAGGGAAATCAAAACCTGTTTCTAGCGGTGCAAGTCCGTAGACATACTGATGTCTGGGGAACGACCTAACAAAAGAAAAAAGTGAGCACATATTTGTTTGATTATTGGATTTTACATAAAGCGATACGAAGCCTGTCTGTGCAACATGTAACGGGACTCGAACCTAGAAATCTCAGCTTCATAGTGCATTATACAACCAAGAGAAGTGGTCACGCTGCGAGAGTCAAACCTTCCTGTACAACACACATATGTAAGAATGAAATGTAGAGAAAAATAACATTGTTGTAAATGAAACATTTATAAAGATAACGATATTGGGAAACGTTCAGACTAAGTCTGTTTAAAACGATTTTTTTATGTTGTAAGTTATCTGACTGATTAGTTAATTTGTGTTAAAAACATCTTAAAAAATAAAATGAACCTAAGGCCGAGAACCGTGTGATATAATTCTGCAACTCCAAAATTATAGGAGGATTAGGAACTACTTTCTTGGAAGAATTGCCTTCCTTTAGCTCAGTTTTGACTTGGTTTCTTTTGAATTTCGCACAAAGCTACACGAGAGCTATCTGCGCTAGCTGTCCCTAATTCTGCAGTGTAAGATTAAATGGAAGGCAGCTAGTAATCACCATCCACTGCCAACTTTTAGGCTACTCTTTTACCAACGAACAGTAGGATTGACCTTCACATTATAACGCCCCCACGACTGAAACAACGAGCATGTTTGGTGTTACGGGGATTCGAACCCGTCTTCTCCCTCGGATTACGAGTCGAACGCCTTAACCACCTGGCCATGTCGGGCCTATTCTTAAGTAACTTATATTTTAACACAACAACATTACACGAGAAGAATGGAAGTTGATGTTTTCTGTTCTTCATAATCGAAATTAAAGTGCATTTTATACGTACCGAACCTTGTAAAGTGCCAAACCAGGTAAGTATTAAAAAAAAACCTTCAAAATCCAAAGATGGTATTTTTTCAGCCAAAAGTTGTTGAAAACACAGACTCGTAAACGACGTACGTATTTAAGGTTTCAGTATAACAAAGTTTAAAAAAAATCTTGAGTTTGAAAAGAGGCAAATTAGGCTTAAGTATGGAGAGAGGCTCGCAATGGGTAGGAGACGTTAAACATACACGAACACATACTCACATGTATATATGTGTACAAACCATATCAACATATGCACAACGAATAGTGGAATTGGCCGAAACATTATAATGCCTCCGCGACTGAAAGGGTGAGAATGTTTGGTGTGATGGGGATTAGAACCGGTGACCCTCAGATTACATGCTGGGTCTCCTTTAGCTCAGAGGTAAACTCCTGGGCTCATAATGCTGAAAGCAGAGATCAGATATCTCCAGAGGATAGCTCACTGTGTACCTTTAAGCTAAAGACAAAAGAACAACTATATTTTAAAGGAATATAATATAATATAATATAATATAATATAATATAATATAATATAATATAATATAATATAATATAATATAATATAATATAATATAATATAATATAATAATGTAATGTAATGTAATGTAATGTAATGTAATGTAATGTAATGTAATGTAATGTAATGTAATGTAATGTAATGTAATGTAATGTAATATTTGACATAAATAAATCTTCGAACATAGAAGACGGAAACAATGGTACAACTTGCGATGTGAGAAACTCAAAATGTATCGCAGTAGTATAGGTATCTGTATTAGAAGTGTAGGGTCGATTCAGTGACGAATCCCCGTCTGTAGATCATAATTAATTTAGATAATACATTAATTTCAGTAAAAAATAATGTTTATCAGTAACTATTGATTAATATTGAAATAGAATTTTCAAATTGTTAGTAATTTGCTTTCATTTCCATCAATATGATTGAGATGCGGGTTTAGATTTAACACGCAATTTTGCAATCAGTTTAAAACGTCTTTTAAAACATTCCTGTTTAGTTTGTTTTAGCATAAAGATGCAAAATGGCTACCTGTGCTGCATCTACCGATTATATAATATAATATATATATATTGTGATAAATTCGTAGCGTAAAACATAATTTCTCAATAACTAGGTATTAAGGTATCAATTTTTCTCTTCTAATGTATTTATTCAGCGATCGATGAACGTTTAGTTTAAGCATCAAAGATATTGAGGTTGTTTGTGACTGTCAAATAAAAGCTTAACTCCAATACGATACTAATGTCTCTGTAAGATGAATATTGCTTTTTGAAGACGAGATGTTTGTTTCATACACCAGAAAGTCTGCAGGTGCTGTGTATGAATCGAACATTATAGCTTTTCATTTTCCCTTAGATTTCTTTTTTTTTATCGTTTCTTCATTTTCTAGGAGATGTCTGTTTTTGGTGCGAACGAGAAATTAAGAAATATGGTTTGTTTTTTTTAATTTTAAACATTTCATTGCTCTTAAACATTATTTTTTCTTAAGTTAAAAGGTATGTTTGTTTGTTTGTCTATTTTTGAAATCCACGCAAAATTACACGAGGGCTATCTGCGCTATCCGTCCTTAATTTAGCAGTGTAAGACTAGAGGGAAGGCAGCTAGTCATCACCACCCACCGTCAACTCTTGGGCTACTCTTTTACCAACGAATAGTTGGATTGACCGTAACATTATAACACCCCCACGGCTGAAAGGGGCAAGCATGTTTAGCGCGACGGGGATGCAAACCCGCGACTTTTAGATTACGAGTCGCACGCCTTAACATGCTTGGCCATGCCGGGCCCAGCAAACTCTCTATTTTAAACGATATATACCTTTAAGCTTTACTCTAAGACACCAGAACTTTGAACCTGTAAAATAAAAACAATCTTAGGAGGGCCCAGCATGGTCAGGTGGTTAAGGCACTCGACTCGTAATCTGAGGGTCGCGAGTTCGAAACCCCGTTGCACCAAACATGCTCGCTCTTTCAGCCGTGGGGGCGTTATAATGTGTCGGTCAATCCCACTTTTCGTAGATAAAAGAACTGTCCAAAAGTTGGCGGTGGGTGGTGATGACTGGCTACCTTCCCTCTAGTCTTACGCTTCTAAATTAGGGACGGCAAGCGCAGATAGTCCTCATGGAACTTTGCGCGAAATTCAAAACAAACAAAGAAACTATTTTGAGATCTGTGTGTAAAAGTTATTGCTGTTCTTTCAAACATGAGGACGGAAAATTGTAAGGAAAACAAAAGTTATTTTTGTCTGATATTAATACATTTCGGGTTTAAACATATAAATAACACATCTCAATTATCAGCAAAGTCAAGAACACGCTTCGGGCCTAAGTTTTAATATATTATGTAAGAATTTAATTCGCTACTTGTAACTTTCAATGCACTGACTATCTAAGAGCATGTTTTGTTTTTATTACTCCAAGTAGATATGGTGGTAACATGGTTACTCCAAACAAATTAAGAAAGAAGAAGACGCGCCGTAAAAATAACCAGGCAACGAACAGAGATTCTCACGTCGCGTGAAATACACGAGGAAACCTGAAATTGACAGCTCAAAATGCGCAGCGTATTACAAGTCTGTCCATTTAATTGCGCAGTAACATAGGTTGTGAAAGAAAAGGAAATACACAGTTGACTATGCAATACTCGTTAGTTGATGTGGCATTTTCAACTCCACTGGCATCTTATGCAACTTGTGTATCAAGCGATCTAGTAATGAACTCGAAAGATTTGATATATCCGTTTCTAGCTTTGAACAGCTGGCTAGAAGGCGGAAAAAGAACCAACAGCGCCTAAAGTCTAAATGACCATCCTGAACCGAATATTGGGTTTCAATCTTACTTTTATTACATGCTCTCTACCGAAAGTGTGGCGTGTTGTGTTCGTCGGCATTTCGAGAAATTGAACATTGACCCTTCTGACCACTGGATCCTGGCTTGGCCTGGTGGATTTGCGTGATAGACTCGCAATCTGAGTGGATCGAAATAGAATCCCATCGCCGAACATGCTCGCCCTTTCAACCGAACGGTTGTTGTAGTATAATGATCAATCCTATCATTCGGTTAGAGTAACTCAACAGCTGGTAATTGGTGATGTTTATCAGTTTCCTTCTTTCTATTCTATTAGTTCTAAATTGGGGACAGTTAGTGCAGACAGATTTTTAAATTCATCAAACAAACTAACTGTTGGAGTATTCAAGTATTAAAGTACTTCCTTTTATCCTCCTAACCTATCAGCTCTGCCTGTCGGTTTCTGGACATTAAATACGTTTGTTAGGATTAAGTTTGAGGTTTTAATACGAGGGGAAAAATAAATAAAATCCCACTCCTTTGATAGTAAAACAACAACAACAACAAATAACAAGTTAACGAATCCCTTTAGTACTTACAGACCAGGTTATGGATTAAGGCTACCAGTGGGTTACATAAACTTTGTAATACACGTATAAGCTGGATTGTATTCGTCAGAAATGAAAACAAGTTTATGTGTTAGATTTTTTATTAATATTGATTCTTCTCAACTAATAACAGTGATCTATGTAATGTATCGTTTGTGTTTGTTGTATGTTTCTAAACTTAAAACGTAATAAAATAACACATAAAGGTTGTTTTACGATGACCAATGTTTTACAAACGTCATTCGAAAACATTGACTTTGTCACATCACTCAAGTTTTATGTTACACGATTACCTTCGTTGTGACAGATCAAGACTGAGTGACCTGTGACCATTGACCTTGCTCATGGTCAGTCGTTTACCACGGTTGGTCATTGACTTTGTATTAGTGATATAGTTGTTGCAGATGCTACTGGATGTAAATAGCTTTCTTCATCCTGACTTTATACAGTCCAGCACAGAACTGACCATTTATCAAACTACAGACATTTAAAACTATACCCGTATTGTCTTTACCTAGTGAGGGTCGCGAGTTCGAGTACCCATTATACTAAATATGCTCTCCCTTTCAGTCGTGGGGGTGTTATATGTGACGGTCAGTCTCACTATTCATTGGTAAAAGAATAACCAAAGAGTTTACGATGAGTGGTGATGACTAGTTGCCTTCTCTTTAGTCTTACACTGCTAAGTTAGGAACGGCTAGGGCAGATAGACTTCGTGTAGCTTTGGGAGAAATTAAAAACAAACACTTTTTAATTTGTGCAACACTATTCCGTAATATACAATACTGTGCTACAGCATTAAGTCTGGAAAATAATTTAATGTGGCTAATTCTTTCTTGTCATTACAGAATGCAAATTTTAATAGTATAGCAATGCTTCACTGATTAACAGTTGAGTGAGTCAGGGTGAGAATACCTATCATTCATTAGACTTCCCTTACACTTGTACCAAGTGTGTCATAACAGTTCTGCTTGAATAAACATACTGATCAAATTTAGGCTCTGAAATAACTGTCATGGTAAGCCCATGCAGTGTTTTAATTATATAGAAAGTTAGCATATGGTACAGGTATATGTTAGAATAAATGAATTTGATAGCACTCCAGAAACAAACATTGATAAAAACAGTGTTTAACACTATATATATTTAGTTTTGTTGTCATGTCACAGCCTAAGAAGTGTAGAGAATTGTCAGTAGAACAGAATGTTCACATAACAATTTTACGCGATGTTGGTTGGACTCTCCGACAAATTGGTGCCGACTTGAAATGCTCCCCAAATACTGTCAAGTAGACCCTGGATCGTGACACCGAGACACGTAAGTTGGAAAATAGGAAAGAAGGAGCCAGAACACCTAAACCCAGTGATACTGATGTTAAGTATCTTTATTTATGTAGCCTTCCGGACAGAAGGACGACTGTCACTGACCTTGAACCAAGTGACAGATACTGATCCGTCATGGTATACCAAATGGTTTGTGTATTATTTATAAAGGATTCTTCTACCAAGAAGATAATGACCCTAAACACTAATCCAGCTTATGCAGAAATTACTTAGCTAATAAAAAAGCTATTGGAGTCATTCAACCCAATTGAACAGATCTGGGATTTGATAGATCAAAAACCTGACAAATTAAAAGTTACTTCCAAATAAACTTTATGGAGCGTACTAAAGACATTTGGATTAAAATTCCATATATCACTTTGATTAAATATGTTAAAACAATGCCTGAAAGTCAGTCTATAGTTATTAAAACAAAAGGGGGCACACAAAATAGTAACTGTTTGCTGAACTCAAGAACTTCCACTGAGTTTCTGTTGTACTAAATATGAAGATTAATACAATGTTGATGTATCGTCTGTGATTTACCTTCCATTGTTCTTTGAATGTAGTCTAAAATCTAATTTTCGACTTTGTTCTAACACTTTTGTACAGTTCTGTAATAAAAAAATAAACCAATTTGAAATAAAAAATTATAAACATTTTACCACTGTATGCAACTGTTTTAAGATTTTTCACCCTGGGATGAACATGGTTTCCAAGTGGTTAACGAATATTCCAAGTGCGAATAATGGGATATGACCTTTGCAAGGTACCATCTTGTAACAACCGAACACGAACCATGGACCATCAGAACCAAAGTTTCGACCTCTTATTAAAAGTGCTGTCGAACACGTTTCGTACTTTCAGCAGTGGACGGATTATAAAAGTATGAAGTACTACGGTTATTCTGTCAATAGTAGCTGTGTAGGCGGTGGTTTATGCTGATTGGCTGTAATGTCTCTGGCCAGTAGTTGAAAATCGTGGATAGTTATACTTAACCCCTGGAGTTCTCTGAGTTGGCCATCTATTTAGTATAAGTTTAATCCTATTCCGCATGAAGTGCAAAAATCCGGAGTTAGAATTCCTGCGTTGGAGAAAATGCACGTAGTAACATTGTGTAGCTTTGCTACATCAAGCTATCCTGCAATGTTGGTACGATTTACTAAAACCTGATATGGGCAGAGTATAAACAGCTTTGTTTTTGACAAGAAACAATCATTATTCCAAATGTTTTTCTTATTGTCAACAAGCAGCCTAACCACACAGTATATGAGGGAAATAGTAGTGTTGCCGGTAACGTATTGACGTTCACTATTCTTTTAATTACAGATGAATTTAATCCTTCCTTTACCTTTTGGAGTTCTAACTATAATCTGCTATATAATCCGTGTACTCGTGAGATAGCTACAATTAATGCAGTCAGTCCTTCCTTTGATTAAACTACCAAACGGTCATACGTAATTAATACAGGTTTCATTGCCTCATAATCGGATAAATAAAAATGTTTCGTTAAATTTCCTCAATGCGTTTTCTACCTGTGGTTCCTTCTTCTTTGCCACCCCTCCCTCTAGCAGCACAGCGGAATGTCTGCAAACTTACAACGCTAGAAACCAGGTTTCGATACCCGTGGTGGGCAGAGTATAGATAGCCCATTGAGTAACTTTGGGCTTAACAAACAAACTCTTTCATCGTTTAATATTACTGATTGACGTTCATATATCATTAATACTGAATTCCATTTTCTTTTTGTGCCCAGTATGGCCACGTGATTAAGACACTTGACTCGTAATCTGAGGGTCGCGGGTGCGAAACCCCGTCACACCAAACTTTCTCGCCCTTTCAGCCGTTGGGGCGTTATAATGTGACGGTCAATCCCACTATTCGTTGGTAAAAGAGTAGCCCAAGAGTCTGCGGTGGGTGGTGATGACTAGCTGCCTTCCCTCTAGTCTTACACTGCTAAATCGGCTAGCGCAGATAGCCCACGAGTAGCTTTGTGTGTGTATGTTTTCTTATAGCCAAACCACATCGGGCTATCTGCTGATCCCACCGAGGGGAATCGAACCCCTGATTTTAGCGTTGTAAATCCGTAGACTTACCGCTGTATTAGCGGGGGCGCGTGTAGCTTTGCCCGAAATTCAAAACAAAAAAACAAGTTTCCGTTGTGTTTGTTTTTTTAAAATTTCGCCCAAAGCTACATGAGGGTTATCTGTGTTAGCCGTCCCTACTTAATCAGTGTAACACTAGAGGAAAGGCAGCTAGCTAGTCATCACCATCCACCGCCAACTCTTGAACTACTCGTTTACCAACGAATAGTGGGATTGACCGTCACTTATAACCCCTATGTCTGAAAGGACTAGCATGTTTAGTTTGACGGGGATTCGAGCCCTCGAGCCTCAGATTACGAGTCGAGCGCCCTAACCACGTGGCCATGCTGGGCCTCCAATGTAATTATACAGGTCGTATGAGATGAAAGGAGATTAAGATGAATTTAGCTTTCCATTAACCAGTTCATTATTAAGTCATTAGTTAATAAAACCAAGAAAACCGAGGAGAATGGTGCTGCTGAGGAGACCCTGCCTTGTAAAATCATTAAGCGATCCTAATATGTAGACTAATAACTAAAGTGTGACGGTTAATCACAGATATTATTTCTTTTTTTTCTGGTTCTGGTTCTTTACGCTTTCCAAAATGGCTTACATCCTGAATGAATCCAAGTCTGTAGCGTTCGATATTAATTATTTGAAATCTAAGTGTCATCTATATGCTACTAAGTCTCAAAAAGCCAAATGCGTTCACATAGTTTTGTTTTTTCGTAAATGTGATAAGTCATTTTAACACCCCTCACTGGGGAGATCTGTTAGAGAAAAGTTAAATTTTGCTTTCAATGAATTTTATCGTGCCCCCCACAAAAAAAAATGTTTTTTTTCGAACAGTTTGATGACTAATTAACATAATGACATCTGCAGAAAATTGAAGTTACTTTAAATAAATTTTAACTCTTTCTTAAACCTTTAGTTTAATCCATTAGATAATGTGACAGGAAAAGGTTATAGAAGAGTTCGCGCCAATTTATTTGTGACGTTTGTTTATTTGTTTGTTTGTTTTTGAATTTCGCGCAAAGCTACTCGTGGGCTATCTGCGCTAGCCGTCTCTAATTTAGCAGTATAACACTAGAGGGAAGGCAGTTAGTCATCACCACCTACCGCAGACTCTTAGGCTACTCTTTTATCAACGAATAGTGGGATTCATCGTCACGTTATAACTCTCTCACGGCTGAAAGAGCGAGAATGTTTTGGTGCGACGAGGATTCGAACCCATGACCCTCGGATTACGAATCAAACGCCTTAACCCACTTGGTTTGTGACGTTATTGTAAGAATGTATGTACCAGAAAAACAACCAGTGAATTACGTTCGTTGATGATTTTGTTTCGACAGTGCTACGGTCTTTCCTCAACAAATATGTGAAAATAGACAGAGATTGTTCTGTTTCAGATATTAGAAAGTTTAGAATCACAGAGGAGAAAAACGAATGTTTGTTTTCTATAAACAAAAATATTTCTAAGTATTGATTTAATAATAAGATTGTACGGATTTGGTTTGTTTTGAATTTCGCGCATAGCTACTTGAGGGCTATCTGTGCTAGCCGTCCCTAATTTAGGAGTGTAAGACTAGAGGGAAGGCAGCTACTCATCACCACCCACCGCCAACGTTTGGGCTACTCTTTTACCAACGAATAATGGAATTGATCGTAACAATAACGCCCCACGGCTGAAAGGGCGAGCATGTTTGATGCGACCGGGATTCGAACTCGCGATCCTCGGATTACGAGTCGAACGCCTTAACACGCTTGGCCATGCCGGGCCCGAGATCGTACACAATTAAAAAAATATACAAAACAAACCTCATACAAAATATGTTATTATTGGCGTTTGTAAATCTATCGGGAATTGAAGTAAAGGGTAGAGATAATTGTCATTAAATCTTCGGTTTTTAAAATTAATTTCAGAGAGAATTCCATGTAGTTTCTTGTGTGGGTTAACCTAACTTTTTATTGGGGGCAAGCGCGAGTTATCTTTATGTTGTTCGGAATTTTTTTAGCAAGTTTTAGTGAAATTACACATGGTTAATCCTTGCCAAAATTTGAAAAAAAAAAAAACTTATCGAAAGAAACAACCATTATTTTGTTTCCCAAGTGTTGCCAAAAGTTGCATCTGGATATAGCCGTCCCTCATTTTGAATCGACAAAGTATGGGAAAGGCAATTCACTTGCAACACTCGCTGATAACTCTTGGGGCTACTTTTGCTTGAAAACGAATCGTGGGATTTTGTTTTCGTTAGCAGTAAAGGGACACGAACCATAAATCATCTTATTCGCAATCAGGGTACGATAATCGCCAGGCTACACACTCGGCCTTCTAGCGTGGAATTTTAGACCTTCTGAAATAGTTTGAGTTTTTTTACTTGGTGCTTATGTAACTCAAGGAAACCCAATATCGCTGGGTTAACATGATCAGGTTTCAGTACTAAGAGATACAGAGGTCATGCACTGTTAAAATGTATTACTGCGCGAAAACAAGTCTAAAACACTCACAAAAAGTAGTTTCACAAGCAAATTATAAAAACTACAAGATATTTATTGAGGTGAAATGAGTATGGAAAGCAAAAAGTTGTTTTATAATTACTCTATGTGATTTATAATATATATGTGTGTGTTTAAACATATAATAATAATAATAGATAAAACTATATTCATATTTATATATATGAGAAACAGTTCATTCAAGCTGTACATTAAAACGAACTACTTTCAGAATGTAGTTACATTACCTAAAGTCCTCCCGTGAGGATAGCGGTAGTGTTTACGGCCTCACAACGTCAAAATTTTGGCTTTGCTTTACAACGAACAAACCTTGTCTAAAGCCATCGGGGTTCGTAACTAGAGTTCATAGCTATACAATAAGTAAATGCCTTCTTTCCATTTAACAAGAAGTAGATGATAGCCATTCATTACAGTGTTCCGTGTTGTCCGTCTGTGAGTTCCAAATAGTTTTTGCTGTTTATTGAAAAAACAACTAAGAGTAGAAACTAACTGGAATGTTGGTTTCACATTACAAAGCCTGGTAATTTCCGAATCTGTGGATCGTGGATTTGTTGTTTGTTTGTTTGTTTATTTTGACTTTCTCGCAAAATTACTCGAAGGCTATATGAGCTAGCCGTCTCTAGAGGGAAGGCAGCTATTAGTCACCACCCATCGCCAACTCTTGGGCCACTCAAACCAACGAATAGTGGAATTGATCGTTACATTATAACGCCCCCACGGACGGAGGGACGAGCACGTTTGGTGTGAAGGGAATTCGAACCCGCAACACTTAGATTGTGACTCAAGCGCCATAACCACCTGGCCTTGCCGGTCCTGGATCGTGAGTGCGTCGAAACCCATCAGTGACCACGATTGTCCTTTCAGCGGTGGGGACGTTATAATGTTACAAGCTATCACACGATCGTTAGAGTAGCCCAACATTAGAAGACTTTTACGTTAAATAACTGCCTTCTCTCTATTTTATTACTTCCAGATTACAGACAGTTAGCCCAAATAGCTTTCAATTATCTCTGGGCGAATTTCAACAAAAGAAAGTTCATACAGCAAACAAGTTATTTATGTTTTAAACTTTTTTTCTTTTAGTTCGACAAATTACATGACTTCGGTCTGTATTAATGTGTTATCTAACTAAGTGTGTTGTTAGTACTAGCCGTTCATCTCAGAGAAAAACACTTTCTGTCATATGTTTCATTAGTTTAATTGTGACGCAAATTTTGTTCTAGAATCTAGAATAAAAAAAAATGAAACATCAAGTGTGTTTATAATAAATAAGGCGGCATCCGACAAATACCTTCCATACATGAATTGTTTGTTTTGTTTTCTGTTGTTGTTTTTTATGGCTCTACCAGTGGCTCAGTGATATATCTGAAGGCTTATGGCCCTAAATGAAAAACGGGTTTAAATACCGGGTGAACACAACACAGATAATCTTTTGTGTAGCTTTGTCGTACATTATAGCTTTTGAGACTTTTATGTCCCTTGTACTTTCGTCTTCCAATCTCTGATTATTATTCTTTATTTAGATGTTTTCACTTTTCCCGCTTTAGGTCACCGTATTCTTTTATATTTTTAATTCAAAGTGAATTAATAATACAATAGTTGATAATCTGTAAAGTAAAACGTGTCACTGAGAAAGAAAACAAACTTTTTTACGCAAAGATTTAGAATTCCAGTCTTCTTCCATTAGTCTCCGAGCAGTAAACGGTTCATTATACTTGCTTGTTCCTGTTGTGTGTTTTTTTAGGCTTAGCTGATAAGGCTTCTTGTTTTTCCGCCTTCTTGAACACCAAGGCAGAATGAACAAAATGTTTCGATTGTAACAAGTTTTATGAGACACTGATCGATAATTTCTAAATCTTTAGGGTTCCTACTTCTCACTATCACTATTCCGACTCAAAACAAAATCAGCAAAGACCTAGTTTACTTAGAATATATTTATCGATAAACCTAGTTCTTCTTTAGTTGTTTTTTATATTGGTTGTTTTATAAAAAACCTCTAAAATGTCGTTAGGTTTTTCTTTACTGTTCTTAGTCTGTTAGTCGTTATCCAGTTAATAATATATTTCCTAACCTACGTGATAGCTTTACAAGTCCCTTTTCTATGACATTTTATGAATCAATTACAAATTAATCATACATACGATTGAGCTTCCTTTCTACCAGGACAGAGGGCGCTACTTGTAACTATGCAATGTAAAGATTCTCGCCATTTATTATTCGCTTGTTTGTTTTAACACGAAAACTACACAATATACTACCTGTATTTTATCCACCGCTGGTATTTAAACCTGATTTTCAACGTATAAGCCCTCAGACTTATATTTGAGCCACCACGGACTATTATTCTTCATTGTTCTCTGTTAAAAGGGGTCAGAACCTCTTTTAATTTACTATCAGTTCTAATTACATTTAGTTGTAAAGGGAACATAAAAATTCCTATTAATTAAGAGTCTAATTTATGATGGTTTGCGAGAATATTCTAGAAAGCTGTTATAATATCGATAAGAAAACTGTAATTATAGCGTGTGAGCCGTCCATCTTGAATACTTTTCTAATACTTTCGGTGTACGTATAGTTCAATAATTACGATGAAACTACGTTAAGACGATAATTATGTTATTTTTAGTAAACAAATGAATGTTTGTTATTTGATACTTTCTCTAAGTTTGTCTTATAAGTTTACACTAAATTCTTCGAAAAGTATCAACTTGCTTGATGAACGTAAAAAAATAACTAAATCCAGTTTTAATTAAGTGATGTTTAGTTATGATACTAATTTCTAAAGCGGTAAAACACTTGGTATTATTAGTCCAAAAGCTAGTTTATATACCACAAGGTTCAAGAAAAGCGGTTGTTTATTTTTGATTTGCTAGCCAAAGAAAGTCCAGCAGCAACATCAACCATCCCATACCGAATACCATGGGCTTAAACCTTGGACCTCCCGATTAGCATTTCAGCACGCTACCCGAGTGCAGCCTAGTAGTTGTGTGTGTATATATATATATATATATAAATGAATTAAACAATCCCAAACAAACAACGAAATTGAATGCTATAAATTAAAAAGATATTTCAATGAGCAAAGCAGTAGGTGTGGAAAAATTAACACAGTTATGCAAGGGTTAAAATTATAAGAAAGGACCACGTTACAAACAGTAAATACAAACCCTTGATAAACGATATATATATACTCTAATATATATGTATTATAAGTTTTCTAAAGGTTAGCAGTGAACAATTCATTTTTACCCTTTAATTTCCCAAAGTTCTCTTTCCTAGAAATATAAAAGTTTGTACTCGTTTTATTTTATTTCATTCTTTCTTCTAGCTCCGCCCAAAATCACTCCATTCGATCTACCAGAACGTGTCAAAGAAGGTTCGACAATAGTCCTCACCTGCTCCGTCATTTATGGCGACCAGCCTTTTGTCATGAAGTGGCTAAAAAATAACCGCCCTCTGCCGGCAGATCAAGGAGTTACAGTACAGAAACACGAGAGGTTTACGATTTTAGCCTTGAATAATGTTAAACCCGAACATGGCGGGAATTACACTTGTGTTATCTCCAATTATGGAGGGACAGCTGATCACAGTGCTATGTTACGTGTCGACAGTAAGTGTTACAACCAGTAACTGTTTACAAAAGGTAATTAGGGTGTTAGTAGTAATATTACGTGCCAGAGACTTCAGGATCAAGTTTTAAAACATTTAGAGTTACACGAATAAAAGTACACTTCACTTCAAAGATTAGGGTGGGTGATTTTTTATTGTTTATTTTTAGTTTTCAATATTGTGTGTAAACGATGGATGTTAACTATAGCCTAATATGGCCCATGTTAGAATTGGATGAGCACTTTAACAAATACATTAATGTCATTTTGGTGTCAGTTTAAAATAAGCCTACGGATAGAAGTACCACGTTCAAATATAAAGTTTTCTTAACATGAAAATAAACCTATGTAATGAAGTACCACGTTTAAATATAAGGTTTTTGTAATGTAAAAATAAACCTACGGACTGAAGTACCACATTCAAGTTTAAGGTTTTTGTAATGTAAAAATAAACCTACGGACTGAAGTACCACATTCAAGTTTAAGGTTTTTGTAATGTAAAAATAAGTCTACGGAATGAAGTACCACATTCAAGTTTAAGGTTTTTGTAATGTAAAAATAAACCTACAGACTGAAGTATCACGTTCAAATACAAGATTTCATTAACCCACAAACCTGAAGATGACCTAGGAAGGTCCAAACGTTGTTCTCTGCTTATCAGTAAAAGTGTTAATACCCATGCCAACTGTTCTGAGATATATTAATCCACAAACTGTCCACCTTTTTTAACGATATACTCGTTAGGTGTAATCATTGGTTAAACTGGTATTTTGAAAGAGTTGGCCTTTTGTGGCCCAACTGTATCCTATGTTACACCAATCAGAAAAGCAGGAACGTTATTGTCATAAATCCTCTAGAGGCAGAACGTCGTTCCGGACCAGTTTAACTCCTAACCTGGATGGAATTAAAACATCAAATATTGTGGTTGAATAATTAGCTTTGTAATTCCATATTTACAAAACAAAGTGTCGAAAACTTGTGGGTTATGAAAATATTTTATTTTAAGGGTATTATTCCAGCTTGGAATTATCTTTATATCTATACTAAGCCACGTTCTACTTGTACAGTGTCACGTTATGTCTATATGAAGTCATGGTATATTAATCATGACACCTTATACTTACACATAATCATATTATATTTATACCAAAAACTTTATACTAAGTTATGACTGTACAAACCCATTTTATATATATATACAGTCACGTCATACCAATGCAAAGGCGTTTTAGATCCATACAAAGTAACGTTATATGTGTACCAAATCACATTACACCAATACAAAGTCACGTTATATGACACAAAGTTACGTTATGTGTATACCAAATCACGTATTCCCAATAAAAAGTCACGTTATATGTGTACCAAATTACATTACACCAACAAAAAGTCACGTTATATGTATTTCAAATTACATTACACCAACAAAAAGTCACGTTATATGTATTTCAAATCACATTACACCAACACAAAGTCACGTTATGTGTATACCAAATCACATTACACCAACACAAAGTCACGTTATGTGTATACCAAATCACATTACACCAACACAAAGTCACGTTATGTGTATACCAAATCACATTACACCAACACAAAGTCACGTTATGTGTATACCAAATCACATTACACCAACACAAAGTCACGTTATATGTGTACCAAATCATATTACACCAGCACAAAGTCACGTTATGTGTATACCAAATCACCTTACACCAATTCAAGGTCACGTTATATGTGTACTAAATCGCAATTCACCATCACAAAGTAACGTTATATGTACCAAATCACATTACACCAACACAGAGTCACGTTATATGTATATCAAATCACATTACACCAAGACTAAGTCACGTTATGTCACTATGAACATCATGTAACATACTCAAAATAAGACTGGGCCTACACTGTCGTTGCTTATCACGTATACTACGTCCATTACTATGAACATCATGTAACATACTCAAAATAAGACTGGGCCTACACTGTCGTTGCTTATCACGTATACTACGTCCATTACTATGAACATCATGTAACATACTCAAAATAAGACTGGGCCTACACTGTCGTTGCTTATCACGTATACTACGTCCATTACTATGAACATCATGTAACATACTCAAAATAAGACTGGGCCTACACTGTCGTTACTTATCACGTATACTATGCCCATCTTGCCCTGTCCTGACCACCTGCATTGTGTGTATGATCTTTTCTGGTGTTGGAAGGAACGTGGATGGTGTACGGTAGCTGTAGACGCCTGGACACCATCAACCTATTAATAGGTTATTCAATCGTCTATGCCCCTAAGACAAAATTAACTGACCAATTGACGCCGTGTTATATAGATTTTCGTGGCGAATATATTTTTGATGCTAATCTCCAATAACAAAAGAGTATTTCTTGGTACACGACTTCACCTGAGTGACACAATAAATCCCAGGGTCGATTTTTTCAGAAGTGGTGCTGAAAAAAAAAATTCACGAAGATAAACTGGAGACAGATAAACAGCCATAGAGTATGACAGCTTTTCTTCGTCAGTTCTCAGTTTTCTGAGACGCGCTCGATTTGTATGAATCTTTATCACTTTCTGTGCCCTTCCTCGTTTCTGTTGGTCAATGTTGACCGGAAGGAATCGCTAATCCGTGAGTAATCTCCGATGTAAGAAACTTCTTAGTCTTCTGATGTAACTGAGACCACGAGTATAACACTGCATATGGATATATGTTCATAGAAGAACGCTTCACAAACCTCGCCACCCAAGTCTTCATCTCTAATATTTCAAGACGTTGAAACTTGTCACCAACTGTCGTCTCCATTAAGCAGAACATTCGGGCTCTCTGATAGACCATTCTAAACCAGATCTTATCGTTCCTGATAAATCCGCCATATCTTTAAGCGATTACAGGCCGTACTCAGAATAGATATACTATTGAGGTCTTTCTATCCAGCTTACCTGCCACATGTCTTGATTATTTACAGCATAGCTATAGAAGATAAACAAGAAAAACAGTGTGGATTTCTAATATCTAAACTAATATCATTCTTTATTTGTATTCTAAACAGCGCCACCGCGGTGAAGATGGAACCAGTAAACACGTCAGTTGTTCTGGGAGCCATGGTTACCATTGACTGTTCAGCAGACGGTCCGCCACAACCAATTATTACATGGAAGAAAGCTTCAGGTATTCTCCACTTTCACTCAAATACCAAAACAGTGCAAGTTCTACGGAAAATATCACTTAATTATACCTAGTATTAATGATGGTTAAACTGCATTGATTAGTATTAAACTTAATAACATGTGTAAATAATAATTAGTTGGTGATATAAACTTGCGGCAAATTCAAGTAATCATTATGAGGTAGTGTAATTATATAAGTTCTTTACAACAAATGTTTAGGAGATAGCCACAGAGTTAATCTTTCATTTATTTTTTAACGACTTATATCTTTCACGTAGCATAATCTTAAACAATGGGTTAAATTTACGGTTTGATAGTCGAAACGTCACAAAGTTCTAGAATGAAATATGCGTAACAACGTGATAATAACCACATTAGACTGTAGATATGTTTTTTTTTTTACTATTTTCTTAGTTTACCCATTAGGATTTTGAAATAACAGATGTGTTAAAATAGTGTGCCAGACACGTAATTTACGTACCACGGAGAAGACATCAATTTTTTTTTGCAACAAGTAAAAAGATACATTTTAAGCTTGAAATGGACAAGTTCAGAGGGTGTGGGGAAAATTATCAAAAGTTTAACGTGACTTTTGTCACAATTATCAGGCTTAACGGGTTAAATTGACAGACGACCAGAAGGCCTATCATAGGCGACAGTTTGAAACATCACATGGTTTCTCTTAAGTATAATATTTGTTTCAAAATACGTATATTTATGTGATATTTTAAATACACAAAGATGCAAATGTGATATCCGTGAGGCAGAAAGTTTATCAACACAGGTGTCGTACTTTGGACCTAACCATATCAGTTGTCTGTTTGGTTTTAAAATTCGTACAAAGCTACACGAGGGCTATCTGCGCTAGCCGTCCCAAATTTAGCGGTGTAAGATTAGAGGGAAGGTAGCGAGTCATCACCACCAACCCAACTCTTGGACAACTCTTTTACCAACGAATAGTGGGATTGACTGTAACATTATAACTCACACAACGCTGAAAGAGCGAACATGTTTGGTGTGACGGAGATTCGAACTGATATCAGTTGATTTTTGTGAAATGTTTTTTTTTTTTTGTTCTTTGGTTATTTGTTGTTTTCGTCACCATTTACTCCTTGCTTCGTCCCTTTTCATGGAAATATATTACCTACTTCATTCTTATTCAAAACATGGGATAACACAAGGAGAAGCAAAGCACGACATTCAGATAAAAGGATATTTTTATTGATTGGACGTGGAATAAATCTTTCAACTAGTTATTATCCGGGTATTCTTCATCAATACTGAGTTCTCTGAATCCCGTTAGAAGTGCTGGCACTTCCAGCTTATGTTACGTTTAAACTGCATGTTCCATTATTTCATACTTTTAATTGACGTGTTAATTCAGGCCCGGCATGGCCAGGTGGTTAAGGCATTCGACTCGTCATCCAAGGGTCGCAGGTTCGAATCTCCCTCACACCAAACATGCTCACCCTTTCAGCCATGGGGGCGTTATAATGGGACGATAAATCCCATTATTTGTTGGTAAAAGAGTAACCCAAGAGTTGGCAGTAGGTGGTGATTACTTGCTGCCTTTCCTCTAGTCTTACACTGCAAACTTAGGGACGGCTAGCGCAGATAGCCCTCGTGTAGCTTTGCGCGAAATTAAAATACAAACAAACTCTTTTATTCAAATAAACCTTAACTATAAAGTCGACCGTCAACTATTTCTCTGCACCCAGAGGCTTATAATTTCCATGTTACTCGGGCAATACTAATGTTGTTCTAGAATAGAACGTTTAAAGCACTGTATATATATATATATATGTTTCCCGCTACAGGAGATAGACTTACAAAATCTTGACTTATGCTTGTTACTTATTAATATTTTGCTTTCAGAAATCGTTCGTGTGATTTTGATCAGTAACTGTTCAATATTTATTCTGTGATTTGTTTTATCGCCAGGCAAAAAACTTACCTTAAACGAACGATCATATTTTCCCCCAATCTCACGACCTACTAGCGTGTTACGACGTTCCCATGACAACGAGAGAGTTACATTTACAACCTGCTCTAAACCAACGGCTCAACTTGTAACTTTGACGACTTCTGAATATGTTACCTAGATGGTTGATGGTTTAAATTTTCATATACCTTTTCTGAACTATTGATATTATCACGTGTGTATTATTCTGGCGAACTTTAATTAAAAGGAAAACCTGAAACAATCATGTATATAAATCCATGATATTACTAATGTTAGCCTTGACCTAACACATTCCATACTGTTTAATGACATCATGTAAATTTTAAAATGAAACATTTCATTGATTCTAAACAAGACAAAAGTAATAAAAACAGAAACAAAACGGAAAATACAGTTTATTCTTTACTTTTAAAATAAACCCTTTCACTGATCTTATCAATTATCCATTGAACTTGGAGACAACAGTTTCTAATTGATAGGAGAGAAAGCACTACATTGCAGCGCCTATGAAAAAATAAGGACAAAAGTTCGGTTAGTTTTTTTTTTATGTTCACGTAATGTGCAAACATTAAAATGAGTGGCTCGAATCCTCAAATTGTTTTATATTACCAAAAGACTTCAAAATATGAAAACAAATCCATTGTACCAGACTTTAAAGTACAGGATTTCATTTATGTTTTTATAATTATACTAAATATAAAAGTTTGAACACATCCATTTATGTGTTAGGATTAACAAATCAAAACAGTTTAAGCTCCTATAAAGAGTGTAACAATAATGTGAAACAGTGAAGATAATATAGAATGTTTTAGAAACAGTTTAAGCCCCTGTAAAAGTATCTTTTCTGCAGTAACGATAATATGAAGAAGTAAAGATGATACAGAATGTTTTTGAAACGGTTTCAACCCCTGTATAAGTGTTTTTCCGTCCCTAACAGCAATGTAAAGCAGTGAAGATAGCTTATTTGTTGTGTTTTTTTAATATCGCGCAAAGCCACTCGAGGGCTATCTGCGCTAACCGTCCGTAATTTAACAGTGTAAGATAAGAGAGATAGTAGCTAGTCATCGCCAACTCTTAGACTGCTCTTTTACCAACGAATAATGGGATTGACCGTCACTTTATAAAGCCCCCACGGCTGAAAGGGCGAGCATGTTTAGTGTGACAGGGATTCGAACCCGCGACTCCCGGATTACAAGTCAAGTGCCTTAACCTCCTGTCCATGCTGAATCGTTTCCATTATGACACTTCTGTATATATTGAATAGATTCATGTGTATGTATGTATACAACAATTTAACCGTGGAAGGAACCGTGGTAACTCTAATACTTAAGAATGTGTTTGGCTAGTTTATCCTTGGTTATCTTCACCGTTTAGTTAGTTTACCCTGGTTGTCTTCACCGTTTGACTAGTTTACCATCTTCAATGTTTGGCTAGTTTATCCTTGGTTATCTTCACCGTTTAGTTAGTTTACCATCTTCAATGTTTGGCTAGTTTACCCATGGTTATATTCACTGTTTTTGATCTACTTGTTTTTATTTACCTTACGCATTGTTATGTGACTTTTTAAATTATTAAAATAAAGAACTAACCGACAACGAGAAATATAACTTAATTATGACTTCTGTGTTTCACTTTTAAAAATTACAATTTTTTCACGAGTGATTACAATTTAATCTGCCGAGCGACAATTAGCGTAACTGGGAAATTACTAAAGCATTACTAAACGTGGTCATTAAAATACTAGCTTAGTGCAAAATAGCTTTATTACGTTATCATTTTTAATCGAATTCGGAATTCTCACGATATAGGGTGAGGTTCAAATAGAAGCAAATAATATTCCTGAGAGTGTTGTCTATAAACAGAGCGTGTAATGTTGTTTGTATTTTTTTCAGGAAGTTCTCCAAAAACTTTGTTCCAGTTTATAATAGTCATCATTACGTTATATTTAGCAACGGATCCCTAATGATTAGAGACGCCACCAGGGGAACCGGAGGTTTTTACCTTTGTCAAGCCAGCAATAACGTCGGCGCAGATCTAAGCAAACTTATCTCTTTGAATATTCATGGTAATATAATTGGATTAAATAGTCAATGTTTTTAAATCATTGTGTCAGAAAAAGGTGAAGAAAAGAGAAGAAATAGGAAAAAATCCCACTTAGATGAACTAAAATAACGCTAGTCTTCCAGCAACGAGTGCAAAATCAGTTTAACCCTACTTTGCTAAGCCTATTTTATATTCGCTGTAGTGAAATGCTTCATCTTGACGTCGCATTCTTACGTGTAATTATCAGAAACATTTTTGTTCATTAAGTGGAAGTATTTATTTCAGAATATGGGTGTGTGTTAAATTAATTTATATCGTATATTTAGAATACAACTGAATAAACTAATGTTTATTTTTCTGAATTATCCAAAATTAGGGTTAAAGCTGTCAATAAGATGAACTACGCTGCATTAGAAATGAGCATAGGTTTACAACACACACTTTATCTTGGTTAGTCTTGGGAACTAGTCTAAACTTGTTTGAATGTAGTATCAGTTAGTGGAGGTGGTAAAAAAGAATCTTATTTCTCCCAAAGACAAAAATAGCAAAATAAGAAATGTTAACATTTTACATTAATGGAAAAACTAACTAGGATAATAACGAACTACAAAAATGTAGATCAGTTTTTAACCATGACGTCAACTGCCCTTCAGTTCTCAATAGTGACAGCGAGAGACTTGTGCTGTCATACATGTTTGGAATGTTCACTTTAAGGTCGTCCACTTGGGATTCTTTGATAATGTAACCTTAAAGAAAAGCTGTCAGTCGCTGCTAAACTTGAAACGTTATAAAACCATTTCATATCTCTCTTACGATTTAAAAATAATTTGTTTGTGTGCTACATAGATGATTTATACAAGATTTTAAAGAGATAGCGAACTGGCCATTACTGGGTTTAAGTTTATTGTCCTGCTTTAATTGCCCTTTTGTTCAAGTGTTACGTTGGACATATATATATTTGAAAAATGGTGCTCACCGAAATTATATATTGAGACTTCACATCTAGTTTGTCAGGTTACAGAATTAGCTTTAGTTTTGATTAATGATACAATATTGACTGATAAACGATATATCAACATTTAGGTTGAAACGTTTAGAATTCTTTTTTTTTCTTGTATTCCAGAAAAGGAGTAAAATAAACAATAAAAAATGTGTGTCTGTTGAGAAATGGCATTTAATCTTTCTACCTTTGTTTAACATCGGTAAATTATGGAGCTGACAGTTCTGTCCTTTGAGTAATTAAATTTGTAAGGATATGATTCGCGATGTGAATAACCACTCAAAACAAATACTGATGGAATTCGTCTTTAAAAAAAGTTCTGGGATTTAAAAAAGTGACGAAATCATTTTCGTGATAATCAAAATATCAAAGCCACATCGGGCTATCTGCCAAGTCCACCGAGGGGAATCGAACCCCTGATTTTAGCGCTGTAAATCCTTAGACTTACCGCTGTACTAGCGGGGGACGTCTTTAAAGCTACAACCAGTTAAAAGTTTCCAATTGACTGAACTAAACCATGATGAACTACGAAAATCGATGCTACTTAAGTTAAAGTGAAAACAAAAAACATTGCCCGCTATCGAATGAGTCAAAAAACCTTATTTTTTTTTTCTTTTGGCACCTTACAGCGCCACCTCAAATTCAAGTTCAACAACAAGTTTACTCGGTCACTCTTGGCAACAAACTGGAACTCTCGTGTCTTGCCACGGGCGACCTTCCAATGGATATCTACTGGACCAAAGATGGTGGACGTGATGGAAGTTACATACTGAAACCTAACGGAAGGTAAGGGTAATTGTTTATCTTGGATACTTAGAATGAGATATAAAGTATTACATTAATTTCATCAGAGGTTAACTTCCATGTCACTTTTGGGACTGCACTTCATATCTGCTTTAAAAATGGTATAACCTATTGCAATTGCCCCACCTTGTTATTTCCATATTAGATGACATTGTTATGAAGAACTTCAACGTAACGTACTTAATATAAAATAACACGATATAAAAAAAATGTCGTCTCGGGTTAAGTGTACACTAAGCGTGTAGTCCTATTCCTAACTTTAGTGTGTTAAGTTAACGTTGCCAAATTTGTTACTGATTAAACGAATCCATGAACCATGACATGATCGGACGATATAAATAGACTTAAATATATAATTATGAATTTCTGTCGGTATTAATGTGCGTTTGTAAAACACTAAATCATTTTAAAATTACTCTTTCTTCAACTTTTCAAAGTTTTATTAAGTTTTCCACTTCAAGATTGTGTCTTATCATGAGAAAATGCCCAATTTTGAATTTTGACCCTGTAAAACTGTTTTCTCCTCGTAACAGAGAGGAAATCTGTTGTCTAATCAACACATAGCTAAATTCAATTAAAAGTAGAATACTTTGACAGGTTTGGGTTAGGAAAACAACAAATATTGTCTTCAAAATAAAGTTGACGATGTTTAGAAGGTGTAAATCATCCAAACACAAGCATGGAACGTGGGATTATTCTCTTAAGTGGAGGGGCATTGTTTGGTATTTAAGGGTGCTTCCATCTAGTGTCGAATATCTAAATTAAGTTTAAAGACGAAAAAACGTTTTGAACAGACCATTTATAAATACCGTTTTAATTGTGATTGCCGTCTGTCTACATATAATTGTCTTCAAATAAATATTAAGCGAAATACCTTTGCTCAGAGATGATGGTTTTCCTGTTAATGTAGTTGTAAATGATCATAATAATAAAGAAACTTGATACCTTTACCTGTTATCAATATTCTTTGAAATATTTTCATTGAACAACGATTCGGCCATTTGACCGCGTCAAGCGTTCGTTAATAAGCCATTAACCTAAGATCTTTTCTCGCGGATATCTTGTACACAAAAAGTTGCACATTATAAATATTTTAACAGGGTTGTCAATAGTAAGGTTTATTATTATTTCCCTTTTATTTAAACATAAGTGACTCAGGCTAAAGTGCAGCCATTCATATTCAATAGTATAAGATATCTTATAACTGTATAGTACCGATGACTCAATTATGTATCATTAATTTAACAGTGTGTGTGTGTGTAATATTATTTAAATGATATGCGTGAAATTAACGATATTTTCGGTTTACCAATGTTTTATTATCTCTAACAGTTTCTAAACTGTTAATAAAACTTCGTAAGACTAGGATCAAACCAGACATCTTCCCCTTTTGTAGATATACGTTAAAAAGCACGTGTGAAATGTATTAAGATTATAGGAAAGAACTCTTGGATTTCTGTAAATAACTTTGGAGTGTTCGAGTGATTTGCTGTTCTCATAGTTTGTATGTTACTTTTCCAGGTATATATTTGAAGAGAAAAATGGAGACAATTTTAATGAGTCAATTTTGTTCATTGCTGTAAGTGAGCGAAACGACACGGATAGGTTTAGCTGTCACGTGACAAATAAATATGGCAACGCCACTGCGAATTTTCAGGTGATTGTACAGGGTGAGTGAGAGTTTAACTTTTATATAAATTTAATTTTCCTTTTTACCGTTTTTAATACTTGGCATTTCGAATGATTTATATTCATGTTGAACAGCTAAAAACATTACTCTGATCAACGTTATTTTCAGTTGAGTTGAAAAGCACATTTACGCTGAACGACAACAAAAAACCTGATATGAAGATAATAGACTTTTGTCTATAGTAATTGGTTTGTAATATTTTATATTGTTCATAGATGGCAGGACTGTACTTTTTTATATAAAGAAGTTTCTGGATGAGCATAACAATGAACAAATGTTTCTTTTGAGTTTCGCACATCTGTGCTAGTCGTCCCTAATTTAGCAGTGTAAGATTAGAGGGAAGGCAGCTAGTCATCACCACCCACCGCCAACTCTTGGGCTACCCTTTTACCAACGAATAGTGGGATTGACTGTGTCATTATAACGTTCCCACGGCTGAAAGGGCGAGCATGTTTGGCACGACGAGGATGCGAACCCGCGACCTTCAGATTACGAGTCGCACGCCTTAACACGCTTGGCCATGCCGGATCCTATGAACAAACCTGAAACGGATAGGAGTTTTTTAGTTCACAGTAGAGGTAATTTTGGAACTCTAAGCTATTAAATAGATCAGGTGGAACATATCGGAACCTTTCTTCCTCAGGTCAACTTGCATTTCTCCAGGTTTTAATACGTAAACATCTTATCAAATACGAACCTGTATAAAAACTAGAACACTGGCACTTAAATTCACATACAGAAAGGTTTCAAATGAAACATCTTATTTAACTTTGAATTTTGCACACTTTAACAAATTTGAACTTCAGTGACAACTACTTCATGTTGTTGTATGCGAACTTCAGTAGCGGTTGGTTCATTATATTATGATCATTATTTTGAAAATAACATTGAACAGTTGTCAGCCATCCATATAATAAAAGTAGAATTTGACAATCGTATCCTGTTGACGAAAAGCATCGTTACGAAATGTCCACATAGTATTTATTTATTGAAACAGTCTAGTCGTGAAACGAATGTAAAACGTTAAATGTGTCAATAGAAGTCAATGACACCTGGAATTCGATGACATCGTGACACATGCAAATGTTGCTTTTCCGTTTATAATATTTCTTAATTATAGAGAAATCTGGCACTAACTCCAGGAGCTATAAAAGAAATGCATTATAACCTGACACGTGACTTTACCAATATAACAATTGTCTTCACGTAACTGGTGTGTGACTAATTCAAATCTGTAGCTTTTCCACTATTTTACCGGGAGAAGGAATACATGGTAACCACAGTTTTGTATTTCATCGAAGACGAAGAAATAATAATGAATTATGTGATTTAACGAAAACAATGTACTAACTACACAGGCCTGCGGTGGTTTTATTGTTATTATATTTTTTACGTGTTCAACAGTAATTCCTATACACTGAATCTGAAAATGACATTCATTTTTCTCCATCACTTACAGATATTTCACAAAACGGCATAACACAACATAAAAGAAAAACAAGACGTAGTTTTGAGACAAAAAGACGTAAATTTCACAAAAACATTAGGATAAATAAGGTTGCATATTTAACGTCAATGTTCTTCCATCTTCTTCATTTTGATTGTATTTTTTGTTAAAATAAGAATAAAAAATTTCATTGTGATAAAATAATAATTTGATCTAAGTAAGATTCATTTTTTCTTAATTTGTCAAAATCAAAAATCTTTATATGATGTTAAAAAAATGAATATTATTTTCGAAATCTGCATAACTGAGTTATAGAAAATCCGTTATTAAAAACCAAATAAATTTTTATTAAGTTCAATTTCATAGGTATGTGCTGTGCAGACAACAAATTGATGTCAAGTCTATCCTATACCTGGCCCGGCATGGCCAGGTGGTTAAGGCACTCAACTCATAATCCGAGAGTCGTGGGATCGAATCCCTGTCACACCAAACATGCTCGCCCTTTCAACCGTGGGTGCATTATAATGTGACAGTCAATCCCACTATTCGTTCGTAAAAGAGTAGCTCAAGAATTGACGGTGGGTGGTGATGACTAGCTGTCTTCCCTCTAGTCTTACACTGCTAAATTATGGACGGCTAGCGCAGATAGCCCTCGTGTAGCTTTGCGTGAAATTCAAAACTATCATATGCCGTAACAATATCTCGAACAAACTGAATATTAAATTACCTTATACATATTGAGAACTGTAATTTCTGTCCGAACGTTCATTTGTGTACAGTTTGAAAAGCTGTGCACGCAGGCAAACCTCAAAATTCACTTCTGAAATGACGGGAGAACAGGCATGAATAATATTGATGTCAAATTTTATTTTTTTAAGTAGGTTATTCTACAGTAAATGGTTGGGAACAGATCAAACTGCCATTCATTCACATTTCAATATGTGACGTCACTTAAATAATAAAAATATAAGCTTACTGTATATTACTGAGTAGCTCTTAGCAAAACTGAAATGTTCAACAATGACTTTTCACACTGTAACTCAGAGCTTTGACTGTGAGTGAAAGCAATAGTACAGCACTGTTATCCATGAAATAATTTAAATTCATATATTAACTTTAAACTTTTCCCGTCACTATTGACGGGTACTTTTACAAGTTACATATAAAATATATGACACTTAAAGTAAAAAAAAATAAACTGGAAAAGTATATTAATTAGTTAATTGTACATTTTTTATCTTCAGGCTGTATTTGAATATAAGTATACTGAGAAACAGATCTCTACCAACATGTAGTTGTGAAACGGATCTGCGGATGGATTATTACCTTTATTTTTAGAGATCGTAAATAGTAACATTTTACTTTTTTACTTAATCTTCGGTTTCAAGAAGTTTATGGATACAACAGTGTCTTTACAGAGGCACCAGGAGTGCCATCTGGTGTCAGGATTGTGAATAAAACGGGGAGATCATTAACCTTAACGTGGGTCGAACCTCTAAACGGCCATAGTCCCATCACTAGATACCACATTCAATACCAGCAACAGGATTCAGGTATGTTGATAATAATTCTTACTTCTGGTCAAATTATATACTTTTCTAATTTAGTAAAGTCAGTTAACGTTGCATCTATTTCAGTATTACTGTAGACAGATGTATTATAAATAAAGTTGTATCTATTTTAATATTAATGTAGACAGTTGTATTATAAATAACGTTGCATCTATTGTAGTATTACTGTAGACAGATGTCTTATAAATAAGTTTGTATCCATTTCAATATCACTGTAAATGAATTGATAGTCCTGTACAAAAGTGTTAGGACAACAGAATACTTTGTTATTCTTTCCATTTTATGAGGTTAAATTTTCCTTGCAATTATAGAATATAATTTTCAACACTGTGGTAATACTTCACTGAATGTTGACAACTGAATGAACCAGGGTGAGAATACCTATCATTCTTTAGACTTCCCATATACTTGTACCAAGTGTGTGTCATAACAGTTTTGCTTGAATAAACATACTGATCAAATGAAGGGTCTGAAATAACTGTCGTGGTAAGCCCATGAAGTGTCTTAACTATACAGAAAGAAGATACCAAGGAGTTAGCATATGGTACAGGTATGTTAGAAGAAATAAATTTAATAGCACTCTACAAATAAACCTTGATGAAAACAATGTTTACCATTATATATATTAAGTTTTGTTGTTATGTTATGTCCCTAAACGTGTAGAGAATTATCAGTAGAGCAGAGAGTTGACATAAAAGCTTTACGTGATGCTGGTTGGATTCTCTGACAAATTGGTGTAGACTTGAAATGCTCCCCAAACACTATCAAGTACACCCTAGATTAGCAGGCCAAGACAGATAAATTAGAAAACAGAAAAGAAGGAGTCAAAACACCTAAACCCAGTAACACTGAAGTTAAGTATCTTTGTTTATGAAGCCTTCAGGACAGAAGGAAGACTGTCACTGACCTCAAGCATGAGATAAACAACCATGCAGTAAATGACAGACAGTGATCCGTCATGGTATACCAAGTGGTATGTGTATCATTGATAAAGGATTCTACTACTAAGAAGATAATGATCCTAAACACTATTCCAACTTATGCAGAAATTACTTAGCTAATAAAGAAGCTATTGGAGTCATTCAGATGAGGCAATGGTCATATGATGCAGTGGTCCTCAAAGAGCCCCTATCTTAACCCAATTGAACGTATCTAGGATTTGATAGATAAAAAACTTGACAGAGCAAAATTTACTTCCGAAGAAATTTTATGGGAGTGTACTAGAAACATTTGAAGTGTAATCACTCTATATATGTTACAACAACGTCTGAAAGACAGTCTGTTGTTATTAAAAGAAAAGAGAAACACACAAGATATTAACTGTTTGCTGAACTCAAGCACTTCCACTGAGTTTCTGTTGCACTAAATATGAAGATTAATACAATGTTGATGTATCATCTGTGATTTACCTTCCATTGTTCTTTGAAAGTAGCCTAAAATCTAATTTTTGACTTTGTCCCAACACATTTGCACACTACTGTATCTTAAGTAACGTTTTGATATTACTGTGGACAGATGTTTTTTTCATAAATAAATTTGTATCCATTTTAATATTTTAAAATGTGTGTAAATTAAAGTATTCTGTTTTTCTGTATGTGAAGAATGCTTTTATTTCATCTCACCCCTATTTAACTTAAACACTCTGGATACGTCTAGGTGCCTGGAAGAAATTTATTGTAACATCCAATAGAAACATGGCTGTCATAGACGGTCTACTTCCAGCAAGTGTCTACAGTTTTCGTGTTTCTGCTGAAAATTCTATAGGGCGTAGCAACTACAGTCTAATTATTAATGGAGAAACAGACGAAGAAGGTAGCTCTGTATTTTAAACTAGTTTATTGTTGTAACCGAAACTTAGAGTATGTGCTCTGTGCCTAATAATTATATAAAGTAAACAGCCAAGAGGTGTAAATTATTTGAGGAATTTTATTAGAAACATAATTTAATATTTAATAGCTTATCACTAGCTTACCTTCCATTAACTTGCATATCATTGCCTGTTTACACTGAGAACTCTAATGAATCGATAAATCATTATTTGTTTACAGTGAGGACTCTGATAAGTTGACAAATAATTTCGTGTTTGCAGTGAGGCCTCTAATGAACTTACCTGTGGTTATCTGCTTATAGTGAGGCTTTTAGTGAACTGACAGTAAAACCACTAACATTTCTACTTCGGATATTCTAAATAATTCATTCATTTAATCGTCAAGATTCAAAGAAAATTAATTCCCAGATTTGTACCGACTGATTTCTTACCACGTAGTCCAGAAATATCCACGAAGATTTTCTTTTCCAGTGCCTGGAGCGCCACCTCTGAACGTGAAAGTAGTAGCTACAGGACCAAATTCAATCAAAGTGACATGGGAGGTAAGATAAAGTTGGATTTTATTTCTCTATATTTCTAAGCTTTTAGTCAACAAAACGACGTTGCCACAACGTAATTTAAAATCCAACAATAAATGCAAGTCACGTATATTTATTTATTTATGTCCTTTAGTAAGTTTACTGGAGTAGAGACGCATGTTTAGTTCACAACTGAGCCAAACAGCAATGAACAGTAAATTTTTTTTTTATTTTCCAGTTCATAATAAATAAAGGAATTACATATTTAATGACAACAGAAATAATAACTCTTTTCATATTCTACGTAACTAATAAGAGGTTTATTATCATATGTTTTTAATTTTTTTTTACATTTGTTGTATATGCTCGCACCTCGTTGCTTATTTGGCTGTTCGTTATGACGACCTCTAGCCTCCACGTCTGGAACTATGGAACGGTTCAATTAAAGGATACTATATCGGTTACACATTGGTAACATCATCAGAGCCTACGATGTACAAGACTGTCGAACTGAAAAGTAAAGCCATGAACCTAGAGTCTCACTTGACGAACCTGCTTCGTTCCCAGTTCTATTCTGTCTCAGTCCAGGCGTTCAATAACAAAGGACCTGGGCCTATTTCTGATAGGGTGACCGTCAAGACTCTTGCTGATGGTAGGTCATACATATTAATGGCAGCAGAATAGCTTAGAAAAAGCTTATAAGAGTTAATAACTGCTCTTAAGAGGATTTCTAACTGCTTTATTAAGATTGTTTTTTTTAAGTTTAAGGTCAACGAGTTGAAGTTTTGAAAAAAAAATCTCTGTTATCACCACTTTATGATAAATAATAATAGTTCGTAAGGAAGAACTAGTATAGACCCATGAATAATTAACAAGACTTATATTAAAACTCAAAGAATCTTTCTTCGTAACATTTTAGTCCCTCCTACGGCGCCACAACTGAAAGTTGCTTCGACTACAGCGACATCTATAACCTTTAGCTGGAGTCATCGAAGAACATTTGGTAGCCCAGTGACTGGTAAGAACTTTTTTTAACTAGGCTTAAAACAAGATGAAAATTTAAGTACAGCCACTTAAACAGTGACACCGGAATAAGACAAAACCATTGGCCCAGGAAAATAAATGTATAACAACGACCCCTATGGAAGATGTCTAGTGGCCGCCATGTTTATTATTTATTGAGCTCCAGATCTTTCTTTACAAGGAAAAAAAAAAATGATTATTTCAAAGATAAAATGTATTTACTTTATGACACTTTTTTTTTCTTAATGAGATTATTTACTTCTATTGTGATAATAAATTAATGTTTCGCTAGTATGTTTGTTTGTTTTTGAATTTCACGCAAAGCTACACAAAAGCTATTTGCGCTAGCCGTCCATAATTTAGCAGTGTAAGACAGGAGAGAAGGCAGCTAGTCATCACCACTCACCGCCAACTCGTGGGCTACTCTTTTACCAACGAATAGTGGGATTGAACGTCACATTATAACGCCTCTACGACTGAAAGGGCGAGCACGTTTGGTATGACGGAGATTTAAACCCTCGACCCTCAGATTACAAGTCGAGTGCCCTAACCACCTGACCATGCCGGGCCAAACAATAAATAAAATCAACTTATCATCGGTTATATTTAATAAACTTTACTTTATACTGCGTATAATCAAAATACGTACTTTAAAATGTTTTACAACGAGAAGAAAGGTATATCAAAACATTAAAACCTACAGAATCTTTTATTTCTGTTTGATCTTTAAGATCGACTCATTAGAAAATTCAAGGTGAAGAAGTGAGTCAGTACTGACCTGTATATGCTAACGATTGTGAGGGATACCCCCCAAACAAACTGTTTTTTTTTCTTCTACACAAGTAATTTGATTAATATGTTTGAAAATTAAGTGCTTATTACAAAATGATATTCACACGGTTGTATAGTGATGGTTGTTCGGTTTCTCTGGATACGCTCATTTATAAATATGACATAGCTTTTGAGTTTGGTATCTTAATATGGACTTAGTGAGGTTGACGTGTCTGCCCTCTCTTGTAATTGGTTCCTGTTTCTGCAGAGGCTTTCAGCAGTATTATATCGTTTGCGTTATACTCCCTAGTGGCACAGAGGCATGTCTGCGGACTCCAACCACTAAAAACCGGGTTTTGATATCAATGGAGACCATTGTGGCATTAACTTTATTTTAACAAGCATTTGGGTTTTAATCATTTTAAAATATTTATATTACATTTTTTAGCAATATTGTTTTATTTACATTTTATTTTATAACGATATATAATGCTTTATTATCAAACTATACGGCGCACTGTTATCCCTAAAGTCATTTTGATATTTCAAAATAAAGTAATTCGAGTTACTATTGATAAGAGTGTGTTTGTGTGTTTTCTTATAGCAGAGCCACATCGGGCTATCTGCTGTGTCTGTCGAGGGGAATCGAACCCCATGATTTCAGCGTTGTAAATCCGTAGACTTACCGCTGTATTAGCGGGGGTCATCGATAAGAGTTTTTATATGTTTTTTTAGAATTAAGCACAAAGCTACTCAATGGGCTATCTGTGCTCTGCCCACCACGGGTATCGAAACCCGGTTTTTAGTGTGTAAGTCCGCAGACATACCACTGTGCCACTCATCGATAAGAGACCCATTGACTAAAATAAAATCATATTTTGTGTTATATAATCTCTTCTCTCAAGTTATTGGTATTGTTTCTTATTGTACTTTTATTTAATGTTTCGAACTTAGTGGTGTAGCCCAATTCTGTGGGAATGCAAATAATTTCATTCTTGAAATTTTTTGTACGAAATATTCTACCTGGCCTTACCCAAGTGGTTCGGAGGTTGCGAGCTCAAATTCCCGTCCCATAACACATGTTTAGACGTGGGATCATTATAATACTTATTTTGTTAATTCTACCACACGTCCATTCAGTGTGCTAAGAGGCCCAGCATGACAAGGTGGTTAAGGGGCTCGACTAGTAATCTGAGGGTCTCGGGTTCGAATCCCCGTCACGCCAAACATGCTTGCCCTTTCAGCCGTGGGGGCGTTACAACGTTACGATCAATCCCACTAGTCGTTGGTAAAATAACAACCAAAGAGTTGGCTGAGTGTGGTGTTGACTAACTACCTTAGATCTAGTCTTTCTCTTCTAAATTAGGGACGGCTAGCGCAGATAGCCCTCGTGTAGCTTGACGCGAAATTAAAAAACAAAAACAAAAACGTGTATGAAATTTTCACTTTCTGGTCCTAGATTATGTACTGTACTACCGAGAAGAAAACAAGAACTGGGTCGAGAATACACTGAAGTCAAAGATTGCAGATCAGACCTACACGCTTAGTGGACTTGAATGTGGCACGAGGTATAAATTATACATGGTGTCAACCAACAGCGTTGGTCGAAGTGAACCAAGTGAAATTATATCAGTGCGGACACATGGTGCTGGTGAGTAAAAACTACTACAAGACAGATGTTTGTATTTACAGCATTACTAACTGGTGTGCTTGTTTATAATAAAGGATGGGAAGCTGTGTTTCTATTTGTCTTATTATTAACATAATAAAAATTAAAATACAAATAAAAACTTAAATGTAACGATACTGAAAAGAAAGACATACTGATTTCAATAATGCTATCAATATGAAAGTATATGGGGGGCCCAACCCCCTTCATAATCTTCCTTATGTCATCTTGTATCACTGTGTGAAGTTGTGCAGATCTGGTAGTTCTCCAAAATTTTATATAAAATTAAATGGGGGTACGACCCCCCTTGTGGTCTTCCTTATGTCCTCCTGCATCACCGTGTCAAGTTTGGTGCTGATTGATTAACAAATGTGGAAATGTTAAAGGAACAGACAATATAAATATATACACACATATATTGATGTTTATTTATAAAGTTGAAAAACCATGAAATACCAAACCACAAAAACAAAGAAAGAAACTTATTATAAAGTCAATTTGAATAGTAGGACCTGTACATTTAACGCTTTATATATTTCTATACTGCAAACGTGTATGGTAAACCATATTAGTTTCCTTATAAAAAAGAAACAACCAAAAACAAGGTTAAAATACTCTAACACTTTTACAAAGTTAGTAAAACTTTTGTTCTGTTAGGTCTGTTTTTACATGTTTGTAACTATTTCAATTGATTGTGCAAGATAGTTCATATATTTAAATCCTTAGTAATGTCAAAATCACGTTTTATAAATTAAAAGAATAAAGAAAACGGGTAGAACTGAGCCTACAATATTTATAGTTGAAGGATATGTGTAGATGTTGCAAGCCAAGAGAGCTTAGCGAGATATTTTGAATGCTCAGTAATATCTAATATAATTTGCTGAACTCGGAATCACATGTTACGGAGTAGAAAGTCCAATTTAGGGAAATTCTGCTTTGTCTACGAGCTCAGCAAAGATTGTATACGTTTCATGATTTTAGCTTCAGCTCGGTCCTATTGTAAAGCTCTGAATCTCGAATATGGTGAGCCTGCTTCGAATCCGTGCGATACCATAAAATATTTCCCCCGCTTTAAGCTGTGGGTGGATGATAAGTGTGATAGTCAATCGCTTAGGTAATATGGTGTGCTGACTTGTTGCCTACTTTCTGGTCAGTAGTTCTTAAAGTTAATAAGTAATGTCACCAGTTGTTAAAACATTTTATCAATATGGGTGATATGGTGTGCTGACTTGTTGCCTACTTTCTGGTCAGTAGTTCTTAAAGTTAATAAGTAATGTCACCAGTTGTTAAAACATTTTATCAATATGGGTGATATGGTGTGCTGACTTGTTGCCTACTTTCTGGTCAGTAGTTCTTAAAGTTAATAAGTAATGTCACCAGTTGTTAAAACATTTTATCAATATGGGTGATATGGTGTGCTGACTTGTTGCCTACTTTCTGGTCAGTAGTTCTTAAAGTTAATAAGTAATGTCACCAGTTGTTAAAACATTTTATCAATATGGGTGATATGGTGTGCTGACTTGTTGCCTACTTTCTGGTCAGTAGTTCTTAAAGTTAATAAGTAATGACACCAGTTGTTAAAACATTTTATCAATATGGGTGATATGGTGTGCTGACTTGTTGCCTACTTTCTGGTCAGTAGTTCTTAAAGTTAATAAGTAATGTCACCAGTTGTTAAAACATTTTATCAATATGGGTGATATGGTGTGCTGACTTGTTGCCTACTTTCTGGTCAGTAGTTCTTAAAGTTAATAAGTAATGTCACCAGTTGTTAAAACATTTTATCAATATGGGTGATATGGTGTGCTGACTTGTTGCCTACTTTCTGGTCAGTAGTTCTTAAAGTTAATAAGTAATGTCACCAGTTGTTAAAACATTTTATCAATATGGGTGATATGGTGTGCTGACTTGTTGCCTACTTTCTGGTCAGTAGTTCTTAAAGTTAATAAGTAATGTCACCAGTTGTTAAAACATTTTATCAATATGGGTGATATGGTGTGCTGACTTGTTGCCTACTTTCTGGTCAGTAGTTCTTAAAGTTAATAAGTAATGTCACCAGTTGTTAAAACATTTTATCAATATGGGTGATATGGTGTGCTGACTTGTTGCCTACTTTCTGGTCAGTAGTTCTTAAAGTTAATAAGTAATGTCACCAGTTGTTAAAACATTTTATCAATATGGGTGATATGGTGTGCTGACTTGTTGCCTACTTTCTGGTCAGTAGTTCTTAAAGTTAATAAGTAATGTCACCAGTTGTTAAAACATTTTATCAATATGGGTGATATGGTGTGCTGACTTGTTGCCTACTTTCTGGTCAGTAGTTCTTAAAGTTAATAAGTAATGTCACCAGTTGTTAAAACATTTTATCAATATGGGTGATATGGTGTGCTGACTTGTTGCCTACTTTCTGGTCAGTAGTTCTTAAAGTTAATAAGTAATGTCACCAGTTGTTAAAACATTTTATCAATATGGGTGATATGGTGTGCTGAGTTGTTGCCTACTTTCTGGTCAGTAGTTCTTAAAGTTAATAAGTAATGTCACCAGTTGTTAAAACATTTTATCAATATGGGTGATATGGTGTGCTGACTTGTTGCCTACTTTCTGGTCAGTAGTTCTTAAAGTTAATAAGTAATGTCACCAGTTGTTAAAACATTTTATCAATATGGGTGATATGGTGTGCTGACTTGTTGCCTACTTTCTGGTCAGTAGTTCTTAAAGTTAATAAGTAATGTCACCAGTTGTTAAAACATTTTATCAATATGGGTGATATGGTGTGCTGACTTGTTGCCTACTTTCTGGTCAGTAGTTCTTAAAGTTAATAAGTAATGTCACCAGTTGTTAAAACATTTTATCAATATGGGTGATATGGTGTGCTGACTTGTTGCCTACTTTCTGGTCAGTAGTTCTTAAAGTTAATAAGTAATGTCACCAGTTGTTAAAACATTTTATCAATATGGGTGATATGGTGTGCTGACTTGTTGCCTACTTTCTGGTCAGTAGTTCTTAAAGTTAATAAGTAATGTCACCAGTTGTTAAAACATTTTATCAATATGGGTGATATGGTGTGCTGACTTGTTGCCTACTTTCTGGTCAGTAGTTCTTAAAGTTAATAAGTAATGTCACCAGTTGTTAAAACATTTTATCAATATGGGTGATATGATGTGCTGACTTGTTGCCTACTTTCTGGTCAGTAGTTCTTAAAGTTAATAAGTAATGTCACCAGTTGTTAAAATATTTTATCAATATGGGTGATATGGTGTGCTGACTTGTTGCCTACTTTCTGGTCAGTAGTTCTTAAAGTTAATAAGTAATGTCACCAGTTGTTAAAACATTTTATCAATATGGGTGATATGGTGTGCTGAGTTGTTGCCTACTTTCTGGTCAGTAGTTCTTAAAGTTAATAAGTAATGTCACCAGTTGTTAAAACATTTTATCAATATGGGTGATATGGTGTGCTGACTTGTTGCCTACTTTCTGGTCAGTAGTTCTTAAAGTTAATAAGTAATGTCACCAGTTGTTAAAACATTTTATCAATATGGGTGATATGGTGTGCTGACTTGTTGCCTACTTTCTGGTCAGTAGTTCTTAAAGTTAATAAGTAATGTCACCAGTTGTTAAAACATTTTATCAATATGGGTGATATGGTGTGCTGACTTGTTGCCTACTTTCTGGTCAGTAGTTCTTAAAGTTAATAAGTAATGTCACCAGTTGTTAAAACATTTTATCAATATGGGTGATATGGTGTGCTGAGTTGTTGCCTACTTTCTGGTCAGTAGTTCTTAAAGTTAATAAGTAATGTCACCAGTTGTTAAAACATTTTATCAATATGGGTGATATGGTGTGCTGAGTTGTTGCCTACTTTCTGGTCAGTAGTTCTTAAAGTTAATAAGTAATGTCACCAGTTGTTAAAACATTTTATCAATATGGGTGATATGGTGTGCTGACTTGTTGCCTACTTTCTGGTCAGTAGTTCTTAAAGTTAATAAGTAATGTCACCAGTTGTTAAAACATTTTATCAATATGGGTGATATGGTGTGCTGACTTGTTGCCTACTTTCTGGTCAGTAGTTCTTAAAGTTAATAAGTAATGTCACCAGTTGTTAAAACATTTTATCAATATGGGTGATATGGTGTGCTGACTTGTTGCCTACTTTCTGGTCAGTAGTTCTTAAAGTTAATAAGTAATGTCACCAGTTGTTAAAACATTTTATCAATATGGGTGATATGGTGTGCTGACTTGTTGCCTACTTTCTGGTCAGTAGTTCTTAAAGTTAATAAGTAATGTCACCAGTTGTTAAAACATTTTATCAATATGGGTGATATGGTGTGCTGACTTGTTGCCTACTTTCTGGTCAGTAGTTCTTAAAGTTAATAAGTAATGTCACCAGTTGTTAAAACATTTTATCAATATGGGTGATATGGTGTGCTGACTTGTTGCCTACTTTCTGGTCAGTAGTTCTTAAAGTTAATAAGTAATGTCACCAGTTGTTAAAACATTTTATCAATATGGGTGATATGGTGTGCTGACTTGTTGCCTACTTTCTGGTCAGTAGTTCTTAAAGTTAATAAGTAATGTCACCAGTTGTTAAAACATTTTATCAATATGGGTGATATGGTGTGCTGACTTGTTGCCTACTTTCTGGTCAGTAGTTCTTAAAGTTAATAAGTAATGTCACCAGTTGTTAAAACATTTTATCAATATGGGTGATATGGTGTGCTGACTTGTTGCCTACTTTCTGGTCAGTAGTTCTTAAAGTTAATAAGTAATGTCACCAGTTGTTAAAACATTTTATCAATATGGGTGATATGGTGTGCTGACTTGTTGCCTACTTTCTGGTCAGTAGTTCTTAAAGTTAATAAGTAATGTCACCAGTTGTTAAAACATTTTATCAATATGGGTGATATGGTGTGCTGAGTTGTTGCCTACTTTCTGGTCAGTAGTTCTTAAAGTTAATAAGTAATGTCACCAGTTGTTAAAACATTTTATCAATATGGGTGATATGGTGTGCTGACTTGTTGCCTACTTTCTGGTCAGTAGTTCTTAAAGTTAATAAGTAATGTCACCAGTTGTTAAAACATTTTATCAATATGGGTGATATGGTGTGCTGACTTGTTGCCTACTTTCTGGTCAGTAGTTCTTAAAGTTAATAAGTAATGTCACCAGTTGTTAAAACATTTTATCAATATGGGTGATATGGTGTGCTGACTTGTTGCCTACTTTCTGGTCAGTAGTTCTTAAAGTTAATAAGTAATGTCACCAGTTGTTAAAACATTTTATCAATATGGGTGATATGGTGTGCTGACTTGTTGCCTACTTTCTGGTCAGTAGTTCTTAAAGTTAATAAGTAATGTCACCAGTTGTTAAAACATTTTATCAATATGGGTGATATGGTGTGCTGACTTGTTGCCTACTTTCTGGTCAGTAGTTCTTAAAGTTAATAAGTAATGTCACCAGTTGTTAAAACATTTTATCAATATGGGTGATATGGTGTGCTGAGTTGTTGCCTACTTTCTGGTCAGTAGTTCTTAAAGTTAATAAGTAATGTCACCAGTTGTTAAAACATTTTATCAATATGGGTGATATGGTGTGCTGACTTGTTGCCTACTTTCTGGTCAGTAGTTCTTAAAGTTAATAAGTAATGTCACCAGTTGTTAAAACATTTTATCAATATGGGTGATATGGTGTGCTGAGTTGTTGCCTACTTTCTGGTCAGTAGTTCTTAAAGTTAATAAGTAATGTCACCAGTTGTTAAAATATTTTATCAATATGGGTGATATGGTGTGCTGAGTTGTTGCCTACTTTCTGGTCAGTAGTTCTTAAAGTTAATAAGTAATGTCACCAGTTGTTAAAACATTTTATCAATATGGGTGATATGGTGTGCTGAGTTGTTGCCTACTTTCTGGTCAGTAGTTCTTAAAGTTAACAAGTAATGTCACCAGTTGTTAAAACATTTTATCAATATGGGTAATATGATGTGCTGAGTTGTTGCCTACTTTCTGGTCAGTAGTTCTTAAAGTTAATAAGTAATGTCACCAGTTGTTAAAACATTTTATCAATATGGGTAATATGGTGTGCTGACTTGTTGCCTACTTTCTGGTCAGTAGTTCTTAAAGTTAATAAGTAATGTCACCAGTTGTTAAAACATTTTATCAATATGGGTGATATGGTGTGCTGACTTGTTGCCTACTTTCTGGTCAGTAGTTCTTAAAGTTAATAAGTAATGTCACCAGTTGTTAAAACATTTTATCAATATGGGTGATATGGTGTGCTGAGTTGTTGCCTACTTTCTGGTCAGTAGTTCTTAAAGTTAATAAGTAATGTCACCAGTTGTTAAAACATTTTATCAATATGGGTGATATGGTGTGCTGACTTGTTGCCTACTTTCTGGTCAGTAGTTCTTAAAGTTAATAAGTAATGTCACCAGTTGTTAAAACATTTTATCAATATGGGTGATATGGTGTGCTGAGTTGTTGCCTACTTTCTGGTCAGTAGTTCTTAAAGTTAATAAGTAATGTCACCAGTTGTTAAAACATTTTATCAATATGGGTGATATGGTGTGCTGAGTTGTTGCCTACTTTCTGGTCAGTAGTTCTTAAAGTTAATAAGTAATGTCACCAGTTGTTAAAACATTTTATCAATATGGGTGATATGGTGTGCTGAGTTGTTGCCTACTTTCTGGTCAGTAGTTCTTAAAGTTAATAAGTAATGTCACCAGTTGTTAAAACATTTTATCAATATGGGTAATATGATGTGCTGAGTTGTTGCCTACTTTCTGGTCAGTAGTTCTTAAAGTTAATAAGTAATGTCACCAGTTGTTAAAACATTTTATCAATATGGGTAATATGGTGTGCTGACTTGTTGCCTACTTTCTGGTCAGTAGTTCTTAAAGTTAATAAGTAATGTCACCAGTTGTTAAAACATTTTATCAATATGGGTGATATGGTGTGCTGACTTGTTGCCTACTTTCTGGTCAGTAGTTCTTAAAGTTAATAAGTAATGTCACCAGTTGTTAAAACATTTTATCAATATGGGTGATATGGTGTGCTGACTTGTTGCCTACTTTCTGGTCAGTAGTTCTTAAAGTTAATAAGTAATGTCACCAGTTGTTAAAACATTTTATCAATGTGTAGCACTATACACCAACATATTTGAATATGTTAGTGTGACGGGAAATAAACTGTACTTAGTTTAAAACCAGCTACAGTCAAGTTGATCTAAAAAGTTGGTATCTTAAAAAAATTGAAGACGTTAATATATTTAGAAACGAATATAGTTACGCCGAAGTTTAGGCCTATTGTAACAATGATGCTCTGGTGGTGACCTCTGGGAAATCCATGCTCGTTTTTATTCTTTTATTCTATGTTTCAGTCGAATTATCTTTTACCTGATGTCATTTGTCTCTAATGAGTCAAGAATTATACCTGATAGGGCACGGCCAGGTGGGTTAAGGCGTTCGATTCGTAATCTGAGGGTCGCGGGTTCGAATTCCCGTCGCACCGAACGTGCTTGCCCTTTCAACCGTGGAGGCGTTATAATGTTTCGGTCAATCCCACTATTCGTTGGTAAAAGAGTAGCCCAAGAGTTGACGGTGGGTGGTGATGACTAGCTGCCTTCCCTCTAGTCCTACACTTCTAAATTAGACGGCTAGCACGAAATTCAAAAAACAACCAAACATAATTTACAAACTAGAAATAATTACAACTTTTATCAATACACCAAGAACCACAATTTAGAAGTTAGAAATAATTACATCTTTTATTAATAACTCAAGAATCACAAGTTACAAATAATAACAACTTTTATTAATACATCAAGAACCACAATTTAGAAGTTAGAAATAATTGCAACTTTTATTAATAAATCAAGAATCACAAGTTAGAAATAATAACAATTTTTATTAATACATCAAGAACCACAATTTAGAAGTTAGAAATAATTACAACTTTTATTAACAACTCAAGATTCACAAGTTAGAAATAATAACAACTTTTATTAATACATCAAAAATCACAATTTAGAAGTTAGAAATTATAACAACTTTTATTAATAAATCAAGAATCACAAGTTAGAAATGATTACATCTTTTATTATAATGAGTCAAGAATTATAATTTATACATTAGAAATAATTACATCTTTTATTATAATGAGTCAAGAATTATAATTTATACATTAGAAATAATTACATCTTTTATTATAATGAGTCAAGAATTATAATTTATACATTAGAAATAGTTACATCTTTTATTAAAATAAAAATATGTTCTGCTTTTATCCAGCTCCTTTGTCTCCGACGAAAGAAGATTTTATATACAGAGATGTCACTTTTGTCAGGCTTAATTTATTCTCTTGGGAAACTGGTGGCTGTATTATCAAAGAATATTCTATAAAGATCCGGAGAAAACCCATGTCTCATTGGACAATACTGAGTGATCACGTGCCTTCTAACCAATCAGAATACGTGTTACGGCGTTTAACACCGGGAACTTGGTACGACCTTTTGGTAACCGCTTACAGCAGTGCAGGTGCAACCGAAGCTATGTATGAATTCCAAACATTTAACGTAACGTTTGAAGGTAAAATAAATGTTTAAATTATAAGTTGTTGATTTTTGTATAAATGCAACTGCTGTTTTAAATTTAATATTTATGGCTCTTTTAATACTCTGATGTTCTATTTCTGTCCTTTATATTTATTCAGAAAATTTGTTTCTCTTACGTTTATCTACTGTTTTCATGTTACTGATAATTCAGGGTTCGATCTGTGACAGATACAAGCAAATATACCTTTGTGTAAGTTGTTTGACAAAGAACGTTTTTGCTGTCTTGTGTTTTCGATTTTCAGTCATAGTACAGCTTCTTTATTATATTGTTTTCGTTCTTTTTTCACATTTGACATTTTTATTTCATTCATTTTGTTTAGTTCTGTAGTTTTTCTTCTGATCTTTCTCAACTCTTCACTCCACTTTCATTATTTTATTCTCAACTAAAACACAAACAAATAATATATCGAAAGACAGACAGTTACATCTGAGTTTAGGCCCAACAAATAAAAAAAATAGATAAAACATGTCTTTAATATAATTTTCTAAAGAATCTTAATTCCATCTTTCATAACTGGAATAAAGAGGGAAATAATTTTACAGACACACAAGTTATATACATATATATTTAGAAGCAGCTGTTCCAGATTTGTACACGGTCGTGCCTAAACCTGCACAGATGGAATCTGATTTTCCTCTTCTTCTGGACTTTACAATCATCGTTCCTGTTGTTACGTCTGTTGTCATCGTGATCATTATCATCATTGTTGGATGTCTCTTATATCGGCATCGGAATTCTCATTACAGTCCTAGCAGCGGTACGTAGTGCACGATCACTATTGTTTCGAGGATTATTATTTTGTTACTGTTTTTGCAATACGACTGAGCGTTCTTCTTATGGTAATGGTGATCCACATCCATTCTTGTACATATAAATGCATTGTAAAGGATTGTTCTAAACACAATAATGAAGTAAGGAACAACAATAACATTTAATTTTAGTAAATTAAATTGTCTCTCACCTAAAACTATATATTTGTTTGTTTAGAATAAAGCACAAAGCTACGCTATGGGCTACCTATGCTCTGCCCACCACGGGTATCTAAACCCGGTTTCTAGTGATGTGAGTCCGCAAACATACTGCTGTGTTACTGAGGCCCGACATGGCCAAGTGGTTAAGACACTCGACTCGTAATCTGAAGGTCACAGGTTCGAATCCGCGTCACACTAAACATGCCCTTTCAGCCATGGGAACGTTATAATGTGTCAGTCAATCCCACTATTTGTTGGGAAAAGAGTAGCTCAAGAGTTGACGGTGGGTGGTGATGACTAGCTGCCTTCCCTCTAGTCTTACACTGCTAAATTAGGGAGGAAGAGGTCAAATGTACCTGACCCTCCTGGGTATTTAACAACATCAATACCCAAATACCCACACAGTCAAACTTGGAACTTGAGAGAGCCAAGCTATATGAAAGGCCAAAGTATGTGTGTCACATCACGTTTGATTTCTCAGAGTAGGAGGAGTCGTGAAAACGCAAGTGCAGTTATCCAGATAGAATATTTAATTTACTGTCTGCCCATTGCAATCTTAATGACCGGGGTGCAAGAAGGTCGTGAAACCTTATATGTGTAGTGAGTGTTGGTATAATACGCCTAAAGTAAAGACGTAGTATGGAATCACCTAGCGTAGATTCAAGTGCACAAAATTGATCATGAAAGTAAAAATATCGGTTCAATTTTAAACTGAAATCATTTCTGAATTAAGATATTTTATAACATCACCACCGTTTTTAATACAAGTTAAACCTTTTTAATCAACAGAAACTCGAAACTAAGAGAACAACAAATTTTTGTTTCAGTTTTGTTGTCTGTACATTTCATTTTATACTTTCAGGAAACATACTGATTTTTACCAATATTTATTATATGAATACCCAACAAGTTCATTTCATGAATGATCTTAATTTTGATTAGCTCACAAAGGAAGTTATTGACGTTCTTGCTGCCTCGACTGCACTTTTCTGCCTCTTTGTTGGTCAATCAGGCTCGATTTCGCAAAATTTATTTATTTCAGTTAGCTATGAAATGTGAATATAGGGTATACTATGGGGTGGGTGTGGAAGTAATTGCCCCGTGGCCTAATGATTAGTTTTTCGGGATGTGAATCATAAGACTTAAAGTCCAAGCCTACGCTCTGCCGCTGAAAACGTTCTGTAAAAATTTAAGGCAGTTCCGTTATTTGGTTTAAACTATCAGTCAAGGCGGTGCTTAGTACTGACAGGTTGCCGTCTCTCTGGCCAGTAGTTCTAAATTAGATATGCCCTAGCTTGAACGTTGGACTTTCTGACCTGGCTGTTTCGCCTGTATGTCGGGAAACGTTGAAAATACTAAATACCTACTTCATCAAATTGATTATTTTGTAATATTCATATTTAAATATTTCTTGAACATATATTCCTTGCAAACATAATAATGCCTTAATTTCTCGGTTTTCTTGGAAGGTGATTTTTATGTTGAAGTGAAACTAGAATAATTTTCAAAAAATTAATTTTATCCTAATATAATTAGACAATTAGAATGTTGGGAAAATTAACGGAAAATTGAAATAAATAAGCAGAAGCTTTAATGAAGAAAAAAAATGGATCTGAAACTAATGAAAAATCAAATCTGTAAATTGTTTTTACCACTAGAGGGGTCTGGAAGCTCACAGTCCAAGATCAGACGAGGAATGGAAACCCTGGTTTTAAAAGAAATAGATGGCTCGAACGAGCAAGGTTGCTTAGCTACAGGAGTGTCAAGCGACGAAGGAACACAGCCATCGTCATCGTCAAATAGCCACTCACGTCCTGTTTTAGCTGGTATGATGTGTTTCAAATTTCAGTATGAATCACAGATATTACTCACAATTATATTTTACAAACGTATAACATGTATTCATTCTCACATTTCTATTTTACAATTATAAGCATACATTATAAATAATCTTTATCATTACTGATTTTTTTTATTATTTCTTATGCTAATTAAAATAAGTGATAAAAATATACGTTGGGTAGAAATGACAGTAAAACATAGGGAAAAAAAAAAATACGAAATGGACAGTCAACGCTTCGCACTCGTTGACTTGTCTGCATCATGGAAAAATACAAAAAATATACCTATGGCCCTGATGGAGGTAGAACAAAGACCAAGCAATATTAATTGCATATAAGTGAAATTCTAAATTTAATACATTATTTGTTAACTTGATTTAATAATAACTAATTGCGTGTAAAAGATTTACAAAGTAGGTTAGGAAAGTAAAACGACCTTAGCGAGTGCAGACTAGGCCTACCGTTTTCAGCATAGTCCAGTAAATGAATAGAAAGTAGTACATTAAATAAAGGTGTTAAAATATTTTTATTAGCGAAATTTCGAAGAATCGTTCTCTTGAAGGAGTGTTTTTTTTATGTTTTGTTGTCTTACATATCAGTTCTCTGATATGATTGTAAGCCTACTTGTGTACATCGCTTCCTTGTTCCTATGGCCAACTAAGGACCTCTACACGTGTTTTAAGCCTGATTCTCATATTTATAGTTTCATGTGATTTATTCACAGTGATGTAGTTTTTTGTTATTTATTGAGATATTTAATATGCGACATATTCTATGAATATCAGGCCTATCACAGGAACAGGAACTTCACCCCTACGCTCTACCCTATGATACCATAACTGTACCAGATTACCAAGTTAGTCCAAGCACCTCTACGCAGAACACTCTCAACCGACGGTGGGGAGATGCGAAAGGAGACAACATTTATGTCAGCAGGCAGGTAAACTTAGTCAAATCACGTTTACGTTTTAAGCAGTTGTTGAAACTATTTTTGTGTTACAGATTCTAATTTCTAATGCTAAGCCATCGGAGTAGGAGCGTCACTGAGGCCTGAGGATAGCGAACAAGTTATTTTATTGGGTATCAAAATGAGAACACGTGCAAAAACGGAAGTTGAATGAAGCATGACAAATATAAAAACAGCTGCGAAATGTTTTGTGTTTTTTTTTAAACGTAGAAATAATTAGTAATAATATTTCCGAAAACTGGGTTTATTATTTTAAAAGGCTGGTAACTTTGGCAGTACTTTCAATCATCAGCTATATCGAAGCATCCATAACAATTTTGAGCAATTTATACATAAATGAGGTTAATTTCCATCATGTAATTACTATCAAATATTATACTCCAACAGCGAAGTGTTCTACTTGAATTTTGGTTTACCCAAACTCTATGATGAGAAACCTAACTCTTCTATCTAGGGGACTGCCGTTTTCTGAAGTAGTTTAGGTTTAGGTGTTTCTTTGCAGGGAAAGGCCGGGTGTGGTTCAGTAGTTAACTTGCCTGTGCTCACAAGTCAATGTGTGCACGTGACCTGTGACGTAATGGAAGCTCCCGCAAGAAATAACAGGGAGTCCTAGAGGTCACGTTACGTCATAGTTTTACACTAGATGGCATTGTATATTTATTATTATGTAAAGCTCTGGATCAAAGAGTTTGGTTGTTTGCTTACGAATTTCGCGCAAAGCTACACGAGCGCTATGCGCTAGCTGTCCCTAATTTAGCAGTGTAAGATTAGAGGGAAGGCAACTAGTCATCGCCCCCACCGCCAACTCTGGGCTACTCTTTCACCAACAAATAGTGGGATTGACCGAACATTATAACGCCCCCCACGGCTGAAAGGGCGAGCATATTTGGTGTAGCGAAGATTCGAGCCCGTGACCCTCCACAAAATAGCTCAGTTACATAAATATTTGATATGCAAGTGAAAGCCTAAGTATCAAATAAAGAATCAATTAATTTCCTAAAGATTTGGTATTGTTTTGATTTGTTTGGAATTAAGCACAAAGATACAAAATGGACTGTCTGTGCTCTTTCCACCATGTAAATCGAAACCCGGTTGCTAACGTTGTGAGTCCGCAGATATACCGCTGTGCCACTGGGGAGCCTTAAAGATTTTACTTCGATGGATAAAATCCAAGTTAAGAAGACAGATATGTCGCTTAAAAAACTTTATTTCAATGGGAATGTGTGTGTTTGTGTTTTCTTATGGCAAAGCCACATCGGGCTATCTGCTGAGTCCACCAAGGAGAATCGAAACCCTGATTTTAGCGTTATAAATGAAAAAACAAAACAAAAATAAATTTGTCATTTAAAGAATTGATTTCAATGAAAAGAAAACTAAGTTCCAAAAACAAACCAGTCACTTAGGGATTTTATAATTATGAAATAAATGACAAGTTACAAAAAAAGTCTCCTGGTGGTTCAGTGATACCCGCACAACACAAACAATCTATACTTAATATAATTAATTACAAGTGAAAAGAAAAAATTGGGAATTTAAAAATGTAAAAGGTACATACGAAGTAGATGAATGTACAGGAGAAATTTATATTAGAATACAAACGTATCATATTTATTTGTTTTGTTTTTTTAATCTGAAGTAAGTAATTCGCAAAATTACATGGTGATTAACATTGATAAGTGTTTTACTTATCTATTTGTTATTAAAATATAGAATAGGAGCTCGTAATATTTTTATCATAATTAATTCCAATATTATACCCTCAGTTTTCCAGACTTATTACTGTAGCTCTAGCTAGGCCTAAAGTGGAAATCTTAGGCCTATTTGACATTTTATTCTTTTAGCTTTTACTGAACGATATATTACTTTAACTAAGTGTTTTAATTATTTATTATTAAAACCTGGAATAGATAGTTCATGATATTTTTATCAAAATTAGTTATAATTAGTATACTCTTAGTATCTAGACTTATTGTTACTGTACAGGGTGGCCCGTAAGTCCCTACCCATCCATATATCTTATGTATCCAGGGTGTCACCAGTATTCTTGCGCTCATGTACCCACGTACTTGTCACAATACGCTATTCAAGTGTAAATGGGCTTACATCGGCCATATTTCTCTGAAAAAAAAAAAAACACATTTATAATACATGCGAAATTGAATATGACATAACATATGGATGGGTAGGGACTTACGGGTAACCCTGTAGATACATTAGGCTTAAAGTGACAATCTTAGGCCTATCAGTACAGACATACTTTGATATTTTATGTTTTTAGCTTTTCTAAACGATATATTACTTTAACTAACAACAAGTTCTTAAATATCTAATGTATAACATAAAAGTTAATTTATTATATTTATAATATAATAATATTATAAGATTTAATATTTAATGCATAATAATTGAAGTAATGTGTAAACTGTAATGTATACTATTAGATGTATAAAATAATTCATGGATTTGAAAGGGTAGGAATTTTAACTTGGTAAATTTTTCTTATCACTTACATCCCCCAGTGGCTCATTGATAAGTTCGAAGGTTTATAACGTTAAAATCGAGATTCGATACCCGTGTTGGGTACAGTACAAATAGCGTTTATTTGTGCTTAATAAAAGAAAAACGGCGTTTAAAAAGCACAAAGGACAAATAATAAGCACCTAAATAAACCATGTTACATAGAAGAAGGGCTTAGACAGATTCGTTTCTTCCTTTACCTTTCACGTAAAAGGCCAATTCGGCTGTACGTCGGAGTGCATTGTTTATTGTATTCGCTATACTACACGTAAATCACTTTATACTGGGGAAACTACACTCAGATTAGATGAGATAACGTAAACATCTCCGATTTGTATGCAACAGCACCCTCGACCACCCAGTCACAAAACACTTTAATTCCCTAAATCACAACGAAATTGACAACATTAGTGTACACATTTTACAACAATGCCCACAGAAAAAGTATGATCGCGAAAGCCTTGAACAATAATTTATATTTAAATTAAATTCTCCTCGCACCACACGGAATTAATGAACGATTTTCTTTTAAGTTCTTTTAACTTCCACCAATATCTCCTTGCCACTCCTAATAACTTCACACCGTCTTTATATATTTCCCTGATTATTATTATCATTAAATTGACATTTTCTCAACTTTCGAATTTGTTTATTACCTTTTGTTTCCATTTATTTTCCAAAATCCAATTTCAGTCACTTGTTTTCCGCTTTTAATTGTTTATAGAACCGCTTCAACAATGTTTTTTGTAACAATATTTTTGTTAAATTGTTCGCGCGGCACGTACGTAATTTAGCGTCTATATATTCTAAACCGTCAACGAATCTTTCTAAGCCTTTTTTCTTTGTAACATGGTTTAAAACTTCCTGACGAATTTTGCCCGAATCATTGCAAATTAATATAATTTTTTGTCATGGTCGTGTATTTTTAGTTACTTCGAACGCTTTATTATTTCATTATTTTTCCACGTCTAGCGGTCTTTCTATTGTGTGTCTGTTGTTTTTTGTACCTAAATAAAATCGAACTGAGGATTATTATCAGCACAAGTAGTAGAACTCTAACGAAGTTACTGAAGGGAATAACGTCCTGTTGAAAGCGTATTATAATAATAGAATTAATATTATTAAAGTCATCTTACTTGGATAAGGTATTTGATGTTAAAAATAATAATCATAATAAAATAAAAATTTACAATAATAATATAACGAGTAAAAGTGGTCGTTGTCAGCCGGTGCGGCCCCTGTAACCAGTAGTTTCAGAAATAGAAATGGAGTAAGGAAAGTCTCTACTTTAACCGGTGATAAGCGTCTCTGGCGTTTAAACCAATCAAGCGTTAAATAAATATCGATCAGCAATTTAAAATTGTATTATAAGTATAAAATAGGCCAAGGCTTGGGTGGGGCAGCCTATCAAAGATAGACTTGGCATGGCCTACTGGCTAGGGCAATCGACTTGCAACATATGGGTGGCGGGTTCGAATCCCTTTACTGAATATACTTTTCGGTCGCAGAGGCATTACAAATATCATGGTCAATTTCACTATTCATTAGTTAAAGAGTAGCCCAAGTGTTGGCGATGGGTGGTGTTGACTAGCTGCCTTATCTCCAGTCTATCACTGTTAAATTGGAGACAGCTAAACATAGACAGTCCTCGAGTTTCGCACAATACTGTGCGAAACATAGCAAATAAACTCGTGAAAATACGAGAAAAAAATGGCTTGTTGTTTAACAACGGTTTTATTTCATCATCCAAATAGCTTTGGAGCCTGACATGGCCAGGTGGTTACGGCGCTGGACTCGTAATCTGAGGGTCACGAGTTCGAATCCTCCTCGCACCAAACATGCTCGCCCTTTCAGCCATTGTGGCGTTATAATGTGACAGTCAATCCCACTATTCGTTTAAAAATAGTAGCTCAAGAGTTGGCGGTGGGTGGTGATGACTAGCTACCTTACCTCTAGTCTTACACTGCTAAATTAGGGACGACTAGTGCAGATAGCCCTCGTAGCTTCGTGCGAAATTAAAAACAAATCAAACCAAATAGCTATAATCTATTAAAATGAGGGGTTCGTAATAAAATGAGTCCTTGTGTAGTCATTAAAAAGGCTGAAAGGTTACTTTTTGTCAACAGTGCCGTCCTGATCGACGCTATGAAGCCTTGAAGCCTGGTGTCATGTCTTCAACATCAAGACCATTCGTCTGCGGAAGGATACGTGAAGAATCAGAAAGATCCTCATTTACATGATTCACAAAATGGAATATCTACGACCAGAAAAGAAGTCTTATTTCGTTACTTTATTTTTTACCGTTTGTTGATACAATACATGTCATTTGACCAGATATTTACATTATGTTAGTTAATTGTTTTTTTCAGTCCTTCAAGGTTTTGCTGATACTTTGCGATTCCTTAAGAAAAGCGATCCAAACAGCTACAGAGTTCCGAATGATGTGATAAATGTGTTTAGCTAATTACTTACAGTTATAGTATCACAGAGTATTTGTTTCACTTTCTCCGTATTTGTTGTAATGAACGGTTAAGTATTCTGGGGTCACGGTAAGTTTTTGGAATAATAATGCTAAAATCAGAGGTTTGATTCCCTTCGATGGAGACGGCAGATAGCCCGATGTGGCTTTGCTATAAAAAAAAATACACACACAAGTATTCTGGGTAAATCACATCAAACACTTAATTGAAATAGAGAAATAACGTTTAAAACACAATAGCCGAAACTTAGCTATATATTTCTTCGACATTTTCTAGCATCTTCTTCATCGATTAAATGTCAAAAACTACGGCAAATTTCAGCTTATTAGGCTTAACTTATAGTAAATTTTCGCTTATTAGGCTTAACTGATAACAAATCTCCGCTTATTAGGTGTACCTTATGGCAAATTTCCTGTTATTAGGCTTAATTTATGGGCTTAATCTTCATTTGTGTTTGTTGTGTTTCAATTAATTGCTTGATGCTCTCTCTAGTAGTTGATTGTCAAGTCAAATAGCCCGAAATATTGTATTCGGGCTTTATCTACAATACACGCTGAACAAAACTAAAACGGTTGCACATACTTACTGTTATGAGTATGACATATTTTTATACTGTCTTGTTACAAGTACTGTACGATCTTAGTACTGTTGTTTCACGAAACGTTGTGGCCATCTTTGATTTTTGTTTGTTGTCAAGTATCATCATTTGGTAACGTAAAAAAACAACAAAAAGACATAGCTTGAAGTTATATAACAACCGCCCTCCCCTTTCCTAAACCGGGTAAGCTTCCTTTATATCCTTCTGAACATTTTCTAACGAGGGAACTTCGACAAATCTTGAAAAATTATTTTGGGACCTTTGATAAAGATATCGATATCCCGGTTAGAAATATTATTGATAAACACCAAGGTTGTTGTTACTTTAAATATGTGTGTCTCGAAGAATAAAATAATAGTAATATCTAATAACACTAGCATCTGTTTCTAATCATATGGAATTCACACTACGTATAATATTTCTTTATAATATAAAACTGTCTTCTACGTGAAATAGATGTTTGATATGAAAATTTTGTATTAAGTATAGGGAATTATATTCACTAAAAGTTATACTGATTAAAAATCCTAATAATCAAATTAATTATTGCCGAAAATCACAATATCAAGATTTAAAGGGAAAATATGACGTTAATAAATTGTCTCGCATCGGCTTTAAGAAATACATTTTTTTCATTAAGTCATCCTATTTTATTTACATTTCATATTTACCTAATGTTAAATACCCCACATGAAAATCGTGTGGATGAAATGATAATTTCTAAAGCTTTTTGAAGCCTCGTGGTATTTAGTTACATTGATTTCCAACAGGAAGGTATCAAGTACACGAATTACACAACAAATTTTGGAAATGTTCAGAAGAAAGTAAATCGAACATGATTGAAGCAAACACAAGTGAAAAATAGAGAAAAATATTTATTCTGAAACAGAGTAAAATAGTATCTCAACAGTCTGGCTCCAAAGTATGTTATATAGACTTCCTTGTGTGCTAGAGTTGATAATGCGGCATCCCACCATCCTAGATTACCCATGTCAATGATCATTTGTGTTATACGTATAAGAGTGAGGTTAATTTTCAACTCATATTTACTGGTATAACCTCGGAAACAGGGTCAAGTAATTTACAGGATACAACTGTTGTAATATGCAACCATTCCCTACGTTATAGGGAATATACATGAATAACCTGTTTACATGAATAAACCTACAGAACAACTGTACGAAAATTTAGAGCATATGCCAGGTTACATCTAATTAATTAAGGATATATTCTTTTCCAGTTATGGAAAGGTGAAATTAACTGTTTTTTAGACTGCGATAGTTTTTATAATCTCTAAGACATCACCTTAGGAGGCCTAATGTTATGCATTAATCAAGTATTATATTTCACTCAAGGCGTATAAAATATTGTCAACTAATCCAGTAGCACTGAGTCCTCACTTATGAAATATGATTCACCACTTTTCGCCACTTCCAGGACCATTAGGAAGTGTCGCCCGTGGTCCAGACATAGTCTCAACCAATAATTATAATTTGTTTTAGGACAGTTGTAGTTGAGTACAGCGATTTATTAGCAGTAACAACTGATGAGGGGCAACAAGAGGATAAAAGTCAGGAATCTTACTTTTAACAACTACTTACTAACGTTGTGGTCGTTACATACTTTTATTCATTTCACCGTTTTCTGCTGTTTTTTTTTTTAAGCAAAATCGATGTAGCCGATATTTTTCCGTTTCGTGAAATTTTCATTCTAGGCCCGGGTTTAGTCAGCTTGAGCGGAAATAAGTCATAGTTCGTGATACAAGGCAGATCCTAGACTTCCTGTGATCGTATTATATCATTTACAAAATATGCGTACGTTTGGAGAAAATACCATATTTAAGACCTTGTGATATTGTTTTAATAATGTTGCACGAAAACTAGTTATACTGATGTTCACCCGAGGGCGCTGTGGATATCTTATAAAAAATTAGTTTAAATCTACATCATATTGGGTAATTTTAACACGTCGATCCCCTTAGTGACACAATGATAAATCTGTAAGCTTGTAACGCTGAAATTCGAGTTTTGATACTTCTTGTAGGTAGAGCACAGAGAACCCTTTATTCAGATTTGGGCTTAACAACAAAGAAACAAACTTCGTGAACAATATAAGAAATTTTTCAGGTTGATAAAACTTCGCTCAGCGTATCTTTAAATTTAACTAATTTTTATATATATATATTTATTTGTGTGCATGTAACACACACACACACACACACACATATTTATTTATAAAACTAACACAATAGTCATGTTAATTTATCAATTGTAGGAAGGCTAACAAGAACAAAACGAAAGTTCTTGCACATAAAAAACAAGCCAGTGAAAGAGGAGGACAGAAACTATAATGTGGAACTTATAAGTAAAGCCACCTAAGTCGTGGAGGAATCAAAATAAGTAGGACCCAAACAACAGTAGGGGTACATCACATACCAGATTTAACCCTTATTCACGTGTCTGTCCTACATCTAAAACCGTTATTTGACTGCAACCGATTATGAAAAAGTAGTAGCTCTTACTAAACAAAGCATCTCTCTCATTAAGACTTATTTTACCCTATCTACGTCATATTTTGCAACGTAATTTAACACGTCTGTCCCTTATATGCCATATCTTTTCTTTTCTTTACTTTTTTTGTCATTACTGCTTCATAATATATCTATACATAAGTATTTACTCAACACCTAACGGTGTAAAATCTATGTTATGCTCATACTTCGATAAACCAAACCAATCTCTATAGTCTTATACTGCTAAATTAGGGACAACTAGCGAAAACAGCCCTCGTGTAAATTTGCGCAAAATTCGAAACAAATAAAAGATGGGGTGCTCGCTCCAGAGAGTAAACAAGAGGATAGATTGATAACATATAAACCTAAAGTTTCAGCTAGAAGAAAATTCCTGTGCTGAATATAATGTTAAGATGACTGATATAGATGAAAAGAGAATATTGGGAAAATAGTCTTACTTTTAACATTTTTACAGTCTATCACCAGGGGATCTATATACATATATATCATAAAATAATTATCACCAAAGGTTGGAAGTCTAGTAAAATAAGGAAGAAAAAACAAAACACTAGAAATATCCATCTTAAATTGCAGCAGACCATTATTCAATCAGATTCAAGCTTAGGTCTGTACGTAATCGTAATTCGAATCTCAAGAGGGAAAATGGGTAACAGGTGAGCTTCGAAAAAGAATCTTCAAAACGTAAATCGTTACATTGCGAAGCCATAGGTTTCCATCGAAACAACTTCCACAGTCACCAAGGAATTCTATAAACCATCTACATGAAGAGAACTCCTCCATTGTCAAGATAGCAAATGTAAACAGCAATTCAGGGATGAAGCAGTGTAGTAAGCTATATTTCACCTTAATCTAGACCCTTGCATTATTTATTTTGTTTCTGACTTGATGAAGTTTTAAAGTCTCGTGATGAGCGTGCGGCTTAATGTGTGGAATTTCTGTGACAGTTTAAATTTCAATTTGAATTATTAAGAAACTCGATTTAATTAGATTTTTTTTAAAGTTATGTAGTACTTTTCTGGGAGTGCAGTTTGTGAATAGAGATTAAATAGGCCTATAATAACAAATTATATATATATATTTTATACATTAATTTTCAGTCACTAATTTTCTTCAAGTGCCAGCTCTGCAGAAACTAGAAAATAAAACTATGAAATACAAAGTACATGTTTAAGTAAAATCCAATAGAATGGTGCACGACAACAGTAGAATGTGGATGAGTGATTGTTGTTAAAAACATTGTCACTTAGTAAGGAGAGATATAGATTTGAAAATGTTTTGTTTTGTTTTTTTTAATTTCGCGCAAAGATACACGAGGGCTATGTGCGCTAGCCGTCTC